>NC_062232.1:99801067-100413362 GCF_902686445.1 Sciurus carolinensis
TTACCCCCTTTGTTGTTCCTGATCTCCCTGTCAACCTTTGGGGACGAGACATTCTAAGCCAAATGAAAGTTATTCTTGCTAGTCCCGACTCTTTAGTCACTCATCAAATGCTTCGTATGGGCTTTATCCCTGGTACAGGCCTTGGGAGGCTAGGACAAGGACAGGTTGAGCCTGTACAGCCCATACAAAAAACAGACAAATTTGGACTTGGGTATGTGGATTTTTAGTGTCGGTCCCTGACCCTCCTGTACCCCATGCAGACAAAATTATTTGGGAAACTCAAACTCCTGTGTGGGTGGATCAGTGGCCCCTTACCCAAGAAAAATTAGAGGCTGCCTCTATGTTAGTACAGGAACAGTTGACAGCCGGCCATGTGGAACCCTCAACCTCACCCTGGAATACTCCTATTTTTGTTATTAAGAAGAAATCAGGCAAATGGCGCCTTTTACAGGATTTGCGCGCTATCAATAAGGTTATGCGCCCGATGGGGGCACTACAGCCAGGCATCCCTACACCGGTAGCTATTCCTAGGGACTATTATAAAATGGTCATTGACTTAAAAGATTGCTTTTTTACTATTCCTTTACATCCTGATGACAGACCCTATTTTGCTTTCAGCCTCCCCCGCATCAATTTTCAGGGCCCTATGCAAAGATTTCAATGGAAGGTCCTTCCCCAGGGTATGGCTAACAGCCCTAGTCTTTGCCAAAAATATGTTGCTCAAGCAGTAGACCCTGTGAGAGAGCGGTGGCCACAAGTTTATATATTACATTATATGGATGATTTGTTAATTGCTGCACCTAATACCTATGATCTTAATAATTGTTATTTGGATCTCTATAAAGCCCTTACTGCCTTGGGGCTTCAGATAGCCCCTGATAAGGTTCAAACACAGGACCCCTACACCTACTTGGGCCTCAAACTTCAAACTAATCAAATTCAAATCCCTAATATACAATTGCGTGTGGACCATCTCCACACTCTTAACGATTTCCAAAAACTACTAGGGGATATCCAATGGCTAAGACCATATTTAAAACTGCCCACCTATGTGCTTTTGCCTCTTAATGATATTTTAAGGGGAGATTCTGACCCTTCTTCTCCTCGAGAGCTTACTCCCGAGGCACAGCAAGCATTAATTCAAGTCACAGAAGCCATTGCTCAACAATTTGTTACACAAATATCTTATAACCTTCCTTTGGTTTTGGTTATATTACACACCCCTCATACACCCACGGGACTATTCTGGCAGCGGGATCCACATTTTAAAAATAAAGGTTGCCCCTTGCTCTGGGTTCATTTGCCCGCCACATCCTCTAAAGTTATTGCTGTCTATCCTGCTCAGGTAGCTTCTATCATTATTAAAGGTCGCTTGCTTTCTCGACAACATTTTGGCAAAGACCCTGATAGCATTCTGATTCCATACACTAAGGATCAAACCCAATTTTTGCTACAGACGAGGGATGAATGGGGTATTGCTCTATCAGGCTTTTTGGGAATAATCGATAACCACCTTCCCAATGACCCCCTTTTGCATTTTGCTCAGTTACATCCATTTATTTTTCCTCGGGTTACTCGGAAGGCTCCTATTCCACAAGCCCTTACTGTTTTTACAGATGGCTCCAGCAATGGCCGTGCAGCCTTTGTTGTTGATAATCAGCCCACCACCTTTGACACTGCCTATCCATCAGCACAGCTTGTAGAATTGTTTGCTATAACACAAGTCTTTATGGCATTTTTTGATAAACCTATTAATATTTATACAGACAGTGCTTACATTGCCCATTCTGTGCCCCTATTGGAGATTTCACCCGCCATTAAGGCTTCCTCCAACGCAGCCTTTTTGTTTAACCAGCTTCAACGACTAATTCAGGCTAGAAAACATCCATTTTTCTTAGGACACATTAGAGCACATTCTGATCTTCCCGGTCCCCTATCACGGGGTAATGCTCAGGCTGATGCAGCCACTCGGTCCCTTTTCCCAGTTCTTATTGGATCCATCCGAGAGGCCACAGATTTACACAAACTTCACCACTTAAATTCTCAGAGCCTTCGGCTACTTTGTAAAATTACCAGGCAACAAGCAAGGGAAATTGTAAAAGCGTGTCCTGCTTGCGTTGTCTCCCTTCCTATTCAACATCTGGGTGTTAACCCTCGAGGATTACTGCCCAATCAGATTTGGCAGATGGATGTTACTCACTTTCCTGAATTTGGGAAAACAAAGTACATACATGTTTCCATAGATACCTTTAGTGGCTTTATTTTTGCATCACCGCATTGCGGAGAAGCTACCAAGGATGTCATTTCTCATCTTGTCTCAGCCTTTTCCATAATGGGAAAGCCAGCACATATTAAGACAGATAATGGCCCTGCATATACCAGTACCAAGTTCAAACAGTTTTGTGCCACTCTTCAAATCTCTCATACTACTGGAATTCCATATAACCCTCAAGGTCAAGGCATTGTGGAACGTGCACACCTCACCTTAAAAACCTGGCTTACCCGCCTTAAGGCCTCTTCCCTTGCATTTACCACTCCCAGGGATCGCCTTAATCATGCATTATTTGCTCTTAACTTTCTTACCCTAGACAATGAAGGACATTCGACCGCAGACAGACATTGGCATCCCTCTTCTAGTTCTGCTCGCCCATCTGTTATGTGGCGCGATCCTTTAACAAATAAATGGAAAGGCCCAGATCCCGTCCTCATTTGGGGACGAGGCTCAGCTTGTATTTTAGATCAAGAACAAGCAGCCCCAAGATGGTTACCAGAACGCCTGGTCAAACAGGTCAATGATTTACCACAACCCAGGGACGGAAACCTTCCCCCTGAGGATGAATCTTCCTCTCTTATAGATGCAGCTAACAATCTATGCGAAAAATCCCCTGAATGACAGACCCTGTTCTTGCACAACCTCTACAGCAGTGGCCTCAGGTACTGCTGGTTTGGGGGTCTCTCTTACTCAATATACAAAATTATCCAAACAATTGATTTCTGATGTACAGATACTCTCAAGCACCATACAAGATCTTCAAGATCAGGTGGATTCCTTAGCAGAAGTGGTCCTACAAAATAGGAGAGGTTTAGACCTTCTAACTGCCGAACAGGGAGGCATTTGTCTGTCTTTGCAGGAAAAATGCTGTTTCTATGCCAACAAGTCAGGAATTGTTAAGGACAAGATCAAAGAGCTGCAGGAAGACTCAGAAAAACGCCGACAAGCACTGGCTGATAATCCACTATGGACTGGATTCAGTGGACTCCTTCCCTATCTTCTTCCCTTCTTAGGTCCCCTCCTTTGCTTGCTGCTTATTGTATCTATAGGTCCTTTGATATTCAACAAGATCATGGCTTTTCTTAAAGCTCAAATTGAGGCTATACAGGCGAAACCTATTCAGGTTCATTACCATCGACTGGAGATGATGGATCGTGATGATGATCTTAAAAGACCATCACCCCTGTGAGCTGAACTGGACAGCCAATGACGGGTAAGATTCGTGAGAGCTCATACCAACCTAAGACAGGAAATGAGGGCTAGAGCCTCATTATCCAATGACGGGTAAGGATGCTGCTCTGCCACGGACAACCCAAGACAGGCGCAGTTCCCGAGGGATTGTCACTCCAGCTCTGTACCTGTTCGGGCAAGCCGCGCCCCCGCCTCAGCGCATAGCCTCTATCACCCCCTTAAAATATGGCTATCGAAAAATGGTCAATAATTTTATATAAGAAAGGGGGAAATGTCAGGGACCAAGAAGTTCTCATTCTGAGAACATTCTGACCTTTACAATAAGCAGCAGCGCCCCTCCCTTCCCGCCGGCGCAAACTTCACCTTCCCGGCGGCGCGAACCTCACCTCCCGGCCGGCGCGAATTTGCACCCTATCAGGAACCCAGCAGAAGAACACAGCCAACCAGCCTGCACCTTGTCACACCCCTCCTTCCCTCAGTATAAATACCCCTGTGTGAACAATAAAAATTTGCAGCTTGATCAGAATTCCTGTCTTGCTGCCTCTCCCTGCGTCTCTTGTCCCTTCATTCCTTCTCTCTCAGGTTTGCGGTCCCGTGTTGATGTCCCGCGGGTCGGGACATGCTCTGACCCCTCAGCCAGCCTGTCAAGGCCAGGCAGGGTTGTTTTGCTTCAAGGTATTGGAAATCCATAGCATTTCTGCCAAAGATGGCATGCAAATCCATTCACAATGGCTCCCCCTTCCCCCCCTGTTTGTGGGCACAGCTAGCCACCCACTGGAAGAACTGACCTAAGAGCAGTATCAAGTCTTTTTTTTTTTTGGTGCTGGGGATCCAACCCAGGGCCTTGTGCTTACCAGGCAAGCACTCTACCGACTGAGCTATCTCCCTAGCCCCAGTATCAAGTCTTTGAACCCATGCTTAGCTTGAGGCCTTCTTTGTCCTCTCTACCAACCTGCACCAAGCCCCCAGCACTTCAAAGGGAACATGATCATAGCAAACCAATTGAGACGGATTGGTCTCACTGGCCCTAACTGACAAGTAAAAATGGAAATAATGTGTGGCTTTCCCAAGACTACAAAATACACAGGTGACAATAACAGACTCAATGCCAGTAAAGGTGCACGTCCTATTTCTTGATCTACAGATAATAACCAATTACAATACAAAATGCAACCAACAACACTTCAAGTTGAAATTGCACCAGATTCTGCTCATTGTAAGTCAGAAAGATGTTCAGGGACTGGGGGTATAATTCAGTGCTAGAGAGCTTTTGTGGCCCTGGAGTCCATCCTAGCACCATACACACACACACGCACAAAAGAAAAATAGAACAATGTACAAATGCATTCAGCCCATGCAAAGGCCACCAAAATGCAGAGGCTGCCAAATGACAAATACAACTAGCTTGGAGGTCTAGGGTCACTTCGAAAAATGCCAGTTGGAGGACTGTCTTCCCTCATTCATTTCACAGAAGAGGTAGGTGCGGCCTCACAGAGAAGCCTCCAGGAAATGTGGAGATCAGATGGCAGAGTTGAGAGTGCCACCAGAAAAGGTCTTTACAACCAGAATTCTGTCCCACGTCTGAGATCCCTACCACTGGAGCCACTTCTTTAGGCTAAGGCATTAAAGGTTGCTATCACAAGACAAATATTTCAGAGTATAAACTACTGACTGTGTTGGGGGTAGTCGCGCATGCCTGCAATCCCCGTAACTCAGGAGACAGAGGCAGGAAGATCTCAAGTTTGAGGCCAGCCTGGACAATTTGGCGAAACATGTTTCAAGATAGAGATTTAAAAGAGAGTGTTGGGCAGGGGAGTTGGGAATAAAGCTCAGTGTTAGAGTGCCCCTGGGTTCAATCCAAAGTCCTGAAAAAAAATGATATTAACTGAATACCTGAACAACTAACCCTTGAATTACATCCATTCAGCACTAGCTGTGCAATCTTGGGCAAGTCATGTAGCCATTTAACTTGTCTGTGCTGCAATTTCTTTATCTGTAAAGTGGGAGTAATAATGGAATGTACTCAAGGTTGTTTTGAGGATTCAATGACATAATACACGTAAATGTGGAGCAGCAACTGGCACACAATACCAGGTGTCAGCTGCTATCAGTCTGATGGAGTCAGACAGTGAAGGGCTTGGAATGACAGGCTGAGAAACAATGTGAGCATGGGGCACAGTGGCACATGCCTGTAATCCCAGTGACTTGAGAGCCTGAGGCAGGAGGATCTCAAATTCAATGCCAGCCTCAGCAACTTAGCAAGACCATCCATCAGCAACTTACTGAGACCCTGTCTCTAAATAAAAATAAAAAGGGCTGAGGATGTGGCTCAGTGGTTAAGCACCTCTGGGTTCAATCCCAGGTACCAAAAAGAAAAGAAAAAAAGAAACAATGCCAAATCAGGTCTGCTGCTCCTCTTGTTCTGGAGTCACTTTTGGGGGGATCAACCAAACCTTGGTTGCAGGATCAGCCCTGTCCCAGGCTCAAGCCAGAGGTATGTTAGCAACTCCATCCTGGGACTCGGGGAGTCTGCCTCAGGACAGCCTTACTGCTGGCTAGCCCTGATTTCAGGCTCCCAAGGCCTTGTCCCCTACCCATTCATCATGCCTCAGTTCTGGTTGCTAAATCCTTGCCTTTTCCCCTGTTGCTCATTTTGAGGACATTTAACCTAGATGAAGAATTGACACATAAGTCATTCGAGAACCATTCAGGGAAGTATATGTTGTAAAATGTTAGTTGGGGTGTTTTGGACTATGAGAATGCTGTGAAGGAGAAAGCAATTAGGATTAGAGTAGGAAGCAGAACTGGGATGAGGAACATTTGCATGGCAGGAGGTGGAAGGGGAAAACCAGAGTCTGGTCACCTTCTTAGATACCTAGCCCCCTAACACTCGATTTACAATCTATTTCCAGTTCCCAGTGCCTTACTGTCTGTTCTGTTCCACAGCAGGTAGCTAGATTGTGTAGAGAGATGGCAATGCCTACTGACACTGAGGACAGCAGTGGCATTGCTGGATGTGGAGGTTATCCCATTGATGCCCTCTGTTGACAGATAACCAGATGGAGCACTACCTAGGGAGCCCTTGAAATGAACATGTTGCTGGATCTTTAAAGCCAGCATCATTATTGTTTAAAACCAACTTCTTTCTTGGAAGCCTTTGAAGAAGCACAAGAGATTAGGCCTTATTTTTTAACAAACCCCCATCATCAGGTTCAACTTAGGGTGAACCAAATCATTCCCATAATCCTTTGGACATCATTTTCAGAAAGCTCACTACTCTTCCTCTGCCTTGGACTTAACTGTCTGGTTTCTTTCTTTCTTTCTTTTTTTTTTTTGTACCGGGGATTGTACCCTGGGAGTCATATTCTGCAGATCCTTTTATTTTCCATTTTGAGACAGGGTCTTACTAGAGACCATATGTCATTCTGAATCAGCCAGAATCTTTTTATTTATTTACTTATTGGTGGTGCTGGGGATCGAACCCAGGGCTTTGTGCTTGCAAGGCAAACACTCTACCAACTGAGCTATATCCCCAGCCCCAGCCAACCAGCCAGAATCTTTTGGTGTAATAGAAGGATCATGGGCATTGGAGTTAAACAGACCTGCTTGAATACTGGCTCCATTATTTACTAGTTTTCATCCCTGAGTAAATATCCTTACGTGTCAGTACCTCAGTTATCTTATTTGGTTTTGGTGTTTTTTGTTTGTTTGTTTTTAGTACCAGGGATTGAACCCACGGGCACTTAACCACTGAGGCACATCCCCAACCCTTTTTATTTTTTATTTTGAGACGAGGCCTTGCTAAAGGGCTGAGGCTAGCTTTGAACTTGTGATTCTCCTGCCTCAGCCTCCCAAGCCACTGGTATAACAGGCATGTACCACCGTGTTTGGCTCTCAGTTATCTTATCTGTAAAACGGGATCAATGCAGTAAACCAGCTGCTCCAAAATGGGGTGTGAAAAATGATTCACTGAGGCATAGGAAGATAATTTTAGAACTGCTATATAAATGTGTTTGATAACTAAATACAAAGGAAAATAAACTGTAATATATACAATACATTTGACACCAGTACCCTCACTCAGTCCATATGTAAGATGGTCACTAATGGATATCCTGAAGGAAGAGGAGAAATCTCACCACACAAATTTGCCCTCTTCATATTGGTTTTAGCATATTCCAAGCATATTCTGAGATTTCTGCATTGGGTTTTGAATTTACAAATTACATCATCTGGTTTAACTAAACTAATCCTCCCCAAATGGAAAAGTGGCTTTAAAAGATTCCTACAAAAAAACCACAGCCTGAATGAAGATAATATGAAGAACACAAGTAAAAGTAGGTAGTAGGAAAATGACAGAACCGTCATCTCCCATTCCTACTCCAACTCCAAGTTCTTCACCAACCCCATTCCAAAGCAAAAAAAAAAAAAAAGAATGAATGCATTCCGATAAGAAATCAACCAAAACAGCTGGCTGTAGTGACACACCTGTGATCCCGGCAGCTCAGGAGGCTGAGGCAGGAGGATCACAAGTTCAAGGCCAGCCCCAGCAACCTAGTGAGGACCTAAGCAACTCAGCAAGACCCTGTCTCTAAATATAAAAATAAATAAAAAGGGCTGGGGATGTGGCTCAGTGGTTCAGCACCCCTGGGTTCAATCCCTGGTACCAAAAATAAATAAATAAATAAATAAATAAATAAATAAATAAATAAATAAATCAGCAAAAAGAAAAGAAGAAAAAAAGAAACGATCATGCTTACAGTATGTGATTCACCTCTACTACTGTTAATATACTTATAATTGAGATATTGAATCGGAGTAGCCTAGTATGGTAGAAGTGATGTTACCTAATTTCCAAAGTAGATCATCAACTATGAGGAGGGACTGAGATAGGAATTTGGTGATACAGAAAAGGGTGATATATCCTGAGTCTCAAAGGAAGTGCCCATGAACCATTAAAATGCAGAATGCACCCATGAATGGTTGCAACTCTTGAGTGACCACGCCAGTGCCCTTGGCCCACACCCTTGATACATGCCCTTGCCTGCAAAAAATAACAGGAAGGCAAAGCTAAAGCAAAGGGAAAAATGACCCAAAATTGTGTAGCTCTGCCCTGACTCTACCTCTAGTCCAGCCCTAAGCAACCATCCCTTTATAAATATCAATACCCCACACCAACAGGTTGCTGTTTCTCCCTCTGGAGATGGCCCCCATTCTATATTGAATAGGTATTCCTTGCTTCATCACCAAAACTTCTCTTTTTTTTAAATAATGTTTTAGTTGTAGATGGACCCAATACCTTTATTTTTTAAAAAAATATATTTTTTAAAGTTGGCAATGAACCTTTATTTTACTTATGTATATGCAGTGCTGAGAATTGAACCCAGTGCCTCACACATGCTAGGTAAGCACTCTGCCACTTGAGCCACAACCCCAGCTCCCTTTATTTTATTTATTTATTTTTATGTGGTGCTGAGGATGGAACCCAGTACCTCACACGTGCCAGGTGAGTACCCTACCATTGAGCCACAACCCCAGGCCAGCTTCTCACTCTTGAAACACCCTGGATTCTCCCCTGAGTGTGCCTCTGCTTTCCTAAATAAACTTCTATGTCTCTGACTGGCACAGGCTGACATTCTTCTCCCTCATGAATGACAAGAACCCTGCTGATTCTGAGTCAACCTCCCCCTTCTCTCTAGGAACTTCCTTCTTCAGAGACAATTCTTCTATGACAGGGTGACCTGCAAGTATTTGGTCAGCAGCCTCAGCTGAGGTTCCTAGTCAGCAGCCATCGACAAATGACAGACATGGGAGGAAAGACATCTCCAGAGGAATCCACCCTTAGCTGTCAAGTCAACCCCAGTCATCATGTCTTCCCAAACAATGAACCAGACATCATGGAGCACAGAGAAGGCACACCCACACGCACTGTACAAATGCCTGGACCTCAGGATCCAGGAGCATAAAAAAGTGGCTATTTTTTTTTTTACCACTAAGTTTTAGGATGATTTGTTACATAGTAATAGAAGAAGGATAATGATAGGGAGGAGCCACAAAGGAGGTTTCTGGGTGCTGTGACAGTCCATTTCTTGATCTGAATGCTAGTTACAAAGGTGTGAAGGTGTGTTTAATCTCTAGGAATGTGTCAAGCTGTATACTTGTGACTTATGCACTTCTCTGTTTGTATGTCATATTTTTTTAAAGTTTATGTTTTAAAAACCTAGGCATTGAGTTATAGAGTCAGACTAGATGCCCATCAGTGGATGAATGGACAAAGAAAATGTGGATACCCAATGCAGATTTAATCTGTCACAAAGTAGAACAGAATCATGTCATTTGCTACAGTAAAATGGGTGGAACTGGAGAGTATTGTGTTAAGAAAACTAAGTCAGACTCAGAAAGACAAAGACTGCATGTTTTCTCTAACATGTGGAATCTAGAAAGAAAAAAAGGACAACATGAATGTAGAAGGGTGACCATTAGGGAAGGGGAGGAAGGAAATATGGAGGATGGATGGGATCAAAATGCATCATATATCTGGGCTCGGTGGTGCACGTCTCTAATCCCAGCGACTCCAGAGGCTGAGGCAGAGGATCATGAGCTCAAAGCCAGCCTCAGCAACTCAGTGAGACCCTGTCTCAAAATAAAAAAAAAAAAAAAGGGGAGCTGGGGATGCGGCTCGGTGGTTAAGCACCCCTGGGTTCAATTCCCAGTACCAAAAAATAAGTGTCATATGAAGTTATGATATTGTCACAATGAAACCCATTATTTTATACAATTCATATGCACTAACAACTATAATAATAAAAACCTTAGGCATTCCAAACATAAAGACAAATCTCTATTATTTTTCCAGCAGTGTTTAAAACCATGTAAGTTCTAGAGAGTAACTCAGTGGTCAAGTGCTTGCCTAGCACGGGTGAGGCCCTGAGTTTGATCCCCAGCAGAGTGAAAAATTTGTTTAAAATCATGTGACTCTCAATATAGTACTCTATTAGAGCTCACTGAATGTAAAGATACATGTTTTGAAGCTTGATTTGAAGCTTTTACTTAGTACAAAAAAAACAAAAGATCACAGAGTCCTTTGGGGAAACATTTGTTTTTCTTATCATAGTTAAAATAGTCAAAATAATCCATGTGAAACACTATGGTGACAAACTAAAATGCATTCCTTTGTCAGAAAATGCAGTTGGAAGGCATCTAGAACACACTGCTGAAGATTTGAACAAATAGTATTAGAATAAATGATATAGCTAGGAAGTTTTCTGTAAGTTGGATAAAATGTTTCTAACATCTTCAACTTTGCATCTGCTCGGTTCCATTTCAATAGTGAACTCTTTAAAGAACTGCTTTTTGTGGGCTACTAAGGGAAAATATAAAAGAGAATATACATTATGATCAGAAAATGATGTGTTTTGTTTTTAATACAGATTTTTCATATAGATGAGTTGTTGCTTGGGCAGGACTATTTTCCAAATAGTGGAGATGGATTTCAAGCTAAGTTTACTGAGAAAGTTGGTGTACTATTTCAGCAAAGGTATTGAAAGCTGCAGTGTGGAAAGCTCTATAGGGTGCATCATTATGGTCAACGGCGTAAAAACAAGATGCTTGCTGGGCCATGGTGGGACATGCTCATAATCCCAGTGACTTGGGAGACTGAGGCAGGAAGATCATGAGTTCAAAGCCAGCCTCAGCAATTTACCAAGGCCCTAAGCAACTCAGCAAGACCCTGTCTCAAAATAAAAGATAAAAAGGGGCTGGGGGTGTGACTCAGTGGGTTCAATCCCTGCTACAAAAAAACAAAAAAGCTTTTGATATATAGTAAATTATTTAAAGTACTCCATTTTATAAATCCTTAAAGAGTTTTCAAACTAAAGGAGCACTTTCCTTTCACATATAGATATGAATTAAATATTTACTTCTTCAGTGATGCCCTGCAGCAATCAGGGGACTTTACACACACACACACACACACACACACACACACACACACACACACACACACAGCTCAATCCTATCATCCCAGCTACTTGGGAATCTGAGGTAGAAGGAGAGCAAGTTCAAAGCCAACCTGGGCGTTTTAGCAAGACCCTGTCTCAAAATTTAAAATGAGCAAGATACTACAATGGTGGATACATTTGTATAAACTTTCAGAAAGTACAACACCAGGAGTGAACACTAATATAAACTGCCGCCTTTGTTGATAATAATGTTTCAATATAAGCTCATCCATTGTAACCAATGTACCATTGCTGAGGGCAGGGGACAGGAACTCTGTGTGTTCCACTCCATTTTGCCATGAACTTAAGACTCTAAAAAGTGTGTAAAAAATTAAAAAAATAAAAATAGGGCTGTGGTTGTAGTTCAGTGGTAGAGCGCTTGCCTAGCACGTGTGAGGCAATGGGTTCAATTCTCAGCACTACATATAAATAATTATATAAAGGCATAAAAATAACTTTAAAATGTACCCAAACTGAACTGTTAAAAAAAATAAGGGCAGCAGATGCTTGCCAAAAAATAAAATAAAAACTGAAAAGGGCTAGGGGTATGGCTCAGTGATAGAGCACTTGCCTAGCACGTGTGAGGCACCGGGTTCCATCCTCTTACAACTCAAGAGCTCATGCGTGCACACACACACACACACACACACACACACACACCACACGCACACACACACATAAAATAAGCACATACAGTCCCGTTCTTCAAGGTAAAGCTGATCTTTTATCAATGAATGAGAAAGTAACTGCTTGGGAAGAACACTTGGTATAGAAAGAGAATATCTGGAAAATAGATGTTTGTGTTTTCTTTGTTATGTAATTCTGTGGTCAAAAATTATGTTAAAAAATAATTTAAAAATTATGTTAAATTGTATACCTAGAAAACCTCCCATATTTACATACTTGGGAACCAAAACTCTGAACCTGTTTTAAAATCCTGTACATGTAGAATTTTCACAGCTTTCAAACACATTTGTTAAAAACAAAAATGCAGTAACCGCCCAGTGCAGTGATGCATCCCTGTAATCCCAGTGGCTCGGGAGGCTGAGGCAGGACGACCTGAGTTCAAAGCCAGCCTCAGCAACTTATCATGGCCCTAAGAAAATTAGTGAGACCCTGTCTATAAATAAAATACAAAAAGGGCTGAGGATGTAGCTCAGTGGTTGTATGTCCCCAAGTTCAATCCCCAGTACCAAAAAGGAAAAGAAAAAAAAAAGTGCAATAACTACTTATTGGTTTATAAGAACAAGTGATTGACACCTGGAAAGGCAAATGTTTACCAGCTGAATTTCATCAAAAACTTTTGCAAAATAGGTGGGTAGAATGGCAAAATGAAAACCATGACATTGCAAGCCTAGTCAATAAAAGTTTCCTTCTATTTGGAGCTGTATATCTTTTTTTTAAGGCAGTATTCTTATACCTGGGGCTGGGACTGGGTCTCAGCAGTGGAGTGTTAGCCTGGCATGCATGGGGTCCTGGGTTCGATTCTCAGCACCACATAAAAATGAATAAATAAGGGTATTTTGTCCATCTACAACTAAAAAAAATTTAAAAATATCTTTATACCTGCATTTTATTTATTTTTTATGTGGTGCTGAGGATCAAATCCAGTGCCTCACACATGCCTGGCAAGTACTCCACCACAGAGCCACAACCCCAGTCCTGGAGTTGTATATCTTTGTGAGACATCATCTTTCTTATCTACAACAGTCACTGATCCCAAGTGCTGAAATAAGCTAAGAACCACACCTTCAAATAGCTGTATTACAATATTGATGCAAGATTTTTTAAAAAGTACATGTAATCACAATCTCTTGTGAAAAAAAGTAATATATTTTAGTGACTATCCAAGTAGCTTTTTGTTCTACTGTCATATATACCTAAAAAGAACAAATAAAAAAAAACAATTTCAAAAAAAGTTCTAGGATCAATTCCCAGTACAGCAAATAAATAAATAATATTTTATATTTTGAGACTTATAAACAAATTATCAAGCTGGGGATGTAGCTCAGTGGTAGAGTACTTGCATGCATGGTGGAGGTCCTGGGTTCAATCTCCAGCACTGAAAAGTATTTTTAATTATTTCAAAATGTTTTTATTTTATCTTCATCTCATTTTTGAAAAATTTCATTTTCGTGCCAGGTGCGTTGGTCTGCACCTGTAATACCAGCAACTTGTGAAGCTGAGGCAGGAGGATCACCAAGTTTGAACCTCAGCAATTGAGAAAGACCCTGTCTCAAAATAAAAAAAATAAATAAAAAGGGCTGGGAATGTAGCTCAGTGGTAGTACCCTGGGTTCATTTCCCAGTGTCAAAAATGAAAAAAAAAATTTTGTATATGCTTTGTAATGTACATAATTATATTAGTAGAGTAATATACATACATCATTTTTTTGATGGTGTTGGAGATCAAACCCAGGGTCTATATGTATGTTAGGCAACTGCTTTCTCTACCCAGTACATCAAACCCAGTACATCATTTTGAAATTATCAAACACACAAATATTGAGAATACCTGCTCAAAATATTTTCATTATAGGAGCATACAATCAAAATAGTTGGGGTAGTAGGGGTGTTTCTACAGACTCAGGTACTGGAGAAGCTGAGGTGGCAAGATCATGGGCAACATAGTGAAAAGACATCTTAAAAAAAAAAGAAAGAAAAGTTGGGCCAGGCACCATGTTGCACACCTGTAATCCCAGGGACTCAGGAGGCTGAGGCAGGAGGATTGCAAGTTCAAAGCCAGCCTCAGCAACATAGCAAGACCTTGTCTCAAAATAAAAAAAATAAAAAAGAATGTGGATATGTGGCTCAGTGGTTGAGTGCCTCTGGGTTTATCCCTGGTACAAAAAAAAAAGTTGGGAGACCATAACTTTAATAATATCTACCTCATAAATGTGCTTAGCACAGTACTTGGCCCACAAGTCCTCAGTGATTGAGTGTTGACTTTTACAACATCTCCCGTATGAGTGATACATTAGAGGCAATGTAACAAATAGTTTAAAAGCTCATGCCTGTAATCCCAGTGAGTGGGAGGATACCAAGTTCAAAGCCAGCTTAGATCCTGTTTCAAAATAAAAAGTAAAAAGGGCTGGGGGTGTAGTTCATTGGCAGAGCACTTCTCTAGCATGTGTGAGGCCCTGGGTTCAATCCCCAGCATATAAACAATAAAAACAAAAAAGCATCAGGTGAATTTGGCTGGGTTCCTACCAGAGTGAACACAGCCAATTAACTTCAATAGGGCTCAGATTCTCATTAGTCTCTTAGAGTTGTGAAGACTAAGAGAGATAATGCACTTTATTGGAACAGTTTTATTGAGATATAGTTCACATGCCATACAATTAACCACTTTAAAGTATACATTTCAGTGGTTCTTAGTACATGAATGAGTTTGTGCAACCATTGCTACTTCCTGATTCCAGAACATTTTCAACACCCCAAAAGAAACCCATACCCATCAATAGTCACTCTCTATTCCCCATTCCCCATGCCTACCTTGACAGCCACTTACCTATTTTCTGTCTTGATGGAGTTGCCTTTTCTGGACATCTCATATAAATGGAATTAGAAGAGTCTTTCATGTCTGGTTTCTTTCACTTAGCATAATGTTTGCAAAGTTCATCCAGATTGTAGCATGTGTCAATACTTCATTCCTTTTGTTGTTGTTATAGTTTGCAGTGCTGGGGATCTAAACCCAGGGCCTTGCATATGCTAAGCAAGTACTCTACCACTGAGCTATTTCCCCAACCCTTCATTCCCTTCGATAGCCAAATAATATTACTTTGGTTTTTATTGGCAGTGCTGGGGCTTGAACCCAGGGCCACGTGCTTGTGAGGCAAGCACTCTACCAACTGAGCTATATCCCCAGCCCCAAATAATATTACATTGTATGGCTATCCTACATTTTGTTTATCCATTCACAGATTTTGATATTGTCATGATGGACATTTTCTGTCAGTCTGTTTTCTATTGCTAAAACAGAATTCCTGAATCTGGATGGTTGATAAAGAATAAAGGTTTATTTTGGCTCATTGTTCTGGAGACTGGGAAGTCCAAGCACATGATGAAGGCCTCATGCTGCTTCAACTCATGTCAGAAAGTAAAAGGTAAGCAGGTACATGCAAAAGAGAAAAACAAGGGGCAGCCTTGCTTTATAACAACCCTCCCTCACAGGAACTCATGCAGTCTCACAAGAACAAGACGCCAGGCATGGTGGTGCATGCCTGTAATCCCAGAGACGAGAAGTTGAGGCAGGAGGATTGCAAAGTTCAAAGCCAGCCTCAGCAATTTAGTGAGGCCCTACGCAACTCAGTGAGATCCTGTCTCTAAATAAAATACAAAAAAGGGCTGGGGATGTGGCTCAGTGGTTAAATACCCCTAGGTTCAATCCCCAGTACCAAAAACCAAACAAACTAAACCAAAACCTCACTTACTAAGAAAATTAACTCAATCCCAGGAGAAAGGCATTAATCCATTCATGAGGGTTCCACCCTCACTCCTCAGATACCTCCCATTATACCCTACCTCTTGAATGCCATATTGAGGATTAAGCTTCCAACCCATGGACTTTCGCAGGACACATTCAAATCATAGCAATGGACATTGGGTCATTTCCATTGTTTTGGTTATTGTGAATAGGGCTGCTGTGAACATTTATGTAGCATAATGTATATTTATTTAATGCTTGCACAGGACCTACCAGTCACCTAAGTGCTCAATAAACACTTATTAGCCAGTGCTCTATTGGACAATTTGGGACACAGGTGCCTGAATGTCAGAAATGGAAGGCTGAAGGCTCTGAGGCCAACGTTCACTGCACAATTTTTCTGAGAGCTGTCTTTGACCCTTGCACCTATATGTGTAGGGCAGCATGACGTGGAGGCTCTGATTTATCACTTTTGAGCCATCTGCTCTGGGCAAGTCCCTTAATCTCTCACCCTGCGTGAGAATTGGATGTAAATACCGTGGTCTCTACATACCTCACAGGTTTGCTGCTAGGGTCAAAGAATTAAAAATATGAAACAGCCAGGAGTGGTGGTGTGTGCCTGCAGCCCCAACACTGGGGAGATAGAGAGGAGAGGATGGCTTGAGTCCAGGAGTTCAAGATCAGCCCGAGCAACGTAGTGAGGTCCCGCCCTGCCCCCAATACATGAAATCACATTGAAAAGCATGAGAGTATTACTCCAAGCCTTATGTGTTACAGAAACCAACTAACTCCTCCTGAATAAAATTAGGAACCACTTAGTACAGTATACTATCCTCCCTCTTTCCAGATTGTTCACATTCTCTCCAAGATGACATCCAGGCCTTCACATCTCAACCCCTGGTGCACGCAGTTACTTAAGGGTCAGGGATGAGCAGCCTAATCCAGCCTGATCCGGTGTACAAACCTGCTTTCACAGTAAGAAAGGCCCTGTAATGCCTCTTTCCTCCCAGATTGAAACCTGCGTGGCCTTTTTGATTTCCTCAATCGCTAGTTGTTTACAGCGCCCTCGTGTGTCTGCACATGGTACTACGCTCGGTCTTTTCCAGGACGTGGCATTTTTTTTTATCATCTTATTTGAATTTTTGTATTTGTTCTTATTAGTTATACTTGACAGTAGAATGTATTTTGACATATTATACATATACGTGGTATAACTTCCCATTCTTCTGGTTGTATATGATGTAGAATTACATTGGTCATGTATTCATACATGCACAGGAGTTCTTTTAATCACAGGATCAATCAAATGTGAAATGAAAAAAAATGTTGTCACAGTTTAGGGTTCAGGCTTGACAAATGGGTTTCAGTCAAGCCATTTCAGCCCAAGTCTTAGGCAAGTTCCTGCTTCCACTCAGGCCTGAAGATTTCTTTCTGTTCCCTGCCCACCCTGTCCCCAGTCATTTTCGGTAGCTCTGGTCACATGGTTCACATATGTGTCTAAGTGGTCTTACTACCTTCCATTATTCCAAACTTACCCAACTCTCAAAATAAGATCATAACTTCTTTTTCTAGTGGGTATATCAGACTTGACTGAAGGACTGAGGAAAAAAGTAATTCTGAAATACCAGGCAAGAATTTGTAAAGTGTCTACTAAATATGACTTGTTCAATAGTCTAAGGAAGAGGTATTTGATATCAGATCTCCTCTTATAAAGGAACCTCAAGGATGTTCCCTGAGGATTACAAAAGCCTGAGGGGTTTACTTCCCATATTCCACACATCCTTCTCTTGCCTGTTGGGCACTTGGGGATTTTTCTAAGTCCATAAACCCCACTGGTAAGCTCCATTGGTGGGCCAGGATACAAGAGCCTTTGGCTTCACCCTAGGGGCATGTTCCCGAGAAGTTGCAAGTAAGTTAAATTTTTTTCAGGTCAATTATAATCCCCCCCTGACTTCTGGTAATATTTCTGAGCTGCTGTCTCTCTCCATCAAGATTGATTTTCGATGTACACTTAACACTTCAGCTTTAAATTTTTGTGTCTGGGCCAACCTCTTTGACAGTTAAAACTCATCAGTAAAATGAACACAGTGAAACATTAAGATATCTTTTAGTTCTAATTAGTCCAGGATCTGTAAATAAACCCATAAAAGCATTAAAGAAAATGTTATTTGGAGAAGACACCAGGTATTGCCACCTGCAATGGAAATACCCAGCCTATATCTAACTTTTGGGGAGGTCATTTCTTCCTGAGACTCCCCACGCCGCACTGGGATTAATTCCAGAGGTGCTCTACCACTAGGCTACACCCCCAGCTCTTTGTATTTTTTGAGACAGGGCCTTGCTAAGTTGTTCAGGCTGGCCTTGAACTTGGGATCCTCCTGCCTCAGCCTCCAAAGTCACTGGGGTTATAAGCATGCACCACCACATACCGGTCATTTCCAAGATTTTGAGGGGTTTCACTCCACTCCCCTGGAAGATTAGCAGACTGGAGGTATAGTTCAGCGGTAGACTGCTTGGCTAGTATGTGCAAGTCCCTGGTCTACACCTAGTACCACACGCACACACACACACACATGACGATAATGTGTAGCAGATGCTTCAGGTGGCTGGCATCTGAGTTGTAAGTGGGTTCTCTTTTCCAATCCCTCTATCCCACTCCTTGGCACCACATTCCAGAGCCCCTCTCTACTGAAATAGAGATGGGTGCTGTGGTGATCAGGAACAGTGTATCCAACTGGTATCCTGAGGTAGAAAGCACTTGCTAAGTAAAATAAAATGAGTTTCTAGGGAGGCACTGTGGCTTTGGTCTCAAAAGAGTTAAGCAAGGGCACATATGTCATTGGGACTGGTTGCCTTTTCAGTTTTTGAACTGGAATCAGAGATATTATTAGTGCTGACAGGAAGGGAATTGCCTGCTTAATGGTGAAGTATATTAATAGTCTAATAATTCTTCTGTCCTGCATTCTCCATGTTGGCATTTTGATTTAACAAAATATTGCTGCAGCTGTTTGCATATTCTGGAAGTATGTGTGCATGTGTGTGGTTTGGTGTTTACAGATTTGGGGTTGTGGAGGGGAGTTCCCAGAGCAACGGAAGTAGCTGCTTGTCAGTCAGGGTTCATTTTGAAAACGAAAGCCTGAAAAGCTTGGGGCCTGGTCTCTGAGGAGTCACCAAAGACCAAGAGGTGGCTTTGACCAGTCAGCCTAAAGAAGAAACCACTTAATCACTATTTTATTTTATTTTCATGAATTGACTAAATCTGAGTTGCTTTTGGTGTCCTGCAGAGTCAGTTTGAGGTAGGGATATGGGAGTGGGCATGGAGGCGCTGGCTGTGGTTGCATTTTTTCCAACACACACGCAAACACACACATACATGCCACATTTTCCCAGACTGTCAAATCACAACAAGGTAACAAATATTTCTTACTAGGTGCACAAGTATAATATGATATACTCATCAGAGTTTATAGTTTAATTGACACGTCAGAGCAAGAGGAGAGAAATATAATACAAGGCCATCTGTGCTGGGTGCCAAAGGAGTAGTAGAAACAGAGGGTTGGGGAACAGGACATCACTCTGGGTCAGGGTAAACAGACTGCCTGGAGAAGGTAGACACTCAGGTTGACCTTGAAAGACACAACTTCACAGCCCAAGACTGTGAGGGAGGACGTTCCTGGTAGAGAAGGGCAAGTGGAAGATATGCTCAAATTGGGGCAAACTCGTCCATTTGGCTGGACTTTGGGGATTGTATGGGTGATTTGCAGTTGATAAGCCTGGCTTGAATGCCAGTTCCTCTGTGCCAGAACAAAGGCTACTGCGACACGCGTCACACAGATGTGCTCTGCCACTTCCTGCTGGGTGACCTTGACCAAATGGTCTCACCTCTGCAAACTGGGAATAGTAATGATATTTAGTTTCTAAGGTTATCAGGAGGATTAAGAGTTACCGTATATAAAGCATCTAGCACAGTGTTTGGCACGTGGTCAGTGTTCAAAAATGGATTACAAATGCATAAACTGTCAGGAAGGATATTTAGAGCCCAGATATTTGAGAATCAAGGAAGAAAGCCTCTGAAACCATCACTGGTGCCACTATTAGGCCCAGTTGGAGTGGGCTGCCTGGGTGGGAAACACCCCATCTGATATAGGCTGCTGTTTCTTGCCTTTGCCTTTCCCAGAACCATCTTCCTAACACAACCTTAACCATGGCTGTGCCCCTCCCTGGCTCAAGAGCCTTCTATGGGGTGGAAAGGAAGAATAAAGAGGAGGTTGGTGTTATGAGCAAGATCAGGGTTGGGGTACAATTCCGTGGTAGTGCTTCCCTAGTAAGTGGAGAGGGGTGTTAAGTATCGTTCTTTTTCAAAAGTCCGAGGCTCTGAATTTGCCGAAATCCCTGAGTTCCTCGGAAAAGAGCAGGATGCATCTCTGAAGAGGGTGGGGCGTTCCTGGGACTCTGATTCACCTGTAGCTGCTTCTCCAAGCCATTCTGGGAGTCAATGAGGGAGCAGTGGGAAAGAAGGCAGAGTGGAGCAGGAAGCTGCGGGGCGGCAGGGGAATACCCCTTGTCAGTTCCCTGGAAAGTCTTCTCTGATGTCTCCGCAGGAATCCCAAGGCAGCGCCCATTTCTGCGGAGAGGATCAAGGTCACATAAAAGGCAGGACAGACGAACCCGAGTCACATGGGGCGGCCAGGCTGCTTCCCTGAATGCTAGGCGCAGGACAAAGGCGGCTCAGGGACAAAGTTCAGGGAGATTCCTGGAGAGATAAGAGGGAAGGGCGAAGGAAGGGGGTGGGGAGCAAGCGTCCAGGAGCTCAAAGACCGCGCTCCCGGAGACTGCGGCGGGCCGAGCTCAGCCCGCCGGGGAGGAGGCGCCCTAGAGTCTCTTCTCCAGCAGCTGCTGGGATGCTCAGAACTCCGGCTGCAGGGGCCGCAGGCTGGCTCCCACCCCGCCCACGCGCCTGCCCTCCGCTGCCCGCGCAGTGCGGGAGGCGGGGCTGCCGGGCTCACCTGGCTGTTTGGGGCGGGGCCGCCCGTGCCCCGGGGGATCTGCGGTGGTTGTTACCCGGGGTGCTGGAGCCCGGGTTGCCCTGGGGACTGGCTGGACCTCCCATCCCCCGGCGCCCCCCACCGCCCACGCGGGGGCCTTCCCGGAGCGTGCTCCCTCCCTCCCTCCCTCCCTCCTCCTCTCCTCCTTTGCTCCCTCCCTCCGAGCCCAATTGCTCAAGCTGCTTCCTTCCCCACCGCCAGCGCCAGTTCCTCTCCCGGTGGGGCCCGGGAAGGGCAACGAACGCTAGACACTGGAACGGCCGCGGCAGCAACAGTAAGACCATGGCCCAGTCCCGAGGGGTCGTGGGCCCGGTGCCCAGGACCTCTCGCGCGCGAACCGGGCTGAACCTGCGGAGCGCCCCGCAGCCCCGCCCCTCGAGAGTGGACCTCAGCAGCCTGGGCAGGTACCGAGGCAACGCCGCTGTCGCCGTCTCGCGGGAGTCCCCCTTCCATAGCTCGCTGATGCTCTCCGGAGCGGGCTCTGGGCGCAGGCGGGGAGCGCTGCGGGAGCTGCTGGGGCTGCAGGGGGCGGCTCCCGCAGGGTGGCTGTCGGAAGAGCGCACCGAGGAGCTGAGCCCTGGCGCGCCCGGAGGGCCAAGCGGGCCGAGCGGCAGCGGGCTGTGCCTGGAACCGCGGGAGCACGCGTGGATTCTGGCGGCCGCCGAGGGTCGTTTTGAGGTGCTTCAGGAGCTACTGGAGGCTGAGCCCGGGCTGCTGTTGCGAGGCGACCCGATTACGGGCTACACCGTGCTGCACTGGCTGGCCAAGCACGGGCGCCACGAGGAGCTCATTCTGGTGCATGATTTCGCCCAGCGCCGGGGACTGCCACTCGACGTGAGCGTCCCGGGTAGCGGCGGCCTGACGCCTCTGCACCTGGCGGCTCTGCAGGGCCACGACATGGTCATCAAAGTGCTGGTAGGCGCCCTGGGTGCCGACCCCACGCGCCGCGACCACAGCGGCCATCGGGCTTGCCACTACCTGCGGCCCGACGCACCCCGGAGGCTGCGAGAGCTGTCGGGTGCAGAGGATTGGGAGACCGCACGCGGCAGCGAGCGCAGTAACGCCAACAACAACAGCAGCGGCAGCGGCAGCGGCGGCGGCGGCGGCGGCGGCGGCGGCGGCAGCGGCAGCGGCGGCGGCGGCGGTGGCGGCGGCGGCGGCGGCGGCGGCGCTGTGTGGACGCTGAGACGGACCCCGAGCGCAGGGAACTGGACAACCATGGAGACAAAAACCCGAGCGGCTCCTCCAGCCAGAGAGAAGGACGCTGCGGGCAGCCGGGTGGCACAAATCCAGGGCCTTTTCCGCCATCTGTTCCCCTTCTTCCAAGATCGTTGAGGGCGACGGAGCTTGGAGGGGCCGCGACGCTTGGGGAGGCCTCCATCCTTGGTTGTTCCGGGTCCCACTGAAGGAGACGCGCCTTGGACACAGCGTGGGCCTGCAAGGGGCAGACTCCATCGGGGCCCAACTCAGGTACCTGTCCCAGGTTTCCTGCAGCCACCCGCCAGAGGCACCCAGGGCCTAGGGCAACCCCTGACCGAGAGAGCCGAGGACCAAGCCGGCCTGGCGTGGAGTCCCAAAGCTACCGGACGAGTTAGGAGCAGGGAGCGTGGTCACGTTTGGGAGAGGGAAAGTTAAGCCTTCCAGTAGCCGCTGCCCGGCAAGCGGAAGCGCTGAGTTTATTAGGAAACATTCACTAGAAAAATGAGTTAAGACTGCAAACCACTGACGCAGAGGGAACTCCTAACTGTATGCTTAACTCTGCCACTAATGAATCTCACTGTGCGGGTAGAGGCGGTCCCTGGCCACCTGCTCTTGAAACTACTCAGGCCTTACCGGTACCTGTTTGTATCATGCATGACTTTTTAAGCATATTAAAGTGGAATATTTTTTCCTTTCATATGACAAAGCTGTCCTTTGAGTGACTTTTTTACCCCCTTATTAACCACAGAGGGGGGAGTGGCATATGTTTGCAAGGTCAACCCACGGCCACGAGCTAGTGATCCAAGGGCAGGCTCTGGGTCTCATTCTCAGAGCAGATGGCCAGAGCTGTGCACCTGTGTCCTGGGCTGTCTTCAGGTCTGGCCTGGCATGCAAGTCTCACCCTCGTGGACTTGTCATGTAAGGAGGTCTAGGGTTTGTAAAAAGGAAAAGTCTACAAATTTGCATTTCTGATATTTCATGGTGAGTCATGTAATTTACTTGACCTGTGTCCTCCAATGAGACACACCCACTGGCACTTTTGTCCCCCAAGATAAGGCTTTCCTCCTCCGTGTTTTTAAAAAATCAAGTTTAATACACAAGTTGTAGTTTGGAAAATTGCTCCCATTCAGAAATAACGTGAATTAAACCGAACACCAGAGAGATGACTCGACCTGAAAGGAGGGAAAAGCAGTTGGTGGCTAGAGATCCATGCTGCCTTACAGAACAGTGAATTTTAAAAATAGCACTGTCTCTGGGGGCTTGGGGAACCCTTACAATGGACTGTTGCCCTCTCAGCCCAGTCCTCGAACATCAGGAGAAATAGCCATTACAGAATACCAGAAACACCATGCTGAGCCCACTGACCCAGGTTTCCACCTCTTCCTGATGGGCCTGTTTGCCCCCTCCATGCTGGAAACTTCCTTGCCTTTCTTTAATAACCTGTTAGGTTTTTCTCATCCATGGGATGATCCAGACCCTTCCTATTGCTGTTTTCAACCTGCCCTATGTCTCTGGAAACTACACCTTAAACATATTTACACAGTGTTAGAGAACATTTCTTTTTTAGTCTTTGAAATAAACTTTTCTTTGATGGTTGAAGTGGGGATGCTGAGCAGTTCCCAGATTCTGGCGTTTGGCATTGGCATTAGTCCCCTCCACCCCTGTGACCACCTCCCCCTTGACAGCTGCCAAGGTGGTTTGGGCTCCCTGAAGGCTGTCAGGCAGGGCCTTCCTGCCACATGGCTGAGTCTTTGGGCTCCTGGTTTGGAAGGAAGATTGGTGTGTGCTGAGCATTCAAAGGACACTTATAACAGCCATCCCCTCTTTATAGGAAAAGTCTGAAGCTAAACATCTTAACTATTAGCAGATTTGGGGACCTGACACCAGCATCTGCCTGGTTCTTTCCAAAATGAAAACCAAGTCAGAAGATTTGAGAGTGGCTTTCAATACTTTTTTCCTGTAGTCAGCTATTCTTCCCCACAGATTTTTCTCACCATGTGATATTGCCTAGCCTACCTCCTCCATGTAAAATTGAGGTTTGGCTGCAGAGGACAAACTTCCAGGCTGAAAACGCTCCGTGCTTAACATCAAGCCATTGGCATTTCTGGTATGCTTTTCAAGGCAAGACTGGTATGCTTATCCCAAGAGAAAGAACAAATTCCCTGAGAAACGTCTTTCCAGGGGAGTGAAGCAGAGTTAAGCAGATGATACAAAAGTACATTCTAGTGGCAGACAAGCGCAAAAAGGAGACAGAAGCTGAACTGTGACGACGAGCACGAAGGTTGGGGGAAGGGAATGCTGAGGGAGCACTGAAGCAGGGGCCTGAACCAACCAGAAGTGCAGGGAAGCAGGGGAAGGTCAGGCCGGATCTGAAGTGCCAGGGGCAAGTGGGAGCTGGCCAGTGGATGGAGCAAGAGCAGGAGTTGTAAGTGAGCCAGTTTGGCAGGAGGATGGGATCTGGGGAGTGGTGGATGGCAACACTGGAAAAGTGGATAGGGTCCAGATCACTAAGGGTCTTGAAGGCTATGCTGAAAGGGGGAAATAGGTTTTAGCCAAAAGGTGGCTGGCAGTCATGGAAGTTTCTAAGCAGAAGAGTACCGTGAGGCTTTGAGAAGTCACTGGCAGTCACATGGAGGATGGATGTGCTAGGGGAGAACACTCAGTGCAAATGCATCACAAGCCATGTATTTCTGGAGCATTGCTTCAAGAAAAGTCATACTTTGGTCTGAGACCCATAGGAGGGCAGTGCCTTTATGCTTTTCTTTCTCTTTCCTCTGAAACCTGTGCTCTAATGAAGCTTACCTAGAAGCCCCATGTGTAAAACTGACAACCAGATTGAAGCTGGTTGAGATCTCCTCTCCCCACCTGCTACTTCTATTTTTGTAAGGGCAGGGTTCTTGGAATTGAGCCCAGATGCCCTTTACCACTGAGTCACATCCCCTGCCATTTTCATTTTTTAATTTTGAGACAGGGTCTCACAAAGTTGCTAAGGGCCTTGCTAAGTTGCTGAGGCTGGTCTCAAACTTGTGATCTTCCTGCCTCATCTTCCTGAGTTGCTGGGATTACAGGTGTGCGCCACCACACCCAGCTCCTTTTTTATTTTTTATTTTGAGACAGTGAAATGCTGTCTTTTTAAAACACAAAGATTTTGCTTTGTGGAAAGCATTGCCATTCAGAGATTCCCTAATTCCATACTAAATACATGTGTGTGCATATTGCAAACGTACATGAATATCACTTTGGGGATTAAAATTTGTAAATATGCAACTTACACTAGGGACATACAACTGTTTCAGCATCAGTCTTTTATCTTGTTTTGTTTTGTTTTTTGGTATTGGGGATTGAACCCAGGGGTGCTTCATCACAGAGTCACATCCCCAGCCCCCCCCCTTTTTTTTTTGAAACAGGTTCTCCCTAAGTTGCTTAGGGCTTCACTAAATTGCTGAGGCTGGCTTTGAACTTGGAATACTCCTGCCTCAGGCTTCTAAGCTGCTGGGAGCCACTGGGAGATTACCAGTGTTTGCACCACACCTGGTCCTTACTCTATCTTACAGAGACAGACCACAGTTGCTTCTGGAGCAAAATTTAAAACCATTGGTAGAATACAAAGTACCCTCTCCTGGGTTCAAATCCTGACTCTTGATTGGTGACCTTGAGTAAAGTGTTCACTTCTCCAAGTTGTAGTGTCCTCATCTATGAAATTAGAACAATACAATCTCCCTTGCAGGATGTTAAGAGAATTTAAGATTGTATATGTGGAATATGTTCACATTGAGTGACACACAGGGAATAGAAAATAACAGCTGTTTGAAGGAATTGAAAGGGACTTAGCACGTGTTTGTGGTGAAGCTATTTTATCTGCTAGGGTAGCCCACGATGGATCTTGTGGTTGACCTACATTATCCCACCTTTAAAATGGGTTCACATTTATTCCAAGTTCTTTTCCATCAGTGATGGAGGAATGGCTATTTCTCAAAGGAGATGTTGGTTCCTCTGCTGATGTTCTTCATAAACTATAGACTTTTATTTATTTTTTTGTGGCACTGGAGATGGAACGCAGAGCATGCTAAGTACATAGTCTACCACTGAGCTACACCCCATGCCCCATTATAGACTTACTTTAGACATAATTGTAATAAGTTGACTTACCTTGTTCTCCACTCACAGAAATAAAAGCAGTAACTTAATAAATGCCCCCCAAATACTAAATATGTTAGATCTTGTTTCTAGTAAAATCATAAATTGGAGCCAGAGCTAATCCTGAAATTCTCTGATGAGGAAAAAATCATACAATCCCTTAAACTTCTCATTCTAACTGCAGAAATGCCCCCAACCCTAGCTAACATACCATATGTTCCCTATCTTCCCCCTTCCCATTCAATTTAACAAAGGAGCATGCCTGTCCTCTTTCAAGATTTAACTCATGGGGTTGGTTGCAACTGTAGCCCCAGCTATTTGGGAGGCTGAGGCAGGAGGATCGTGAGCCCAAGAGCTTATGACCATCCTGGGCAACATTGTGAGACCCAGCTTATTAATAATAATAAAAAAAAAACAGGTGTGTGACTCAGGAAGTGGAAGTAGAAGGATCACAAATCCGAGGCCAGCCTCAGCAACTTAGTGAAACCCTGTCTCAAAATCAAAAAAAGAGCTGGGCATGTAGCTCAATGGAAAAGCAAGTCTGAGTCCAAACCCCCAGAAAGAAAGAAAGAAAGAGAGAGAGAGAGAGAGAGAGAGAGAGAGAGAGAGAGAGAAAGTAAAGGAAAGAAAGAAACACTGAACTCATGTTTTCAATCTCCTCTCCTCCCATGGTTTACTTCATTCAATTGTCCCTTCCCTTGAATCTTCAAGTTCATCCTCAGTGTCATTCACTTTGGGTGACAAACAGGTAAAAACCTCTCTCATCATTCTGGCCCAATGTGTGACTCGCTCTTTCTCCTTCATAGCCAAGTCTTTCCAAAGGGAGGTCTCCTCACTGTCTTTATTTCCTTATCTCTGGTTCACTCAACTCTCTGCATTCTGGCTTCTGCCTTCATCACCCCAGAGTAACTGCTTTTAGGCAGGTCTTCATGAGGACCATCCCTGCTGCTACAATAAATTAGAACGGGTAATTTTATACAGAGCAGAAATGTATTATTGCTCACAGTTCTGGAGACTGAGAAGTCCAAGATCAAGGCACTGGCAGCCTTAGTTGGCATCTGGTGAGGACCCAGTCCTCATTTATGGTGCCTTCCCTGTGTTTTCACATGGTGGAAGAGATGGAAGGGGCCAGCAACTCCTTGAAGCCTCTTTTATAAGGTCATTAATCCTTTCATGAGCACAAGGCCCTTATGACTTGATCACTTCCCAAATGGCTCCTCTATTCTCTTCTATTCTATTCTATTCCTCTCCCCTCCTTTTTCTTCCTCCTTTTTTTTCTTCTCTCCCACCCCTCTCTCCTATACTGGTGATTGAACCCAGGGGTGCTATACCATTGAGTTACATCCCAAATCCTTTTAATTTTATTTTGAGACAGGGTCTCACTAAGCTGCCCTGTGTTGGGAGTGACTGTCCTTGTTCCTGGCAGATCACATAGCCCTGTAGCAGATCAACTCACCTTCTCTCATCAAAAATATAGAAACCTGGGCCAAGGCTGTAGTTCAGTGGTAAAGCACTTACCTAGCATGTACAAGGCCCTGGGTTCAATCCCCAACACCACACACACACACACACACAAAATAGAAACCACTTAAAAAGAGTGTGTTCAGTGCCATGTGTGGTGGCACAAGCCTGTAATGTCACTGACTTAGGAGGCTGAGGTAGGAGGATCACTAGTGAGCTACAGCAACTGAGTGAGACTCTGTCTCAAAATTAAAAAATAAACAAATAAAAAGGGCTGGGGATGTAGCTCAGTGGTACAGTACCCCTGGGTTCAATTCTCAGTATCCCCCAAAAGAGAGTGTCTTCAACTTCCTGTCCCCAAACCTGTGAACTCACTTGCATGTGCATCCACTTTTCCCTCCTGCACTCCTGTTTTAATAACAACAGGAGTTATTATTTGCTTACCATGTTGCCTGGCACATAATATACTTATGTGTCACCAATTAAGGTTACCATGCTCCAGGGAAAATGGTAATCATATTATGTGCATTATCGCATTGAATCAGACTGAATTTATGAAGTAGGTACTCATAATATCACTGTTTTCCAGTTAAGGAAACTGAGACTCAGGAAGAGTGACTTGCCCCAAGGTCTCATAGCTTGAAGGTGGTAGAACCAACTTTTAATCAGTCTGAGTCCAAACTCTCAAACTGCTAAACTCTCCTCTGCAAGACAAATCCCTAGTCCAATCCTCTGACTCATGCTTCCCACCTCTCAGGACTTCTATCCATTGCCTATTGACTTCTTTGCCTGTTTTCTTCTCTTTTGTGTCCTTCATGCCATTATAAACAATGTAGACAAGCTGACACTTTCCAAGTAAAAACAAAACTCCTCCCCTAACCCCACAAACAGTTCTTTCTTTCTTACTTTCTTTTCTTTTCCTTTTTCTCTTGGTACTGAGGATTGAATCCAGGGGCACTTAAGCACTGAGCCACATCCCCAGCCCTTTTTTAAAATTTTATTTCGAGATAGGGTCTCACTGAGTTGCTTAGCGCCTCACTTTTGCTGAGGCTGGCTTTGAACTCGCCATCCTCCTGCCTCAGCCTCCCAAGCATCGGGTATTGCAGGCATACACCACCAAGCTCAGCCTCCAGTTTGTTCGTTTCTTTCTTCCTTCCTCCCTCCCTCCCTTCCTTCCTTCCTTCTTTCTCTCTTTCTTTTCTTTCCTTCCTTCTTCTTTCATTCTTCTTTTTTAACTTTTTTCCAGTTCTTTCTTGACAACTTGCACATCCATATACCCAACTGTCTGTTGGATATCTGGATGTCTTACAGCCATCACAAACTTAATAAATCTCAAATTGAACTCTATTTTGGTACCAGGGATTGAACCCTGAGACATTCTACCAATTCTTCTGTAGCCCTTTTTTATTTTTTATTTTGAGACAGAATCTCACTAATTGACAATGCTGACCTTGAACTTGTGCTCCTCCTGCCTCAGACTCTCGAGTCAATGGGATTACAGGGGTGCATCACTGTACTGGCCAAGATTGAGCCTTCGATGCACCCACCCTGACCTCAAATACCTTATTCTTCTCATGGCCTTTCCCCGTTAGTAAATAACACTACCAACTGCAATGTTGCACGAGCCAGACACCTGAGTATCATCATTGCTACCTCTCTGCCTTCTCCCCTACAGTCAATCACAAATTTTGTTGTTCCTACTAAATCTCTCTTATCTGTCCATCTCACTCCATTTCCACTGCTTCTGCCTTAGTTCTGGTCACCAGCATGTCCTCGCATCTGAACTACAAACTACAGCCCCTAATGAGTCTCTACTTCAAGCCTATCCCAACCTCTCCCTGGACTGTTCTCAGAAATCCTCATACTACCCTTGATGATTTATTTTTTCTTTCATACTTCTTGCTTATTACTTAATTTTATTTTATTTTGTTTTAATATACACTGGGGATTGAACCCAGGGGTGTTTTACCACTGAGCCATATCCCAACCCTCTTGATTTTCTATTTTGAGACAGGGTCTTGCTAAGTTGCTTAGGTCTTGCTAAATTGCTGAGGTTGGCCTTGAACTTGCAATCCTCCTGCCTCGGGACTCCTAAGTCCCTGGAATTATAGGCTTGCACCACAGCATCTGGCTGTTTGAATTCTTTAATGTTTTTCTTGGCCTCAAGGTAGAATCCAAGCTCCCTCTCAAAACTTGGAGGCTCCGTGGGACCTGGCCCCTGCTTGCCTGTCCAGATTCACCCCTGATCACTACTTCCTCTTGGCATCCCCGCCCCCATCACTGAATATGTCTCTTTTCTAGAATCATGCCACACAGTGACTTTCAGTTCCCCAGTCTCCAGGTTTTCTCATGCCTGAGCCTTCTCACAATCTGTTTCTTTTGCTTAAGACAAGAATACTCCACACTCCACTCTGCAGCCTTGCCCCCCAAATCTAACTCTTCTGCAGCTTTCAGGGCTCTTCTGCAACTTCTACCATGTTGAGACAGGTTCCCAAGTACCTAGTGGCCTACGTGGCATCACACTCAGCACTAGGGGCTGGAACTGTCTGGACTCCCTTGTGTCCCCTTGTAGACTGTGAGCTGTGCAAACATGGGGCTGTCAGCATGGCTCACTGCTACAGCCCAGCACCCAGCATTGTGTGTCTGCCTCATCATCTGTGATTGGGGTTCATGGAACAAGTGGGAACTGGAGGCTGCTGACCTTGAATTTAGATCCACAGGCTTTCTGATTAAACTAATAGTTGTTTTTTTGTAGCTTATTTGCTTTCTGTTCCCATGCCCCTCTCCTTTTGGGGAGTCCCATGGAAACTCCATATTAGATGTACATTTTGAGTTACAATGTGGCATCATGGGTTCATGATTTTAGAGCTTGGTCAAACCAAATGTCCTCATGTCAAACCGATGAAAATTGGAGTCCCAAAAGCTGACATGATTTGTTAAGTGTCAGGACAGTTGTAGCTGTAAAACTGGAACTAAGCCTCAGATTTCTTTCTTTCTTTTTTTTTTTTTGGTGTGTGTGTGTGTGTGTGTCTCACTGGGGACTGAACCCAGGACTTTTTACATGCTAGAAAAGAGTTTTACCACTGACCTACATCCCCAGCCCATTCTTTATTTTTTTAACCAACACAAAATAATTGTACATATATAGTTATAGGGTAGAGTGTGATAATTTGAAATATGTATTAAATGTGTACTAATAAAATCAGCATAATTAGCATTTCCCTCTCCTTTTTTTTTCTTTTTCTTTTTTTTTTTTTTTTTGGTACCGGTGATTGAACTCAGGGACACTCAACCACTGAGCCACATCCCCAGCTTATTTTGTATTTTATTTAGCGACAGGATCTCACTGAGTTGCTTAGCGCCCCACTTTTGCTGAGGCTGGCTTTGAACTCATGATCCTCCTGCCTCAGCCTCCCAAGCCACTGGATGACAGGCATGCACCACCACACCCAGCTTTCCTTCTCCTTAAACATTTATCTCTTTTTTAGAATACTGGGGATCAGACCTAGGTCTTGCATGTTCTAGGCAAATGCTCTACCACTGAGCTACAACTCCAGCCCCTTTCAATTTTACCTTGAAACAGGGTCCTGCAAAGTTGTCCAGGCTGACCTTGAACTTGTGATTCTCCTAGTTCAGCCTCCTGAGTAGCTTAAAAGTGAACACCACCACATCTGGATTCTCTTGTAGTTTTTTTTTTTTTTTTTTTTTTTTTTTTTTTGCAGTACTGGGGATTGAACCCAGGGCCTTGTGCTTGCAAGGCAAGCATTCCACCAACTGAGCTATCTCCCCAGACCTCTTGTAGTTCTTTATAAAATAGCTACAAATTGTTATGAACGATGGTCATTCTACTGAAGTATAGACCATTTCTTCTGTGTGTAGCTGTATTTTGGTTCAGACCTTTTTTTTTTTTTTTTTTTGGAACTAGGCATTGAACTCGGGCATCTTACCGCTGAGCCACATCCCCAATGTTTTTTATTTTTTATTTTGAGACAGGGTCTCACTAAGTTGCTCAGGGCCTCACTAAATTGCTGAGGCTGGCTTTGAACTTGCAATCCTGCTTCAGCCTCCCAAGACACTGGGATTACAGGAGTGTGCCACTGCACCTGGCAGTGGTTCGGATTTTTTTTTTTTTTTTTTTTGCAGTGCTGGGGATTGAACCCAGGGCCTTGTGCTTGCAGCAAGCACTCTACCAACTGAGCTATATCCCCAGCCCGGTTCGGATTTTTTGATTCCTGTTCTCCTTCCCTTTATCTATTCAGTGTTGCAATGGATTAAAGTTAACCACAAATCCTTTGATACCCTTCCCATTGAGACATGACATCTGTTAGACCAATAAAATACTCCAAAGGATATAATCTGGGCTGGACAGGACAAGCTACATAATTTGTGGGACTAAAACTCACAATGTGGGACTCCTTTAAAATATTGTTAAGCTGGATGTGGTGGTACATGCCTGTAATCCCAGCAGCTTGGGAGGCTAAGGCAAGAGGATTGCAAATTCAAGAGGAAAGCCAGCTGCAGCAATTCAGTGAGGCACTAAGCAATTTAGCATAACCCTGTCAAAAAATAAAACATAAAAAGGGCTTGGTGACCAATTAGAATGGCGATTATCAAGAATACAAGCAACAATAGGTGTTGGAGAGGATGTGGGGGAAAAGGTACACTCATACATTGCTGGTGGGACTGCAAATTAGTACAGCCACTCTGGAAAGCAGTGTGGAGATTCCTTAGAAAACTTGGAATGGACCGAACATTTGACCCAGCTATCCTACTCCTTGGCCTATACCCAAAGGACTTAAAATCAGCATACTACAGAGATACTGCCACATCATTGTTCATAGCTGCTCAATTCACAATAACCAGATTGTGGAACCAACCTAGATATCCTTCAATTGATGAATGGATAAAGAAACTGTGATATATATATATACACACACAATGGAATATTACTCAGCTATAAAGAATAATAAAATTTTGGCATTTGCAGGCAAATGGATGAAATTGGAGAATATCATGCTAAGTGAGATAAGCCAATCTCAAAAATCCGAAAGACAAATGATCTCACTGATAAGCAGATGATGACACATAATGGAGGGTGGAAGGGGGGCAAGAATGGAGGAAGGAGGGACTGTATAGAGGGAAAAGAGGGGTGGGAGGGGTGGGGGAAGGAAAAAATAACAGAATGAATCAAACATCATTCCCCTATGTAAATGTATGATTACGCAAATGGTATGCTGTTACTCCATGTACAAACAGAAACAACATGTATCCCATTTGTTTACAATAAAAATAAATTTTAAAAAAAAGGGCTTGGTGACTGGGATTGTAGCTCAGTGGTACAGTGCTTGCTTAGCATGTATGAGGTACTGAGTATACATGGGCTTGGGATGTGGCTCACCCCAGGGTTCAATCCCCAGTACCCAAATAAATAAATAAAAATATTGTTAAGAATTTAGCTGGGTACAGTGGTGCATATCTGTAATCCCAGTGACTCTGGAGGCTAAGGCAGGAGATCACAAGTTTGAGACTAGCCTCAGCAACTTAGTGAGACTGGTCTAAATATTAAAAATAAAAAGTACTGGGGTTGTAGCTTAGTGGTAAAGTGCCGCTAGGTTCAACTATATATTTTTCAAGATGGTGGCTGGGGGTATAACTCAGTGGTAGAGTATTTGCATAGCAAGCTCAAAGCCATGGGTTCCATCCACAGCATTAAGAGAAAAAAAAAAAAAGAATTTCAATGTGGCAAAAACAGTATCAAACTAAACACAAAGCCTCAGTGCAACTGCACCATTCCCATGCTCAGGAAGCTGGCCCTGGGGCTAGTTTGAGGGCCTCAGTCTTAAGAGACTCACAGCTTCCAGTTCCTGCCTCTTGAAATAATCAAGTCAGCTGCCAGGTAAACAGTCACCTGCCCTGAGATCACCATGCTGTAAGACACCCTAGGCACATGGAGAAACCCTGGAGGACGAGATGTCACAGGCAGAGATTGAAAGGCCTAGAAGCACCAAGGCACCCAGCATGTGAGTGAAGAAGACATCTTTAGTTGGGTGTGGTGGCACACACCTGTAATCTAGTACTGAGACTGAGGCAGGAGGATCATGAGTTCAAAGTCAGCCTCAGCAACTTAGCGAGGCCCTAAGCAACTCAGTGAGACCCTGTCTCTAAATAAAATACAAAATAGGACTGGGGATGTGGCTCAGTGGTTAAGTGCCCCTGGGTTCAATCCCTGGTACCAGAAAAAATGAAGACATCTTGAAAGTGGTTCCTCCAGTTCATACCGCCCCACTGGATCAGAAACAAACCACCCAGCCAAGGTCTTCCCTAGTTCTTTACCTACAAATTGATGATGGAAACAAAATATTTGCTTCTGGCCACTAAGTTTTGAGATAGTTTGTTACATAGAAGTAGATAATAAGAACATATAATGTCTCTAGTGTTCTTCAAAATGCCAGTGAAATGCTCTTTTACAACATGAAGCTTTTGTTTTATATAAAGCATTGCCTTTCAGAGATTAAATTACATACTAAATATATGTGCATGCATATTGCAAACATATGAATATCACTTTGGGAATTAAAATACATAAATATGCACCTCACACTAGGGACATAGGACTGTTTTGGCATCAGTGGGGTTGGTTTGTTTGTTTGTTTTAGTATTGGGGATTGAACCCAAGGGCACTTATGGCCTCCCTAAATTGCTGAAGCTGACCTGAATTTGCCATCCTCCTGTCTAAGCCTCCTGAGTCACTGGGATTACAGGCACACACCACATCGCTCAGCTTGAACATCCTTATCTTCTTGGAACCCTTTACTGTTTCCTAAGAATAGACCTAGGCTCCAGGCCACTTCCTCAGTAAACTAGGGAGTCTAATAAGTAGTTTATTTCTTACCCATTTACTTTCGTTTTCAGTTTGGGCCTTATTATCTACACCAGTGTGAGTTCTCTGTTAACTGTCTAAAACGAGACTGTCCTCTCCCTTCCTAATTGTGTCAAAAAATATTTTTAAAAGGAGGTAGGGGACTTGGGGATGTAGCTCAGTGGGTAGAGCACTTGCCTTGCATGTATGAGGCCCTGGGTTCAATCCTCAGTGCTGCAAAACACACACACACACACACACACACACACACACACACACACACACACGGAGAGAGAAAAAGGGAAAAAAAATAAAAGAAAAATTTCAATTATAGGTTTACACCAGAAATACTTAAAGATGAATTGGTACTATTGCTTAATAGGCCAGGCACTTTTGATGTACCATCTCAATTGTCACAGCAAATATATTAGCACAGTATTTTTAGTCCCATTTTACGTATGCTCAGGGAGATTAAGTAACTCCCTGAAAGCCACCCAACTAGTAAGTGAAAGTCATTTGATGTAAACCCAGGCCGCCCAGCTCCAGAGCTTTGCAAACTCTCCATGTTGCTCCTCCATGCGGTAAAAAGCACCTACAGGAAAGGCTTTTTACATATAAAAAAACTAAATTTATGATTATTATTATTACTATTATAGTACTGAGGATTGAACCCAGGGGTGCTCTACCACTGAGCTATATTCTCGGTACTTTTTGTTTTTTACTTTGGGACAGGGTCTCATTAAGTTGTTAAAGCTAGCCTCAAATTTTCAATCCTCCTGCCTCAGCCTTTCTAGTTGCTGGGATTACAGGCATGCACCACTGTGCTTGGCTAAATTTATTATTTAACCGATACATAAATATATATACATATATATTTAATATATATACATTATATATATATATATAAATGGGGTACCATGTGATGTTATGCTGTATGTATACATTATGGAATATTTAAATCAGGTTCAACATATTTATTTCCTCAAATATTTATCATTCCTGTATGGTAAAAACTTTCAAAGTCCTTTCTTCTAGCTTTTTGCATATGAAGAGATTTACCTAGATTGGACATCCTATAAATAGAACATTTTCTGTATGAATCTATGGGGAACCATCTCATGTGGACATACCTTTAAGTAGGTGTTTACGACGAAGGTATCATCAGTGGAATTCAAAACTTTTGGTGACTTGCAAATACACCAGGAACTGCCTCTCCCATCAGAATGCTTCCCTGAATGCCACTCTTCCTTCTTTCTTCCCTCCCTCTCTGCTCTTTCCCTTCCTCCCCCTCCCTCCTTTCCTTTCTTTTTTTGCCATGCTGGGGATCAACCCAGGGTCTCACATATGCTAAGCCAGGACTCTACTACTAATTACACCTCCAGACATGAGCAGAACACTTTAAAAGACATACTTCCAACCACTCAGGAGGCTGAGGCACGAGGATCAGGCCAGCCTGAGCAACTTAGTGAGACCATGTATTAAAATAAAATAACAAAGGGCTGCTGGTGTAGCTCAGTGGCAGAGTGATTATTTAGCAAGGATGAAGCTCTGGGTTCAATTGCCAGTACTGCCAAAAGCAATGCATACTTAATCCATTTCACTATTATTTTAATTTTTAAATGAACATTCACTTTGGATTTTTTTTGTGGGGGGGGAATGCTAGGGATCAAACCCACGGTCTCTCCTATGCTAGGCAAGAGCTCTACTACTGAGCTGCGTCCCCATCCTAGAATACTTTTTAAATTTATAGAACTGACGTATTGAAATTGATCAAGAGACCACAGTTTAGCTGTGAGAGGGGGTGTGGTCCCTGCCGTCCCAGTAAGGCAGGAGGCTAACCTAGGAGTTCAAGGGCAGCCTGGGCAACAAAGCAAGACTCTGTCTCAAAAAAGCAAAAAGAAAGAGAGTGAAAGAATACAGTTTCATACAGGGTCAGGGCGGAAGCAAGAATGCTACAAAGACTGCTGGGGCTGTAGCTCAATGGTAAAGCGCTTGCCTAGCATGGGTAAGGCCCTCGGTTCAGTCCCCAGCACCACACATCCATCCACACACAAAGTATTACCTTTCTAAATATTTGAAATTAATCACAATCAGAAACGTTGTATCTATCCAGGGCTGTTTGGAACTTAACAAAATAACAATCTCAGAGTCAGGTATCATGACTGCACACCTGTAATTCCAGCTACTTGAGAGGCTGAGGCAGGAGGATCACAAGCAACTTAGATCCTGTCTCAGAAATTTTGGTGGGGGGGATACTAGGGATTGAACCCAGGGGGCTTTATCATGGCATCCTCAGAATTGTTTACTTTCCTTCTCTTGAACCTGTGGCCCTGGGGATTTGAAACCCGGGCCCTGCGCAATAGAAGGCAAGCACCCAACAAGATGAGTCATTTCATCAGCACGGGGGGCTTCATCATGGAACCACATCTCCAGCCCTTTTTATTTTGAGACAGGGTATCACTAAGTTGCTTAGGGCCTCACTACATTACCTAGATTGGTCTTGAACTTGTGATCCTTCTGCCTCAGCTTCCCGAGTCACTAGGATTACAGGTATGTGCCAATGCGCTCAGCTCCTTTTTTATTTTGAGAAAGGGTCTCACTGAGTTGTTGAGGCTGGCCTTGAACTTGTGATCCTCCTGTCTCAGCCTCCTGAGTTGAGTTGCTGGAATTACAGGCATATGCTACTGCCTCCCACCTGTCCCAGAGATTTTTAAAAAGGGCTGGGGATGTAGCTATGGTAGAGGGCCCATGGGTTCAATCTCCAGTACTGCAAGAAAAAAAAAAAGTAAGCATCTCAGAGAACTCTTCAAGACAGGTGCCTGCCAGGCTATAATCCATAAAGCAGTCACAATGACTTCCTCTGGAAGTAGTAGTCCCAGATAAGAATGTGGGAGTCATCCCGAGTCTCCAGAGAGTGGTAACATTTGATTATAGCTTAGACTTTTAACTGGCCTGCAACTCAAAACCAAGAATTTGGTCTTTGGTTAAAAGGTTATATTTTGGGGCTGCGAATGTAACTCAGTGACAAAGCACTTGCCTAGCATGTGGGAGGCCCTGGGTTTCATCCCCAGCACCACAAGGACAACAAAAACAACCCTCCCAAACCAAAGATGGGGTACGTCTTCTCCAAATCTCACAGTTTATAAACTTGTCTAATTCATTTCAGGATTTACACCTTATTTGATACGGCATCTTTCCTACTTCTCATTATCCTTGGAAGCCTCTGAAAATACCCACAGAAAATCAAAGCTAGGCATGTTGGCACACATCTGTAATTCAAGCTACTCTGTATTCTGAGGCAGGAGGATCACAAGTTCAAGGCCAGTGTTGGAAATTTAGTGAGACTTTGTCTCAAAATTTTTAAAAAATTGTGGTACTATGGGTTGAATCCAGGACCACTCTACCATTGAACTACATCCTTAGTCTTTTTATGTTTTATTTGGAAACAGGGTCTCATTATGTTGCTTAGGGCCTTGCTAAATTGCTGAGACTGGCCTTGAACTTGCTGATCCTCCTGTCTCAGCCTCCAGAGCTGCTGGGATTGCAGGAATGCATCACCGTGCCTGACTGTTTGGTTTATTTTTGTTTTGTTTCGGTCTTTTGGTACTGGGATTGCACCTATGGGCACTGAACCACAACCCCAGCCCTTTTTATATTTTATTTAGAGACAGCATCTCATTAAATTGCTAGGGTCTCCCTAAGTTACTGAGGCTGACTTTGAACTTGTGATCGTCCTTCCTCAGCCTCCCGAGCCAGTGGGATTACAGGCAAGGGTCACCATGTCCAGCTAGTTGGTTGATTCTTGACTGGATCATGATCCAAGTTGGGCCAATGGGTCTCCTTCTTGTGATCTTGCTGTTGGGCTGATGGGATTCAGGAATTCAGTCCATTTCTAATTGTTACCTGACTTGAGGACAGAGAGGAGGCAATGTTTGGCCTTGTGTTCAGAGAAGCAGAGGAAGCAGGTCTGCTAAGAGGAATAAGAGTGCAGTAGACATGAAGAAAGAAGCTGAGTAGGAAACTGAGGCCTACAGAGGAGAGCAGCCTACCCAACTTCTCTCAGAACTTTTGTTTTTCAGGACTGGGGATGGAACCCAGGGCCTAGCACATACTAGGCAAGTGTTCTACCGCTGAGCTATATCCTACATCCCCAGTGTCTCAGCTTCTCAATGTCTTTCAAAGTCCTGGTTCTCTTTTTTCTTGAAGTGTGGCTATCCCCTGCCCTTGGGTTCCATGAGATGCCTTTGAAGGACTGTGTTAAATTACTCTCTTTTGCTTAAAAATAATTAAAAAAGACAATATATGCAAGTGACTCATTCTTTCATGGAAAGTTAATTTTCCTGTTCTTTAAATTTTTTTGATTATAAATACATGCTCATTATAGAAATTTTAATTAACTTTCTTCTCATAAAACACATTACCTTATGTCTGTACATCCTGAAAAGTATAAAAATGAAAACTAAGTCACTTTTAATGAAATACATACTGGACAAAAGATAATACAAAATGTTCACAGCAGCACTCTTCATAAAGGCCCCAACTACACATGGTGGTACACACATGCCATCCTAGTTTCTGGGGAGATGGAGGCAGGAAGATTGCAAGTTCAAGGTCAACATGGGCAAGTTAGTGAGACTTAGTCTCAAAATAAAAATGTTGATGCTCCTTCCCTCATTTTATATACATGCTTTAAGGCATACATTTTATAATGCTATTGCTCACTTGAAAGCCCATCTGTCTCTCTATTCATTCAATCATACACACTCGTTTACTCATTCAACAGATTTACTGAGTACTTCCTTTGTATTAGGTGAAAGCAAATAGCAGTGAGCCAAACCTATCCTTTTGGTCTATCTCTGTCAGTCCTACAATCTAGTGAGAGAGGCAGACGTCAATTAATTAACCACACACAGAAGTTTCCAGTCACGCTGGGCACCGTGGTACAGGCCTATAATCCCAGCAGAGGCTGAGGCAGGAGGACTGTGAATTCAAAGCCAGTCTCAGCAATGGAGAGGCACTAAGCAACTCAGTGAGACCCTGTCTCTACATAAAATACAAAATAGGGCTGGGGATGTGACTCTGTGGTTGAGTGCCCCTGAGTTCAATCCCTGGTCCCCCCTACCCCCCCAAAAAAGTTTCCAGTCACAACTGTGAAGCACACTGCAAGGGTGATTTAAGGGACTCTAAGCAAAGTGGGAGCACCGCCTATAATCCTAACAACTTGGGAAACTGAGGCAGGAGGATTGCAAGTTTGAGGTCAGCCTCAACAATTTAGTGAGACCCTGTCTCAAAATAAAAAAGACTGGGGATGTAGCTCAGTGGTAGAGCACCCCTGGATTCAATTCCTAGTACCATAGGGAGGCAGGGAGAGCTACTAAGTGGAAGGACCTAATTGGATTGGGAGAAGACAGGGAAAGTCTGGGAAGGTCTCCCTGTGGAAGTAAAAAGTATGTTGAGATCTGAAAGATGAACGAGAGTTAACCAAGTGCAGAAGGAGAACATTCCTGGTCGAGGGAATAGCACGTGCTTTTTCAGTAATAGGGATTGAGCCCAGGTGCGCTTAACCACTGAACCACATCCCCAGGCCTTTTTTCTATTTTATTTAGAGACAGCGTCTTGTTAAATTGCTGAGGCTGGCTTTGAACCTGCGATCCTCATGCCTCAGTCTCCGGAGTCACTGGGATTACAGGTGTGCACCACCGTGCCTGGCTCACATGTGGTGCTTAGGGAAGAGACTTATGCAGTTGAATCAAGCTTAGTGAGTAGAGAGGGGGTAGGCCCTACACTGTGCCCATTTTGGATTATTTTGGATCTGGGGATTGAACCCAGGGGTACTTTACCTCTGAGCTACATTCCCAGCTTTTTTACCTTTTATTTTGAGACAGGGTCTCACTAAATTGCTGAGGCTGATCTTGAACTTTTGATCTTCCTGCCTCAGCCTCCCAAGTCACTAGGAGTACAGGCATGCATCACTGCATCTGGCCCTTTTGGATCATTTTAAGGACATTTTTCTCGAGTGATATGAAGCAAGTAGAGGTAGGGGGAGTAGATTTTTATCTCACAAACTCACTCTGGCTGGCTGCAGTGTTACTGAGCCAGGGTTTCTCAACCATGGCACTGTTGATACTTTGGGCTGGAGACTGTTGTGGAGACTGTCCAGTGTATTGTAGAAAGTTTAGAAGCATCCCTGGCCACTACCCACTAGATGCCAGTGGTACCTCCCCTTTCCTTAGTTGTAACCTAAAAACTGTCTCCAGACATTATCAAATGTCCCCTAGAGGTCAGGTGGGGTGTTGCATGCCTGAAATACAACCTATTCCAGAAGCTGAGGCAAAGAAACCATTTAGTTTTTTTGGATGAGGGTTTGCTACTTTCCCTCTCCCTCAGACACACCTATAGGGTATACAGAGGTGCACACGCATGTGTATGCTCTTGATTGTGACATCTTTGCAGGTCACACTTGCCTCTGGCTTCCCAAACCCCCACTGAGGCTTTGCCTACCTAGGAACTTGACTTCATTGCATCAACACTCAACAGGACATCATCGGGGAAGTAGTGTAAATGGTTAATATTCCACCCTGTTCTTTTCAGGAATTTATACAATATACTCCCTATTCAATCTGGTTCCCATTCCTGCTAATAGCAACTACCTAGCACATTAAAGCATTCAAAATGGTTAGTTGTGATTAGCAAGAATCAGTTCTGTCACCACATTTGCAAAATGGGGGAGTATCTGATAGAATTGATCCTTTATAGACATTATTGATCAATGCTTACCAACCTGAGGAGGTCAGGTAGATTCTGCTGTCTCAGAGAACCCACAGCTGGTTCAGGGACAGAAGTGGGATTCAACCCTAGACTTGACTGCAGAGCCAACGTTTTCTTATTTTTGGTACTGGGGATTCAATTTAGGATTTCACATATGCTTTCTTGCACTCTACCACCAAGCTATACCCACAACCCCAATGCCCAGTCTTTTCTCATGTCCCCCTCTTTTGCAAGGCCTCAAGGTTTACTCTACTAAAATCATGGAATGGGAAAGGAATTGGCATCATCTAGCAGCAGACATTGGCTGAATTCCAGGCCAGCTCTGCCTGAATTCTCCAGTCTCTCAATGATACTCCTCTCCCTATCATCTTGGGTCCCTGTGCCTTCACTAGCATATAGCACATACACTGGGGAAGGAATTGGCACTAAAACTTTCATCCTGCTCATCCCCCATTCCTTTTTTTGGGATTGAACCCAGGGGCCTTAACCACTGAGCCACATCCCCAGCCCTTTTTCTTTTTTATTTAGAGACAGGGTCTTGCTAAGTTGCTGAGGCTGGCTTTGAATTCATGATCCTCCTGCCTCAGCCTCCTGAGTCTCTGGGATAATAAGTGGGTGCCACCACACCCAGCTGTGACTCTGGCTTTCTCACCTAACGTCCCTGAGCTGTTAGGATGTTCCAACATATACTGAATGGGGAGGCTGAATTTCTAGTAACATCAAATGGTTGGAAGTTCCAATCATGTGACTTTTGGTTAATCCCTATCAAGTCCCTCTGTTTTGGCCTTGAATACCAACTGCTGTTTACTGTGGCAGCTATCTTTGAATATAAAGGCAACACTGATGCACTAAGAGAAAATATTCGAAGTAGGGGCTTATGAAGGAGATAGGTTCCAAAGATCTGTTTGAAGTTCCTAGGTCACTTGGTATCCTGTAGCTCACTCTTCCAACCTCAGGAAAGTTGTGGTTCTTACAGATTAGTCAACTGAACCTCCTAGTATGATTGTAGAAAGGGTCTCCTTTGCTGTACAACCCCCACCACTCGCTGTGCCCCATAAACAGCATTTTCTACTTCCCACCATTTGCCTTGTCAGCTAGGTCCAGCCAGCAAAGATGCTTCCCCCAACAAACTGGTAGGGAGTTACAAATCCAAGTCTCCTTTCCCTCACTGCATGCAGCAGTTTTGTCCCAATTCCAGACAATTGGGGAACTGTCCCTTCCCATCTTTTTCACAGAAGAGGTCTGCAAGGGATTGTACACTCGTCTATTGGCTCTTATATCCTAATATACCACACAATTTGTCTATCAGTCCCATGTACCCAGAAGGGTGGCTAACACACAGGTGCCCAATAACTTGCTAAAGACATATGCTAGTGGTTCTTGGTTAGGTGTTAAACATCAATTCCCTGGAAACTTGCGAGTCAAGGGTAATACAGCAGTACACTAACCTGGTAAAAAGCTCAACAATGCCAGTAAGATTGTGCTTATTAATTCAGCTGCAGCTATTATGCCAGGCCATGCCACTAACAACGTGCTACATGGCCAATAATTAACCTTGATCTTTCAAGCCAAACTGAACTCTTGAATCTAGGATCTGGGATTGGCAATCTTTTTGTTTAAGAGTCAAGTAGTAATATTTTAGGCTTTCAGGCAAGCCAGTCTCTGCATCAAAGTAAAAACAGATGAAAATGTAAATGAACACACATGGTTGTGTTAAGAGTTAAGACATGCCAGGCATGGTGGCACATGCCTGTAATCCCAGCAGCTTGGGAGGCTGAGGCAGGAGGATCGAGTTCAAAGCCAGCCTCAGCAACTTAGCAAGGCCCTAAGCAACTCAGTGAGACCCATTCTCTAAATACAAAAAAGGACTGGGGATATGACTCAGTGGTTTAAGTGCCCCCAGGTTCAATCCCTGGTATCACAAAAAACACAAAAACGAAGGGCACGCATGGATTGTTTCAACTACTTGGGAGAGTGAGGTAAGATTGCTTCAGTCTAGGAATTTGTGACTAGTCAGAGCAATAGTGAAAGCATCTTATAAAAAAGTAAAATGTGTTGTAGATTCATGCCCAGATCCTGCCAATCCCTTGTTTCACCCTCAGGTCTGTGATGATGTATGTGTACCACCCATAGCAGGTTTAGGAGCCACTAGTCACAGGGATCTATTTAATTACAATTAAATTAAAAATTTAAAATTCTGTCCTTTACACTAAGAACAACTCAATACTTGGTGGCTAAAGACAAATTCTGTCGTTGCAGAAAGTAGTGTTTTTAGGTCTGGAGAGGGAGTGGAAATTCAATACTTTACAAACCAAAACAGCATTTCAAATGTTTCACATATTTATTACCGAACCAAACAAAACCAGTACTATAGCCCCTTTGTAACAAAGCTCATATTCCCAGTTAATTCTTCCCAACTGTCCTGATAATGCAGACATGACAAGATGATCAACCACAGTCTTGATACAGCATAAATATGTGTGCCATTTCATGTAATTCCTTATAGACCCAGCTTGGTTCTCCTCCAATGTCTCCTCTTGGAATTGTACCTACACAGAAGGAAACTGAAAGTTACAAGGGCAGTCTGACCACAATTTAGCTATTTGCATTCACCATTCACGACAAACTTGGCCTTTTACATACGACAAAATTCAGGGGTTCCTTGCTACATGTGTTTAAGAATTTGATCAAAACAAATTTTAACCTTTCAAGATTCCAGACTAGGTTCTTAACTGGGACTGAAGTAGAAAGGAAGCTCTTTCTTCCCCTCCCCTCCCTGGGTACCCACACCCACTTTTGATTCAACAGACTCAGGGTAGATGCAAATGTATCTTTAACCCCCTCTTAATGTATCACACACACATAAAAGCTCCTGCACCATCTTTACAACAGATTACTACCCCATAGGAATAGTGCTTTCCAGAGTTAAAGCAATCTCTGAATTGTCCATGTCAATCTGTCATGATTTTACCCTCAGAAAGGCAAAATCAAAAATGATCAACATAGCTTTTCTTTCAGCAGGATAATGGCAGTACTTCCACAAAATGAAGCACTGTAATTGCAACCTGCTTTCAATACATTTTTTAAAATTTTATTGTAAACAAATGGGATACATGTTGTTTCTCTGTTTGTACATGGCGTAAAGGCATACCATTTGTGTAATCATAAATTTACATAGGGTAATGCTGTTTGATTCATTCTGTTATTTTTTTCCCTTCCCCCCACCCCTCCCACCCCTCTTTTCCCTCTATACAGTCCTTCCTTCCTCCATTCTTGCCCCCCTCCCTAACCCTAACTCTAACCCTAACACTAACCCCTCCCACCCCCTCAATACATTTTAAAAGCTGAGAGGCTGGAGCTTATGGCTCAATGGTAAAGCACTTACTTAGCAAGCACCACATACACACAAATAAACAAAAGTTGGAAGACAGCAAATGTCTTCCCAATTGTTCAAGACCAGAGAGTCAGGATTATCTATTGAACTAGGCACTCATTTTATATACATTTTGCTCATTCCTCAACCCAAAAGACAGATCTCATCAGTTGATGGGAACATGGAAAAACTCATGTTCATGTAGATATATTTAAAAAGGGCCTTAGTATTGATGCCTGCAATGTTCTCTTTTTTTCCTGCACCAGGAATTGAACTCAGGGTTGCTTCATCACTGAGCTACATCCCCACTCCTTTTATCTTAAGACGGTCTCACTAGGTTGAAAAGTCTGGCCTTGAACTTGCAATCCTCCTAGCTCAGCTTGCCAAGTCACTGGGATTACAGGAGTGCTCCACCATGCCCAACTGCCTATGTCCTCAAGAGAAATCCAGCAAGCTTCAAGAAGGGCTGAACTGCTAAACAAACCACTTCTCCCAAGGACTCAGATTTGCCATAAAACTCAACAGAGTTTACACTAAGCTTTGTGACCTTGCAGTTCTGGGCCATGTCTTCTCTTTTAAGAGGGACCCACTTGCTAAGCTCACCGTATACTGTCAGCTTTAACACTCCACCTCCTGTTTGTGGTCTTCTGGGCTGTTACCTGGAAGAGCCAGCAAACCTAGTACTTCATTTTAAACAAATTCTGAATGTTGTTTTAACACTCTGGGACTATCACAGGCTATGGGATCTTGGGGCAAATTTCACTCATTTCTGATGCTTGCTTTTCCTCACTTCAATATTTGTCTCAAAGCCCACCTGGTATGAGAAGCAGGCTGAAAAAAACATATATGAAACCAGAATTTTAGGCCTAGTTGACCTTAGGGGTACTTGGTAGCAATTCTAGTGGTGTCTTTCTTCCAAATTCATCAATTCAACTACTTCTGCAGCAGAGGGCAGTGTTCCAATCTCTATAAAAGACGACCACTTCAAAAACAGATTTGGGGGGACTGAGACTACACATACCTCAGTGGCAGAGCGTTTGGTGTGAGACACTGGGTTTGATCCCTAGCACCACATAAAAATAAATAAAATAAAGGCATGCTGTCCATCTATAAGTACCATATATGTGTGTGTGTCTGCCCTGGCTGTGGGCTGGGTGCAGAAACCGAGGAAGTTACTAAAAACAACAAAAAAGGAGTTTCAGAATGTTGGTAGAGGGCAGATTAGATTGCATGTAACTTTCAACTGCATGTTTATGTCCTAAAAGTAATCTGAAACAAAAAAAAAGGGATAGTGTGTGTGGTCTTACCTGATTTTATTACCAGTTTTCATTCGAATCCACTGGGGAATGGGACGATTTTGCTTTTGTTTCTTGGCCAAAAATCGCTTGATTCTGAAAGTCTTGTGAGAAGACTGCAAGGAAATGCAAACAATTTAGACAGTGATACTAGAGCCTACCCCAAATGATTCAAAGTTGTGAACTTCCTCATCTAACAAACATTTCAGTAGATATACAAAAATAATTTTTAAAAAATCACCTCAATGCCAAATCATATAGCCCTTTAATCCTCATGAGTTCTCTAAAAGTAGACACCATAGCTTCCATAAATATAAGCTATGTTCAAATGTAGATAAGCAAAATGAGACATCCACAGTCAGGATGATTTTTCCAGTCCACCCTGCTGTCACCAGAAGACTCAGGCAACCAAATTGGGAATTGGCTAGAGCTGGGGAACTTGGCTTCATGGAACGATCAGAGCTTTAGGTTAACCAGAACAACTTATCACTTGTAAGTCAATGAGCCTCAGTGGCCCTACTTTGTAAAACTGGGGAAACCTACTTTTGAGTGTCATTGTGAAGGTAAGATTTATGCAAAGTCCCTGAAATCCAATACATTCTAACCCACTCACCATTTTGTATTAATCCTACTTCTTTTGGTACTGGGAATCGAACTCAGGGGCGCTGTACCATTGAGCCAAATCCCCAGTCCTTCCAGCCCTTTAAGTTTGAGACAGGGTCTCACCATGTTGCCAAGGCAACATGCCTTGCCTCAGTCTCCCGGGTTGTTGGGATTACAGGTATGTCCAACCTGGAAATCCTACCTCTTTTTAAATCGTCACAGTCTCAAGGATGACTTTCACAATTTTCCATCACATCTTTTGGCTTTCTTGAAGGGCTGAGGTCATCTAAGTCCACCCCCACACACACACTTCAGGACATTCCAGCAAAATTGCAGATCCTTAGCCTAGCCAACTTGGACCCACACCCTTGCATTACAGGGGCCATTATAAAGGCATCACACAACTACACCTCTCTCCCAGCAGTTGTAGACTTTATCAATAAATTAGAAAACATCAAATGTCGATCCCCTCCACACCTAGTAACCACCATCATCAGTAGTCTGTGTCACAAGGCAGTGACTGGTGCGCTGTCGGCATTTACTAAGAACCCCCAAATCACACGGATTCACACAATACCCCCGTTCTAGGCAATTTTGCGGGGGCGACGCTTAAGTGTCTGAACAAATGACTAAAAAGTCCTGCAATCTCGTAATGTGCAACACTCCCGGGTGCCAAGTTCCCCTCCCAATGCCAAGCACATCGTGCACACTACAGGCAGCCTGCAGTTGGCCCAAGTTCAGGCGGGGGGCACCTCGATTTCGGCCCTAGATTTTACGGCTTGCTCCAAAAGGCAAGCAAAAATCCTTGCGCTCGCCGAAGGCGGCCAGACCATAGCGCGCCCTGGAATCTGCCGCGCCGGCGCAGCCGCCCCTCCCCGAAAGCTCCAGCTAGGCCTGTGGGTTAGAGCGGCGGCCCAGCTGGACCGTCCCTTGAAAATGCCTTTAAAATGCTCCTGCCCCGCGATACTTCGCGCGGCCCCAGCCAGCCCTTGGCGGCTTTGTGTTTCGGGAAGCCATCTTCGAGCCGATGGCGGCCGATGGACTTACCATGGCGAGGAACCGAATACAGCGCACACACCACAATGGCAGAAAAAAAGAGAAGAGGGGGAAGTGGGCGGAAGAACGCGCTTAGAAGGCGCCACTCAGAGGTGGAGCTTAAGCAGTGACGCTGCGCGCCAGCCCGCGTCTAGCACCTCCCTGCCCCAGTGCCCGGCGTCCTTGGGGCCCTGGGAACCTACACTTGTTGGTGAGAAGTGGAATTCGCTTGGCTTCACTTCCGTAAGTGGGTTCCCCAGGAGTCCGTGGGTGTGCTAGGTGCACCCCATTTCGTGGGTGATGCAGTCTAAGTGCCAAATTAAAAGCTGGGGGACAGAGTAGGCGGGACCAAGCCTTAGTGAGGGCGGGGGAGACGGCCGTCACCTCCGTGCGCCGGCGACTTCGGCCCTGGACTTGAAGCGCGCCACTAGTGGAGGGGCGTGGCTAGAGCGCCCTGACGGAATGGGCGGGTGGGAGCTGCCCGGCCCTTTCCTGGTCAGCGAGAAGTCATTTCGAGCTGGTTCGGGGGCTGGACTTCTTGAGGCCTGGAAGCCTAGGGACGGCCTTGGGGTTTTAGACTAGGTTAGAGGTTGCCAGTCAAGGTCTGAAGCCGAGAACTTTAGGGACGGAAACTTTTCCTTGGCTGCTAGAAAGCCGAGACTGATTTTGTAGTCCAACTTTGCCAGGATGTACAGCAATTAATGGCATGCATTTGGGATGCTAGTGTTTCTTGTTTTCATTTTTTCTTTTCCCCATTTATAAACAGAAACCTCGTGCTGAGGGTGTATGTTAGTGGTCGACCACTTTCCTAGCACACTTGAGGCCCTGGTTCCATTCCCAGCACCGCCAGAGCAACAACTAGGAAACCTCCACAAATCCTTTGTATATCTTTGCATTCACCTCAAACATTTTTTTATTTGTTCTAATTAGTTATACGTGACAGTAGAATGCATTTTGACAGTTCATACATAAATGGAGTGTAACTTCTCATTCTTCTGGTTGTACATGAGCCTCAAGCATTTTTGCACCAATGAATAAAGGCAAGAGTTTTTGGTCTTGGGTCCACAAGAGTACTTTTATAGAGTTCAGAGTCCATGAATTTGGATGGGGAAAAATACAACTATTTTCACCAAACTGATTTCAACACTTTATTTATGAATGTAGGCAACAGACCACAGTGGTGTTACTTGTGCCTGTGACTTGGTCACCTATATAAATCACAGATGGTTTCATAGTACATTACAGTTAATGTAGATATCTCAGAATATTGTTTACATACTCACTCTAAAAATGCATAGCTATTAGATCTACAAATAGAACTTTTTAAAAGCCTGTTACAGCACATATTTCTTTAAAAATACTCTTGACAACTATATTGCACTGTAATGGTTTTCTTTGTAATCGTACATACTTTGCTTTATACATTAAAAGAAATTCCGAACCTGGGCATAATGGTGCATGCATGTAGCTGTTTAGGAGCTGAGGCAAGAGGATCACAAGTTGGAGGCCAGCCTGGGCAATTTAGCCAGACCCTGTCTCTAAATAAAGTTTTTAAAAGGGCTTCAGGTGTAGTTCAGTGGTAGAGCACTTGCCTAAGCATGTGCAAAGCCCTGGATTCAATCCCTGGTACTGCAAAACAAAGAACAACAACAATAAAATCTGAAAATCAGTCCATAGGTTTCATCAAACTGTCAAAGGGTTCCACAACACAAAAATAAATGGTTACAGATACCTGGACTGGATTATAGTGACAGATGGTTGAACAAACTAGGTAGGAGGCCATGGAAATAGTCTGGAAAAGAAGTGATGGTGGCTTAAAGTAAGATAGTCTCCATGAGAAGAAATAAAGTCGAGAGATGGTTATGAGATAAAATTAACAGGATTTGGTCCCAGATTTTTCCCCTGGGTGACAGGATGCTGGAGCTCGAGATCTAGAGAGGGAAGAATACAGAAAACATAGAAATCTTGAGGCCTAACAATAATTACTATTTTAACAGTAATTTACTATTAATTACTATTAATAAAAGTTTTAGTACATTGACCCCATCCAGTTTTAAATTTCAGATCCTATTAGCACATGCCTGTAATTCCAGTTATTTGGGAGGATTGGGAGTTCAAAACCCACCTCAGCAATGTAGTGAGGCCTGGTCTCTAAATAAAAATATAAAAAGGACTGGGGATGTGGCTCAGTGGTTAAGTGCTCCTGGGTTAAATCCCTGGTACCTAAAATAAAGTTCAGACCCTAATCCATATAATTTTTTTGTAGTACTGTCTATCAGACCCAGGATTTCTTGCATGCTAGCTAGACAAGTGCTTTACCACTGAACTACACCTTCCAGCCCCCTCATCTAGATAATTTTATTTTTAATTGCAGCGAGACCTCAGGCTTCTTTACCTGGATTTTACTTTTTAAGAGCCTGTCAGAGCCCAGCATAGTGGCGCATGCTTGTAATCCCAGTGGCTCCAGAGGCTGAGGCAGGAGCATCATGAGTTTAAAGCCAGCCTCAGCAAAAATGAGGCCCTAATCAACTCAATGAGACGCTATCTCTAAATAAAACATAAAAAAGGGCTGGGGATGTGGCTCAGTGTTTAAATGCCCCTGGGTTCAATCCCCAGTACCAAATAAATAAATAAATAAGCCTGTCAGACCAAGCATGATGGCACATCCCAGCTACTCTGGAAGCTAAGGCAGGAAGGCTGGCAACTTAGCAAGACCCTCTCTCCCAAAAATAAGAAATAAAAAGGGCTGGGACTGGGTGCGGTGGCACACACCTGTATTTCAGCAACTCCGGAGGCTGAGGCAAGAGGATCAAGAGTTCAGAGCCAGCCTCAGAAAAAGCAAGGCTCTTGCTAAGCAACTCAATAGGATCCTGTCTCTAAATAAAATACAAATTAGGGCTGGGGATGTGGCTCAGTGGTCGAGTGTCCCTGAGTTCAATCCCCAATACCACCAAAAAAAAAAGGGGGGGGGAGCCAACATTTTCTTTTTGATGACCCTAAAGGACAACAGATAAGCCTTTCCTTGGTTATCATTGTCTTCATCATAGCTATCACTTATTGAGGGTTTAGGGTGTGAATGATTCTGTGCTAAGTGATTATATAAGTCATTCTAAATCATCCCTCTAAATAACCCCCTCCTGCCCCAGGTGCAGATATTGAACCTGGGGACTCTCAACCACTGTACCCAGCTAATACTTTTCTTATACAGGCACTTCTTCCTGGTTTCCTCCTATCTTTGCATGCCACCCCTTCTCAGTCTCTCTTGCTGATTCTTCCTGAACTCACTAATCTTTTTACATTGGAGATCCCTGAGATTGTTTTGATCTCATCCCTTTTCTACATATGCTCAGTCTTTCAGTGATCTCATCTAATATCATAGCTTTAAATATTCTCTTGGTTGATGACACCCAAATGTATTACCTCTAAGGGCTGGGGATATGACTCAGTCAGGGAGAGTGCTTGCTTAATATATGTCATAGGAGAGTGAGGAGCTGAAGCTCCAAACCCGAGTTCCTGTGTTCCAACAAAGGAAAATTTAGCCAGGCTCTGTGGCCCACACCTGTTATTCTAGCAGCTTGGGAAGCTGAGGCAGGAGGATCTCGAGTTCAAAGCCAGCCTCAGCAATTTAACAAGGCCGTAAGCAATTCAGTGAGACCCTGTCTCTAAATAAAATATAAAAAAGGGCTGGGGATGTGGCTCATTGGTTAAGTGTCCCTGGGTTCAATTCCAGGTACCCAGAAGAAAATTTAAAGTCAAACACAAAAAAAACAAACAAGAAAACTTTATTCTAAGTGAAATAAAGTAAGGCCTGAGCAAAAAGCATTCTCAAGAAGAGGAGTGGGTTGCCTCCTAGCAGAGAATGACAAAGGAAACAATGCTGTTTCCAAATTTATTACTGTTCGATGTATACCAGGAGAACTGGGGTCCACCTTCTGCCCTCCTTACCAGTCAGATGTTTACCTCCTACTTCAGGTCAGGTGAAAGAATTTTTGACCCTTGTTGGTCCTTTCCAGAACATCATGGTGACCATCCTATTCAGGGGGCGGGCTTCATCTACAAGTCAGTCCTATGTTAGCCAGTACCGTGATGCACGCATGTAATCCCAGAGATTCTGGAGGCTGAGACAAGAGGATTGCAAGTTTGAAGCCAGACTCAGCAATTTAGCAAGGCCCTAAGTAACTTAGGTGAGACCTTGTCCCAAAATCAAAAGGACTGGGTATATAGCTCAGTGGTAAAGTGCCCCTGGGTTCAATGCCCATTGCCAAAAAAAGCAAAACAAAACCAAAAACAATCCTATGTTAATGTGGTGTTGGGGTCAATAACTGGACAGACTTCATCCAGTTAGTGTACCTGTGCCATTTATGAAATCTCCTTTCTGAAATTCATTGAGAGACCAGTGGTCATAATCCTAACTTTACATTGGTAGACCCTGCCAGGAGTTAGCCTCATTGATTTTCCTTTCCTTTCCTTTCTTTTCCTTTTCCTTTTTCTTTTTCCTTTCCTTCTTTCTTTTTCTTTCTTTCTTTCCTTTCTTTCTTTCTTTTTCTTTCTTCCTCTTTCTTTCTTTTCTTTCTCTTTCTTTCTTTCTTTTCTTCTTTCCCTCTCTCCTCTCTCTCTCTTTCTCTCCCCCTCTCCCTTTTCTTTTCTTTTTCTTTCCTTTCTTTTCCTTTCTTTTTCTTTCTTTCTTTCTTTCTTTCCTTTCTTTCTCTTTCTTCCTTCCTTTCTTTCTCTTTCTTTTCTTTTCTTTCTCTTTCTTTCTTTCTTTTCTTCTTTCTCTCTCTCCTCTCTCTCTCTTTCTCTCCCCCTCTCCCTTTTCTTTTCTTTTCTTTTCTTTCGTCTTTAAAAAAAACTTTTTTTGTACTTGGGATTGACCCCAAGGGCACTTTATCAGTGAGCTACATCCCCAGCCCTTTTAATTTTTTATCTTGAGTCAGGTCTCACCAAGTTGCTTAGGGCCACACTAAATTGCTAAGGCTGGCCTCAAACTTGAGATCCTCTTGCCTCAGCCTCAGGAGTTGCTGGGATTACAGGCGTGGGCTACCATACCCAGCTGATCTTTCATTCTTGACATATTTCTTAATTGGTTCCCTTTGTTTCCATCAATTTATTCTCTTGGCTAGTACACCTGTTGTTCTTCTACAGGTTACTTGATTATTCATTAAAGGCAATTTCAAAGAAACCCTGTGGCCCTGCTGTTATTGATTCTCATTTCACTGCTCATTACTAACCATTACCTCACTGTGTACACAAGGCCCGGGGTTCAATCCCCAGTAGAACCAAAAAAAAGCCAAATGTATTACCTCTAACGTGGACCTCTCTCCAGACTCCTACCTTCTCACTTCTCCACTTGAATGTCTAGTGAACATGTTAAATGTAGTATGTTTATTTTAGTCAGATTTTGCATCACTGTGACAAGAACAATGCAGAGAAGGAAGGTTTATTTGGGATTCACAGTTTCAGAGGTCTCAGTTCATAGATGACCTAACTCTATTGCTCTGGGTTCAAGGTGAGGCAGACATCACCTCATGGGGGAAAGGCCCAGCTGAGGAAAGCTGCTCAGCTCATGGTAGGGTCAGGAAGCAAAGAATTGGGGAGGAGCCACAGGGAAGATATCCCCTTCCAGGGCAGGTCCCCAGTGACCTCCTGCAGCCATGCCCCACCTTCCTACAGCCACACTCCTCCTTCCTATAGTTGCTATCCAGTCCATTCAAACGAGGGTGGTGGACTGATTAGGGAATAAATCTCAATCTAATCATTTCACCTCTGAACACCCCTGAATTAATACAGGAGCTTCTGGGAGACACCTCATGTCCAAACCATAACAATGTGCTAAAGAGAACTGATCTTTGGGGATCAAACCAAGGGCCTTGTGCACGCTAAGGCAAGCACTGTACCACTGGGTTCCACCTCCAGCCCTAGAGTTCCTGATCTCTTCACCCAGCGGGGTCATTCAGTCCTTCCAATCCCAGCATATGGCAACTTCATTTTTCCTATTGCTTAGACCAAAACTGCCACCTTTTTTGTACTCTGACACACTTCATTCATTCTGTTAGGAAAACTGATCAGGTTACTTGTAGAATTTATATGGAATCCAGCAACTAGTCACCTCTACCCTGATCCAAATGACCCTCTCACTTAGGTTATTTTGTAGCCCCTCACTAGTCTCTTTGCTTCTGCCCTTACCTACTATAGTGGTCAGAGATTCCTTCAAAACCCAAGTCAGATCATGTCATTCCTCTGCTCAGCATCCTCAATGGCTTCTCATTGCTCTCCCAATAAAAAGTATTTATAGTGTCCTAAAAGGTCCTACCAGGCTGGACCCCATTACTTCTCTGACCCAACCTCCTCCTACTATCCCTCTCATTTTGCTGAAGTCACACTGACCCCATTTTCCCTCAGAGATGCCACAGTCCTCCATGCAGTCTTAAAATTAGGTACCTTTTCTACTTAGGAATCCATGACTTGTCTCCTCACCTCCTTCAAGTCAGGGCTTAGATGTCGCTACTTAAGTGAGACCACCTCCTGAGAACTCTGTATCCCCCTACGTTCCCTGCTTTGATTTTCTTTCCTTTCCAACATGTACTTAATTTTTAAAAATTTTTTATCTGTTCTAATTAGTCATACATGACAGTAGAATGCATTTTGACACATCATACATAAATGAACTATAACTTCTCATTCTTCTGGTTTGTACATGATGTAGAGTCACACAGGTCATGTAATCATGTATGCATACAGAGTAATAATGTCTGATTCGTTCTATGCTTTGGTTTTTTTATGCCACTTATTACCTTTTAGCATGCCGTGCAATTTATTGTTAACTCCCCACAGTCATTATAATCAAGGAGGGCAGAGAGTTGTTTTTTTTTTTTTTTTTGGTACCAGGGATTGAACCCAGGGGCACTTAACCTCTGAGCCACATCCCCAGTTCTTTTTTAGTTTTTTAATTCAGAGACAGGTTCTCGCTGAGTTGCTTAGGGCCTCTCTAAAGCTGGCTTTGCACTCGTAAATCCTCCTCCCTCAGCCTCTCAAGCCACTGGGATTATAGGCATGTGCCACCACACCCAGCAGGGCAGACTTTTAAAAATGTTTTACTCTGGAACTGCATATGTTACTCAGTGGTACAGCCCGTGCCTGGAGAGTATAAGGCCCTGGGTTCTGTCTCCAGCACCAGAATGAGGAAAAAATAAAGAAAGTGAGCTGAATTGTATTCCCCCAAACTCATATGTTGAAGCCCTAACCCCTAGTACCTACCTGAATGTGATGATATTTGGAGGGCTTTTAATGCTTTAAAAAAGTGATAACTTAAAATGAGAATTGTTAGGATGGATGGTGTCCTTAGAAAAAGAGTTGATTAGTTAGATGTTGATGCATGCCTATAGTTTAACCCAGCAACTTGGGAGGCTGAGGTAGAAGGATCACAAGTTTGAGGTCAGCCTGAGTAACTGAATAAGTGAGACCTTATCTCAAAAAATAGAAAGGGCTGGAGATGTAGCTGAATTGTAGAGTGACCCTGAGTTCAGTCCCATTAACACACTCACATAGGCACACACAGACACACACAGAAGAAGAAAAGAAAAATTACATGATGACACAGAAACTGGCCTTTAGCAAGTCAAGGATAGGGATCTTAAGAGAAACCAAACCTCCCAAAACCTTGATCTTAGATTTGTAACCTGTAAATGGATGAGAAAATAAGTCTATTGTATAAGCTGCTCAGTCTGTGGTATAGAAATCCCCTCTTATCTATGGGGATACATTCTAAGACCCCCAGGGAGACCTGAAATTGCAGTTAGTACCAAACCCTATATATACTAATTTTTTTCCCTAAACATATATACCTTATTACCTACTATGGCAGTATTTTGCAGTTTGAGGTGTGATAGCAAAATTAGCATGAATTTCTTTTTCCTTCACAGTTTCATGGATAGATTTCTTTTTTTTTTCTTTTTCTTTTTATTTATTTATTTTTTTGGTGGTTGGGTAACAGGGATTGAACTCAGGGGCACTCGACTACTGAGCCGCATCCCCAGCCCTATTTTGTATTTTATTTAGAGACAGGGTCTCACTGGGTTGCTTAGTGCCTCGCTGTTGCTGAGGCTGGCTTTGAACTCATGAGCCTCCTGCCTCAGCCTCTCAAGCTGCTGGAATTACAGGCATGTGCCACCGTGCCCAGAAGAAGATGCCTTCTTCTTGTAGATCTTACCAACATCAGGATACAATGGTTTAAAAAATTTCCTAAGTAAAAAACTTTCACTTTTTCACTTACAGGAAGCAGTTTACAGCTTTTTGTCATATCTAAGTTGCCAACATCACTGCTCTTGTAGTAAAATAAAGGTTACACAAACAGGTACTGTTCTACCACAGGGGTTGATCTGATAACCCAGAAGGCTACTGATTACTGGGCAGGTAGAATATATAGTGTGGATGCATTAGACAAAGGGATAATAATGCCCATCTCCCACTAAGAATAATACACAATTTAAAACTTATGAATTGTTTATTTCTGAAATTTTCCACTTAATATTTTCTAGGCAAACTTTTTGTTGTTTTTGGAATTCTGGGGATTGTACATGCTAGGCAAAGTGTTCTACTGCTGAGCTACATCCCCAGCCCTCCACTTCATGTTTTCTGACCATGGTTGACTGAAACCACAAGAAAGCAAAACCATGGATGAGGGAGGAGTCCTGTTATTTTGTTATGGCAACCTGAGCAAACTAATACTGGTGGGGTCAGGTCATGCAGAGGCGGGGAGGACGTTCCAGGTAGAGGTAACAGCTGATAGAAAGTACAGGGGTTGCTGGGCATGGTGGCACATGCCTGTAAGCCTAGTGGCTTGGGAGACTGAGGCAGGAGGACTACAAGTTCAAAGCCAGCCTTAGCAATTTAGCAAGGCTCTAAGCAACTCAGCAAGACCCTGTCTCAAAATAAAAAAATAAAATAAAAAAGGGCTGCAGGTGTGGCTCAGGAATTAAGCACCCCTGTGTTCAATCCCTGGTACAAAAACAAAACAAAACGGGGATTTCCAGGTTTCCAGTCACACAGTCATTCTATCTGGGGGAAGTCCTGAAGGAAGAAGAGGGCACAGAGAAATAATCTGAGGGATGGCTATCCAGGAACAGGGAAGTATACTTGAAAAGATACACTGAGAACAGGTATCCAGGGCATCCCTGGAGTCTGAGGTTTATATTTTGGGGGGTCAAAAATTTATAGATTTCTTTAGCATATTTTTGGGGGTGCTGGGGATTGAACTACTCAGGAGCACTTTACTACTGAGCTATATTCCCAGTACTTTTTTCTTTTTTCTTGGTGGTGCTAGGGACTGAACCCACTCATGCATGCTAGGCAAGTACTCTACCACAGAGTACTCTACCACATCCCTAGCTCCAGTACTTTTTATTTTTTATTTTGAGGCTGAGTCTTGCTAAGTTGCTGAAACTGGCCTCAAGCTTAGGATCCTCTTGCCTCAGCCTCCTGAGTCACTGGAATTATGGGTGTGTACCACCAGGCCTGGCTAGTTTGTTTTTTTTTTAATTACTATTTTTTTTTTGTTTGTTTTGGTACCAGGGCTTGAACCCAGGGGTGCTTAACCACTGAGCCACATCCCCAGCCCTTTTTTATTTTGAGACAGGGTCTAACTAAATTGCTTAGAAGGCCTTGCTAAATTGTGGGGGCTGACCTTAAACTTGTGATCCTCCTGCCTCAGCCTCCAAGTTGCTGGGATTACAGACATGTGCCACTACGCCCAGCTAATTCTTTGTTTTAAAACCATTTTATGGGGCTGGGGAGATAGCTCAGTTGGTAGAGTGCTTGCAAGCATAAGGCCCTGGGTTCAATTCCCAGCACCACAAAAAAAATTATATAGAAATTTACCCTTGACTCTACTCTTCCTTTGACACCCTTAGTCCAATCTGATCACAAATCCCATCAGCTCTCTTTTCAAAATATATCTTGAATCCAGTGCTCCTCACTTCCCTACATTGGTTCATCTCTCACTTGGATGATTGAAAAAGCTTAACCTGGGTTGGGCTTGTGGCTCAGTGGTAGAGCACTTGCCTAGCATGTGTGAGGCACTGGGTTTGATTCTCAAGCACCACATAAAAATAGACAAAATAAAATAAAGGTCCATCAACAACTAAAAAAAATATATATATAAATAGAAAAACCTAACCCTCCTCCTGTCTGACCCTGTCCCTCTATATTCTCTTCAACATAGCAGCCAGTGTGATTCTGTTAAAACCTGAATTATGGCTGGGGATGTAGCTCAGTGGTAGAGCATGTGCTTAGCATGTGTGAGGCCCTGGGTTCCATCCCCAACACACACACACACACACACACACACACACACACACACACAAAATACATACAAACAAAAAGACACCTAAGTCAGATCATGCCAGTTGGCTTAGTGGCTTAATGGCTGTGAATGGTTCATATCTCATCCCAGTAAAGATCCAAGTGCTTACAACAAGCATACACAATCCATCCCTCCCACCCCCACTTCTCTGACCTCGTCTCCCACTACTCTTGCCCTCAGTTCACTCCACTTCCACCACACTGGCCCTGCTATGTTCCCACTTCAGGGCCTTTGCACTTGCCGACCCTCTACCTGGGAGCTCTTCTTGATACCCCATAGCTTCCTTCATCAGTCTTTTTAGGTCTTCATCCAAACATCAACTCTTCATTGAGACTTCGACCAACCACGTACATCAAATTGCAATCCCCACCCTCACTCAGCTCTCCTTACTCTTATTACTGCTTTTTCTCCATAGTGCTTATCTGAGATACATTTACTTACTGTTTGACTCCTTAAGTTTCACCTGAACATGGACTGTGAGTTTTGTTTACCAGTGCATTCCCTCCCTGAGCCTAGAACAGTGCCTCCCACATAGTAGGTGCTTCGTATTTGGTGAATGAAGGAAGAGTGCAAATACATAAAACAGACAAAATTGAAGAACTGGTTCTACAGGGTAGTTTACATCTTTTTTTCTTTGTTGTCTTTTGTTCATTTGTTTGTTTTATAGTCCTGGAGTTTTGTTGAATCTAAGGCCTTGTGCATGCTATTCAAGCACTACACTGAGCTGCATGCCAGCCCTTTTTATTTTTTGAGACAGGACCTCACTAAGTTGCTGAGCTTTCAACTTGTAATCCTCCTGCCTCAGCCTCTTGAGGAGCTGAGATTACAGGTGTGTGCCAGCGAGCCCAACTGGTTTACATCCTCATGGTTTGGCCTGGATTTCTGTGTGTGTGCGCTGGGGATGGAACCAGGCACCTTCCATGCTAGGCAAGTGCTCTATCACTGAACTACATCCCCAGCCCCTGGTCTGGGCATTTCTTAATTCCAGAAGCACTTCTGCCCAGCCAAGAGAGCTCCTCAGGGTATATTTTCAAAATTACCTCTCCGGTTGGGAGCCATTGAAAATTTTAAAGGTGAAGTGGCAGCTATCTAAGCTTTCTAGAAAGATCCTTTGGGCAGCAGTACAGAGAGCACATGGGGGTGGGGACCAGAGGGAAACAAGGAGATCCAGGTAGCAACAGCTCCAATACCCTGCTGCTCTTTGTTCTCCTTCCTTGCAGATTTTGTTTCTGGCTGTCTCTCTCTCAAAAACTATTATAACAATCCTTGGTGATATCATTAATGCATGCAGTTACTTTCAGAACTTCAGCTCCACTCCAGTGAGCTCATCAAACACATACCAGCCACTTGCTCCTTTGCCAAACCTTTGACCTTGATGTTATCCCATTACCACAGACTCCTATCTCAGCCTTTTAACTCACTTCTTTAGTGCCCCAACGCTAACCTATTTCCACCTCACTGGAACCATCCATCTGTTTTTTAGACCACCAGTCCCTTCTACCTTTTCCCTTTCCTCTCTACTGCCCTTCCACGTCTTCCCTCTTTACTCAGCTATCCACTTACCTTGCCCTTTCCTGTTGTGCTCTCTTGGCCAATCCATAAACCCGGTAAGTCCAATTCTCCATCTACTGAACGACTTGCACTCCTGGCAGCTGAATGAGGCTGTAAGATACCTACTGGCCCTTGCTTCAAGTTCATGATAATAACTTAAAATGGGCCCTTAATGCAGTCCCACTATCCTATATTTCTTGTGACTTTTTTTTAAAGTGCTGTGTAATTTTGCAGTGCTGGGAATTGAACCCACGGCCTCATGCACGCTCAGTACACACTCTACCATTGAATTCCACTCCCAGCCCACTTTAGTCCAGCGACTCTAGAACAACACTTCATTTTCATCTGTGAATCTTGTTAGATGGTAGGATTTTTTTCTTTTTTCTTTTAATTTCCTGTGGTACTAGGGATTAAACCCAGGGCCTTGTGCATGCTAGTTAAGTGCTCTACCACTGAGCTCCATCCCCAGCCCTTTTAATTTTTTATTTTGAGATAGAGTCTCACTACATTGCCCAGGCTGATCTTGAACTTGTGATCTTCCTGCCTCAGACTCCCTAGTTACTGGGATTACAGGCGTGCTCCATTGTACTCATCTTATTTTGAGATAGGATCACTAGATTCCCCAGGTTGGCCTCAACTTGTGATTCTCTTGCCAAAAGTAGTTGGGACTACAGATGTGTGCCACTATGCCTCAATTGACTCATGATTTTTGACTTTATGATAAAGTGAAAGTGAAATACATTTAGTAGAAGCCATACTTCAAATTTTGAATTTTGATCTTTTTCTTGGACTAGCAATATGTGATATGATGCCCTCTCTTCTGGTGCTGGGCCCTGGCAGCGATCTGCAGCACTCTGTCAACCATACGATCTTTTTTTTTTTTTTTTTTTTTTTCCATACTGGAGATTTAACCCAGGGGCACTTTACCACTGAGCTACATCCCCAGCCCTTTTTAATTTTTGAGACAGGGTCTCATTAAATTGCTGAGGCTGGCCTTGAACTTGCCATCCTCCTGCCTCAGCCTCCTGATTACAGGCGTGTACCCTTGGCACCCAGCAAATATTCAACACTTTATAAGAGACTTTGTGTTTGATGGTTTTGCTCAACCATAGGCTACTGTCATTGTGCTAAGAACATTTAAGGTAGGCTAGGCTAAGCTTTGCTGTTCCGTAGGTGCTATGGTTTATATGTGGTTCCTCCCTCAATTCATGTAGGAGTGGAAACTTAAATTTGACTATTTCATGTAGAGGCGGCCTTTGGAAAGTGATTAGGTTTAGATAGGGTCCTCAGGGTGGAGCCCCCATGATTGAATCCTGCTAACTTTATAAGAAGAGGAAGAGAGACAGATACACATGTGTGCATTCTTCCTGTCTCTTGCCATGTGATACTCTGCACCTCCCTGGGACTTTGTCAGGAAGAAGGCCATTGCTGGATGAGGCCCCTAGACATTGCATCTCCAGAAACATGAGCTCAAATAAACTTCTTTTCTTTATAAAGTAGCCTGCCTTGGGTATTTCATGATGGTAATAAAAAAATGAACTCATGTAGTATGTTAGGTGTATTAAATGCATTTTCAACTTATGATATATGCAACTTAGGATGGCTTTATCCTTTGTAAGTTGAGGAGCATCTGTACTCTGCTGTCCTCCTATTACTACAGATAAGTGTTTATACTATAGCCAACCTACCTGCTTGTTTGAGCCCCTGGTCCAAACCCTTGCCTGTTTCACAATCCAGCTCCGACAACTCTTCCCTTTCTGTCCTTGCTTTTCATTTGACTGTTCCATCAACATACAAATGTTTTCATTTCTCCCCATCTTCAAAAAGAAAACTGCTCTTTACCCCCACACATCCTTTCTAGTGATTGCTGCTTTCTGTCCTTCCCTTTTAAACAGAACCCTGGGAAAGATTCGTCTGTACTCACTGTTTCCAATTCTCTCCTCCTGTTCTTGTTTTTTCTTAAGAGATAAGGTCTTGCTGTGTTGCCCAGGCTGGCCTGGAACTCCTGATTCTCTTGCCCCAGCCTCCCAAATAGCTGGGAGTACAGGTGTGCATCAGCATATCTGCCTTCCTATTCTTTTTTTTAATTAAAGCATTATAGTCATGCACAGTAGGTGGGTTCATTTTGACAAAATCATACATGCTGGCTTCCTATTCTTTTTAAAAACTGAGATATAATTCACATACCATCAAATCACCATTTCCAAAAATACTCTTTAGTGGGTTTTAGTATATTCCAAATACTGTAAAACCATCCCCACTTCCAGAACAATTTCTTTCAGGGGTGATAATGGGGATTGAACCCAGGGCAGCTCTACAACTGAGCTACATCCCAACCCTTTTTACTGTTTTCATTTTGAGACAGCGTCTCACTAAGTTACTAAGGGCTCATTAAATTTCAACCTCCAACTTGTGATCCTCCTGCCTCAGTCTCCTGAGTCCTTGGGATTACTGATATATGTCACTGTAAGCAGCTACTTCCAGAACATTTTTGTCATCCAAAAAGATATTTATACCCATTAGCAATTATTTTCCATTCTTCTTCTCCTCCAACCCTAGGTAAGCACTAATCTTTCTATCTTTTGAACATTTTATATAAAGGGAATCATATAATGGGTGACCTCTGATATGTCAATATTTGTCTTAGTTGACTTTCTTCACTTGGCTTCCAGGACACCATACTTGCTTGTTTTTTTCCCCTTTCAGACTGCTGCTTCAGATTTTTTTTTTCTTTTTTGGTATTGGGGACTGAACTCAAGGGTGTCTAGCGAGAGTCACATCCCCAGCACTTTTTATATTTTATTTAGAGACAGGTTGCCACTGAGTTGCTTAGGGCTTCACTAAGTTGCTGAGGCTGACTTTGAACTCACAATCTTCCTGCCTCAGCCTCCTGAGCTGCTGGGATTGCAGGTGTGCACTACTGTGCCTGGCTTGCCGGTCATACTTCTATGCCAGGGCCTTTCCATATGCTTTGTTCTTTGCAATGCTCTTCCCGACAGGCACAGGATGGTTCCCTCATTTTTCTCAAGTCTTTACTCAAATGCCACCTTCTCATGGAAGCCTTTCAGCCCCCACCTATGAACATCATATTCCTATGTGACTTATTTTTTTCTCCTATGCGCCTGTCACTCTCTAACAATATGCATTTTGCTTCTTTTATTTTCTCTCTCCACTTGAATGTAAGTTACATCCAAGTAGGAATTTTGTTCACTGATGTAATTTCAAAGCCTAGAAGATGAATGGCACATGGTGTGTTTAAAAAATAGTGAGTGAATAAAAGAAAGATGGCAGCCTGTCCCAGGGCAGTGGGAGGATGGAGAGGAGGGGGCTAGATTGTGCAAACAGTATGACTGACTATAGGGGATGAGGATGGAATCAAATATGACTATTGGTGCTGGATGGATAGGTGGTTAACATCCTCTGAGAGCCAGACCTGTAGTCCCAGCACCTTGGGAGGTTGAGGCAAAAGGATCTCAAGTTTAAGGGTAGCCTCAGCAACTTAGACCCTGACTCAAAATAAAAAGGGATGGGGATCCAGCTCAGTAGTACAGTGCCCCTGGGTTCAGTCTCTGTTCCTCTGAGTAATGGGAGTGAGATTCAGCAGATCAGTTTGCAACCCAAAATACCTATGGATCATTTGGGTGTAGATGTCCCACGGGCAGCTAGATCTGAGACCATAGTGGTCATGGCTGGAAATCCAGAGGGTAGCCTTAAGGTCTGGAAATACATGTTATGTACTAAAGTTGCAATGAACCAGTTATGTATTTACCCATGTTTCTGTAGTAGGAGCTTAATAAATATTTGGTGAATGAATTCTGTGAGATTTCTAAGGTTAATCCTGTGTTTGTACCTCTCAACATATACTTTCTAAGAATTCATTAAGTGTAGGCCTATCTTTGTTACCTTGACTTCTCTAATAATCATATGTAGTATAATAAATTTTTGTGGTGTAAAGAACAGCCCAGAGACAGTAAAGAAAATTCTAGGGCCAGGCACAGAGGACCATGCCTATAATCCCAGTGACTTGAGGAGTGAGGGTCAGAGGCAGGGAGATTGTGAGTCCCAGGCCAGCCTGTGTAACCTAGCAAGACCCTGTCTCAAAATTTAAAAAGGGCTGGGGGTATAGCTCAGTAATAGAGCGTTCGTGGGTTCAATTGAAGGGAGGGAGGGAGGGAGGAATAAAAAAAGAAGAATAATTGAAAGGAAGGAAGGAAAGAAGACAGACAGACAGACTTGGCATGGTGGTGCATACCTGCAATCCCAGCAGCTCAGGCAGCTGAGGCCAGCCTCAGCAACTTAGTGAGATCCTGTGTTAAAATTTTTAAAAAGGAGGGAGGGGCTGGGGATAGCTCAGTGGTAAAGCACCTCTGAGTTCAATCCCCAGAATGCCCCCCCTCAAAAAAAGAGAAAAAAGAAAATCATAAAAATACTTTCAGAGTTCTATATATCAACAAAAGGCTGCACTAAAAATAACACCTGTGAATCATCCATAGAATGGTAGACCTTAATTTTGTCAAGCTAAATTAGTCTTTTTTAAAAATAGTTTTCATTGTAGATGAGCACAATACCTTTATTTTATTTATTTGTATGTGTGCTGAGGATGGAACCCAGGATCTTAGGCAAGCACACTACCCTTGAGCTCAACTCCCAGCTACCTATAAATTTTATTAAGTGTATGAAATTATAGTTTGGGCATGGTGATGCATCCCTGTAGTCCCAGCTACTAGGGAGGCTGAGGCAGGAGAATCAGCTGTGTTCAGGAGCTCAAGACCAACCTGGGTAGCATATGGAAACCCCCATATCCCAAAAAAGAAAGAATATGAAATTATGATAATGAGGAAGTTGTCCTCACCCTGCTCTCCCAACACAAAAAGGGAGAGTAAGGAAGCAAACTAGAGAAAGAAAAAGTGGCATTGTGAAAAAGATGTTAATTCAAGATGTATTAAAAATTTGCTTAGCAAAAGGGAGGGCCCTCCTGTGGTTGGTTTGTTTGCAGCACTGTGGACTGAACCTAGGGCTGCTCTACCACTGAGCTACATCCCAGTCCTTTTCATTTTTTGAGACAGGGTTTTTGTTTTTGTCTTTGTACCAGGGATTGAACCCAGGGCACTTAACTACTGGACCACATCCCCAATCCTTATTTTTTATTTTGAGACAAGGTCTCGCTAAGTTACTAAGGCTGGCTTTGAATTTGAGATCCTCCCGCCTCAGCCTCCCTAGGCACTGGGTTTACAGGCATGCGCCACCACACCCCGTTAAGTCAGGGTCTTGCTGAGTTGCTGAGGCTGACCTTGAACTTGTGATCCTCAGCCTTCCTTCTCAGTAGCTGGAATTACAGGTGTGCATCACCACTCCAGGTCCCTCCTGTGGTTTCACCAGTTGATCTGGTTTAGGGATTTTCTCCAGCAGCTCTTGGCATCTCAGAGGCAGAAGGCTCTCACACCTTCCTGTCCGACTACAGCCCTTTTCACATTGTGCATTGTACTCTGATTATTTGTCTCTTGGTACCAGTGAACCATGAGTTCCTTAAAGACAAGGGCTTTTTTGAGTCCTTGACCCTCAGGGCCTGGCACATAGTCAGTGATTAATAAATGTTTGCTAAATGAATAAAGAAGAAATTTAAAGGGGTAGGGTGGGGAAGTGTGGTTTACCCAGAGCTGGACTGACAAGGCAAACAGAAAAGAGGGAGGTGCTGATAGGAAAACTGCCTTGAGTTTACCCAGCTGTTAAGGAGGCAAGAAGTGCCAAATCATGACTGATGGTTCAGGAGCACCTTTTCTCCTAAGGCCAACTCCTCTGACCTCTGCTCTGGCTTCCATTTTCACCTGCCTTTTCAAGAAACCTACACTATTGGGTATCACTTCTCTTCTGCTCTCCACATTCATCCTCTTAGAGCTTTCCTTTGGCCTTTAAGCATAATTTAGTATTTCTCATACTTAAAATGAGGCTTCATCAGCATCATTTACTTACTTATCTCCATTTGATTTCATGGTCAGACTTCTGTAACGATACATGCTTTTTAATTCTCAACCCAATGGATTCCATTACCCGTAATTCCAGACCATTAATGACTTGTAAGTCACTGAATCCTGTGGCCCTTTTCAGACATATTTTACCTTTCACTAACATCCAATCCTGGTGGCTGCTACTTTTGTTTCTTTATTTGCAGTGCTGGGGATTAAACTCAGAAACTCACAGATGCTAGGCAAGCTTTCGACCACTGACTACACTTCACTACTTGAAATATTCTTTTGGATTAAGTAGGTCAGAGTATTCTGGTTTTTCTCCTCTCTCTGGCTACTCCTCCTCTGTCTTTGTAGGTACATTTCCTTGCTAGTACAGCAGCAATAGATTTCTTCAAGACTGAGCCCTATGTCTGCTTCAGTTTTATATATATATATATATATATATATATATATATATATATATATGTATGTGTGTGTGTATATATATATGTATATGTATGTGTGTGTGTATATATATATACACATGCTAGGCAAGTGCTCTACCACTGAGCTACAATCCCTGCTTCAGTTCTTACTTCACTCTTTCCCCCTAAGTGACCGAATCCACGCCCATGGCATCAATGAACAACTAAAAATACATGAACTCCCAGATATATCTCCAGTCCAAATCGCTCTCTGAACTCTAAGACCCATTTATACAACTGTCCCCATCTTCACTTCCCCCTGCCATTCACCCCTTACCCTAACATGCTTTCTCTTACCAGTTCACTAATGCCTTCAATAGTGCTAAATCCAGTTCACACTTCACATTTTTTGTCTTCCCTAATCTCTCTCTGGCACAGGACACCATCAGCCATTCTCCTTGAAATTTTCTCTTCCCTTATTTTAGTACTTTGTCCTAGTTGAAGACTATTTCGTTATCATTTTTTAAAAATATTTTTTAGTTGTCAATGGACCTTTATTTATTTTTATGTGGTGCTGAGAATCGAACCCAGTGCTTCACACATGCTAGTAAGCACTCTGCCACTGAGCTACAACCCCAGCCCCTTCATTATCATTTTAATGGCTCCTCTGTGGGCTATTTTTTTTAATTTCTTTTAATTTTTTCTAATTGTTTTTTATTGTGGTAAAATACACATAATGGGGTGTGGTGGTACACACCTGTAGTCCCAAAGACTCAGGAGGCTGAGGCAGGAGGATTGCAAGTTGGAAGCCAGCCTTGTCAACTTATGAGATCTTGTCTCAAAATGAAAGATAAAAGGGCTGGGGGTAGTCAGGTATGATGGCACACACTTGTAATCTCAGCAACTCAGGAGGCCGAGGCAGGAGGATCTCAAGTTCAAAGCCAGCCTCAGCAAATTAGAGAGATCCTAAGCAACTCAGTGAAACCCTGTCTCTAAATAAAATAAAATATAAAAAAGGGCTGGGGGTGTGGCTCAGTGGTTAAGTGCCCCTGGATTCAATCCCTGGTACCAAAAAGAAAAAAAAAGGGCTGGGGGTATATTTATCTTAATGGTAAAGAGCCCCTAGGTTCAATTCTATGTACCACAAAAACAAGCAAAGCCACACATAATATAAAAATTTACCCTTTAACCATTTTATTTTATTTTTGGTACTGTGGATTTAACTCAGGAGCACTTAACCACTGAGCCACATCCAGCTTTTTTTTTTTTTAATTTTTGAGAAAGGGTCTTGATAAGTTGCTTAGGACCTCGCTAAATTGCTGAGGCTAGCCTAGAATTTGCAATCTTCCAGCCTCAGCCTCCCAAGTTGCTGGGATTATAGGCATGTACCATTGCACCTGGCCCCTTTAACCATTTTAAAGTACAGTTCAGTGATTTTGAATACTTTCATAATGTTGTATAACCATTGCCACCATGCATCTCCATAAGTTTCTCATCTTATAAAACTGAAATGCTACATGTTAAATAATAACTCCCCATTCCCACTTTGCCCACCTCCTGAAAACCACTTTATGATCTTTGACTAAGTATTTCATATAAGTGGAATCATATTTATTTTATTTTTGTGACTGGCTTATTTCACTTAGCATAATGTCCTCAAGTTTCATCTGCTCTATCTGCTTCTTGGGACTGGTTTCTAAAACCTGAGGAAATGTAAAATAGTGACTTAAGTAAAGGCCAATTTAAGCCACATTAGGAAGAGCTGACTGGAAGAAAATCAAGCAGAAGCACAAGAATGTTGTCCAAACATTTTGGTTCTTATGGAACAAGATCAGTGAACCATGATTTGATCTGCCTCTTGGGGTACTAATGAAAGCAGAAACTAATATCATTTCATCCCCTTTCAAAATTTTCAAGAAGGTAATTCAGTATCAAAAGTTTAATTTCTCGGGGCTGGGGAGATAGCTCAGTCAGTAGAGTGCTTGCCTTGTAAGCACAAGGCCCTGGGTTCGATCCCAGCACCCCCCCCCCAAAAAAAAGTTTAATTTCTCAAAACTAACAGCTATTTAGTAAAGTTAATAAACACACTTAGCTTGGGCCTGGGGATGCAGCTCAATGGCAGAAAGTGTGCTTAGCATGAGGCCCTAGGTTTGATCCCCACTACCACATAAATATATATAAATGAATACACTTAGCTTTATATTGAGTGCTATTGATATTTATTGAGAGCACTACAAAACAAGCCAGGACTAAAAGCCACTATTTAACAGGAACAGATATTGGTGTTATTTCCTTCCTGGAGAGGGTATGTACTCAGACCATGAGACCTAAGATAAAAAAAAGACTATATCGTCAAGAATCAAACATGGACTATGTTATACCTATTAATAGAAAAAATGCTAAAGGCAAAATGAGATGTTTAAAAATATTGATGCTAATCATGTAAGCAAACAAAAGCCTAAAAATAATCCTAAAATTTTAGGACATAGGATATAGATATAACATGACTGTTTAAAATTTTTGCATCAAAAAAAGTTTTTCTGCATTAGCAAAAATTTGTTCTTCACTGTACTTGTACTATAATTACGTGCTTGTTGCTTTTATACTACACAAAGTCAATAGTTACCACCAACAATGCAATATAAGTAGATCTGAACAAGACTTCAAAGTGACTCTGCTCCACTCAGATGAAGAAAATTCAATCCAGGATTAATAACACCTTTTGATTTTAGAGCCGGCTCTCTCTCTCTCTCTCTCTCTCTCTCTCTTTTTCTCATGCCATATTAAATCAAGTCCTCACTTAACATTTCCCACCTGTAAATTACAAGGTATATCTACCACCATCTTTTTCTGACACTTTAAAATTAATTTGTAGAAATTGCAAAAACAATGAAATTATACTTCCATTTCTGAGCCTGCAATCAGATTCCTGCTTTGACGCAAAACATACTCCTCTACAGTGTATCCCACCAGCACAGCGACCCCCTTTCTTGCTCTCTATTCCTTTGCCCTGAAGGCACTTCTGGATTGCTTAATACGTGCTCTTTGGCTGCCTAGACAGTCAGGACACCTATGACCATTTGAACTTATCACTCCTCTCCTCCTTCTTTTCTATGGCTAATACCACTTTCCTCCTTTCTTTGTGTTGTTGAATCTGCAGACTTGGTGGTGTCATCAGGGGGACAAAGTCGATTTCGGCTTCGGGCTCCTGGCTGGTAGAGTTGCATTGCTGGACGATCCTGAAGCAAAATGAAATAGTGCATGTTACAACATTCTATTAAGCTTTCACATAGGGTTTTCAGAGTCATAAATTATGTATTAATATATACCAAAATAAGTCATATAAGACCAGAACTGTGAGCACATGGTGCACAACAATTGCCCATCCACTGTCTCCAAAGAAAAGCAACCACTTCTGCTGTAAGTATTATTTTATATGCCTAGAGTAAATTTTTAAGAAATCAACTGCCTAATTTTCTTAACCATTTCAATTTGAACTAATTACACTGAATTTTTTAATTAGAAACCACAGCCATCAACCATCTCTCCTCCCCATCATAAACTGACTTAGACACAACACCACTTTAAAGTATTTAGGAGGGGTTGGGGATGTAGCTCAGTGGTAGAGTGCTTACCTAGCATGTATGAGGCCCTGAGTTTGATCTCTAGCACTGAACACACAAAAATGTTTAGAAGTGAAAACATTAATAAAAGAATGAAAACTCTTAAATTGGAAATTTCCCTGAAATTCTGAGCTCAGATCCATAGAACATGCTACACACACAGGCTTTTTTTTTCCTCACTTAGTTGCCCAGTCTGGTGTTAAACATGCAATTCTCATTCCTCAGCCTCTTGAGTAGCTGGGATTATTGGTGAGTGCCACTGTGCCCAGCTAAAGCATTATTGTTATTATTTTTTAATATAGACAGGAGTTTACTTGAAAAGTGATAAATGAGGATAATGTACAGTATAGGCACTGTGTGAACCACCTCTGCAGAGAATGTCTTATTTATCCACAATAAATATCCACATGCCCTTCTCCTAGATTAACTGTTCACATTTTATCACATTTGTTTTGTCTGTAATGTCTGTGTGTACATATTTTTTTCACCACACACAATTATTTCTGCAGAACCATAGAAGTTACAGATACAGACCCTTCATCCCCAAATAATTCAGCTTGTTATTTTCACCAACAACATTCTTTTATCTAATCACTGTAACACTGCTATTGATTTATCATAACATCACAAAGAAAAGGACACCCAGACATCATGGTTCCTGAAGTGATGCAATGGAAAGCAAGTACAGTACCACCTACAAAGTATTCTTGCCAAAGATTATGGCTGAATATATTCAAGTGTCTAGATTAGGGGTGGCCTGGTTTTGTAAATAAAGTCTGATTGGCACAGTCATGCTCATTTTTTTTCCTAGGGCTGAGGCCAGCCTTAAACATTTATCATCAGGTCCTTTACAGAAAGTTTGCTGACCTCTGCCCTAGGAATAATAACTAGGTTTGTTTTTTTAACTTTTTATTTAATTATTTTTAGTGCTGTGGATTAAACCCAGGTCCTTGGGCATGCTAAGCATGTACTCTGCCACTGAGCTAGAACATCAGTTGTTAACTACTAGTTTTAAAGGAAAAATGGAAGATTGGTTCAATGATACCAATTGCATGTAACTTGGCAATTCGGAATGTGAGAAGTTCTGCAAGAAAAATTGGTTTCTGCAACAAGCAAATGGTAGGAAAACAAAAAAAGGGAGAATTGTTTAAGTTAAAAGAGAACTCCCAACTACTATGTATAACTGTAAAGCTCTAATAAATAAAGAGATAAGGAGATATTTCAAGAAAATATAATTTCTGGACCTTTATATGAATATATGATATTAATGAAGCAATTGAGAAAATCTGAACACTGAGTAGACAGGATGCTGAGGAATTATTTTTAGTTCTTTTGGTGTGAAAATGCTGGTGGGGTTATATTATTAAAAAAGGAAAAATAAAGAGACTACCTCTAATATTGAAGTATTTAAACAAGAAATTAAATGTTTAGGATTTCCTTGAAAATAATCACTAGAGGTAGAGATGGGATGGAGCGGAAAGAAGTCCAGCCACAAAATGATAATTGTTTAAGCTGGGTGATGGGTACACAGGGATTCATGATTTTACTTTGTTCTTTTTTCTACTTTTGTAAATGCTTGAAATTTCTACAGTCAATAAAAAAATCCATCCAAGACTGAAAAAGTCATGAATAGTTATAATTTTTCCCTTAAAAATTCTGTAGCAGGGAGAGACAGTAGAATGAATCAGACATAACTTTCCTATGTTCATATATGAATATATGACCAGTGTAACTCTACATTCATGTACAACCACAAGAATGGGAAGTTATACTCCATGTATGTATGATATGTCAAAATACATTCTCTACTGTCATGTATAACTAAAAAGAACAAATAAAAATCAAAACAATAAAGGAAATTGTCGTTTGTGAGTGTCCAACATAGGGGAAAGAATGATATGCACAGAATATATGCTCTGATGTGAAATGCTGAATTTAATAAACTTATTTCCTAATGGTCTTTTCTGAAAAAAAAATCTACAGTAGGGGCTGGAGCTGTAGCTTAGTGGTACAATGCTTTTAAGGCCCTGGGTCGGATCCCTAGCACCAGAAAAAAAAAAATCTAAAATAAACCATGAGCTATTCCTTTACGTTTGCCAGAAGAGGAAAACAAATCCTCATGAAAATAAATTTAACGAAAAGCAGCACCTTGTTTCTTATGCGGTCTCTCTTAACCACTTCCTCTTTCTTTTCAGATTTTTCTGAGCTGCCTATTGATTCTGTACTTTCATTCTTCTTTCCTTTATCACGAAGTGCTTCTTTCTCTTTTTTAATTTCTTCTTCTTTTCTTTTAAAAGCCTTCTCCTTCTCATAGCGCTCTTTCTGCCTTCGGCGCTCTTCTTCTTGCCGCTTCAGTCTCTCTCTCTCACGGAATATGCGCTCCTGATCTCGTTCATAATCCCGTTCCCGCTCCCTATAGTCTCTGCAGCTCTCATCTTCAGGTCTGCATGAAAACAGAGACTGAACCCTCAAACATATCATAACCACAAATGCAGGAAAACTGATTCTGATTTGGCCACTGCAATGAGGTTGCTACTTTTAGAGCACAGTAAAAATACTAGTGTTTTAGAAAAAAACAAAACCCAAAAACCATTGACCCAGTTTAAGATACCAGAATATTTGAAACCCTTCCTCCTTGTCCCCCTATCCCACATTAAACAGTTTTATCTTAATCCAGATATAAGTCCAGGTTATAGCGATGATATTAGCATCTAGCAATTAAATATAGCCAAGAGCCCTCAACTGACCTCTTTGGCTTTTCATCTTTAAATTCACCCTCAGAACGCTTGGGCAGGATACAACTTTGCCCACTGGGTCTTTCATCATTCAGATTCTCTTTGTCCAGTTTCTTGGCTTTTTCTCTTTTGTCCAACTCTTTTTCATCTCCTTTTTCTGGTTTCTTGAGCAGCTTTAAAGAGAACATGTTGTTTGATTTTGAAGGGTGGGTCACTGTCTTTTGATTCAATTAAAACAATATACTAAATATTTAAAATTTAGATTGTAGAAGGCCCCCTTATCTCTGCAGGTATTCTTAATCTTTCAGGTGAACAATTAGTGCATCAGAATAGTAATGCTATTAATGTGAAAGTGTTATCCACCCAAATTAAGTGGCTTAATCACTTTGTGGCAATGGGATCAAGACTCCTTTGGCTTTGAATGGGTCAACCTGTAAGTGAACCAATGTACATCTCCACGTATGCTTTTGTAGCACACCAGTATGTCTATCAATATAATTTGATGGGAAAATATTCCACAAATTTAAAATGTTAGGCAGATCATTACTGTAGAACTGTCTATGTACTTGGAATGACAAATATCTTGGTCACCAAAGGAGAGATCCATTGCAGGAATAATTCTGCCTTGAGCCTGAGAATAACATACTTATGGTGGTAAAAATTATCATTAGAGATGAATAGCAAGAATTACCTGGTATTTGATTTAAAAATCCAAATGCCTTTTATTACAGATGGGGAAGTTCCATCTCTACTGAGTAGGAACTCCATTCAATGGCATATATATATACATATATATGTATATACATACACATACATACACAAACATATATATATGATACACATATATATATGTTCAAAAATGCCATTCTTTCTCACATCACTGCTATAAATCTCTCTAGAATACCCACACTTAAGTGTAGTCAGAGAGATTCTTAGGCAAAATAGAAGAATTTTATGTCTCAAAGTGAGGGCTTCATATAAGGTCAATCTCAGGGTAAAGGCATCATCCAAGTCACCAAGCAAAAGGCAAAGCATCAGAAGACTTAAGCATGGAGCATTCTAGCACACAGCCAGCCACTGCAAATAGAAGTCCAAACTGGACACAAAGAAAGCACCAGTGTAAAGTGAGGATACCATGTGCAGGTTTCATTGGAAGTGTTCTTATTTCTTTAATGAACATCTGTATTTGAAGCCAAGATGTTCATTATTCTAATAAGAACATTAATGAATGTCTCTAGCATGGCTGGCTCTACCTTCTGCCTTGCTGATCATCAGGAATAGCAAGTCAAATCACTTGTGGCACGGCAGACAAAGAGATTGCTGGAAAGAATTAAAATGGGAAACTCGCCTTTCCCCTAAGCACCTTATTACCAATAATGAGTCCCATAGAGACTCGAGGGAACCCTAGCCACATAAACTGCTGAGTTTTAGGAGGTAAAAGGAGACCCTGCTGCCACCTCTGTGAGATGTTCTCTGACTTTCTGAAGTACTAGGTACTAGTACTTCCCCAGGAAGTAAGAGCTGCCCAAGCCATGCCCTCAGAAGGGAAGCAGCAAGGTTGGGATCTTTCTACAGGGTTTTTTCTTCCTACATGCAATGCACTGATCAGCATCTGCAGCTCACAGATTCTCAGTTAGATGCAAGAAGATAACATGGGAGTCATGTGAGAGGGAAGAATATTTCTTGTAGGATATTTATCCCTAGTCCTCCCACAAGGCAGCCAGTTATGAGAGGCATATAAGATGATGAGAAAGAGCTAATAGGCCTGGTTGTCCTCTGGCTGTATGTCATTGAAGCTTCTGGGTACACAGCAGAGCATTAGGAAATCACCTGGGCTTCCTTTTAAGGTAGGAATTTAAATAGCTCAGCTTTTAAAAAGACCCATATCAGGCTGAAGGGGTTTAACAGGTAACACTACCACCACCACCACCAGAAGGACTGAGGAGCTAAGACCTGTGTGTGTGACATGATACTAGGTGCTCTGTATCATGTAATTGGTCCTTACATTTTTCTGATTCACAGCTTGTAACAGAAACCTGTGTACCTGAAGACAGTGGAAAACAAACAGATGAGGCAACTTCATGTATCAATTATGAAGGAAAAGCTGAATAAAACCCAAAATTCATGCCAGCCAGCCCTGAGCCCTCATTTACTGTGAACTGAGACTAATAATCCAAATATCAAACATTTTCAATGATTAAAAAAACACAGATCTTCACTAAATATCATATAAACTACTTAACCCTTTTAAATGATCTTAATTTTAAAAATAATTTTAACAGGAAAGATTTTTATTTCTACACCACCCCCCCTGCAAAAAAGGACAAAATCCAAAAAACAAAAACAAAAACAAAAAAACTCATTTACACAAACACAAGATACATGCAAAAAGAAATAAATACATGCAGTTTTCAGCAACATGTAGTCGGTTTCAATTATTTTCATACCTTAATCTTTGGTTCGTCCTTTAATTTGTCCCTTTCTGGAATTCTATCTATCTTCTTTAGCTTTTCTATATCCTTCCTTTTTCTTTTTTCCTCCTCTTTCCACTTCCTTCTCTCTTCTTCTCTTTGTCTTTTTCTTTCTATTTCTCGCCGCCTTCTTTCTTCCCTCTTTTCTTCTCTCATTCTCTAGAAAGAGACATCGACATAAGTCTTCAAAGAAAACAAACATCAGTAAAACCCTAATCAATCCAAAGACATGGTAGGCACCCACTAAACTGGATCATCTTCCCTTCCTACTTTCTACCACCTCCTTAAACCCCCACCCTACTCAGAAAATGAGAAAGTAGAAGAGGACCTGCTAAATCAGTCTCCCACCGCTGCCTTTCTATATTTTCAGAGTCTTTCAGTGTGTGTCAAGAATATCTTTGGGATGAGTTAGGGGCTCTGCAGATTTGCAGAGTGAACCCCTGGGTCCACAACCAGAATGAAGGAAAGGGACAAAGTGAGACCAAGGAGCCAATTCTTTAAGGAATAATTATGTAAAGAGTGGCTATTTCTCCTATGAGTCCAATGCTCTTAAAATGTTTATAGAATGTGAACTAATGAAATTAAAGAGAGAACTATAAAAACAAGATTTACCTGCTTGTTCTTCAGGAAGCTCAAAAGTGGGGTTGTCTTTTTAGCTACATAAATGTAAACAGATTATTAATAATATTTATCAACCCCTAGAAAGGATTCCACTTTCTGGCATTTCATGCCACCCACCTAAGATGAAAAAACTATACCCCTTAGACAGTTCATAATTATATTATCAAAAAGAAGTTTAATAGTATTTGATTTCAACAATAAAGGTTTAAAATACTTTTAAAAAGTGAAAAAAACTCCCAGTAAAATAACAAATCAATCTTTTAAGAATAAATTTGCAGTTAGTGAGAGTTAAGTACAAAGGTCATTCTCTTGTTTTACTGACAGGAGTACAAATTTGTTCAAGTGGAAACAAACTGAGTGAAGGGACTAAAAATATCCAATCCTTTTGACCCCATATTTCCACTAAGGGAATTTATTCTAAGAAAGATACCCAAAATGGACTTATCTTATGCAGCCATTAATAAAAATCAAGTTTTAGAAGAATATTTAAGTTAATTTTTTAACATTCTGAAAAAAGCTATAAGCCTTGCAGTCATTTTTTTGGGGGGGCGGGGCTGGGTATTGGGGATTGAACCCAGGGATGCTCAACCACTGAGCCACATCCCCAGTCCTTTTTATTTTTTATCTAGAGACAGGGTCTTGCAAAGTTGCTTGGGGCCTTGCTACGTTGCTGAGACTGGCTTTGGACTTGCAATTCTCCTGCCTCAGCCTCCTAAACCACTGGGATTACAGGCGTGTATCACCATGCCCGGCTGCAGTCAACTTTTTGACACACACATCCTGAAGATAAATTCCTAGGAGTATAAATCCTGGTCAATCCTATCCTCCTGTTTAAAACTGATACTGTAATGTCAACCTTACTTAGAACCAGCACTCAAGCTAGAATTTTTCCAAGGGGTTTTCAATTTTGCAGTAACTAATTTCATTTTTTGATATTTTCAGGTCAAAAAATTTTTTTGAAATATAATACTAGTTGACCTTCAAAGGCTTACCACTGTCTAAACATGCCTTATTAATCTTTAAACTTTTTATTTACGTGATACTAGGCAGGTCACCAAGAATTTGTCCCATCTTATCAGTGCATTCTCATGATTCTGTGAGACAGGTATTATCATCTGCATGTTCCAACAGAAGAAATAAGCTCAGAGGAGGGAGTAACTTCCCCAAGGTCACACAGATCAAGCGAGGGAAGGAGGAGACAGACTTAGGCACCTGATGTAAAAGCTGTTGCCCCCAATTCCTTTGCCCACTTACCTATTAATTCTCTGTTTTTGGCTTCTATTTCTTCTAGCAGTGTCTCTGGAGTAGATGTCATTTTCTCATTATCTGTGGCATAACTTTCCAAAAATTTTCTATATTCTGGATCTAAATAATCATTTAAGAAGCCAGAAAATTGAGACTTTAAACAGAAAAGGAAATATCTAGGATACTTATTTAGCAAAGAAGATAATTTTTACTTCATAAAAGACTGAAAAAATACAGAAGATAGACTATTTAGGGCTTAACTGGTCACTTACTCTTGGAACTCCCTTTACTGTGGATACCCACTATGGGAATCTGGGTCAAGAAAAATGAGACACCACACATTTAAACAGACTCACCAGGGATGTTACAGTTTGCTGTTAAAAATCAAAACTACTACTAAAATCAAGAGTCACACTTATGGGAGAACTGAAAGTTATAGATGTGGAACCTTCAGAGAGTATTAGGTATAACATGTAAGCAATTCCTGTATGAATACACTTCACTTTAAGTAAATTCAGCATAGGAAAATCAGGTGTTCCAAAAAGATAAACTGGTGGGATGGAGGGAAAGTCCTAGATATGGGATGGGAAGTAACAGTAATTCCTGGAGTTCTGTCCTAGAAACTTCTGACATCAGAAAGAGCCATACATCTGGGTTGTTATATTGCTCATTTCTGTACATTGTTGAATATGTCACTTGATCTATCTTCCATATTTAAATCTGTGGTATCATCAATAAGCAGCTATGTTATTGAGTTTTTACTGTTTAATAACATACTTTTTATAATAACAAATGATGTAAATTCCAACTAGATGATCCTAAAATACCAATCTCTTATACAAAGCATCTATACTAAATCCTTATCCAATATAACAAGAGTTACACAATACTTGTCCAACATAACAATACAGAGATCTTAAAATCTGGAGCTGGTTTACCTAACATAGAAATTACTGCAGTTTTTTAATTCCTATATTTCTATTCAACCTAATTACTACTATTCAAAGTCTAGAAAATAGTACCGACTACTTCAACAACTTTATATGGAGTTACTTGGGTATGGAAATTTTTCTATCATAGTTCAAACCTTCTTTATAAAGATGATGGAAACTGAAAATCAAATAAATAATCATAACAATGATAAGGTGTCACCAGGAGCAACTGTACTTGGAAACATCTGATTTTCCCCATTGTCTTCTAGTTAATAAACCCATGATAATTTCCCACTCAGTAGTCAATATCATATTGCTTAGTGGTAGATGAATGAAATGCCACTAGCCAGAACGCAGAAACTCTGCAAGAAACCCATCTCTATTCTAACAATTAAGCAAAGCTTTCACTGAAATAACATTTTTCATTAACTTTATTCTATATTTTCTAATTTAAAGTACTGAGGTCTAATGAATTCTTACAAAGGCATTCTTTAAAAAAAAAAAAAAACCATGGCAACAGCATTATGTAACTAGAGCCATACTGTACCATCATCAATAGTCCCAACTTTGGTATCTCTTTTCTTAGTCTTCTTTTTTGCAGCTTTTTGAAAAGGTGCAAATTCTACTATAGCAGGATATTCCTGACCTGTTTAGAAAAAAAACACACTTGCTATAACAAATAAAATGTAAAAGGTGGATACAAGAGAATCTACCCACTATTTTCTAGGTCTCCTTAGATGGCAGTCATTTGAAAGTCTCCCAAATTGCATAAATTGCACTGGCACAATTGTAATCAACTGGCTAACAATGGAGCCCAAAATTCACACTATTAACATAATTAGTGATATGGCAGCAAGTTCAGTGTGGTGGCACACACCTGTAGTACCAATAGCTTGGGAGGCTAAGGCAGGGATAGCTTGAGTCCAAGAATTTGAGATCAGCCTGGGCAACATAGCAAGACCCTGTCTCAAAGTACACTGATGAAGATATGGCAGGTAAGTAAAATATTCATTTAAATTCAACTTATAAAATGTAGTATTTTGATATGTGAAAAGAAACCCTACAAATTTTTATTTAAAAAAATTAGGAATATCCAACAGGCAAATTTAAAGAGGTAGAAACTAGATTAATGGTTGCTCAGAGCTGGGGATTGTGGTGGTGAGAATAGGAGTTAATGACTAATGGGGTTTCTCTTTGGGGTGAGGAATATATCCTAAAATTAGATGGTGGTGATGGTTGCACAACTCTGAATATATGAAAAGTCAGTGAAGTATATATTTTAAAAGGGTAAACTTTAATGATATGTGAATTATATCTCAAAAAGTTATTTTTAAAAGGGTAGCTATATGAAGTGATAGGTGTGTTAACTAAATTCATTGTGATAATTTCACAATACATATGTATATCGATATCATGTTATATAATTTAAACATATATCAATTTGTCAATTATACCTCAATAAAGCTGAAAGAAAAAACCTGTTATCAGTAAAAAAACAAAAACCAAAAACTCCAAGACACGAAAAGGACAGGCAACAAACATAAAAAGAGGGGGCAGATCTCATGTGAAATGTTCTCACCACACTAAAACTCTTGTTAAAAAAATTAATTGGGCTATATCAAAATTAAAAACTGTGCAACAGGGCTGGGGTAGAGCACTCAGTGGTGGAGCACTTGCCTATTATGTGAGGCATTGGGTTCGATCCTTGGCACCATACAAATTAATAAATAAAATAAAGGTATTAAAAATAATTTAAAAAACTGCACCAAAGGACAAATTCAACAGAGTGAAAAGATAACCCATGGAGTGGAAGAAAATATTTCCACATATTATCTGACAAGGGGTAATATCCAGAATATATAAAGAAATCCTACAACTCAACAACAACAATAATTAAAAAATGGTCAAAGTACTTGAATAGAAATTTCTTAGGGTTAAGGATACGCTCAGTGGTAGGACACATGCCTAGAATGCTTGCCTAACATGCATAGGACCTGGGTTCAATCCCTAATAATACAAAAAAAGAAAGACTTATCTCCAAAGTTGGTATGCAAATGGCCAACAAACCTATGGAAAGATACTCAACATCACTAGTAAGTAAGGAAATGCAAATTATAACCATAAGATATCACCCATTAAGATGGCAACTATCAAAAAAACTGAAAATGCTGGGCACAGTGGGGCACACCTGTAATCCCAACAGCTCAGGAGCCTGAGACTGGAGGATTCCAAGTTCAAAATCAGCCTCAGCAACTTAGGCCCTAAGCAACTTAGCTAGACCCTGTCTCAAAATAAAAAAAAATAAAACCGACTGGGGACGTAGCTCAGTGGTTGAACGCCCCTGGGTTCAATCCCTGGTACAAAAAATAAATAAATAAATAAATAAACAAAAAAATCCACCACACAAATAAACAAAATAATGTGCTGATGAGGATGTGAAAAAATTAGAACATTTGTTATTTTTTGGTGGGGATGTAAAATGATGTACCTGTTAGGGAAAATACTATTTTTTATTCCTCAAAAAATAAAAAATAGAGGCTGGGGGTGTAACTCAGTGGTAGAGTGCCTGCTTAGTATGTCTGAAGCCCTGGGTTCAATCCTCAGGAAAAAAAAGAAAACGAAAAAAAAAATCAATTAAAAAAAAAAAAAAGAAAAATCAATTACCGCATGACAGAAATTCCATATTTGCACACCCATTTTCATAGCAGTATCATTCCTAATAACCAAGAGTAGAAGCAACCCAAGTGTCCCTTGATAGATGAAAGGATAAACAAAATATGTACAATAGAATACTGGCATTAAAAATGAAATTCTGATACATAATACAACATGGATGAACCTTGAGAATGCTATGCTAAGTGAAGCCAGTTACAAAAAGGTACTGTATGATTCCACTTATTTGAGGTATCTAGGGTAGTCAAATTCATAGAGACAGACAGTAGAATGATGGTGCTGGGTGTGAGGAGGACATGGGGAGTTGTTTAATGGGTAAATTATCAGTTTTGCAATATAAAAAAATTTTTTTTCTTGTACTAGCATTGAGCCCAGATGCACTTTACCACTGAGCTACATCCCCACACCTTTTTATTATTGAGACAGGGTCTCACTGTGTTGCTGAAACTGGCTTTGAACTTGTGATCCTCCTGCCTCAGCCTCCCGAGTTGCTGTGATTACAGACATGTGCCACTGTGCCTGGTGCAAGATAAAAAATTTCTAAAGATTAGTTGCACATTATGAATATACTAGCACTACCAAGTGTACCCTTAACAGTGATTAAGATGATAAATTTTATATGAATTTTGCCACAATTTAAATGCAGAAAATAACAAAAAAAAAGAATGAAGTGATGATACATGCTATAACATGGATGAACTTTGAGAACATTATGCTAAGTTAAAGAAGCCAGTCATAAAAGACCACATATTGTATGATTCTGTATACATGAGATGTCCAGAATAAAGAAATCTGTAAGATACAAAGTAGATTACTGGTTATTAGGGGCTGGGGGAAGGGGAAAATAGGAGATAACTACTAATAGATATGGGTTTCTTTCTGGAATGATGAAAACATTCTGGAGTTAACTGCACAACTTTGTGAATATACCAGAAACCAAGGAGTCATATACTTTAAGTGGGTAAATTTCATGGTATGTGAGTTATATCTCAAAAAGAAAAAACCCAAACAATTACTAGGGAAAAAGTTCACCAGATTCCTGCCACAGAACAATGTCATACAAGGTACAAACTACTACTTTGATCATTGGCATGTAGACATAAATGAGAATAAGAATTGACCTAAAGACATCACAAAGCAGTTATGGAGGAAATAGGGTTTTAGAAGTCCTAGCAAATGGAGCTGGGGTGTAGCTCAGTGGTGGCATGCATGCCTAGTATGTGTGAGGCACTGGGTTCCAGCCTCAGGACCATATAAAACTAAGTAAATTAAATAAAGGTATGGTGTCCATCTACAACAAAAATAAATATTAAAAAAGAGGGCTGGGGTTGTGGCCCAGTGGTAGAGTGCTTGTCAGACACGTGTGAGGCACTCAGGTTCGATTCTCAGCACCATATATAAATAAATGAATAAAATAAAGATCTGTCAACATCTAAAAAAATTTTAAAAAAGCACACTTTAAAAAAGAAAAGAAATCCTGGGGCTGGGGAGATAGTTCAGTTGGTAGAGTGCCCTGGGTTCAATCCCCAGCACCGCAAAAAAAAAAAAAAAGAAAAAAAAAAAGAAATCCTAACAAATGCAGAATCAGCTTAATAACTGATATATCTGAGAAAGAATGGAATAAATACACCAGACTAAAGCAGAGGGAATTTGTGGAAAACAGGCTGAAAAAGCAGAAGCAAAGCAGACTATGGAAGGCTTTGGCTAACAGTCTGAGTTTACACTTTTTTTCCCACAACTGTTAACTTAAATCACCTTCTCAGAAAGATCAATTTTATGCAATAGATTGGATTATACAGAAATAGGAAATCCTGTAAATTCAGACAGTGGTTGCCTAAGCATTAGCTGATGATGCCGTAAAATATAGAAGTATAATTAGGTCTAGGTGAATAATAAAAAACAATAAATTGACAAGACTCATCACTTGTATGAAATTGAAATTTACAAAAAAAGAAATGCAAAAATTAAACACAACTTGAATTTCCAGGCTAAGTAAATAAGAAATCATTACTATCTATTGGAATTAAAAAGATGGAAAACTATTTTTTATTCAAAAAATAGGGTGGAAATCTAGATGGTTTGGGGAAATTAACAAAAGTGGGACAAGGGTAGGGAGAGTGCAAGTTTAGCCTGCACAAGGCCCCAGGTTTGATCCCTGCACACACACACACACACACACACACACACACACAAGTTGGATAAACACAGTTGGTGATCCTTCTTCAAGCTTTTATTGGCATGATACCTGACAGAGATATAAATCTTACCAAACTGAAGTAATACTAAGAAAAAAAAAAAAAAAAAAACCACACCATTTACCTATGATTACAAGCCCCCAAAAGGTGAGAAATGATAACTTGGATATTTTCTGGCTAAATGTTGCAAGCAGCAAGTTTTAAATAAAAAGTGAGTTTAGGCAGAAATATTCCTTCCTTATAGACTGGACCCTCTTGGATATAATGCAGGAGATCAAGTTTGATGTTTTAGGTATATACAACTGTTATCTTAAAGGATATGAATTAAATAATTAAATAAATGGTTCTTGAAGCAGGGTGAGAAGTAAATATTTAAAACTTGTCATACAAGTTTAAAGAGTCATTTACCAGTATTGCTGCTGTGACTAAACAGTCAGAACAGCAGGTCTAAATCAGGGCAAAAAAAATATGTCGCACAAGGAGAAAACTGTGGCAATTTCACTCAGTTGATCAAATTAAAGAAATAACAGGTTAATAGAAATACCCCAGGACGACCAATTTATAAGCCTGCAATAAGCTTATCAAATGTGTAAAGCTTTTTAAATGTACATTTTATCACCTAGGATTTTAGAAAAGCTACCTACAAAGTCATGGAGAAAACACTGGGATATGTATATTGTTTTAAACATAAAAATGACAAACTCCTCTCTAGTTCAGTTACAAAGACTCACCTTTATTGTCAAGGAATACATAACCATCAAAGCGATCCCTGAACAAAAGAATGTCCTCTTGGTTTTTAAAGTTGATGTATGCTCTGGCATACATATGAGGATACAAACTGCAGAAAGGAAAGCAATAGTGTAAATCTGCTTGCATGTGTCTGGCTGAATTATAAGTACACATATATTAAAAAGACAGGATCAAAAATCAAATGAAAAACATTAGCTGGATAAAAAGAATGGAAGAAACCTTTTTCATTTACCCCTCCCTCTTTTTTTTTTTTCCTTTTACCTAGTGTCATTAGAAAAAAACTCAAAATAATCATGCTCAGGCATAGGTTGAAGATGTTCCTGAAGTTGTTCCTTGGTCAAAGTGGGAGGTAATCTTCGAATTACCACCTTAGGAAACGAATAAGGAAAATAAAATTAGTACAAGTCAATTTCCTGTCATATCTGAAAGAATCACAGTCCCTGAAGACCAGCTTTAAAATAAAAGATCACTTATTAAAACCCAAGAGAAAATATTCTTCTGTAGTTCAATGCTCAGAATTAGTCAAACGTAATAATAACGCGGTTTTTTAAAATTCTTGGAAATGAGAACCGCCTGGGGTAAGGAAAATCTCCGGATCTGCTGTTATCCCACAGTGGGACAATTTACCAGATTTGGGAAATATTTTCTACTATTCATTTTCCCAACAGATCTAGTGGCAAATTAGTATGCCAGCCCTGGTCTTTTGCCATGAAATTTTAATTTAGTATCTCTCACCCACGTCTAACACACCCTAAAACAAAATCCTTGACCATTAGGCTTAAAGATTTAAAAACTCTGTAACGCGTATAAAAATTCGCCCACTGCTCTCATGTTCAAACAGGATGTTCTCGATCTGTCTCTGCAGACAATCCCCCTAGTCCTCTCCCCCAACTCGCCCCGATTAACACTCCTACCGCAAACTACTTCCACCCCGATGTCCCCTTCGTTAACAATTCTCTCCAATTAAACTTTATTCCTCATTCTCTTTACTGCCGCCCTCCCTTCCCATTATCATCTCGAAGCTCTAACCCAAACCCTTGTCTGGGGAATTCCTCCTTTTCCTAACCCCACCCCAGAGCTTGAGCGGGAGGGATTCCCCCCATTTCGGGCTAATATATAAGACAAAGTGAAGTGATTTTCATTCAGACGAAGAGACAGAAGAACCCGAAAAGGAAGAAGTAACCCCATTCCAGTCAACCTCCACGGGCAGTGGACCCGTCCCGCCCTCTCTCGGGCCAACTGCCGGCCGGGCACCTTGCTTAGGGCTTCTTTCTTCTCCCTGTTGCGATCTTGCTTATCGTCCCCTTTGGCTCCTTCCAACGAAACCGCACCGCTGCTGGCTGTGGCCCCCGGGGGCGTTAACAGGGTTACTCGCTTCTCCTTAGGCCTTTGCTCCTTCTCTTCCTTCATGGCCACGGTTACGCTCCTCCGAGCGGCCGCTCAGTCAACGCCGTTACGCTGGGCACCTACGACTCGCGGGCAGCTCCCGTTGGAGCTCCGCCCCCAACAAATGCCCTTAGTGATAAGCCGAGCTCCGTGTTCCATTGGGCCTCAAAATCTCGCGAGGCTTCAGTGGAAAGGTTCTAACACCTGGTCTTTACTTCCCGCCTGCTGAATCCCCGCGCCGCCCAATCCCCTCGCGACTGGGACTCCCTTGAGGCCCGCCCCTTCGCGCGTCATTAGCAACTCGGCCATCTTGACTAGAAACGACTCTTTCGGGGACTACATATCCCGGCATACAAAGCAGTTACCCGCTTTCAGTTCGGAGTAATGGAATTGTAGCTATCTCATGTTCCTATTTGTAATAAATGGAATCTTTTCATCTTGAAAATTTAGTTTTTTTTTTTTAAGATCAAAATATAGGTTCTGTGGGGGGGTACTTAGCATAATTGTCCTCAGATAAAGAATACTATCCCAATTTTGCCTCACTTGGGGAACAAATTGTGGGTTTTTTCTTTTTTGAGATGTATTAGGAGGGAGGGGGGCGGGTCTCACTGTGTTGCCCAGGCTGCCTTGAACTCGCGACCCTCCTGCCTACGTAGTAACTGGAATTAACAGTTGTGCCACTGTGCCCAGTTCCGTATGTTCCATCGTCGAATCCAAAGTGTACCTTCGGAGGCTTTAGTTTCTTTTCCATGTATTGATTGGGATTTGTAGATACTCAAGCGCACAAGATACTGGTATAAAGGAGCAATATCATCAAAATGTATAAGATTTGTTTTCATCATCCTTTTTAAAGTAAAAGGATTCTCTCCTGGTGCTGGGGCCCCATAAGAAGTGAGGGAAAAGACCCAACTTGATTTAGTTGGGATCACCCTACTTCCCACTTTTTAAAAAAAGGCAAATTTTACATTATTTATAAAGTACCCAAAGCTGGAAACAATCCAAATGCCCATCATCAGGTGAATGAATATGCAAAACGTGGCACACTTATAGAATAAAATACTACTCAGCAACAAAAATTAACTATTGATGTACACATCACATGAGTGAATCTCAAAATGATTATATAGCCGAGCGTGGTGGTACATGCACACACTTGTAATCCCAGCGTCACAGGAGGCTGAGGCAGGAGGATCTCGAAAGCCAGCCGCAGCAAAAGCGAGGCACTAAGCAACTCAGTGAGTCCCTGTCTCTAAATAAAATACAAAAAAGTGCTGGGCATGTGGCTTAGTGGTTAAGAGCCCCTGGGTTCAGTCCCCAGAACCAAATAAATTAATAAATAAAAATGATTATATGAAAGAATCCAGACACAGAGAGTACATGCCATAAGGATCAATTTATATGCACTTCTAGTAAAGGTAAAATGATAGTGATAGCAGATCAGTGATTGCCAGAACACAGGGTAGGGAAAAGAGGGACTGCAAAGGGGCTCCTGGGATCTTTTTGGAGTAATGAAAACGTTCTTTATCATGATGTTCATGATTGTGACTCATTGAATTGTATGCTTTATTTTATATAAGTCATACCTCATTAAAACTCAGCCCCCCAAAATGTAATATTTATTGCCCCAATGAGAGAGTGTTTGCATTACATCAAATCTAAGATGCCACTGAATCTACCACCATTACTTTATATACCAATAAAGAAAAAAAAGCTGCCAGTTGAACGACAGTACACCATCAACCTTTAAATGTATTCTTATTTCAGAAATGTTAAAATGTGAAAAAAAGCAGGGCTGGGGTTTTGGGCTTGGTGGTAGGGCACTTGCCTAGCATGTGTGAGGTACTGGGTTCGATTCTCAGAACCACATATAAATAAATAAAATAAAGGTCACTGGACAACTAAAAATATTTTTTAAAAATATGAAAAAAGTCTTAGACTCAATGGAACATGTTAATTCTGTATCATAAGGTATTAAGGAAAAGGGGTGGAGTAATGGGTAAGGGCAAATGATAAGCTTGAGAGATACACAGAAACCCACAGAAGGCAGGAACCAAATTCAGAATGCAATAGGAGCCCAAGGCAGAAACTCTGGTTCAGATCTGAGGCCCCATTTTTACTGATGTCTAGAATAGATTACCCAAACTCTGTACTTATATATTCTCACCCCTGTTACCCAAACCTATGCTTGAATTCCCAATTCCTGTTGCTGAGACTGTTTCCCTATTGGGATTTGTTACTCTTGTCTTCAGTACCTAGCTATTCTTACAAACCTTGTTTAAATATTGGCCTCTAACCTATTGCTTAGCTCTGCATTTAGATCTTGGTATATGCTCTGTTTGGGAATGCTAACTAGCTTTATACCACTGACTATATGTTAGTCGTCAGAGTTGGACGTCCCAGGGCTCAGTCCTTACACCTCTTTTCTAATCTACACTCATTCCTCTGTTAATTTCACACATTTAAGCTTTTCTCTTTTTTTGCTGACAACTCCAAAATTTATATCTCCAGGCCATATCTCTCCCCTGAATTCCAGACTGATGTATCCAACTGCCTACCTGACATTTCCACTTCCATGTCCAACACATTCAGAATCACTGAATGTGTCCAAAGGCAAATACTTGAACTTCTCTCACACCAACTGTATTAATTTTCTATTGCTCCTGTAGCATTTTTACAAACTTAATGGGGCTCTCTGGGCTAAATCTACTACAGTTTATCCATTCCACTATTTTCCACTATTTAGGGCTATTGCAAATAGTGCTACTTTGAATATTCTAGTCCATACTGTTCGATGATCCTAGAAACCAAAAAAAAAAAAAAAAAAAAACAAAAAAAAAAAAAACAAGCAAGTTCCTTTTCACCAAGTAAGGGAAGAATAAGAATGACTGAGTGTGAGTGTGTGTGTGTGTGTGTGTGTGTGTGTGTCCCACACGAGAGAGAGAGAGAGAGAGAGAGAGAGAGAGAGAGAGAGAGAGAGAAAGAGAGAGAGAATCTCTCCAGAATTCCTCACATCACTCATTTAACTGTTTCACTGTACACTCTAAGGTCCTCCCTCCTACCTGAAAAGATGAGCAATATCATGTTTGGGACTCCACCCTAGAAAAGCAGAAGGAGAATGTATCTGCATATATAGAAGAACCTTACTTTAAAACTTTCCTTGGCCAGGTGTGGTGGCACATGCCCGTGCAGCTTGGGAGGCTGAGGCAGGAGGATCACAGGATCAAAGCTAGGTTCAGCAACTTAGCAAGGCTATAAGCAACCTAGTGAGACCATGTCTCAAAATAAAATAAAAATTAAAAGGTCTGGGGGTGTGGCTCAGTGGTTGAGCACCCTTCAGTTCAATCCCTGGTACAAAAAATAAAAAGAAAAAGACATGTTTCCTGACCTTCAATGAAAAGATTGCTTTGAATAAATTGCATTGCCCTTTTCCTATTAACTGTTTTCACAAATCATACTTCTTATGGGAATCATGTGGGGCTTGCTGATGTTCAGCTTCACCCAATTTATTGGGAAACTATGAAACTAACATCCAATTTCAAGGAAAAATTGATTTTCACTTAAACGTTGTTTTTAATTAATGTTTGACCCAGATGAACTCTGAAATTACCCAGATCCTAAACAGAAAATTATAAAAGGAGTTGGGTAATTTTTATAATACAAAAATATTATTTCACTCAAGTGCCTGCTGATTCTAATGTTATCTGTGAAGAAAAGGGGAATATTTAATTTTTTGAATTATCCAAATCAAAAGTACATTTGAAGACTTTAGACTCCAATATAAAAAGGAGGTTTGCAGAGTACATTTCTATTGACTAAAGATTACAGTAAAAGATATTAAGCAGTTATTCCCCATATCTACTGATGGCATAAAACTGAAGAGAATGGAAGATGTGATATAAGAAATTCAGTTACATACAAACAAAGGTGAATTTATCAATTTAAAAAGTTTTATTAAGCTTAAAATCAGTAGCTGAGCTTTAGAGGAGTGACATTAGATTCTGAGTGAGAATACCACACTTGTGTAATTTTTCAAGTAAGTCAAATACAATTTTTAAATCCTGAAAATGTATAATTTTCATGGAAGAATAATTTTATAGGTATAAAAGTTAAGCAAAATGGGCTGGGGTTGTGGCTCAATGGTAGAGCACTTGCCTAGCATGTGAGGCACTGAGTTCCATCCTCAGCACCATGTAAAAAAATAAATAAAATAGAGTTATAAAAATATATTTTAAAAAGTTTAGCAAAAAAAATATATGTACATATCCCATTTCTCTAGTATATTGAGAGCGAGATGAAATTTGAACAAGCCAGGTATGGTGGCCCACACTTGTATTCTTAGTGGCTAGGGAGTCTAAGGCAGGAGGATTGCAAATTCAAGGCCAGTCTGAGTAATTTAGTGAGGCCCTAAGCATCCTAGTGAGACCCTGTCTCAAAATAAAACAAAAAAATAGGCTGGGGATGTGACTCAGAGGTTAAGCATCCCTGGGTTTAATCCCCATTATCTCCCCCCCCCCCCCGGGGGAAAAAAAAAGAAAGAAAGAAAGAAAGAGGGCTGGGGATATAACTCAATTGGTAGAGTGCTTGCCTTGCAAGCACAAGGCCCTGGGTTCAATACCCAGCACTGCAAAAAAAAAAAAAAAAAAAAAAAGAAAGAAAGAAAAAAATTAAACGAAAGGAGACTTGCAGACTCTCACAACAACAAAATCATGATGAAAGCTCATTCTTGTCCTGTGCTGGAAATTTTATGCGTGTTAACTCATTTGACCCTCATATCAGCCCTATGAGGTGGGTGCTGCTATTTTCCTTATTTTTCAGTGAGTGAAATTAAGACATATTGGTGGCTCAAACCCCAAATTACAGGGTTAGTAAAGTAACACATCTGATTCATAAATTCAAATTACATCTCAAGGTTGGCAGTTTAGAAAAAAAACTAGAAAAAAATTAGTTATCTTAAAAAATACTAGTAGATTCCCTGAGGTAATAATAATGTTAATAAAATATTACATTACAAAAATAGCAAGTGAGTCTTCATAGTCAAACATTAATCATGTACAGTACACATTCTGTGGATATGGGAAGTAGGAAAAGATTGTTTAAGAAATAATGGAACATATAGAAATGAGACTCAATCAGAGGTGTGGTGGCACATGCCTGTAATCCCAGCGACATAGGAAGCTGAGGGAGGAAGATTGCTCAAGCCCAGGAGTTCTAGACCAGCCTGGGTAACAGAGCAATATCCTGTCTAAAAATAAAATAAAATAAAATAAAATAGAAAGGAAGAAAATCAATCAATCAGGTTTGAGGAATTTAGGGCTATAAAAAGCTCCCAAATGGGAGAGACATCAAAGAAGAATACATAAAACTACAAAAATTTAAGACCAGAAATATTTCTCTTTTACATAAACAACTTCTAATACCAACTTTGAAGACTAAAGGGAAAAACGTTTCAAAATGAGTACTTTCCTAATTTCAAGTAGCATAGTGTACTAAAGATAAAAAAAGGTTTCCAATGTTAAGAGATAAGGTAGTTTATGTTCCTTCTTTATGAAAAGTCGAGATAGCTTGCCTTTTCTTTGTATCAAATACTACCAACTGGGTCTGTAGTCAGTGGTAGAACATTCCCTTAGCATGCAGGAGGCCATGGATTTGATTTCCAGCATAATGAAAAAACAGAAATAAAAACAAATACTTCAAAATGATGTTCAGATAATCATACGAATAATGAATAATAGCGAGTTTAAAACAAATCATTTAGTCACTAGCTAAGAATAAGCTATTTAAAATAGAAAGCTTTATCTTGATGTTAAGATGAGTAACTTTAATCTTTCTGCTACAATTTTTTAAATTTGAATTTTTCAAATCTTAAATTCAAAAGGTGGTTTGCCTAATTCCTCAAACCCTTTTGTTTATTTAAAATATTTTAGTTTAGGGTTAGGGATAAGGAGTGTGTGGTAAGAATGAAGGAAAGAAGGACTGTATAGAGGGAAAAGAGGGGTGGGAGGGGTGGGGGGGAAGGGAAAAAAATAATGAATCAAACATCATTGCCCTATGTAAACGTATGATTACACAAATGGTATGCCTTGACTCCATGTACAAATAGAGAAACAACATGTATCCCATTTGTATACAATAATAATAATAAAAAAATTTTAAAAAAACTGGAAAAAAATAAAAAATAAAATAAAATATTTTAGTGGTAGATGGACACAATGCCTTTACTTTATTTATTTTTATGTGGTGCTGAGGATGGAACCCAGTGCCTCACACATGCCAGGCAAGCGCTCTGCCACTGAGCCACAACTCCAGTCCTCAAATCCTTTTCTATTCCACTCAGTTTTCACACATAAACAAGATTTGAAGATGAATGTTTACTTCTTTTATAACCACCACCTTTTGTGTGTGCAGACACACACACACACACACACACACACACACACACACACACACACACAGAGTCAGCAAGTGTCTGAGAGAAGACATGTGGAGTAAAATTACTTGTCTGGCAGCTGGGTGTGGTGACAAACACCTGTAGTCCCAGGTACTTGGTAGGCTGAAGCAGGAGAATTGCTTGAGACCAGGAGTTTTTGAGGCCAGCCTAAGCAATTTAGTGAGGCCCATATCTTAATTTAAAAACAAAATCACTGTCTCTTTTCTATTTTTAATTAAAAGAGAAATATGGACAAGGAATTTTTTAAAAATAAAATTGAAGTATTTTTTATTTTTTAATTTTTTTTAGTTGTAGATGAACGAAATGCCTTTGTTTATTTTATGTGGTGCTAGGTACCAAATCCAGTGCCTCACACATGCTAGGCAAGTGCTCTGCCACTGAGCCACAACCCCAGCCTAACAAGGAATATTGAATAGAAAGAAAATACTTCTTATTGAACTCAAAATATTCTGTTTACTTATGTGCTTTACTATAGATTCCTCTTCTCTCTGTACTTAAAAAAAGTAGAGCTGGAAAGCTGTAGATAGAGAATATTTAAGACTCAGTTAGTTAAATAAGAAACTTTGTCCCACCAGGTGTGGTGACACACACCTGTAATCTCAGCAACTCCAGAGGCTGAGGCAGGAGGATGGCAAGTTTGAGTCCAGCCTTGGCAACTTGGCAATACCCTGTCTCAAAATAATAATAATAATAATAAGGGTTGGGTATGTGGCTCAGTGGTAGAGCCTCCCTGGCTTCCAACCCAGTACCTCAAAAACGGTAGGAGGAGAAAACTTGTTACCTGACTAACCATCTTTTTTTTTTTTTTAAGGTTGGACTCTTCTTGCTTTTTTTTTTGTTGTTGTTGATGAAACTTTATTTATTAATTTTTATGTGGTGCTGAGAATTGAACCCAGTGCCTCACACACACTAGGCAAGTGCTCTACCACTGAGCCACAACCCCAGCCCCTGACTGACTAACCATCTTGAAGGCATGTTTCCAAGTAGGATTAAATTTGACTCTGTTTTTCATTCTGAACAGTAGGGCTCCTGTCTCTTGTTCTTCCTTAAAATTCAGTACAAGGAGTTAATGAATCATGTTGTTTTAGTAAAGAACTTTAAGATGAGCATTCAGGCATACTTCTGTAATCCCAGCCACCTGGAAGACTAACACAGGAGAATTGTGACTTTGGCCAGCCTTGGCATTTTAGCAAGACCCTGTCTCAAAATACGAACAATTTTTTTAAAGGGCTGGGGATGCAGCTCAGTGGTAGAGTGCACCTGGGTTCAATCGCTAATATTGCAAAAAATAATAATAATGAGCCAGGTGTGGTAGCACACATCTCTAATTCTAGCAACTTGGGAGGCAGAGGCAGGAGGATCACAATTTCCAGGCCAGCCTCAGCAACTTTTTCAAGACCTTCAATATAAAAAATAAAAAGATCTGGGAATGTAGTTCAGTGGTAGAGCACTGGTGGGTTTAATCCCCAATACCATCACTGCTGCCACCACCACTACTACTACTACTACTACTATTACTACTAAATGAGTAAATGACTTTTCTTTACCCATGTAAAGGGCTGGTATTAACTCTAATAGCTTGTAAAACAAAACATTTTGAATAATTTCATGGTGTCATGTACATGTGTATTGTAGAAAATAGTGATAGCTCACAAATTGTATCCATTTTAATTTATTTCAGTCATGGAAGACTGGCAAACCACAGGTAAATTAAACTAATGCTTCTAAAAGGATTTATTTATAGTGCAAACTCTTGTTCTCTCATATACTTCTTACCCTATCTTTACTATTTAGTAACATTTCTCATTAAATCATAATTCAGTGTTAAATTATGACTATGTAAATATTTGTATGTATATATATATTTATATATATATATATATATATATTTTTTTTTTTTTTTTGTTGGTACCAGGGTTCAAACCCAGGGACCCTTAACCACCAAGTCACATCCCCTGCCCTTTTTTGGATTTTATTTAGAGACAGGGTCTCACTGAGTTGCTTAGGGCCTCGCTAAGTTGCTGAGGCTGGATTTGATCCTCCTGCCTCAGTCTCTCAAGCTGCTGGGATTACAGGCATATGCCACTGCGTCCAGCAATTATGACTATGTAAATATTATTTGTGGTTGAGACATAGTATTCTGTTCTGCTTCCTTTTAAAAACAAGTATTTTTGTGATTTTGCTTCCATCTGAAGCTTTGCTTGGTGGTATCCTAGAAACCTGGGCCTTCCTGACCTTTTTATAAATTAAGATATTTGGTTTCTCCTGGAGTTAATCGCTTTGGTTACTTTATGTTATAGTTTAGATCTTGAATGTTGCCCAAAGGCCCAGGAGTTGAAGGTTGATGGCTTGGTTCCCCAGCCTGTGGTACTATTATGGAGTCTTTAGGAGGTAGGACCTAGTAGAAGGAAGTTAAGTCATTGAGGGGCATGCCCTTCAAGGGGCTGTTAGAACCCTTTTTGTCTTTTTCACTTCCTGGTCCCCGGGAGTTAAGAAGCTTTGCTCCAGGCTTGTTCTACCATATGCTCCCCACCATGTTGGACTGCCTAGCCAAAGGCCCAAAAGCAATGGGAGAACTGACCATGGACTGAAACCACTGAAACTGTGATACAAAATAAATCTTTCCTTTTACATCAAGTATTTTTTCACAGTAACAGCAGACTAACATTCTTTATTCATTTGATTGATTTCTTGAACTCAATATTTTTTTCCATCCAGCTGCTTCACTGATGTAAAACCCTACTTTATGTGGTCAAATATCAGGTATCTTTTTTTTTTGGAGATATCTTTCCTCCTGCCATCTCACCTCCTACTTCTATAGTTTTTTTTTCCCTAGTACTGGGAATTGAACTCAGGGTGCTTTACCACTTGCAATCCTCCTGCCTCAGTCTCTGAAGTTGCTGGGATTACAGTCATGAGACATTGTGCTTAGCATCATCTTCATTTTTAATTTTTTTATTTCACCATTTTTATCTTTTTAGATGTACATGACAGTAGAATGTATTTTGACATTATATATACATGGAGCATAACTTGTCATCCCCAGCCCTATTTTGTATTTTATTTAGAGACAGGGTCTTACTGAGTTGCTTAGTGCCTCACTTTTGCTGAGGCTGGTTTGAACTCACTATCCTCTTGCCTCAACCTCCTAAACCACTGGGATTACAGCATGCGCCACCTCCTGGCCACCATACCCAGGCCTTTCTAAACCTTTTTTTTTTTTTACACTTTGAGACAATGTTTCAAAAAATTGCCAAGGCTGGCCTCCAGTTTGAGATCCTTCTGCTTCAGCCTATTGAGTTGCTGGGATTATAGGTGTGAGCTACTGTATCCAGCAATATATTTCTTAGTAAGATATAATCACATACAATGAAACACACAAAAGTATACATTTCAGTGAGTTCAGAAAAGATGTAGACAACCACCTCAATTAAGAGATATAAAACAAGTGGGGTGTATATGCACATGCTACAGGGTTGGGGCTGTAGCTCAGTGGCAAAGTGCTTGCCTAGTACACGTGAGGCACTGGGTTCCATCCTCAGCACAGCATGTAAATAAGAGATCCATTGACAACTTAGAAAGAAAAAAGACTAACTTGGTCTGTTTTTTGTTTTTGGTATCAGGGGTTGAACCCCAGGGTGCTTAAGCACTTAACCGCATCCCCAGCCCCTTTTATTTTTTATTTTGAGACAGGGTCTTGCTAAGTTGCTTAGGGCCTCACTGAATTACTGATGATGGCCTAGAACTTGCCGTCCTCCTGCCTCAGCCTGGAATTACAGGTATGTGCCCCTATGTCTGGCTGATTTATGTTCTTAATTCAATAACTTCTCAGCTCTACCTTCTAAAATTTAGTCAGCAGCAGCATTTTCTCTTTCATCTTCTCTGTTGTGTTCCTGGATCTTTTTTCTCAGCTTATATAAAAGATAATGATTCAAATTATATCTTTCCCCACAAAGCTTTATTCTACTTTTGAATAAAATGTTAAGTATGTCTTCTTAGGACTAGTAAGCAAAAATTGAGCAATTTGGGCTGGGGAGATAGCTCAGTTGATAGAGTGCTTGCCTTGCATGCACAAGGCCCTGGGTTCAATCCCTAGCACCACAAAAAAAAAAAAAAAAAAAAAAAAAAAAAAGATCAATTTTAATGGTTCTTTTGCTCCTCATTGCCATATTTCGTTTTATGCCACTTTTCCTTCACCTTGCATGGCAGTGTACCCTTCTTCTCCATCTACCTCTAAATCTCCTCTTTTCTGTTCCTATTTGGCTGTTTCTTCCTCTACTCTTTTAATGTTGTGTCTTATGTAATGCTTCCTTAAGCCCTTTCCCAGCAGGTTCTTCATGTATCCCATGATCCCCATCATACTTTATATAATAGAATAAAAAAGTCTGCTTGTGTTCCCCTCTCCAATATTCTGCTATTTCCCCATTTCCTATAGTCAAAGTCCCTCATCTTGGATTTGAGGGTCTGGCCCCAACTGCCCTTTCTGAACCTCTGATCTTATTTATTAAGTGCTTACACTACACCAAATGCTATGCTAGTTACTGAGTTGGGAAGACAAGTACATCTACTAACTTTAAAAGGGCATGATCAACTCTATTAGAGTCTGTGAGAACACATTTTCAGACAATGGTTTATAAGTTTTTGCCCTATGCAAGTTCACAAGTTTAGAACTGCAACACTTAATACAGTGACCACTAGTCACATTTCAAACACTCAAGAGCCATGTGAAGCTAGTGTCTATGGTATTGGACAGCACAGGTCATTTCTATCATCCAAGAAATTGAGGATTACCTATAGGTGCTTAAGAGGGAAAGGACCATACCCAGGATATGCGCCTCCCCACCAACACCTTGGCTTGGGTGTATTTTCAATTAGTACTGGCTCCCAAGAGTGATAATGCATCAGAGTACTTTGTAAACTATTAAGTGATAAAGAAATGTGATATAATAAATAGGCTTTCATCACAGGTTTTTTGTTGTTGTTGTTGTTGTTATTACTTCAAGCAAATTCTAGCTTTTTTCTCAAACTTTTCATATCCCCTTAATTTTTGCCCAAGGTTTCTGAAAAGAACACACGGGCAAAATGTTTATCCCAGTGCTAAAAATCTACACAATACTCACCTTGAAGCTTTTAAACCAGGACCCTACCTCAACACCCACCTTCTCTGTCAGTTTCCCTGAAAAGAAAGGACACGAATTAAGATTTTCAAAAGAACAAAATGTTTATTTTGAGATTTGAAAATTATGGAAAATCACCTAAGTAATGGGAATTGGACCCTCATCAGGCTCTTCTGGGAAATCCGAAGCACCACCCTCTGCTGCAGCTCCATGCTTTCCTAGTTTAGCAATCAATTCTTTCGCTGGATTGAAGACGCCATTGGTCTGCTGGTCACAGACATAACAGCGTGGGGTGGTGCGGAAATGCTGCAGTGCACATCTCTCGCAGAAATAATGCCTGCACTTGGTGACAACTGGGTTTTGGAAGGTCTGTCGACAGATGAAACACTTGAATGGTATTTCCTCATCATCGCTTCCTACTTCGTAGTTTTCATCCTCATAGACACCATAGCGACCCTCATCAAGCTCACGTTCGATCTGCCACCCGTGCTTGTAATCTGAGCGATCATGGAGGAATTTGCAGCTGTCTCCGAAGCCGCAGAAGCCAGTCTCCTTGTAGTCCTTACAGATATCGGGCTGGTAATCCCAGCGCACGGTGGCACGGAGATGCTCCGGCGCTCGGATGGGGCCCTTCCTCACCATCCCAGAGGAAGCATTGCCCATAGATGTATCCTTGGGCTTCATGTATTTCTGATAATTATTGATTCCCCGATAGATCTTATCATCTTCCTTGCCCCTCAGCTCCTCCTGGATCTTCTGGCTGCGCTCAAAAATGGCTTGTGCGTCACGCTCCTTCTCTGTGTCTAGCTCGTAGACAGCTGTCGCCCCCATATCCTCTGGCCCCACGGGTTTCGCTGAACGGGTGGACTTGTAGACCACGCCAAGACTCTGAGGCTCATTCTCCTCCTCCTCATCGCTACTCAAGTCGCCATAGGCCGCCTTCTGTTTACCACTGCCGCGGGTCTTCTGTATCATTGGATTGTGGGCCACACGTTTCTTTTCCGGTCGAACCACGGTGTTGCCTTCGTCACTGCTGCTGCTGCTTTCTCCGGGCTCCGGGTCGCACACCGGGCGTTTTCTGCGGCCTGCGGCCCCTTTCCGTACAGGCTTTTTGAAAAGGAAGGTGCACACTTGGTCTGCCGACTTTTCCGGAGAAAGTTGCTCTGCCATTTTAGAGCTCCGAAACTGCTGCGGCGTGGTGGGTTGCACAGAGCTCTTCACGTCACTGCGCGTCGTACGCTCTGCGGTGGGATCGGAACTGAAAAAACAGACGCAAGAACCTACAAGAGAAGCAGAGTGCGAGAACACTAGAGCGCGAGCCCCTGCTATTCTTGAGCCTTGGCGGACTCCGTCGCTCTCTCTGGATACGTACGTGGCGCCGCCCCTCTCGCGGGCTGCCGCGGGGTTTACTGGGAAAGGAACCAATCCCGGTCACCTCTAAGGAACCTAAGGGGTAGGGATTTGGTTTAGATTACCGTGCCGAAATGTGGTTCGAAATTCTTCCAGGACTCGGTATAATGGGCGTGTGCTTGGTTATCCCGGGAGTGGCCACTGCCTACATCCACAGGTTCACTAACGGGGGCAAGGTAAGGCTGCTTCCCCGGACCGGGGACCAACTCCACGGACCGACGTTCCCAAAACAGCCGTGGGATAGGGAGGTCGTTAGGATGTGGGAGATACCAAGGCCAGCCCCCCTCTTTCTTGGTGTGGCCTAAAAGCGGGGGCTTGCGGAATCCACATCTCGCTTTAGTTAGAAATAGCTAGTTCCTAGAGGGAGAAGAGAGTGCCATAGGGCAGATTAGCCAGTCTGGTGCTGAAAAGATGGGATGAAAGAGATAGGTCCAAATTCCTAGGCAGAGGGGAGATGCGCTTGTCATGTCCCCATTCCTTTCGACCTCTGATCTTCGTTCTCGATTTTGGTTTTAATTCCTCGTATCCACATCTCTACAGCTTCTTTCTTTACTTTTTCTCTACCCGTAGGTTTTTCCCCCACCCCCACCCCATGACGGTTTTATTCCCCACTTTGCTTTGCAAGCCTTTAGAGAATCACATTAAGATTTCATTTTTTCTTCTTTCTAGTCCTCTACAACATTTCTAAGAACACTCAGAATATAAACAGATTTTTTTAAAATTGGTTTCGTGATTGTCTTTCACCTGTGATCTACCAGATTCTGGTATTGTTTGTCAATTTGGCTTTATTTAATTATCTAATTAAATAAATTTTTAGCGGTACTGAGTATTGAATCCAGGGGTGCTCCATCACTGAGCTACATCCCCAGTCCTTCGTACTTTTAAAATTTTAAGACAGGGTCTTAACAAGTTGCCTGGGCTCTTTCAACTTGCAGGCCGCCTGCCTCAGCCTCCTGAGTCGCTGGGATTACAGGCTTGCAGCACCTGCCCAACTAATTTGGCTTTTATTTCAGTGATGATTCCATTCTTCTAGCATAGTACTTACTAAAACTTGTAAGATCCATCTGTGGGGTCACTTATCTTTACCAATTGCAATAATGTTTGTCTTTTATTTGAAGGAAAAAAGGGTTGCCCATTTTCCCTACCAGTGGAGTTTGATGGAAAGAGATAGACGTGTATCCGGAGTTAATTGTTATTATAAATCAAAGGTAAGATGTTTCTGATGCTAACCATCTGCCAGGCTTGAGGTGAGCTCTGGCAATGACTTGCCAAAGGGCACACAGTGTTAACTTAATTTGCATTTTCTTGCCTACTAGTGAGACAAGCAATCTTTTATGTATTTATTGATTTTTTTAATACTGGAGATTGAACCCAGGGGCATTTTACCACTGAGAAACATCCCCAGTCCTGTTTTAAATTTTGAGACAGGGTCTCTAAGTTGCTGAGGCTGGTTTCGAACTTGGTGATCCTCCTACCTTAGCCTCCCAAATCACTGGGATTAAAGGCCTGTGCTATGAAGCACAGCTCTACTTAATGATACTTTGTATTTCTTATTCTGTGGATTGTTTGCCCATATCCTTTGCTTATTCTATTTGTCTTTTTTATTTATAGTAATTCTATATGTATTCTGGATTTTAATTTTTTAAAATTTTTATGTATGGCAAATATCTTTCCTGTCTTCTTTTTTACTTTGTGATATTTTTCATCAGATAGTTTTAAATTTTGATGTTTAGTTTATCATTCTGGATTCTGGGTTTTATGTCTTTCTTAACAAAAGCCTTTTCTATCTAAGATTATAAGTATATATAACTTTCCAAATACTGTTACAGTTTCTTTTTTTTTCTTTTTCATGTTATTTGATCCATCTACTGGTCATTTGGGGGTATAATGTGAATAAGGATTTAACTTTTTTCCAGGAGGTAGTCAGTTGTCACAGTCATCCATTTATAAAACAGTCAATTTTTATTTGTAATACTACTCTAGTAAACTAAATTTTCATATATACATGGGCCTGTTTCATAAATTTGCTCCTCTGTATTCCACTGGTCTGCCAGTTGGCACACCAATTACTTAAAGAATTGCTATAATTCTGTATTGGATTGAATCATAGAAAATTGTGTTTTTGTAGGTCAAAAATGGCCAAGTAGTAGTATTTTCATATGGCTCAACCTAATAGTACGTTCGTATAACTTATAGGAGTAGTTTTTCCTAATAATTCTTTTTTTTAAATTTTTTTTGGTTGTAGATGGACACAATACCTTTATTTTATTTATTCATTTTGTGTGGGTGCTGAGGATGAAACCCAGTGCCTCACACGTGGGAGGCAAGGACTCTACCACTGAGCCACAACCCCAGCCCCCTAATAATTCTTTTAGTACTTTTTAATATTTATTCCTTGCTCATTTATTCTTCACAGTGAACCTAGGTAAATATTATTTTCATTTTAAGAGGAAAAACAGAGGGTCAGAGCAATTTAATGATACTGTAGGCGGGCTGGAGTTGTAGCTCAGTAGTGGAGAACTTGCCTGGCATGTGTGAGGCACTGGGTTCAATCCTCAGCACCACATAGAAAAAATAAATAAAATCAAATTATTGTATCCTTCTACAACTAAAAATAATAGTACTATAGGGACTCAAACTAGGTGATTTGCCTCTCAGTATGCTGCTATCTGAGAACTAAATCTAATGAACATGAAGATACAGTAGTCCTCCCTTATCTGCAGTTTCACTTTCCATATGTCAGTTAACTCCATCAACTGTGATCTAAAAATATTAAATGGAAAACTCCAGAAGTAAAGTTCTCAAGTATTAAATACTTTTATTATAGCAAATTGTTATAATTATTCTGTTATTATTAGTTATTATTAATCTCTTACTGTGCCTAATTTATAAATTAAACTTTATCACAGGAATGTATATATAGGAAAAAACAGTATGTATAGGGTTTGGTACTATTTGTGGTTTCAGGCATCCACTGGGGGTTTTGGAACGAATCCCTATAGATGAGGGGGGACAGTTCTATCTATTTATCTAGAGCTGTGTTTCTCAAAGTATGGTCCAAGAGTAAACATCAAGATCACCTGGCATGTGAAATAGGATTAAGATTTCTAAGAGTTAGCTCCTAGAAATATACTATTTTGTCTTCTCTCAAGGCAATTCTTCCTGTAGTAGTAAACAAAATACGTGGAAGAAATGTCATCACTGATTAATCTTTTAATTTATAGTTGCTGAAGTATTTGGTGGTGAACTGAGTAAGATATAGTGACTCTTGAATAAATAGTGCAGTGCTTATAGGGCAAGGATTTTGGAGTTGGGGGTTCTTGTACTTGAATTCTGGTTCTGCTAGTCCCTTACTGACTTAAGCAAGTGAGTTTTTTAACCTCTCAGCCTCTATTTCCTCATCTGTAAAAATGTAGAATGAGGATAATAGTATCTACCTCATGTTGGCTGTTACTTTATGAAGCAGATTTCACCTTATTTTCCTCTGACTCACAGAGAGTACTTTGTATAAGGATTGAGGAGTTAAAATAGTTGCTTGACTTTAGTTCTGATTGCAGGGAGGGAAGGGTCTTTTCATGTAAAGTAACTTGTTCGCTGCTGTCAGAAAAGGAAAAGTAAAAATCATTACAGATTATTCTAATATGGTGATTATAAGATTCAGTCCATTTCAATTCTGTATTCTTGCAATTAGAGAAATATGGGATGTGAAAACACTTGTTTTAATAACAGAGAATGCCATTCTGGAAATAAAGTACATGGTACATCTTTGATGGGAACAGAATTCTCACATTCTCTCTTTTAAACTGTTTTTCAGGGTTTGGAGAACATTGATTAAGGAAGCATTTTCCTGATTGATGGAAAAAACTCAGTATGGTCATCTACCCCTGCTAGAACATTATTTGATATACTATGTAGCATGCAGTGTGTTATGTAATACATAATCAAAATAAAATGAAAAAGAAAAATCAAAGGCATTTCTTTCTTTAAAATATACTATACAAATTCAAGCAATCTACCCAGTGTAGCTTTATTACTGTTAAAAAAAAACTAAGAAGTTGGCTAGGGTTGTAGCTCAGTGGTAGAGCACTCACCTAGTATGTGTGAGGCACTGGGTTCGATTCTCAGCATCACATAAAAAAAATAAGTAAAATAAAGATATTGTGTCCATCTACAGCGAAAAATAAAAAATAAAAAGTAGGAAGCAACCAAGGCTTGTATAATTATAGAAATAATGTATACCAAGCACTATATCTGTGCCTAGAACCTAATACTTCATGAATGGTATCACAATTACCATTGTAATAGGTATTAATATATATTTTTTAAAAAATTTCTTCAGAGATTGCTAGAATAATACAAAGTTTTTTCCTAGTTCCTTTTCTGGGTGGGTCCTACAATGTTTAAAATGTTATTTAGGTGGCTGGGGATGTAGCTCAGTGGTAGATCACTCGTTTGCAAGTGCAAGGCGCTAGGTTCTATCCTTTGCATGGCAATAAAATAAAATTAGGGTAGGTTGAAACTGATATTGCACCTTCAACTTTCATGCATTCTGTATGGTATCTAACAGTAATATGCTTAAGTGTTGATTTTTGTTTTAGGATAGAACAGTATCAACAATCATTTGGTTTATTCAGATGAGTGTATTGATCCCTTGAAATAAAGAGTTGCATATTTTAACATTAAATGTAACCAAATAATATAAAGATCTGACACAGTGAAGACAATGCTACTCTTCATGTATACAAAAACACAGGTGATATTGGGACTTCTAGGTGAGAACACCAGTTCTTTCTTCATTTTTTTATTTTTTGGTGGTGCTGGGGATGGAACCCAGGGCCTTGTGCATGCTAGGCAAGTGTTCTACCACTGAGCCACATCCCCAGCTCACTAAACTGTTTTTTGCCCTGACATTTCATCCACTTATCCACTCTGATCTGATGATGATTTTATTTTTTATTATTTTTTTTGACATGGGGGGATCTTGCTGAGTTGCCCAGACTAGCCTCAAATTTGTGATCCTCCTGCCTCAGCCTCCTGAGTCACGGATTATAGGTGTATACCAGGGTGTCTGGTTTGAGGTGATCTTATACACACCTATGCTGTGTGATAGCCACTGACCTCATTTTACAGGGCAGGAGTTGCAGAAGGAAGGAGGTGGCATTCACACTTGGTCTATATTGTGTTACCTTGTGGTAGTACAGCAGTGACCTTTTACAGTTCAAGGAAAGCCCCTATCCTAATAACAAATTTAATGTAACTGCTAGTCATTATTTAGTGTCTCATAGGCCACATTTGATTGGCTGTTGTGATAGCTATTGCTGGAAAGGAAGAAAGAGGACAGGTAGTGCAGATAGGGTGTTGTGGATGTTAAAGATTTAAAGCATTATTAAATCAGTTATTTTTCCATTTTGCCTCTGGGTGGGGATCATCCATTAAATATATCTCCTTAGGGGCTACAGAATGAAAAACGGGTTGTTCAGATTCAGTGTTAGAATCCAAATTTTTACCTCCCTTTTGGAAGCGTCTTCTGTGAAGTTGGGTTTTATTTTTATTTTTTTTATAGTACTGGGAATTGAACCCAGTGCCTCACACATGGTAGGCAAATACTCTACCATTGATATACATTTCAGCCCTGAACTTTAGTTTTATATTTTACTGCCATGGAGTGAACTAGATTAAAACAGAAGCTAGATTATTAGATTTTGCTCAATTCTGTTTTTTTTTCCAGTGCTGGTGATTAAACTCAGGGCCTCGTGACATGTGAGGCAAGTGCTCTACCACTGAGCAACACCCCCAGTCCTTTTTTATGGTACTTTGAATTGAATCCAGGGGCATTTAACCACTGAGCTACATCCCCAGCCCTTTATATTTTGTTTTATTTTTTGGTACTGGGGATTGAACCCAGTGGTGCTTAACCACTGAGCCACATCCCCAGTCCTTTTTTTATTTTTAATTTTGAGACGGGGTCTTGCCAAGTTGCTTAGGGCCTTGCTAAGTTGCTGAGGCTGGCTTTGAACTCGTGATCCTCCTGCCTCAGCCTCCCATGCCTCTGGGATTATAGGCGTGTGCCACCATTCCTGGCTCCTTTTTATTTCTTATTTTGAGATGACATCTCACTAAGTTGCTGAGGATCTTGCTAAATTGCCGAGACTGGCCTCAAACTTGGGATTCTCTTGCCTTAACCTCCCAAATTGTAGGGATTACAGGCATGAACCACTGCACCTACCTCCCCAGTCCTTTTCTAAATTTATTTTTTAGATAAGTTCTCACTAAGTTACCTAAGCTGGCCTCAAATATTCCTGCTTCAGTCTCCTGAGTAACTGGAACTGCAGCCACCATACCCAACTTGATTCTTTTCACATATAGTTGAAAGGATTTTCTGATAGCCATTTTGACAGTTGTGGCCTGGCTGCTAATCACAGATCCATCTGTCACCTGCTGTTATGACATGTTGAAATGCTGCATTGGAAATGATGTCATTTGTTTTTATTCACTATCCCTAATTTTAAAAAATTAAATGCCATATTCACATAGTTTAAAAAGTCCAATGATATAAGATATGCAGTGAAAAGACTTGTTTTAAGTTCCTGCCCAGCACCTGCCCAATCATCATACTACCCTAAAAATAAATACATTTGTATGCCATGGTAGTATCTCACTTCATGCCACTTGTTCTGAGGAATGCTGCTTGTTTTACATTACAGCTGCTAAGCTGTCATAGTATAATTATTTCTAGGGTCAAATGAAGTAGTCAATAGGAAAAGACTTTGAAAAACCATAGAAGAAACTGTATACATTCAGAAGAGAGGAAGGGAATGGCCTTGCCCTTTGGGAAATGTGTTTTTGTTTTGTTTGGGTATTGGGGATTGAACTCAGGTGCTTAACCACTGAGCCACATCCCAGCCCTTTTTATTTTTTACTTTGAGACAGGGTCTTGCTAAGTTGCTGAGGCTGGTCTTGAACTTACTCCTGCTTTAGCCCCACAAGTTAATTGGATTATGGGTGTGCACCATTGCATCTGGCTGGGAATTTTTTGGGGGGAGCAGGTACTTGGGATTGAACTCAGGGACACTCCACAGCTGAGCCACATCCCCAGCCCTGTTTTGTATTTTATTTAGAGACAGGGTCTCACTGAGTTGCTTAGTGCCTCGCTTTTACTGAGGTTGACTTTGAACTCAAGATCCTCCTGTCTCAGTCCCCAAGACACTGGGATTACAGGCATGTGCCACCACGCCCAGCTCTGGCTGGGAAATGTTTTAAAATAAGATGTGAAAAAGAAAATTATATAATCAACAATTCAAGCTTAGAAGGACCTGTTAGATACTTATTTAGTCTGAACTGATTCTTCAGGTGAGGAAACAAACATTCAGGGATGCAAAGTGATCAATTAGCCAGTGGCAGAACTGGGACTGGAATTCTTTTTTTAACAAAAATTTTTATTTGTTCATTTCTTACATTTGAAGTACTCTCGGATTACATCCTTGTTGTGATTCTTTGCCAATGGTCCTCAACCGCTACACAACTGCAAACAACCACTTTATGGGTTTTCTCTTGGGGTCAGTTTTACAGAGGCCTACCCTTTCCCCTAATTTCTTCTTGTCATCAACTTTAATTAGGTTGATTTGGGACTTAGCACAAAAGGCCTTCACCAACCTGAATACATAGGCTCATCACAGTTGGATGCAAGCACACAAAGATGCGCTTGGCCCTTGTCTAAGGCTTTGGCAGCTTTGCAAATTCCATGTGCTTAGGCCATGGTGGTGGGTTATGGGTGAAGCTGACTGCAGCAGCAAGGGAAGATAATTGATTTTTTTTTTTTATCTTTCAAGCTTTTATTTAAGTGCAACAATCCAGGATGGATTTTAGATCTTGTTAAAAGCAGCCACGTCCATGGACTGCACATAGTCCTCAAAAGCGGTGATCTGTTCCTCCAGCATATCTGTTCCAACTTTATCATCTTCAATTACATACTGTATTTGAAGTTTTTTAATACCATATCCCACTGGAACTAGTTTAGAGGAACCCCAGACCCAGCCATCCACTTGAATGCTCCTGAAGTACTCCTCTAATTTTGCCATATCCTTCTCATCACCCCAAGGTTTCACATCTAGTAAGATGGAAGACTTGGCAACAAGTGCAGGTTTTTTGGCTTTCTTTGACTCAAAATGTGCAAGGTGTTCTTCCCTTAGCCTCTTTGCATCTTCACTTTCCTCCTCCTCATCAGATTCAGAGATCAATGTCATCATCATCTCTGTTATCTGTAGCTCCACTCCCTGTGGTGTCTTCCACATTTGCAGGGCCATACTTGCCCAAAGCTTTCTTCACTCCTGGAATGCTGGCCTTTTCCTTTTCAGTAGACTTGATGTGATTATACCAACGTAGGGCATGGCACAAGTCCACAGGTGAGGGGTCAGAGACTACTTCGAATACTGCCACATCTGATTCTGATGGCACATACCCCTCGTTGAAGCTCTTGTCCGCCAGGTAATCATTGAGCACCTGGAGGCCAGTGGGGCTTTTCAGGTCTCTGAAACCCATGGCCTCATCTGAATCTGGTAGCTAAATAGCAGCGGAGGAAAAGAGCCAATTCTAATGTTTTGACTCCCAACCTGGTGTCTTTTTAGCTCTTCTCTGTGGTTCACGTCAATAAACATGGATTGAATAAGCGCTACATGCCAGGCACTGTGCCTCATATTTGAATGGCACGATCCTACCCTCTAGGAGCAACATAGGGGTATGAAGGATAAGAATTGAGACAGAAATGTGCAGAATTTGCTCTGGGGGCATGGAGGTGGGGCATGAACCAACCTTGGGTTGGGAGGAAACGAAAGGCTTAGGGTAAGTATACTAAGCCAGTTTTTAAAAATTAGAGCTTTATAGTTATACACAGTAGCTGAGTTCATCCCAACAAACTCATACATGCATGGAAATTTATTTCAATTCATGATCCTTCCCTTTTTCATCCCCCTTTTTTCTCCAGTCCTCTCTTCTCTTTCCCATTGTCCTTCCTCTACTGTATTAGACTTCCTTTCACTTGTATATTAATTTATATTTGATTGGTTCTTTATTATTATCCTATCCTTCCTTCCCCTTTCCTTTATTTTGCACTAACTTCCCACATATGAGAGAAAACATTCAAACTTTGAGTTTGAGTTTGGCTTATTTCACTTAGCATGATATTCTCCATTTCTATCCATTTAACAGAAAATGCCATAATTTCTTTTTTATGGCTGAATAGAACTCCATTGTGTGTGTGTGTGTGTGTGTGTGTGTGTGTGTGTGTGTGAGAGAGAGAGAGAGAGAGAGAGAGAGAGAGAGAGAGAGAGAGACACACACACACGAGTTCTTAATCCATTCATCTATTGATTGTTTTTTCTAATTCTGTGAAGAATATCACCAATATTTTGATGGGGATTACATTGAATCTGTATACTGCTTTTGGTAGAATGGTCATTTTAACAATATTGATTCTGCCTATCCAAGAACATAGGATGTCTTTCCATCTTCTAAGGTCTTTAATTTCTGGGTTGATTCCATAGCTTAGCTATTGTGAATTGTGTTGCTATAAACACTGATGTGGCTGTATTGCTGTAGTATGTCGATTTTAGATCTTTTGGGAAAATACCCAGGAGTGGCATAGCTGAGTCATATGGTGGTTCTATCCCTGGTTTTTGAGGAATCTCCATACTTTTTCCAGATTTGTTGTTCTAGTCTGTGATCCCACCAACATTTCCCCAACAACCTTGCCAGCATTAATTATCTTTTTTATTCATGAGCATTGCCATTCTGATTGGAGTGCGATGAAATCTTAGTGTAGTTTTGATTTGCATTCCGGATTGCTAGAGGTATTGAACATTTTTTCATATATTTATTGGCCACTTGTATTTCTTCTTTTGAGAATTTTCAATTTTCTTTTTAGTTCTTTTGCCTACTTATTGATTGGGTTATTTGTGATTTTTTTGGTGTTATTTTCAATTCTTTGTAAAGATACTAATACCTTTTGGAGGAGTAGCTGGCCAAGATTTTGTCTGATTCTGTAGGTTCTCTCTTCATGCTCTTAATCATTTCCTTTGCTCTGCAGAAGCTCTTCAGTTTGATGGTATCTCACTTATTGATTTTTGATTTTATTTCTTGTGCTTTAGGGGGTCTTGTTAAGGAACTCAGTGCCAGCATCTATGTGATAGATTACTGACTGCATGTTTTCTTTTAGAATTTGTAAAGTTTCTGGTCTAATTCCTAATTCTTTAATGCATTTCAATTTGAGTTTTGTGCAGGGTGAGAGATAGGGATCTAGTTTCATTTTTCTACATATAGCTATCCAGTTTCTCTGGCACTATTTGTCAAAAAGGCTGTCTTTTCTCTAAAATATATTTTGGTACCTTTTCAAATATTAGATGTCTGTAGGCATGTGGTTTTATCTCTGTGATTTATCTTCTATTCTGTTCCATTGGTTATCATGTCTATTCTGAAGCCAATACTATGCTGGTTTTGTTCCTACAATTCTGGATTATAATTTCAGATGAGGTATTGTGATGCCTCCTGCTTCACTTTTCTTGCTTATTATTTCTTTGGCTATTCTGGGTGTCTTATTCTTTCAAATGAATTTAAGAATTGTTTTTTCTAATTCTATGAAGAATGTCACTGGTATTTTAATGGAGATTGCATTGACTCTGTATATTACTTTTGGTAGAATGGCCATTTTGACAATATTGATTCTGCCTATTCAAGAACATGGGATGTCTTTCCATCTTCTAAGGTCTTTAATTTCTTTCTTCAGTGTTCTATAATTTTCAATGTAGAGTTCTATTACCTCCTTGGTTAGATTAATTCCCACATATTCAATTTTTTTAGGTTATTGTGAATGGGATGGTTTTCCTGATTTCTCTCTTGGCTGAATCACTGTTGAAGTATAGGAAAGTTGTGGGTGTTGATCTTGTATCCTGCTACTTTGCTAAGCTCATTTATAAGCTCCAGAAGTCTTCTGGTGGAATTTTTTAGGTATTCAAGATATAGGATCTTGTTGTTAGCAAACAGATAGTTTGACTTTTTCTTTTCCTATTTGTATCCATTTGATTTCCTTTTCTTGCCTGATTGTTCCGGCTAATGTTTTGAGGACTATATTGAATAGCAGTGGTGAGAGTGGACAGCCTTGACTTGTTCCTGATTTTAGAGGAAATGCTTTTAGTTTTTCTCCATTTACATGATGTTGTAAACCAAATCTTGAGGGTTGGGTAGGGTTTAGAAGACATAACTCAGAGAAAACATTCCAAGCAAAGGGAAGAGCAATGAGGCTGGGGACAGAAACTAGTGCAGCTGGGTGGGAAAGCTCTACCAGCAATTTTGCAGAGCGAGGCAGAGTGTAAGGCAAGGAGAGGCACAGGGACTGGAGAGGTTGGCAGGGCTGCAACAGGAAGGACTTTTGTGTCTCCCTCAAGATGTTGGAAATTCTGAGGGCCCCTGGAAGGCTACGCAGAGCAGAATAGTCTTCCAGGCTGCTCTGCACAGGTTGGATTTAAAGCAGTGGTTCTTGGACACAGTGGCATGCACCTGTAATCCCAGCAAGTGGGGAGGCTGAGAAAGAAGGATTGCAAGTTCAAGGCAGCCTTAGCAACTTAGTGAGGCCCTAATGAACTTAGCAAGACCCTGTCTCAAAATAAAAAGGGCTGGGGATGTGGTTAAGTGGTTAAGAACCCCTGGGTTCAATTTCCAATACTAATTCAATCAAGCAATCAAGCAGTGACTCTCAGCAGGACCAATTTGCCCCCCAGGTCACACTCAGAATATCTGAAGATCTAAAGGCAGTCTGTACAGTTTAGAGGAGGAGGTATTGCTGACATCTAGTGGTAGAAACCCCTGATGCTTCTAAACATCCTACAGTGCACAGGACACCACCCTGTCCCATGACAAAGTTTCTAGTGGCTCAAAATGCCAGATAGTGTTGAGGTTAAGAAACCCTGAAAACAGGACTGGGGACATAGCTCAGTTGGTAGAGTGCTTGCCTTGCAATTAGGCCCTGGGTTCAATCCCCAGCACTACAAACCACCTCCCCCCAAAAAAACCAAAACCAAAACCAAACAAAACAAAAAACCTGAAAGCAGTAGTAGGGACTCCACTAAAAAGGAAGTGGTTTTTGTTTTGTTTTGTTTTGCAATAGATGGCAGTGTTCTTTTATTTTTCCCTTACATGTTCAATAAAAGTACAAACATACACATGGTAAAAAATGTATGTAGTACAGAATGATCTAAAATAATAAGTAAATATCCTTTTCCTATAACATGGCAGATCTGATGTCTTCGAAATCCTTTGAGTCATGTGAGTAACACACCAACTAAGTCTTTTCAGGTCTTTTGGAACGGTGTTGATTGTCTCCTATAACACCTCTGCTACAGAGGAAACATGCGGTCTTCTCCTTCATAAAGAAAATTTAAAGGGTAACATGCACACTCTGCTCAGAGACAGCAAAATCCAGGTAGCACCTCAGACACCACTGGGTCTAGTCTAGTTGTGGCTCCTGAGAGTCCCAGGTAACATCCAGAGAAACTGTTGCAGGAGCTCAGCCAAGTCCTTCCTCAATGCTGCAGGTCCTCCTGGCCAGCTGCACATCCTTGGGGAAGAGAGTGACTCGCCCAGGGTGGAAGGAGAGGAGGTAGGCATCCTCAAAGAGGTGAACTAAAGATGCTTCTGCCGCCTCTTGAAGGACCAGCAGGGCCTGGGCTTGCCAATTGAAGTCCACCCCACTTGTGAATTTCATACATATTTCTCTTGTCAGGTGGCTGAATGGGTATTGTGCTCTTCTGCAGCATTTTGACCTGCTTAAGCCAGACATTTCTCTGCCGCTTCGAGGAAGAACCTAGGGAGGCTCCCCGCGGGGTACGGGGTGTCTCATGGGGCCTCAAGCTTGCGGCTCCGGACAGCCCAGGCCCATGGCTCTCGGGTGAAATTCCCGGGCCCCGGGGTACAGCTCAGGTAGGGACCCAGAGAAAATCTCGCGTGGCCCTGGCTGCCCAGGGTCTTTATAGGCCAGAATGGGCAGGGGTCCTGCTGAGTGACAGGTGGATGTTAAGGGTCAGTGGAGTTTTCCTGTCCACTTGATTGGTCACCGTTTGGCGCGCTGCCCTTTGTCTCAGTTGCTCCGCTCTGCCTCCTACAGTCACCCAAATTCCGACCTAACATCCCGACCTTTTTGGTGATATGTGGCACCGGAGTCCATCTGGCTACTTCCTGCACGTTAGGAGGCATCGTGGGGAAAAAGGTTCTGGTTCGAGGTCGGTGGGGAGGTGACTATAAGAGTGTAAGAGCATCTGGTTGTATGTCACCCTGGCAACCTCACTCATGCGGTTCCAGGCAAACCTGAGAAGACAGGGAGCATTCATTAGCAGAAATCCTATCACAATTATGGGAGTAAGGATAGGGGTCAGCCAGGTGACAAGAGTGGAGTTCAGCCATCCTGGCCAGGGGTCATTTGATTCTTCTTGCTTCAGCCTTTCATTTAGACATCTGAGAGTTTTGGCATTTTTTCCATTAGACCGGTTTCATTGATGCAGCAACAACATTCTTCTCTTAGGAAGAGGCGTGTTCCCCCTTTGTCAGACCCACTGCTGACGGTTCTGCAAGGAAACTTGAGCAGTAAGTGTCATTCATCTTTTCAGGGATGTTGGGGGGCAGCAGATGCCTCTACTGCCTTCTGGAGTTGCTGTTCTAGCTTTTGGGTGGCAGTGACTGCATAACCAAGTCCTCTTGTTGGTATAACCTGTGTTTAGTAGAGATCCCTATATTTCTGTGACTTAGGGCTAGATAATCATACTAGCAAGCATAGGTTAAGCCTACCTATGTAGCTTAGGAGGATCTGTAGGTCTTACACTGACTAAAAACTCCTGATTCTGGCAGTTTCTCTTGATAGTTAGCAGGTATATCTGCCTAAGAATCTCTCTCTTGTAGCTTCCAGTCTTTATTTATTCTAGGGGGAGTTAACACAAGTGTACATCTTACATTGCATTTAACTATTGTTTCTTTTAAATGCCCAAGAATGGCTATATTTCGGTTTTAACTGTTTTGCTAAGTGTCTAAGATCAAGCTGGTCAAATTAACCTGTTACTGGCTTTTCTTGACTTCTGTATTTAGTCTCAATCTCTAAATTTGATCTTAACCATCCAGCAAGCCAGTCTCACCAGTCATAAAGTAAGTCTGGGCTTTAACTTCAATGTCTATGACCTTACAGTTATTCACCGCCTTTTATTTAATTGAGGTTTACATTATCTGTCCTATAGGTGATGGCTTACTATTTCAAGTTAATTTACAGTGTTTGCTCTTGAAGCAGTACTTCTGCAAAAAAAAATTAATTAGGCAACAGTTATAGAGTTTACAAGGAAAATACAAAATGGAGTAACCAACAGTAAAACATTCATTTTGTGCAATAGCTATCTTGAATTTTGGCTGAGTTATTCATTATTTCCCCTGTGTGAGATCACAGTAATCTTTACAACAAACATCAAACTTTTGAACACAACTTGAAATGTATTAAAGTCTGGCTTACTTTGGAGCCATTCTAACATGCAGCAGGGTTGTGAGGCAGAGCCTTATTTCAGATAAGGCGGGGCTGTTCACAAAACACAGATTGTGAAGATTAAGCTGAGATCAGATGGAGCTCTGTTTTCTGATGGAAATGCAGATCTAAAGAGTTACATCAGCAATCTTTATATAAGTCTTATTATCAGGTTAAAGATTATGTAAGCATTATTCTTTGTTTTCAGGAAGGTTACAGAGACTAGGATATCTATGTAACTTTTTCATAGCTGCAAAGTGCAATGGTAGGAGCTCTGTGTAGCTCTCAAGAAAGTCCACTGTCCAAAGTTACTGTAAGCCAGGCAGGAACCAGATAAGGAACTGAGGAAACACTGGTTATCTGGCAAAAGAATTTCTTTCTCCCCAAGAGCTGTGTGCCTGAGATCAGTGTCAGAGCTGATAGGACTCTTGCACAGAGCCTCCCCAGGGAGGGTACTGCCACAGCAGTTAGGCATCTTGTGCCCCTGCACAGGAACACTCCCAGGCACCAGGCATGCCACAGCCATGAGGTCATCAGAAACCAAAATCTCAGTCACTGTTGTCCCATTTTTTGCTATTGCGCATTACACTCTTTCTTAATGTCATTTTAAGAAGCTTATAAAGAATAAAACCTAACAGACACAATGTCATTTTAACATATAGATTATCAGTACAAATACTTAGTCATATGCAAACCTGTTGAAATTTGCCCTTTACTTACACAGACTTTCTAAGCACTTACTTTGACCCTCATATATTCCATCACACAAGAACTTTCTCACTTAGAAACATTCTTTTTCCTTCTACTGAATACATTCTCATACTTAGAACCTTGTTTTTCTTTCCTATCTGGTGAGTACTTTGTGGTGAAAAATCCACACTCCTTCCATATAGCCCAATGTGAGTGTGCAATCAAGAAGGCATATTTGGAATCTGTATAGATGTTGACCTGTTTACTTTTGGATAAAATTAGAGCCCTGATCAGAGCAAAGAGTTCAACCTTTTGGGAAGTGGTCCCTTCTGGGAGGCAATTGGCTTCCAGAACTGAGGCAGTGGTGAACACTGGGTAAGCGGCTCTACAGCATCCATCAGGACCAAGCACGGAACTGCCATGTACAAAAATGGTTAGGTCAGGTGAGGGGAGTGGGTAATTGAAGAGGCTTCACGAGGTGAACGTAGTGCCTCTAGCACCTGTGGGAATGGAAGGGCTTTATGGCTTAAGAGGTCCTGCAGTCGATGGGTGGAAAACACAGTTACAGGTTGAAGTAGGGTGAGTTTTAGAGCTTCCTTAGTTAATTCAGCTGCTGCCACCAGTGCTCGGAGACATGGTAGCCACCCACGAACTGCGGAATCAAGCTGCTTGGAGAGAGATGCCACTGGTCTGTAAGAAGGTCCAGTTGGTTGAGCAAGGAAGCCAGTGGCAACACCCTGTTTTTCATCCTTGAAGAGGTGGAAAGGACAGTTAGGGTTGGGGAGAGAGAGCAGGGGAGGACGTGAGAGCATCCCTGAGCTTGTAAAAAGAGTTAGCTATCATCTCGGGGGAGGTAAGGGGCTCACGTGGAGTCTCCTTTGCTGCCTGATATAGGGGTTTGGCAAGAAGTGCAAAATTAGGGACCCAATGTCTGAAAAAACCAGCCAAACCCAGGGAGGAGAGAATGTAATCTGCCATTTCTGGCAGTTTACGTACTGGCAGTATGGGGCGTTACAAGGGGAGTCAGTAGGGATAAGGAGTCCCTGAGTAAGCAACTGGTCTATAATGGGTTTAAATCCTTCCCAGTGAGTATGGGAAATTGGAAACTGGGGACGTGAAGGAAACTTAGCTTGAGGTCTCAGTTGGATAAGGACTGGCTTGTGGTGGGAGGCTATGACTTGCTTGGAAGTGTCCCAGACTTGGGGGTCAACCAGTTCTGGGGGCAACAGTAGGGTAGGTGGTGTGGGGGCACTAGAGAATGTACAAAACAGAGGTAGAAGAAGGTGAGCACTAACAGTGTGCCTGGGAAGGAGCTGTAGGGTGGATCCTAGGGGTTGGAGAACATCTCTTCCTAGGAGGGGGACTGAACAGGAGGGAATGACTAGAAACAAGTGTGTAAAAGGATGTCCCTCCAGGGCACAGGCTAATCTAGCTGTTCTGCTTGGGAAGGAGGGTTTTCCTTCAATTCCCATAACCGAAACCTGGGAAGGAAATAAAGACCCAGAGTGGGCAAGTAAGACAGAATAGATAGCCCCCCTGTGTCCACAAGGAAAGTTATGGACTTACCTGCTACCTGGAGCTTTACCCTGGACTTGCCGAGGGTGATGGGATTCCTCGAGTCCGGGCTCCTTCAGTCTTCTGCAAATCCCAAAAGCTCATGGGAAGGGACCACCTGGCTGGCCACACCCCTGCATAGAGATGCTGGGGAGGGACCGGCCATAGGGCAGTAACTCTTCCAGTGTCCTGCTTGTTTGCAGGTAGGACACAGCCTGGTGGGGGCCGGTGGGTTTGGACATTGATGAGCCCAGTGACCTTCGCATCTGCTCTTGAAGCAAGCCCCTGGTGGAGAGGATTGCTGGTCCCCCTTTGAAGCTCTCGCTGGAGCCACAGGCCACAGGGCAGCTACCAAGGCTTGGGATTGGAGTGTCACCTTTTTCTGTAAATGAACTTGCCTGGCCAATTTGGCTGATTCCTCTCGGGCATTATAGACGTTAAAAGCCATTTTCACCAGATCTCGGATAGGGGTTTGAGGGCCCTCCTCAGCTCGTTTGAGCTTTTTTCTTATATCAGGGGCTGATTGAAAAATGAAGTGGGTTGCTAGCACTGTAGCCCCAGAGGGAGATTCAGGGTCCAGTTTAGTATATCTAGTAAGGGCCTCTGTAAGGTGGTTAAGACACAGAGCTGGATTCTCATCTGGATTCTGGGTCATTTCCCTCAGTTTATCAACATTTACCACCTTATTGGAGACTGCTTGCATGCCTGCTATGAGATATTGGACCATGCGAGCATACTAATGGTGGCCTTGCTGGCCTTCCTGATAGTTCCAGTTTAGTTTGGTTTTTGGAACTGCTGCCGCCCCTGTGGATAAAGTTATGTCTGTTAAATTGGCTTGGTCAGCGTGGTCCTGTGCTGCCTGTTGGATACGGGGAATGGAAGAAAGAACAACATGAACATCATGCCAGGTGAGACTAAAAGTTTGGGAAAGATATTTAAATTCCTTAATATAAGTAGAGGAGTCAGTAGAGAAAGACCCTAAACATTTCTCAATCTGGGAAAGATCCTGGCTCCTTCTGCACCAGCTCTCCCGGAGAGGACAAAGAAGCTTTGGGTTAGGCAGTGGGAGGGTCTGATGAGATCGCGTCTGCGCTAACAGGGGAGGAGGGAACAGACTGGGCGGGGGGACGTTCTGGAGGAGAAGGAGGGGAGGTGGGAGGGCTCTGAGGAGGAAGCGGAGGAGGAGCTGCATCCGCAGGAGGAGGGTGGGTTTGCAGGAGGAGGACAGGAAGCGGAGGCGGAGTTCTGGCCAGAGCATGGAGGGGGCGGGGTTTGGGACCAGCCCGGAGAAGAACTCGGGTGGAGGAACAGGTAGAAGAACGGGCAGGGCGAGCACCAAATTCCAAAAAGAAAGCTTGCGTATGGTTGTGAGTGCCCTTTGGTGGCCATCTTGAGATCTAAAACACTGAGGCTTGGCCACGGTCGAATAAAAAATTAGCCGCTTTTCTGCCTTGGGGCAGAAAAGTAGGTGAGAATTTGAAAGTCAAGAGTGCCCTTTGGTGGCCTTCTTGAGCCATTATCTAGAATATACTGAGGCCAGGCTACAGTCAGATAAAAAACTTGCCATTTACAGCTTAAGTCTTGGGGAAGTCCCAGTTTAGTAAAATTACAGTGGAGACAGTTCAAAGGAGTTTGGGGGTCCAATGAGCTCCCGGTATTTCCCATTAGCCGTCCAACTTTACCCAGATAGTTATGCGGAAGCAAAAAAAGGTGTCCCGATTTCAGCTCGTGCACACCGGAAAAACATCGTACGGGCCAAAAGCCAAAACGTCTTTCCACTTTTGGGGTCCAGAACGGAATAAATGGGGGGCTAACTGGAGGCCTGCACATCTCTGTGGTGACCAGCGCCGAAATGGGACTGGCAGGGGTTCTGTGGCACGTGTGAACAGACAGATCCCTTGAGGAACAGAGGGTAAAAATGGGAACGGCAAATAGGAAAAAACCCTAGGGAACTTACCCCAATCTGATGCCGGATAAAGAGAAGCAGAACGGAGCAGAATCTCCTGGTTCTTCTGAGGAGGGGGTGGGCCTCAACCCTGATGGGGAAGCCCAAAACCCTCCCGGGTTTCGGCACCAAATGTAAGCTCGGGGGCACGGTAGAAAGCAACCGAAGCAAGCTTTATTGGAACTTGGCGGACCCAGAGAAAATCATGCGTGGCCCCGGCTACCCAGGGTTTTTACAGGTGGAATGGGAGGGGTTCCTGCTGAGTGACAGGTGGATGTTAAGGGTCAGTGGAATTTTCTAGCCCACTTGATCAGTCACCGTTTGGCGGACTGGCCTTTGTCTCAGCTGCTCTGCTCTGCCCCCTACAGTTGCCTAAATTCCGACCTAACAGTAAGAACTTCAATGATGAGACTAATTGTTCTAAAGATTTTTTCTGAAAGCAGAAATAAAAATGTAGTTCAATGCTACTGTGAGAACTGCATGCCTGGTTACCCTTCTTGGCTCTTGCTGCTTGCTCTGGTCTAAGGGAAAGTGGTGAGTGGATGGAGTTGAAGCTGGCTATCCTTACTAGGAAGCTTCTAGATAGGGGTAACAGGTGGGGGTGAGAATTAAGCATCACTTAGTGTTCAGGATTCCTTATCACTATGATTTTTTTGTGGGGGGAACCCAGGATTGAACCCAAGAGTGCTTAACCACTGAACCACATCCCCAGCCCTTTTTAAAAATATTTATTTAGAGATAGGGTCTCACTGAGTTGCTTAGTACCTCGCTAAATTGCTGAGGCTGGCTTTGAACTTGCAGTCCTCCGACCTCAGCCTCCTGAGTTGCTGGGATTACAGGTGTGCGCCACCATACCTGGCTCACTTTGATATTTTTATGACCTGAGAACTCAAATGATTCTTTTGTACCTTTGTGAGAAACAAGACACATGGAACAATTAGTTTTGTCTGTGCTAAGTATGTAGATACAGATTTTAGGTAGCTAAGGAAAATGACATTTAGCTCATTGGTTTGGGTCTGTGTGTGTTTGTGTAATCTCCCCCGAAACACACACCTCGTCCACCCTTCACCCTCCTGGTCAAATATTTCATCTATGAGGTTTGCATGCTCTGAAATATTCTTTTGGGGTATGTTCTTTTGTTTTCTAAGAGAAGCCTGAGCAAATCTTTGTAGCCTACAACTTACTGGGGTTGAGAATCTTCTAATAACCTTCACATTTTGATGTATTTTTGATAAAAGAAGGAAATTCCTGTAAAGAATAAATCCTATGCTATGTCTGCATAATCTTTAATTGTTAAAGGTTTCTTCTGTGTATTTGTGTACCCCTCTGTGTCTTGTACTGTGGACTGCAGTGTATCTTTCCCCGCCTCAAAGACTATTCTGCATTGAGGATTCAAATAATTGCTTTGGGGATGTCCATAAATCTTTTTTTTTTTTCGGGTGCTGGGGATTGAACCTAGGGCCTTGTGCTTACAAGGCAAGCACTCTACCGACTGAGCTATCTCCCCAGCCCCTCCATAAATCTTGATTCGGGATTAGAGTCATAATTGTTCTGTTCAGGGCATCGCTGAGAAAATGGCCTGGTACTTCTTGTGTAAACTCATGTAAGTGTTGCTTTATTACTTTGAAAATATTTTGTACCATCTGTTGATTTGTTTCTTGGTAGGTACCTTACTCAGTTCTAGAAAACATGGAGAAGCCAATTATATTTGGGTTATAAAATAATTAATCAGGTAATAAGACTTACAAATATGTAATTTTGATTATGACCCCAAAGAACTAAAACCTCAAAGGTAACAGAAAGAAGGTAAGGAAGACCTGGAGAATGCTGAGCATTATTGCCCCCAAGGAAACAAAAACTATTTTCCATGTGCTTAAGAGCTTTTTTGTGTGTGTGGTGCTAGGGATTGAATCCAGGGCTTCATGAGTGATGCTGCCAGCCCAAGAGTGTTTTTGGTATATTGTGCTTATCCCCTTGTGTGTCACTATTATGTGGTTGTGGAGTGTCTCACCTCTAAGAACTTAATATTTGGGGTACAGTTGGTAAGGTCTCTAGGGCAACCCTGGAGTTTCCATTGGGTGCTTATAAGAGCTGACTACTATAGTTATAACTGTGGGCTGGAATATCAAAACATCACCATCAGAAATTTGGTTAGTCAAGAATGACTTTGCCATAGTACCTTCGTTCTGAGAATGTTTTAGTCAGCTTTTTCACTGCTGTGACTAAATGATCTGACCAACACAATTATAGAGGAGGAAAGGTTTATTTGAGGGCTCATGGTTTCAGAGGTCTTAGTCCATAGAAGGCCAGCTTCATTCACTTGCATCATTGGGAAGGGGAGGGAGAAGGAGAGGGAGAGGGAGAGAAAGAGGCAGGGGGAGGGGATAGTGAGTTTACTCTCCAGATACAAAATATATACCCCATAGCCATGCCCCAATTCCCACCAATTCCCACCTCCTCCAGGAGGGCCTACCACTTCAATTAATCCCATAAGGGATTAATTCACTGACTGGGTTAAGATTCTTAAAACCCAATCATTTTTCCTCTGAACCTTCCTGCATTGTCTCACCTGTGAGCTTTGGGGGACACCTCACATCCAAACCATAACAGAGAAATGAGACACTTGTGCTCAAGGATGGTCAGACTATTCTGAGAAGGCTCCATGGTATCCTGACTCTCAGGGGTGCCTCCAGCAGGGTCTCAATAGCACAGTAGTCTGGTCTATGGCCTTTACTGTTGGAGGATGGGCCTCAGCTTGGGAAAGGCCCTGGGATCCTATCACCTTCTCTCCCTTCCCAGGGCAGTCTGGTGGCCTTTTAGACTTGAAATGACCTCACTCAGCCACACTTGTTTAGAGCCTGCCCAAATCTAACATGCTTCATGTTTTGGGCCAGAAAGCATTTCACTGTCCCCTACTTTGACTCACTAGTTATCTTTTCATGGTAGCACATCTTTTTTTTTTTTTTTTTGCAGTGGTGGGGATTTGAACCCAGAGCCTTGTGCTTGTGAGGCAAGCACTCTACCACTGAGCTATCTCCTCAGCCCAGCATATCTTTCTTCCAACTACACTATGAGTTCTTGAGGGTGGGCACCATGTTTTAGCTTTACTTCTCCACAATTTCTGTTACCTGTGCACTTTACAGGTACTTAAATATATATAATGGCTGCCTGGATTCATGTGAAAAGAAGAGAATGTCAACATTTGGTCTGGACTTCATTGCTGGCAATCATGAGAGTCATCAAGGCATAGGCAGGAGAGGAAGGAGAAGGGAAAAGAGTTAGAAGATAGATAGGGAAGGGTGTGGGGGACTGAGGATGAGAGTGTAGGGTAAAGAGGGAAGAAAATTGCGGGGAGTGAAAATGACTGGAATTACACAGGTGGAAAAGAAAAGAATTCGAGGTCTAGGATGTGGAGTTCTGAAGAAAAGTCCACGATGTTGGAGCTCTATCCACTCTTCCTTGTGCTCTGATGTACACCACCGCTGCCTAAGGCCCTCTCCCTGGATTTTCCTCAATTCAGGAAGAAGCTAACAGAGTGGGGACCTACAAGTGTCTCCAAAGCAACTCTCAGTAGTGAACACAATATCCTTGATTCAAATTATCCCCACTTCCCACAAGTGGGGCAAGTGAGGCACTGGTCTCTCTCTGTGCTGGCATTGTGTCTAGCTCCAGGCAGTCCTGGTGAGCAGGGCAGGGCATGTACAACTGTCCTGCCTGTTAGGTCCTGGGAATCCAACAGTATGAAAACTCACCTTGGCCTGACAGGCCATCAGCAAAGTCAGCTTCTCTCAGAATGGTCTGGAAGGGCCCTTTGAAGTTCTGGGGCATGATGTCTTTGTGCACAGGCCGTACTCAGACAAATGTGGACACATGGCTGCATCCCAAGACAGTGAGCCAGCAGATGCACACCTCCAGCATGGTCCGGGACAGGAATGGGGGCCTAGGATTCTGGGGAGACTGGATACCCTGATGCTTTGAGGCTCATGGGGGTGGGGGAAGGTGGAAAGGTGGGAGTTTGGGCTTGGGGCCTCACAGCCAGCCAAGGGTGAGCTGGCAATCCTCTAGCTATCTCCTCTGTCTCACCTGCTGCTCTTACCACCGCTCTCCATCTTGTGCTTCTGTACCACTTCACCATACTTACCTGTACTAGTGTCTGAGGAGGGTGCAGTTTGGAAGAATCTGTTCCCAGCACTGCATGAGAATTCCAAAGGTTTCCAGTCTGGAGAGCCCTGGAGGTAAGATGGTCCAGAATTTGTTGGTGTCTTGGCTGGGGATAGGGGGTAAAGTTTCAGCTCTGAATTTAACACCTGCTTCAAAGAAGGATCCTTTTCAATCTGCTGGAAAATTTCTCCTGCCTCCTCCCACCCACTTACCCTCCCACCCAAAGCATTTTGCCTGCAAGGAGTCTCTTGTCACTTGCTGGCATGGCAATTAAGAGTCCAACTCTCCTGCCTCCACACCAGGTCCTCACCATGTGCTACTCACTAAGTGGACCCAGGGCTTCCAATACCTTATTGCCCACCAAAGCTTGGCACCAAGGAAGTAAGAGTTCTGCCATTTTGGAATGTACTACTGTGGGGTTTGGTGATCCAGGCTGTGGTTCCCAGCATGCTGTGCACTAGAAGGTTCATAACATTTGGTCTGATGAGATCTATGGAGGCATGAGACGGATGGATAGGACTGAGGTCAGTTATTTTCATTGATAGTACTTGTAGTCCTGGAACTGGTGTACTCACTAGTGACAGTGACTACAGGATTCTCCCTAGCTTGGCTACTGGGCATTTTTCCCTAGTGCATGAGAGCTCAAATACAAGTTCCCAGCTTCAGGGCAGTGGCACACTCTTTCTGGCTCCTCTGTTTTTTATTCTGTGATGGTTAGTCTGTTCCTCATCATGATCAAGGTAAGTAATATTTATTGAGCACTTGCAATATGCCTGCCCTTGTTCAGAGTGCTCTGTATGAATCACCTCATTTCATTATCTTCTTAATCCCATGTACTAAGACCCCCATTGTACACACGAGGCTCAGAGGGGTAGAAGGAACTGCCTGAATTCACAATGCCAGTGTGTGGCAGAGCTGGGATTTGAATCCCTTCTGTGTTCAGTCTGTGTGCTTCTTACACTATCCCTGACACTTTTCCCTGGTCACTCCCACTCGCCTATGTCACCACACCATCTCAGCAATGCCATCTGTGTGCAGAATCTCAAAATATGTGGTGTCTTCCAGGCAGAGAGCTCAGTATTTCCTCTGAATAAAGAGGACACCTAAAGCATTTTTCTTCCTTTGCTGGGATTGAGATCAATTGCCTCATGGTGAGCAACCTCTCCATATACATAGCATAATTCAGGGCAGGTATTCTGAGACTTGGGAATTTCATGGACTAATAAAATAAAAACAGGAGCTGGATATGGTGGCGCACTCCTGTAATCCCAGTGGCTTGGGAGGCTGAGGCAGGAGGATTGCAAGTTCAAAGCCAGTCTCAGCAACTTGGTGAGGTCCTAAATAACTTAGTGTGATCCTCTCTCTAAAACATAAAAAGAGCCGGGAATGTGACTCAGTGGTAAAGTACCCTTGGGTTCAATCCCTAGTACCAAAAAAATATAAATAAATAAAGTAAAATAAAACTGGGTCCTGATATAGTGTCATCAACTTGTTATTTCATTATTTTAAGGCCATTTAAAAGAATACCATTTATAATACACCTACTATTAATAATAACAGTAGGAGTAGTATCTAACCATTATAGAGTTTTTGATGTACCAGGCATTGTTCTCAGTCTTCACATTATCTGATTTAATCCTCACTTAAAAAAAAAAAAAAAAAAAAAAAAAAAAAACTAACTGGGAATGTAGCTCAGTGGTAGAGTACTTGCCTAGCATGCATGAGACCCTGGGTTCCATCCCCAGCACCGTGAAGAAAAAAATGAAAGATTTTTCTGCCCATGGATGAAGAACCATTAAAGTCTCTCTTCCCAATACTGTCATGTCTCCTAAAGAGCCCAAACAACTGCAAAGGCTCTTCATCAAAGGACTGAGCTTTGAAACAACTTATGAGAACCTGAGAAGCCATTCTGAGCCATGGGGAACACTCATGGACTATGTGGTAATGAGAGATCCAAACACCAAGTACTCCAGGGGTTGTCACTGAAGCCACTGCAGAGGAAGTGGATGCAGTCATGTATGCAAGGCCATGCAAGGTGGATGGAAGAGTTGTGGAACAAAAGAACTGTCTAAAGAGAAGATTCTCAAAGAATAGGGGCCTACTTTTCTGTGAAAAAGAACTTTGTGGCAGTAAAGAAGATGCGGAAGAATATCACCTATAGAAAAATGGAAGTGACTGAACTCATGTGAGTCAGCAAAAAGAAGAGGGGCTTTGCTTTTGTAGCCTTGGACAACCATGACTCTGTGGATAAGACTGTCATTTGCAGATATCGTACTATAAATGGCCACACTGGGAAGTGAGAAAAACCCTGTCAAAGCAAGAGATGGCTAGTGCTTCATTTAGCCATAAAGGTCAAAGTGGTTCTGGAAACTGGTAGTAGTCATGGAGGTGGTTTTTGGTGGCAATGACAATTTTGGTCATGGAGGAAACTTAAGTGGTTGTGGAGGCTTTGGTGGCAGCTTTGGGGATGGTAGATGTGGTGGCAACAGAGATGGCTACAATGGATTTGGTAATGATAGAAACAGTTTTCTTTTCTTTTTTTTTTTTTTGGTACCAAGGATTAAACCCAGGGGTACTTAAATACTGATCCACATCCTCAGTCACTTTAATTTTTTATTTTGCTAAGTTGCTGAGGCTGGCTTTGAACTTGAGATCCTGACTCAGCCTCCCAAGCAACTAGGATTATAGGTGAGTGCCACTGTGCTTGACTGGAAACAGTTTGGGAGCTGGTGGAAGCGACAAGGATTTTGGCAATTACAACAATCAGTCTTCAAATTTGGGACCCATGAAAGGAGGAAACTTTAAAGGCAGAAGCTCTGGCTCCTATAGTGGTGGAAGTCAATACATTGCCAAACCACAAAACCAAGGCAACTAGGGCAGTTCCAACAGCAGCAGTATCTATGGCAGTGAGAGAAAGAAGGTTTCAACTACTGCCAGGAAACAAAGCTTAATAGGAGAGGAGGGCCAGAGAAGTGACAGGGAAGCTATAGGTTATAGCAGACAGGTCAATTCAACCAGTGGTGGCAGGGTCTATCTGTTACAAAGAAACCATATTCTAGACAGTATTCATGTGTATGGGCAAAAAAAGGAAAACCCTTGAGGATTATATTTGTGACTAATTATATAACAGGTTATTTTAGTTTCAGTTCTATGGAAAGTGTAAAGCATTCCAACAAAGGGTTTTAATATAGACTTTTTTTTGCACCCATACTGTTGATTGCTAAATGTATTAGTGTGATCATGACACTGAATAAATGTCTCTTTTTAAAAAAAATTTGTTTAGTTGTTGATAGACCTTTATTTTATTCATTTTATTTATATGTGGTGCTGAGAATCAAACCCAGTGACTCACACATGCAAGACAAGTGTTCTACCACTGAGCCACAACCCCAGTCTCTAAATGTATCTCTTAAAAGACAAAAAAAAAAAAGACATTCCAGCTGGGCATGGTGGCTCACTCCTATAATCCCAGAAACTAGGGAAGCTGAGGCAGGAGGATCGTAAGTTCAAAGGCAGCCTCAGTAACTTAGTGAGGCCCTAAGCAACTTAGTGAAACCCTGCCTCAAAACAAAATACAGAAAGGCTGGGGATGTGGCTCAGTGGTTAAATGCCTCTGAGTTCAATGCCTGGTACCAAAAACAAAACAACAACCAAACATACAAATGAACGATGACAAATAAAACCCACTCCGAAATCCTATTCTTTTTTAAAAAATGTTTTGATTGTTGATGGACCTTTATTTATCTATATGTGGTGGTGAGAATCGGACCTGGTGCCTCACACATGCTAGGTGAGTGCTCTACCACTGAGCCACAACCCTAGCTGTAAAATTCTATTCTTTAGGCATTATCATCATCCCCATCTTATAGATAAGGAAACTGAGAAAGATAAGTGTTAAGTAAATTGTTCCCGACTCTGTGCTGATAACCATTATAGTATACTCTCTCTCTCATCCTTGATTCACAAAAGACTTTTTTTGCAGTGCTGGGGATGGAACCCAGGGCCTCACACAGGCTAGGCAAGCACTCTACCATTGAACCACATTCCCAGTTCAAAAAAACATCTTTAAGAATCGTCAACTGCATAGGGAAGGTTCGATCCTTAGAATTTGGAAATGAAAAAATAAAACCTTGGTCAATGAAGCAGGCAGCTCTGGGTTTCAGTTTGGATAATTTATTTAACACTCTGGGCCTTGGTTTGTTTAATTATAAAATAAAAGTACAGATACCTATCTCATGATGCTGTTGTGAGGTGTATGTGATTTATCACTAAAAGGTTTAACACTGTGACAGGCACATCATCAGGATGTCCAATGCATACCAGCTGAGAGATGCAACATTTCTAGTCCTCCTGACACCATCCTGCAAGCTCATCTCCCACAGGGAAGAAGTGGGTATGGCTTCTCTGTCTTTGTCCTGTTATGTGACTGGCCTTCCTCCTCCTCCCCTCTCTCACTCTTTATCTTCCTCTTTTATTAACAGAAGCAGCCAGAAACACGTGGGTTTTCTTCTCATTGGTTAAAACTGGTGTTGCCTTGACAGCATTTGTAAACATTCCGTCTCTGAATCTTGGGGGAAAAGCTGCTGAGAAATTCCTTCTAAGATTTCTCCAGCTACTGCTGCTACTGCTTCAAACAAAGATCTGCTCACTCAGGTATGGGGTTTCTTAAGGGGTGGGAGAGTCCATGAAAAGGACTTGCAATGATTCTCCCTACTCGTCACCTAGACCCTGTACTTGATCACACCCCCATTCCTTCCCACTCATCCTGTTCACCTTGCCTCTTATTAGGAAAGAAAAGAAAAAGAAAAGAACTAGAAGAAGCCAGTGGGAGGGATGGTCAAGAATGATATACAGACGTGTGAGGATAAAAACTGAGCTTCTTCCTGGGTCCTGCTCCCCAATTGCCCCCTTCTGTTGGAGCACATGGCTTCCTGGGGAAGATCTTAAGGTTGTCCTTCCATGTTTAAAGCCCCTGGTTCATTGCTCGGTGTTGGAGATCACAGATTTGGCTTTTAGTCAATCCCTTAAGAGACAATTTGCTGAAAGCTAAGTCACCAAATGACCAATTCTCTGAAGGATCAAGCTGCTCTATGACTAACTCACCAAAGCCTACTCAATTGAAAAATTTACAGAAAAACTTTTGTGTGCTTGTCTTTAGTTACAGAATTGATAGTAAATTGCTTTGGCCAAATGGGCATGGCCCAAGGAACAAGGTAAGCCAGTTCTCCAGTGTTGAGGTCTTTCAGAGCCCCTCAACACCCACCTTTTAGTCTCTTCCTGTTTTGGAATAGGCAGTCTGGAAAGATTCTGTTTCCTCCAGTAAATGATTGTGTCTACCCACCAACTGCAGCAGGAGGGAATAATGAGCTTAACATGCTAATATCAAGGTCTAAATGAACACTGGTCAGTATTATACAGGAATGTTTAAAGGCTGTTCAAATTATTGGTTGATAGCCATGGGAATCAGTTTGCCTTGTATAGTATCCACCACCCCTGATGACCAACAATGATGTCAAGAAAGGCAACAAGGATTTGCCCCCCATGAAGGAGGCTCACAGGAGAATGGGTACATTCTGGATACCAGATGAAAATGTGAGAACAAGGCCCCACCATCCATTCTGATTTCTGGAGAGAGAACAGCAGTATAGTTAACAGCACTGGCAATGAAGCCAGATAGGTTTGGTCTCCTCATTTCCACATGGTAACAAGAGTCCTTCAGTTTATGTCTCAGGGTATCTATAGGAAACAGTTGGCATACTAAAATTAGAATGGGTAAGGTGGATGTATACACAGGTGGCCAGAGTGCAGGGAAACAAGGGAACATTTAGTTTCTCCAGGGCTAGTAACAGTGGGATACAGTGGGAGTTGATGGGAAAGAATGATTACTCTTACCAAACCAAGAGGTTGTGTGAAACACTGGTCCTAAGTGAAGCTGGAGCCTTCTCCAGGAAGTTAGCCACAGGTGACCCTGTAGTGGGAGAGCCATCAGGGGATATATAACTTCCACCTCACCCTCCTTCCCTCAGCTTGATCTTGTGTGGACCTTTCTGGAAGCCAGTGGGCAATAGAGAGGCCTTTCATGTGTCAGCTTTTCAGGACAGCGAGCAGGGAGAGATGGGAAAGGGGAGTGGATCTGGAATGGCAAATGGGAAGTACTCAGTGGCCAATCTCACAGGCCTATGGTAACGGCTAAATGAAATGTAGCACATCAGTCACCCTCACATTGGAAGTTAGTATTTATAGAAAAATAAATTGCTCAATTTGGAGAAGGACATGTACTGTCATGCAGAACTTCAGTGCAAGAAGTTGCCTGCAAGGAATTTCTAAGTGTGTTGGAAATAAGTGATTTTCCAGAAGTGAAGAGACTTAAGCAGTGGCACAGAAAGAAAGAGAATCCAAGACTTGAGGAAAAAGATATCTAAAAGACTAAAAATGTGCCAAGATGCTTACCTCTGTGACAGATGAACGTCCATAACCCTGATAACTCCAATGTTCATGTTTTCAATAGATGTTGATGGCATTTGGAAAAATTTGGCTATCATTTATGATAAAAATGTTTATAGAATAGGAGCAGACAAACTTTTCCTTGATGTGATAAATTTCAAATCCTATATAAGTGTCATCCTTAATGGTATAACACCAGAAAACATGCCCACTGAATTCAGAAACAAAAGAAGGTGGCTCATTATCTCCATTTCCATTTAACCTTTTTTTCTGTGTCAAAACTAATACACATAAAAATTTTTTTCAGGAAAAGATATAATAAAAGTGATAATTGCTTGGAGATGGTATAATTATATACCTGGAAAGTCCAAGAGAAAAAAACCAGAAACACCAACCCCTCTTCTGCCGCCTTGCCTTTTAATTGACTACTGTTTTTGTGTGTGTGGTGCTGGGGATGGAACCCAGGGCCTTGCACAAGCTAGGTAGTACTCTACCACTGAGCTATACCCCCAGCTCCTTAATTCATTACCTTGAAAGAGTCTGTGTCCACAGTTGCTCAGAGCAGGGATTGAGGTTCTTTTAAAGACCCAAGAAATTATTATTTGGACTTCTAGAACTCCAAAGAACTTAAGAATCATTTTACTTTTTTTTTTCAGTACTGGGGATTAAAAAATTGAACCAAGGGTAGTTTACCACTGAGCTACATTCCCAGTCCTTTTCATTTTAGTTTTTTAAATTTCGAGACAGGGTCTCACTAAGTTGCTGAGGCTGGCCTCGAACTTGCAATTCTCCTGCTTCAGTCTCCCAAGTTGCTGGGATTACAGGTGTGTGCCACCTCCCCCAGCTGTACTATTTTTTGATGTACTATCTTCATGGCTTTAAGAATATGGAAATCCTTAGTTTTCAGGAAAATTAGAACCAGGCACAAAGTCAAGAGTGAGGTCTCATTCCTACCCCTAACCCCCAATCTTCTCCCTAGGGGCAACAGCTATTATCTGTGTTGTGATTCTTTAAGAGATAGTCTGTACTTACTTGAGCGCATTCTCATGCAAGTGCACACACACGCAGAGAGTAACTTCCTGAGTTTCTTTATCCAGGTAAAAGAAAATGGATGCAGATGATATACACAAAAGTCGGAAGGTAATGTTTCTGGATAAGGGTCCTAAAACCGAAATGAGCACGATGACAACAATGACTTCTACAACAACGAAGATGGAGGATACACAAGACAACAGGAGTGTGACTGAAGTAGCTCTGACTCTAGTTGAGGATGTCGTCGCTGTTGCTGCTCAGTTTGTGGAAGGCAATAATCCTGTTTGGTTGCCTAAAGAATTGTCTCATGTACTACCACACTACCAGGCAACTAACAAATTCATGTCTTGTTTGCAGAAGCTAGAAACCCCATCAAAAACATCAAGTGGATCACTCATGGTGAATTCACAGTGGAAAAAGGTCGTAAACAAATTGAGAAGTTTATTTCGGTAAGTTAGTTAACCTTTCCAGTTTGGTTCATGATGGTGAGGAACAATAAAAGGCTCTTGTTTGATCAAAAGTCTGCGGTCCAGAAACTAGGTAATGACATCAAAGGTGACTAGATTAAGTAAGCATTGTCTCCACCTGAGTTCCAAAGTCCAGGTGGGTTAGTTTTTGAAGGTGAAAAGCCCAATCATATTCAATCATATTGCCCTGTGTTTGTATCATCCTAACCTGACATTACCTTAGGGGGGATAAAAACCAAACTAGTATTTTCCATTAAGCAGATTGTTCCTGCTGTTGCATTCAGTGGGGTCTTAGTGGTCCCCCACTTTACTATGCTCATACTAACAGAGTGAATGTGAGTAGATCAAGTGTGTTTTTCTATGTGTGGAGCTGGGGATCCTACACAGGGCTTCACTCATGCAAACACACATTCCACCACTGAGCTACATCCACATCCCCAGGATCAAGTGTCTTTTTGAAATAGCTTTGGAATGTATTGCCCAGATGGTAAGACGTACATGCCCATCAGTTCCCTCTCCCCACTTGTGTCCAGCTCTGATCCCTTTGTATGTCTTTTCCTGGCAGATCGGGGGAGAAGACCTTGGGTTGCTTTGCTTATCTGGCAGGTACATAAAGAAAAATGGTTTGAAATTTTCTCTTATTGTACTTCCACAGTGGAGAAACCATTTGAAATTGATGGAGGTGAACTCACTTACTCCCAGGACAAGTTTCCAGCTGTGTCGTTCCTCAGCCCATTAGATTGGAGCAGTTTCCTAGGCCCTAGGGAGACTCGGGTGAAGTGGTACCAAGGAAAGGGCAGGAATTTCTGGCTCCATCCCCTTCCTCTGTGCTCCAGTAGCACCCCTTGCTGTTCTCATCATGAGGGGTATCTAGAGCATGGTGAAGAGGAATGGGGTGAAGTATTAGTTACTCTGGGCCTTCCTGCTCTGCAGCATGTCTCCATTTGAGGTTGGGTAAAGACCCCTGTCTGCTGCAGTCAGGTCTCCTAAATCAAACTGGAGTGGGACAGAGAAAGCAGTTGAACTTTCTTTTGGAAACCACACTGGCCATTCTGGTTCAAAGGCAAAGTGAGGTCTGGTGTGGCTCAGTAGTAGAGCGCTTGCCTAGCACGTGTGAGGCACTGGGTTCCATCCTCAGCATCACATTAAAAAATAAAATAAAATTATAAAAAGAGGCAAGGTGAGTCCTGATGATGGTCTACAAGGTGAAAAGTTATCTGAACCCCCTCTCCTTTCCCACCACTTATGACTCTGACTCCACTGGCAACTACCTTCTCCCTTTTCACCTTCCCCACTTCAGTCACACCTGCCTCCTTGCTGTTTCTCCATTTCCAGGTAGGTTCCCACCCTGAGGTCTTTGCATTTGCTGTCTGCTCTGCCTGGAACTCTCTAGATATATTTCCATGGCTCACTGCTTTACCTGTCTTTAGATCTTTGTTAAAATGCCAGCTGTTTAAAAAAAAGAAATATAAAATATTAACACCCCCCTCCCCCACAAAAATGCCATCTGTTCACTGAAGCCTTTCCTGGCCACTTCACTGAGAATTGCAATCTTTTCCCTTTCTCTGATTCATTCCTCCCTCGGCACCCATCTCTACTTAGAGTCTATTCATTTATCCTACCGCCTTTCTTCCATCACCAGATCATATGGCTGAGATAAAGGTTCAGATCATTGTGTACCAACATCAGCTACACAGTGGGTGCTCAATAAATCTGTGTTGAATATATGAGTGGATTTATTATCTCATTACCACTATTTCTGCATAGATGAAAAGTCAGGGGCCAAAACATTTGTCTCATCTACTTTGAGGGATGTTGTGAGGCTAGAGACAATTAGAAAGGAGATAACTAAAAAGCTAAAAGCTCCATGTAACTAATGACATAAAATAACCCTGTTCCCAGCCCCGCTAATGCAGTGAGCCTGAGAAGTGAGGTCTACTATCTAGGTGACAGGTATTTCTTTTTCTTCTTCTTCTTCTTTTTTTTTTTGTGTGTGTGTACTGGGGATTGAACCCAAGGGTGCTTAACCACTGAGCCACTCCCCCACCCTTTTTATTTTTTATTTCAAGACAGGGTCTTGCTAAGTTCCTTAGGGTGTCATTAAGTTGCTGAGGCTGGCTTTGAACTTGGAATCCTTTTGCGTTAGCCTCCCAAGTCACTGGGATTACAGGCATGTACCATATCATCTGGAAATGCCAGGCATTTCTTTTTAAAAAAAATTTTAAAACATTTGTTCTTTTTAGTTATACATGATAGTAGAGTGTATTTTGACATATCATACAAACATGGAGTATAACTTCCCATTCTTGTGGTTGTACATGATGTGGAGTCACACTGGTCATTTTCTCATATATGAACGTAGGAAAGTTATTTCTGATTCATTCTACCATCTTTCCCATTCCAGTCCCCCCTCCCTTCCCCAACTCCCCCCCCAACCTACCGTGAGTCAGCATCTGCATATCAGAGAGAACATTGGGTCTCTGGTTTTTTGGGATTGGCTTATCTCACTTAGCATAACAGTCTCCAGTTCCATCCATTTACCAAGTGCAAGGCATTTTCTGATGGAGAATTTTCTTAAACTTATCGTCAGTTTCTGAGAGTCTACCACACAACAGGGGATGGTCAATTAGGTGATGATCATTTGCTGAGCATTGCTATGTGCCAAGCACTTGAAGCACTTCACCATGTGTTATCTCTTTTAGTTCTCACAACAAACCTGTACATAGGTACATCAATGTACCATTTCACAAATGAGGAAAATGTGAGGTATCCACAGTCCTTTCCATTTTTATTTTGAGACAGGATTCTTGCTAAATTACTGAAGCTGACCTCAAACTTGTACTCCTCCTGCCTCAGCCTCCTGAGACACTGGGGTTATGGGCCTGTGCCATCTCATTTCCTGGTTTTCTGACATATTCTTTTGTTGTTTGCTTGTTTATTTTTGTGGTGGCGGGGATCAAACCCAGGGCCTTGTACACGCTATGTAAGTGTACTACCACTAAACTACACCCACAGCCCCCATCTCATAGATTCTACCATAATAAGAAAATTATTTTTTGATGATAAAATAATAGTTTTATTATCAATGAAAATCCTTAAAATGCAAATTCAAAAGATTTCAAGATATTGCAATGTGAATAAGAATGATTAGACCTGGTATCAGAAGGCTTGTGCATTTGTGGGGCTGGAATAGGTATATATTGCCAGTGGGTACAATGATTAGTTAATTCTGTTCAGAAACACAATCTGGCAACAAGAATATACAAGTGTGTGTGTGTGTGTGTATGTGTTTTGAGACAGGATCTACATTGCTCAGGCTGGTCTTAAATTTGTGATTCACCTGACTCAGAATCCCAAGTAGCTGGGATTATAGGCATGTGCTACCACACCCAGCTTTACAAGTGGGGTTCTTTTTTTTTTTTTTTTTTTGCAGTGCTGGGGATTGAACCCAGGGCCTTGTGCTTGCAAGGCAAGCACTCTACCAACTGAGCTATATCCTCAGCCCCTTCAAATGGGCTTTTTATAAGAAAAAAAGTAGAAAATTCCCATCATCTAGTACAGTTATTTTTATAATAAAAATAAGATATTATTTTAAAAATCCAGTGAACAAAAAGATACAAAGTAGAAAATGAAAGCTCCCCCTCCACTGCCAGTATGCACAGTTCTATTTTCCCAAAAGTCACTTACCATAGATAACAGTTTTGTGCATGTACTTCCAGGTGCCTATTGATTTTGAGGGTCCAATACTACGTTAATGACTAAGTAAGTTATCCATGGTAGAGTGGCACAGTGACATACTGTTTCCTGGAAGCAAGTATATGAAGTGGTATTATGTAAGATTACAAAACATGAGGATGACACACACATTCACTGGAGGTACATAAAAATCAGGGGCCTGCACAATGATAAAAATGGGAAGAGACGGACCTAATGGGAATAGTTGAATTTAATGTCCATCTAAGGCTGCCTTAGTTCAAAAAAGGGAAAAAATACACAAAGAGCCAAGCTGAGAGAAAGAACTCTTAAAATTGAAGCATCTGGTGGGATGGAAAAAACATTGAGCTTGGTTGCTCTGATCCCTGGGTACCAATCATTAGAATGTCTTTACTCAAGGTCACAGAATTCTCATCTGCAAAGTGAGGGGTTTTGTTAGATTATCTCTAGGGACCATTCCAGTGCTGTGAAGTCTGTGATCATGTGAAAGATTAAATTTTAGAGCTGAAAACATATATTAAGTAAGGGAAAAGAAGGTATGCTTCATTGGGCTACAAGGTGTTGACTGTTGGGCTTCTTCATTAAAAGGCATAATATATCAGGAGGCTGAGGCCCTAAGCAACTCAGTGAGACCCTGTATTTAAATAAAATACAAAAAAGGGCTGGGATGTGGCTCAGTGGTTAAGTGCACCTGGGTTCAATCCCTGGTACCCCCCAAAAAAAAAAAAGTCGGGGGAGGGGGATGATTTATGGAAGAAGACAGTTTCTGATCTCAAGGAATCTAGATTCCCATGGTCTCTCTGGCCTACTGAAGCAGACCAGCTTACTTTTTACAAAAGAGGGCCTGAAATCTTTTTGCCATCTCCTCCCCCACACTCCCTTCCCACATCACTGGGATTGTTAGACATCCTGCCTCCTGCTTTCTGTGAACTTTCATTTTAATTAAGACTGTTCTTTGATTCAGAAGCTTCCTGTACCTCAGTAGCCCAAGGAAATTCAGTTGAAGTTTTTTTTCCTTTTTTTTCATGGTACTGGGGATGAACAGGGCTTCCTGCATGCTAGGCAAATACTCTACCACTGAGCTACATCCCCAGCCTGAATTTTGGACTATCTATTATATTCAGGACCTGTGCAAAGAATCAGGGCTTCATTATGATTTCTATACACTATTCCCCGCTATGTACACTATAGTTTTTTTAAATGGCATCCCACCACATTGCCCAGGCTGGCCTTGAACTCCTAGACTCAAGCAATCCTCCTGCCTCATCCTCCAGTCCTGGCTGCACTCTTCCTTTTGTGGGATCCTTCCTCCTTTAAACTTTACTTTAAGACAACATCGTTATAAAGGTGACATTGGCCTTAAGAGTACATTTTTTTCTTCTAATTTTATTGATTTATTTTTTGGGGGGTACTGGGGATTGAATCTGGGGTACTTAACCATTAAGCCATATCCTCAACCCTTTTTTAAAATTTTGAGACAAGGTTTAAGTTGCTTAGGGTCTAGCTAAGTTGCTGAGGTTGGTCTTGAACTTGTGATCTTCCTGCTTCAGCCTCCCAAGTTGCTGGGATTACAGGCATCACCACTGTTCCCAGCTCTTCTGCTTTTAAAAGAAAAAAGTTTTGTGGGCTTTCAATGTATTGTGGGTCCAAGGTTCTATGCCCATTATATAATTTGGTCCTGCCAGGAATGTTTTAATATGGATACTACAGTGAACACTACTCCTCATCACTGGAGTACAGAGGGGACTGTCAAGTGCAATAAGAGAGGCAGAAAACAGATCCTATGAGTGTTCAGAGGCAAATGGTGTAGAATCACATCAGAACAAAAGAGGGATCAAGGAAGATTTGGAGGTGGCAGTGTTAGAACAAAGTGCTGTCCCAAGTTAACATGAGAAGGAAAGGCTTCCCAAGAAGTGCTAATGGCCTGGTCAAAAGCACAGTGCAAACTGGATGTGGTGGCATACTTGCAGTCCCAGCTAGTCTGGAGGCCAAGGCGGAGGATTGCTTGAGTTCCTGAGTTCAAGGCCAGCCCAGGCAACCTAGTGGGGGACCATATATATATATACACATATATATGTATATATACATATATACACACATATATATAAAATATGGGGGAATAGTGATTAGTTCTAGTTTGATAGAGAATATGAGCTTTTGTCAGGAAATGTGTGACATGAGTATAGAAAGTCATATCATTAGATCCAGACTGTGGGAAATCTTAGATGAAATGGTGAAACATTTTCACTTTCTTTGGCAAGCAATGGGGAGCTAATGCAGGTTTTGGAGCTGAGCTGATACAATCGAAGCTGTGCTTAAGGCAATTAATTCTGGCTTCAGTGTAGGTGGTTGTCTGGAGAAGTGAGGTTGAGGGCAATGGAGTCTAGCTAGGAGCTTGTTGCCTGGACCTGGGTGAACAACAATGAGAGCTGAAGTGGAAGACTGGCAGAGGGACTGGAGAAGAGTCAATAGATGTAGGACATATTTGAGGTAGAATAGACAAGACTAAAGGTAAACAAAACACATATTAATTAAGGAAGGACTGAAAGACTGAACAAATGCCGAGACTTTTGATAATACAGTTAACCTTAGTTGTGCATTCTCATCTCAACTCCAAGAACAGGTCCAGACAAAGCAGATATTCTAAGATCTTCTCTTTATTGATTTCACTAGTGCTTTGGAAGGGAGAAGTTTTTCCTATGGTGCAAAAAGCATCATCCCTTTCTGAGGGATGTGGATTATCCTATTGCATGACTTCTTCTTCTGCTCTTATTTTATAAACCACTTCTGACTGTGATTAAGGGTTCAATTTTCACAAATGATTGAAACCAGCCTCATTCCTTTCTAGTCACACCTGTAGGTCTCCTGGGATGGGGTGAGCAGAACACGTTTAAATCACTATAATTATTTTCCAATTAACCACAATTCTACGTACATACCCAAGTAAGGGTGTGGAGCAGCCTGTGTCTGGTGTTTATGTATATGTACACTTGGGAGGGTGTGCCCCTCCAGTCCAAAGCCCAATCTCAAGTGATATTTGCATTTTTTTGTTTCACTTCAGCTTCACCTTTTTCTCTCCTCCACTGTGGAGATAACTAGGAGTTGACTCTAGTTTGACACCCAGTAAAAAAGGTCAGGACTTCAGAACAGGGCTGTAACCCTGACTGTTATGCACTGCTTTTATCAAAAGCACTTGAGTAGAAGTTTGTCTTTCTTTCTCTATGAGCTTTTTCTTTTTTCTATGAAATAGACTTGGGAGTACCAAAGCCGCTGGGTGCACTACACAGAATTTATAAAGAAGGAAGAGTTAAACCACAGCATTCGCTATATCTACTGTGTGCGCTGGAGCATCCCAACAGCTCAGGTACCCATACCACGAGTCAGTGCGGCTGCCTACTTCACCATCAAGATCACCAAAACCAAACCTCCGGTAAGCTCTTTTGTGCTCTGTTCCCTTCAGTGAAGCTTCAAGGAGAATGGAGACTTCTCTAGTCAAGTTTATCAATGACGCCCTCTTTGCAAAATTTAGTTATCACATTTCTGTCCTCATCTTCCTCGGCCCATCTGCAGCACTTGCCCTCTCTGATTACTCCCTCCTCCATGAAAGTTCCCACTTGGCTTCTAGAAGAATACACTCATCTGGTTTTTATCCTGCCTCACTGATGATCCATTCTACATTGGTCTCCATTTCTATCTCTGCCTCATACCAATTTCTGCATGTGACAGTGTTCCAAAACTCAAGCCTGGGATCCCTTTTCTATACTTGCTTCCATAGTTATCTCGTTCAGTCTTGAAATGTCACTGAGTGCTTATGGTTCCCAAATTTACGCCTTAAGTTCAGAGCTCTCCCACTTGGAGGTGTAATAAACATTTCACTTATTGTGTCTAAAATTAAACTTTCAATTTTCCCTTTCAAATCTGAGCTACATGCAGTCTTCCCTGTCTCAGCTGATAGCCAAATTCTTGGTATCATCCTTGATTCTTTCTTTTCTCTCACACCCCTCATTCAATCCATTAAGAAACCCAGCTGGCTCTACCTTCAAAAATATACCCAATGCCCCACAATTTCATACCAGTCCATTTCAAGACACCATCCTCTTGCACCAAGATGATTTCAACAGCCTCCAAACCAGTCTCTCTGCTTCTGCCCTTGCTCTCATTATGTCTCTTTTCTATATAGCAACCAGTCAGTGAACCTTGTAAAATGAATTTCTGTCACTCCTCTGTTTAAAACTTTCCAAAAGTGCTTTTTCAACTTTAAGATATTTAATATTTAATATTACTTGGTAATATGGGGATTCTGGTTCAGCAGGTCTGGGGCAGGACTTGGGATTCTGTGTGACTAACAAGTCTCCAGGCAATGCTGATGCTGCAGGTCAGAGACACATTTGCGTATCAAGTGGCTATAAGGCCTCGTGTGATCTGGTCCCATGTTTTATCTGCTTTCCTATTACCCCTTCACCTAACTTACTCTGTGCTGTCACGCTGATCTTGCTACTTCTCCAATAAACCAGGTATAGTCCTGCCTCAGGGCCTCGGCACTTGCTGTGCCATTTGACTAGAACACTCCCCCCCAGGTGCATGCATTGTCTACCCAATCACCTACTCTCCTCACTTTCTATCCCATTCCCCCATGCTTTTTCTTCATAACACTTTATTACCTCAAATATTCTGTATCATCAATTATTTTGTTCTTGTCTGTTCCACCAGAATGTAAGTTCCACAAAGACAGGGATCTTTATCTTGCTGAAAAACAAGGCCTGGTAAAAAACCTGGAAGGAATGACTTCTTGTAGCCACTAGGTAGACCATAAATAAAAAATACGTTGACTTGAGAATTGGTGTGAAAATAACATCCATGATCATAGGGGAAAAGGCCTCAGAAGAGTAGAGCTGTTACCAAGCATAATGCCTGGAACATAACAGACACGAAAAATGTCATTTTTCCTTTGCTTTCCCACCCTTTCTCCAAAGTTGTTTGAGCTCTGATCTGACTTTAAGGCTTTATATATGGATCATATCGTCAGTGCGCCAACTATGTCCCCTATTCATTCTATCTCCGAACACATGTATCTATTCAGAATTTGGAAGTTGGAGTAATCTAAACAGGTACAATAGATGGAGAGTTCACTTCTGGTCATATATCCCTCCATCAGTTGTCTTGTTGACTGTCAAGGTCAGAGATTGTGAAGTAAGGCTAGTGGAGGTGATCAAGACCATGCTGGAGACAATATATAGACAGGTCTTGGGAAGAAGGCTCTTGCTCAATATTCCAAGCATCATTTTGGAGGTGAGAGTGGGAGGGGAACATTAAGACATTATAACTTATATTTTATGTTTTCAAACCTTGTTCATTTATATTATTTCCTTTGATGTAATTCTTCAGAGGCAGAAATTGTCAGATGAGTAAACTGAAGCATGTATAGAAGGTAAATGAACTCCTCAGGCTCCTATTAATGAACACACAATCCTCTGACAACCTGTCTCCAATTTTGTGGCAATTCTTAAGATACTTGTTGCCAAGAAGATCTTTTTCAGATAGGTTTGAAGTGACAAAGAACTACCACTTATAGGCTCCCAATTTAGGAAGATGAATCCTGGAAATTCAAGAGTACATATCCAGAGAAGTGTAGGGAGGGAATTAAGAGTTGGTATGTTTGGTCTAGGCTGACAGTTGTCCTTCTTTCTCTTAGGATACACCCATTGATGTCTCTTATATCTTTGAGGGCCATTCATTAGTTCTAAGGTAATGAATATTTGGAGACTTATTTTAAAAGGGTGGGGGAAAGGACATTATACCCTAGGAATCCAGCAGGCCCATAGCCAGATAATTCATGTAATAGTCATTTATCTTCTTTGGATCTACCCTTAGAATGGACTGAAACTAGAATACTGCCATTGGTCTAGAACATTTTTTTCTTAGTGTCAGTTTTTTTAGTAATTAGAAACTTGAGGATTATTTGCTGGAATAGGGTGGGTGAAAAGTAGATCATGTCTATTGTTTCTATAAGAAATTTCAAAATTACATGGAATTAACTCATGTATTAACAATTCCCTTTATCTGTATGGTAGCTCTCTTAAACATCTTTACATGTAAGTTCATTAATCCTTTTGTTGACTGGGCCCCACAATAGTAAATAGAGAGAACCCTGGCCACCCTCTCTCATTGCTCTCTCCCTGCCAAAAAAGTAGCTTCTTGCTCACTAGGAATATAACAGTAAAGAGGGAATCCCTGGTTCAATGTTTTTTTTAATTTTAAAAACTTGTGGTGTTTGTTTTTCTTCCTCTGTAGACCAGGAATGGCTCGCTTTCGAGAAAAATGGCCGAGGGACATTATTGAGGCCAAAAATATTTTAATGGAGTCAATCACCTTCTAATTCAATTGTCTGATTCTTACAGAATGTTTTAGGATTGTTTTTCTAATCCAAATATATTAAAATACAACACAGCACATCGAACCACAGAATATTTATTGAATAATAAACTTGTGGCACACAATCCAGCTGTAATTTTTTTGCATTCATTTTCCATTCAACTTCCATCACATTAGCAGAGTAACCAGTATGTTTTCTGTTTTCTAAAAGATTTTACTATCTCTCTGTGCATCCTTTAGATTCTTGCAAGTACAGAGCCGAATTCGGAGGTGCTAAAATTCACCTCTCAGATCAAACTAAGATTAATACTTGGTTTATTGTTTCCCCTCTGCACTTAAGCCTCCAGCCCAGACATACCTTTTATGAGCACAATTAGGGGACCAAAAAAATATGGCAAAAGTTTGACAGCTTACCGTATAACCAGTATGAAGGGTTCCCTTCCTCACAGGCCCATTCATTTACAGTGAGTTAAATCTCACTGCTATACAATACATTTTGAAACTCTGCCATCTGGCATGATGTCTTCCTCAACATACCATTTCACTTGTGATGGCAGCTGGGTGGCTTGAGGATGGGGTGGGGAAAAAGACACAGGGACAGATTCAGTGACTACCCTCACTTATTTCTGTTCTTCCTATCGTCACACCAGATCATCACTTGTTTCTTTTTCCTGTGGGGCTACCTTGTCTGTTTGAGAAATTTTAAAACATCAAAGACAAAATTACATTATACTCTGAGTGACTACTTACAAGTACATTAGAATACATATTTACAAATACGAACACTGGAAACACAGAATACAAATGAGAATTGAAGTGGTAGAACTGTAATTTTTCTTCCTTCATTCTTACTATCATATCTGTACAATAAATTAAAAAGGAAGGATAATCCTATCAGAGCAATAGGTATGAGGTGAGAAACTAGATAAGTCTTCTCCAAGAACAAAATATATATATATACACACTTAAAATACACTAGCTTTACTCTTTGACTTATGGCTCAAGTGACTAAAAACAGTTTGAAGCATTAACTATAATAAGCTGACAATGAAATACTTTTAGCCCTTTTATTCTTCCCTTTTCTTCCCCAAAGAATATGCTACTGAAACTATTCTTTGGCAGATCTTTCCTCAACAAACCCTGATGAAAGGAATGGTAAGGTTCTGAAATAAATATCTTTTCTTTCATTAATTCAACAAACAGTTGTTGAACATCTGCTCTCTGGAGGACACAGAAGAATCAAATAAAAATTCATGGGGACTGGGGAGATAGCTCAGATGGTAGAGTGCTTGCCTTGTAAGCACAAGGCCCTGGGTTTGATCCCCAGCACCCCAAAAAAAAATTCATAATATTCATATATCACAAAATTGCTACAATTAAAACTGTCTTGCCTCCTAAAAATAAACAAATATACTGAGTTTCTAGGAACCAGTAACAAAAAATAATGTCCTTAGAGAATAAAAGTTTTAAGGGGAAATTATAAACTTTAGGTTTTATTATATAAAGAAGTAGATGGATTAAGATGAGTTTGGGACTTAGATTTTTTTTTCTTTTGTAATACTGGGACTGGACACAGGGTTGCTTTCCTACTGAGCTACCCAGTCCTTTTTATTTTTTATTTTGAGAAAGGGTCTTGCTAAATTGCTGAGGCTGACCTTGAACTTGTGATCCTCCTGCCTCCGTCTCCACAGTTGCTGGGATTACAGGCATGTGCCACCATGCCCAGCTCTAGTTTCCTTTTAACTTTAGGAAACTACAGATTTATTAGGCTCAGCGATATGGATAAATGCAAATCCCTTCAAGTTCAGGGGTCATGAATGTTGTTACACGCTGACAGTTATTTAGTTCAGTAGTTATGGGTTAAAAGTAGACATTTTCCTAGAACATACAGAAAAACCTGTGTTCTACACTATGAAATACAACTGCTTTACTTAAAAATTCCCTAAAGAAAAACCATTTTAAACTATTATAAGGAGAGAGGGCATTTAAAAGTAACACAGTCAAGATTTCTCCATCACCCAGTAATCTAAATTTATCCTATGTATATAATAACATAGACCAAACAATTTCCAACCTTAACAATAACAGTCAAAATTTCCACTGCCCTCTCCCCTTTTACACTTGTGACCTAACTAAAATTGAACAAAATAAGGGAAGGAAAAAGGTTATGATCACATAGTCCTACAATTTTCACTTTTCAAAAAGAAGTGATAAAATGAGAGGCTTTTATACAAAGTTAAGGATTAAACTGAATGGTAGATATAAAAACAAACTGAAAGATTTAATAATGCTTAAAATGAAATCTGCCTATTACATAAAGGACAAGGTTAAAAAAGTTTAATATCATTTTGGCTATATCTGTATGAAACAACTAAGTTAAAATACTAATTCATTATATTTTTCCCATCAGTACTCTTGATCATAGTTGACACTCACTCTTTTTAGATGTTATCTTATCATTAAAATTACAACTTAGATAGAAATACTGTATTTATATTGGCACAGCAATAAATTTCCCAAGACTTTATATTTGAAAGAACTTTTTGTTTCTTGCAGTGCTGAAGTTCATATTCAGGGCCTTGCACATGCCAAGCACCTGCTGCTCTACCACTGAGCTACACCCCCAGCCCCTGAAATAACTATTTTTAAGTAACTTATTAGGAATTAAAAACACCTAATGTTCACATTTTCAATTAAACAAATCAGTGGGTTAGTATGCATTTTGGTTTGTTGGTTTTAGAGTGGAGGTAGGGACTTAAACCAAAATTACATTATTTCCTGGGCTGACTGTATACTGTATTATACAAGTCAGTTTTCAAATTCCAGATTTGCTTTAAGCAAAGCCTGCATTTTGTTAAAAAACAGCCTCCTATATAGCTTCTATCAAGTCCATTTATAACACATTCAACACAGAGGAATGATCATTTCCCACAAGGACAGTGGAGTTGGGGAGAGCATCATGTAGAGCAATAGTAGCACCGAACCATGGCAATGTGATTAAGATTTCTCATCTCACTGACACTTCTCTCCATGCCACCTCCCCTAATACAGTAGGAGTTCATTCATATTTTGGATTTTTAAACCAGAAAGTTGTAGTCAATCCAAAAGAACTTACTAAAGATATATTAATACAGCAGCTTTTTATTGAGGGACTGAAAGAGTTAAATAGAAGGCACCATAGCACTGTAAAGCTTTTTCAGAGCATAATAATCTTTTTATGTATATGTGTGGAACCCAGGTTTTCTTTTTTGTTATTAAAAATGTCTGCTGAACAATCAGAAAATCCTTATTTGTCATCCTTTCCTTTGGTCTTTCTGTATACCATCTCTCGAAAACTGGCCAGAATCTTGTTCTCTCTCTTTCGTCTCTCTTCTTGGTTAAAGGATGCAAGGGCTCTCTTCTCATCAGCACTGTAGATCTGGTTCTCTTTCCGCAGTCGCACAGCCTCCATCCGGCGATGCCTGGAGATAATTTTATTTTTGGCTTAATTTCTCAGTAATTCTTCTCACAGAATATCCTTGTTAATCTTTTCTTAATAACAGTAAATGTTTTTTTTTTTTTTTGTACCAGGGGTGGAACCCGGGGGCACTTAACTACTGAACCACATCCCTCACCTTTACATATATATATATATATATATATTTTTTTTTTTTTTTTTTTTTTTTTTTTTTTTTAATTTTGAGACAGGGTCCTGCTAAGTTGCTGAGGCTGGCTTTGAATTCGTGATCCTCCTGCCTCAGTCTCCCAAGCTGCTGGGATTAGAGGCATGCATCATTGTACCCAGTTCCACTAGCAGTATTTAAGAGATCCTACAGATCCAAATTCTTTAAAATAGTATTGTTAGAACTTTGAACTTTTGTCCATCAAATGGGTGGAAAATGGTATTTTACTAAGTTCTCAATTTCTATTCCCAATGATAAGAATATCTTTTTATGTGTATATCAGGCATATGTATTACTTCTTCTGACAATGCCTGTTTGTGTCATTTTCCCATTTTTCTTTTGGGTTGTTTACAGGTGTTCTTTAAATAGTCTCAATACTATCAGTTGTTTGTATTCCAAGATCACATTCCAGTTTGAAACATGTCTTTTTACTTATTTTAATGCATCTTTTCATAAATACAAATTCTTATTTTTAACCTAGGCAAACTTATCAATATGTATTATGGTTAGTGGACTTTTTATTTTTTTAAAAAAACACTTCTTCATCCCAAGGTCCAGAAGATATCTGCTCTTCAAGTCCTTAATCTAATGGTCCTGCCTTTTATATATGGTGATTTAGGGTCGGTCTTTCATCTTTTTCCATATGTATAAGCATTTTTTTCTTTTTCCATTTACTAAATAGTTCCCTCTTTCCCACTGATCTGACATGCCATTATCTTTCATACAAAAAAGTTCCATGCACATACGGTTGTCCTTGGGCTCTGTATTTTATTCCACTGAACAATTCAGTTGTTCTTCTATGCTTTCTAAAGTGCTATAAGTTTCCTATGTTCTCATCTCTGGTAGAGAAAATCTAACCTTCCCTACTCTTCTTCAGAAATGACTTAGCTATTCTTGGCCTTCTCGTTTAACAAATATATTTTAGAACCAGTTTGCTAAGTTTCATGAAAAACTGTTTTGATTGGAATTTTATCAAATCTATAGATCAATTTGGTAAGAACGGACAACTTTCAAATATTTCCTCCTATCTATGAACATGGCATCTTACCACCATTTAGGTCTTATTTAATGTCTCTTAACAATGTTTTCCCGGGCTGGGGATATAGCTCAGTTGGTAGAGTGCTTGCCTTGCAAGCACAAGGCCCTGGGTTCAATCCCCAGCACCGCAAAAAAAAAAAAAAAAACAATGTTTTCCCTGTAGAGGTTTTGGACATCTTTTGTTAAGATTTATTCCCCAATCTTTTGTATTCTCTGACACTATTACAAAAGTTGTTTCATTTTTAATTTTATTAATTTTTTTGTAGTTCCTTTTTGGTGGTATATAGAAATGTAACTTGTGTGTAGTAACCTTATATACAACAATTTGTTAAACCCTCCTATTACTTATAATTCATCTGAAGATTCTTTGGAACTTTTTATGTAAACATATCATTCACAAAAAATGACTGGGCTATAACATTCTTTCCAATCCTTATACCTCTGGTTTCTTTTTCCTTGTCTTATGGTGCTAGGTCTCTAAAATGATGTTTCACATGTAGGTCCTCAGAATTCCAAGATTCTGGAGGTGCTTCAGGGGTTCTGCAAATATTTGCTTCCAGTGTCATTTCAAAATAGTTATCTACTTTTTAAATAAGTTAATAAAGCTTTAAAGAATCCAAATTTCAATTTGATTTTAGTACCACTGCCCTATTACCTTACTCTCCTTGTTCTTCCTGGTACTTTGCTTTCTCTTCCCCCATTTTATATTCATTTCACCATGCTGAACCTGACATCTTTCCAAAGCCTTCTCTGCTATTAATTACCAGAAAACTGGGTACACTGACAGTTGGAGGCAAGTTCATAAACCAAGAAACATTTCTTATGTAAATATTTTTCTAACTACCAAAATGCCACATTCCTTGTGGAACTACGATAGATAGCTAAACCTAACTATTATCCAGTGGATAAAATATCTGTATCCAAAAATGAACTAGGGGGCTGGGGCTGTAGCTCAGTGGCAGAGCTCTTACCTGGCACATGTGAGGCACTGGGTTTGATCCTCAGCACCACGTAAAAATAAATAAATGAAATAAAGGTATTGTGTACATCTACAACTAAAAATATTTTTTAAAAGTTTTAAAAAAATGAACTAGGAAAGGACACAGGAAATAGTGATTCTTTAAAGTTAGGGTTATAGTTGAGTTTGAGGCTAAGTTTTATATAAATTTGGAATGTTAGCTAAGTATGTTTATACCAATAAAGCCAATATCAAACCAGTATTTATACTCCAATTTCCATTAGGACAAGTCACATAATTAAAATCAATCACCAAAATATTATTCTGGTAGAAGGAAAAGAACTAATCATGGAAACCGAACTCAATGCCAAGAACATACCTGCTACCACTCATTACATAACCCGAGCATTCAAATGATGCAATTTCTTCACTTGTCAAGCCAATTTCACCTCTTCGTGGGATACGTTTTCCAGCTTTTACATATTCGGCCATAGCTGCACCTTCACCAGGTAAGAGAGCATGGCCATAGCTACAAAGTAAATCAGAATCAGAAACGGTCCATTAAAAACCATCTCAATATAATAAAGTTCTAATCATCTAAAGAGAGCACAAAACATTTTTTTCAGACAACATCAGGAATAACAGTGCTGAACAGTAGTGTGCTTGGAAGCCCAACATGAATTACTTTATTTTAATTAATGAACAATGTACTATGACCTACATTATTAACCCAGAAATGCATAAATACTTTGAACAAAAGAACTGATATTAGTGAGTGTAGATACACAATTTATAATTGTGGGTTAATTTATCTCTACAGGTACTGCCATTTCTGTTTCTTCCATCAGCTCACTCCCTTTTTCTTTCCCTTACAAAAAAACCAAAATAAAGACTATCTTTAAAATTAATATTTTTAGACTTATAACTAATAATAATGCTATTTAGAAAAAGGTGTCTATTATCTTTGATTCAAAGAGACTTTAAAAGCTATTATCCCTTTATCCAGTTCAGCAAATGTTTCTTGCATACCTATTAAACCCAAAGCTTGTAATATAAAAATAATCTCTGTCCTTTTGGTGTTTACATATTAATAAGGCTATAACTGCAATAAATGGTAAAAAACGCCTTCCATATAATAAATAGAATATGCTGTGAGGATTAAAGTGGGGAAGAAATTACAACTACCTGTGGAGGGGAAGTACTGGGAATCAGCATATGCTTCGTCTTTTTGAAAAGGGCTTTGAAGGATAAAGATTTTAACAGGAAGAAATTGGGGATAAGGAAGAAAACAGGGCAGGAAGAAGAATGGAAGGCATGTTGGGGGAAGAAGCTAGCTGAATAAGGCACAAAAGTGGGAAAATGTACTGTAAACAAAGGGAACTTTTAGTAATTCAGCTCAGTTGGAACCTGGGAGTAGAAGGGGATAAGCCTGGCAAGGTAAATTAGGGCCATACTCTTTGGAAGGTACATTAGATATTATAAATACACTGCTACTTACTTCAAAGGTTTATCATCTTGAGAGGCAAGTGTTTTTGGAGCCTCTGGGCCAATTAAATCTGAGGGTTCTTCAGCCTCTGCATGAAAAATGTTCAGAAACACATTCACATTTTGACCAAATGGTTACTTTAATTTGTTTTGAGTTAAAGTCTATCAGAAGAACCTACTTGATCGATCCTTCCAGGGATTCTCTAGAAATTCTTCTTGGGAATCCTTAGAGCTTGAATCACTAGACTCTTTTCTGTTCTTCTTAGACTTTCTTTTCTTATATTTCTTCCTGTAGGGATTAAAATTTAACACAAATTCACTTAATATTCCCATGTTAAAAGACATCTTAATTTTTCAAGGCACTTATGAAAATGAATTCCAAGCTTATGGAAACTTGTTAGAGAAGTTTAAGTTAAAAATCTTCTAATATTTAACCAAATCATGTTTTGCTATTTAAAAAGATTAAAGGGAACAATGATATACAGTTGTTATAGTGTAGAAAGACAACAGAAATAAAACAGCTCTTACCAATTTGAGCATTAATAATAACTTTGTAATGGAGTAAAATACATCAAATGTTTTTAAATCCTGAGTTCATAATACTAAAAAAATCCAACTCATTATTTTAAAAACTCATAAAACATAAAACAAAGCAATTATCATGCCCTTCCTATACAAACTGTACTTCAGGATATTTAAGTAGTTGGTAAGGGCAGGATCTCTTATGGAATTATTCTACAAGGAAAGCCAGAATTAGACTATCATCATTTGCAAACCCTAATGCAGTAAAGGATCTAGACAATAACAATCAATGGCTGTTCATATGGCAAAAAGAGACAGACATTATTTCTCTCTTGATGGAAATACACACCACCACCTATGGAGTATTCCTGCCCAAAACTCAAATTAAGCTTGTCAAGTCTCTATACCTATTATTGTATGGGAAATACAGAGGACAGAAGAACATGCTAAAGTACACCATACAAATATAATCATTGCAATTTATGGACATTATTTTGGATTCTGCTTTGACTAAACTGTAGAAAAAATGCTGAGAATTGAGTAGTTATTGTTAAATATTTTGGGCATGATAATAGCATTGTGGTTTTTTTTAAAGAACGCCTGTCTTTTAGAGAAAGGTACTGAATTATTTATAGATGGAATGACATTTGGAATTGTTTCCAAGACAACAGGCAATAGTGGAGACTTCCCATGAGTTGAAAATTATTCAAACTGGGTGATGAGTACATATGGGAATCAAACTATTTTATGTAATTTTATACACATTTTAACTTTTCCATTAAATAATTATAGAAAAAACTGACGATCTGTGTTTCTTCTTCTTTTCCTTTTTCTTAGTTTTCTTTGCTCTCCTTTTTGTGTCTTCATCTGCAAATTAAAACACATTATAATTTTAAAACATTTTAAATTCTAAAACCCTGATACTTTCGAGTAGATAAAGTCCTATTGCTGTCCCATTTGATGTTACAGAGAAATTAATTCATACTAGTATTTATTGCAACTTGCCAGAAACTATACTAAGCATTGGGGACATAAAATTAAAGTCAGACTAAGTATAAGGTGATATAGAGTATTATTAATTTCATTGAATGAGATAACAGTTTTGTGTTTAAGTAGAAAGATGTTTTTACTTTTTAAAGATGAATACAGAAATATTTAGCATCAAAGTATATTTGTAACTTACTTTGAGTATCTCAACAAAAGACCCACATGTGATTGTGTTATGCACATGTACAAATATGGCATGAAGAATACCCCTATTATGTATAATTATAGTGCACCACCACAAAAACAAATTTGAAGCAATTCTGTCAAAAATACTAACAATTTTTAAATCTGGAAAAGAATATGATATTAATTATACAGTCAGTTGTATCTCTTTACTTTTCTGAATGTTTAAAGATTTTCATGATTAAAAAGGTGAAAATACAGTGTTGCAGTACAGAGGAGAATGTTTTCTAGTTAGTGACTCAGTGTGATAGAGAAAGATGGGAATAGAGATAAATATAATCCAGAGTGATAGAGGAATCTTGAATTCAGACTGATTTGGGGAGGATGTTTGAAGAATGGCTGACTAGGAAAAGGTGACTCCTTAAGCTAGTTTTTGAAAAAAATCAGTTTATTACAAAAGTACTACATGCCCATGGTTGCAATGAGTGAGTGAAGCTGGAGGCAGGGACAGACTGGTGCTGTAGGCAGAGAGTCTCTCTGTGCCAAGTGATAGAGTCAAGAGAAAGAACATGAGGTTCCTTAGAAGGAAAGCGACTGAAAGATTTTAGATAGGGGACTGACATGCTCAGATTTGTGCTTTCTTTGGTTTTGTTTTTGTGGTGCTGGGGAGAGAACCCAAGGCCTTGCACATACTAGGCAAGGGCTCTACCACTGAGCTATACCCCCAGCCCTAGATTTTTGCTTCCAGCAGTGAGGAAGAAAAGTGACAATGGGAACAAGGAAACCTGGGTAATATCAGAGGAAGAGGCACCTGTGTGTAATGTGTCAACTTCAAAGGAGGCAACTTCTGGTCAATTATCAGCTATGAGGAGGCACAAAAAGGTGGCTTTTATACAAATAATTATAGGAAATTAGGAAAACAAAAAGGCAAGAATATAATTAGAAAAATAAGATATCACACTGTTGAATTTTAACACATTTTAAAGTAATTTTTTAGTTGTAGATGGACATGATACCTTTATTTTATTTATTTATTTTTATGTGGTGCTGAGGATCAAACCCAGTGCCTCACACATGACATGCAAACGCTCTACCACTGAGCCACAACTCCAGCCCAATTTTTAACATATTTAAAAATAAAATGGATAAATAGTAAACTTTTTAAAAGCCACCTTTTTGGTGGCTTGTTGTGAAGTACCAGCCCAGATGGGGTACCTTGCAGTCAATCTGAAGAGAGTACTTTATGACATGCCTTTTAAAAAATTATACAGAGATGGAGCCCACTGGGCATGCTAATTACACAAAAAGAGCTTTCCACTGGGCTGATGTAGCCCTGTATGGCTTCCACACATCTTGCAGTCTAACCCCAAGTTGGTTTGGGCTCCCTTTGCTATGTACAACTATGCACAACCAATCTGGAATTAGTTTACCTTTCTTTCTTTCTTTCTTTTCTTTCCTTTCGCTTTCTCTCTCTCTCCCCCTCTCCCTCTCTTTCCCTTTCTCTCTCTCTCTTTCTCTTTCTCTCTTTCTCTCTCTCTCTCTCTCTCTCTCTCTCTCTCTCTTTCTTTCTTTTTTGAAGGGGTGGTTACCAGGGATTGAACTCAGGGGCACTCATGGTGACATCCCCAGCCCTATTTTGTATTTTATTTAGAGACAGGGTTTCACTGAGTTGCTTAGTGCCTTGCAGTTGCTGAGGCTGGCTTAGAACTCGGGATCTTCCTGCCTCAACCTCCTGAGCCACTGGGATTACAGGCTTGCACCACCAGGACTGCCCAGTTGGTTTACATTTCAATCCCAACTATGACCTTGGGTGTGGTACTTATAACCTGTTCTGTGCCTCCATTTCCTCATCTATAAGATGTTATTATGTGGACTAAATAGCAATAATGAATATAAAGCACACAGTAGGGTGCCTGCACAAAATCAAGGAGCATTCAGAAATTTTTGGCTATTATTGTTTAACAACCACCTAAAATAAGTTTTAAGAAGAAAAACTAGTTTTGAAGCAAGGTTTGCAGAATGATGTTGGTTTCTTACCACTAGAGTCTGTTTCAGAATCAGAGTCACTGTCACTATCTTCAGAATACTTCTTATGTTTTCTTTTGGATGATTTTTTCTTTCTCCTTTTCTTAGACCTTTCTTTTGAATGACTAGACTTCTTCTTTTTCTTCTTTTCATCTGTAGGAAACACAAATAAAAACTAATTTCTTTTTTTCAATCATTTTACTATTGTTTATTTTTTATGTAGAGATGGGGAATGAATCCAGGGCCTCTTATATGCTAGGCAGGTCCTTTACCACTGAGCTACTCCCCAGCCCATAAAAACTAATTTCTTAAGAAGTATTTCTGAATATCAATTTTATTGTATTTGAAATACTGAAAAGGAATAGATAATTGGCAATTTGAATAAAAGCAAAGTCCAATGTTCAACTATTTATAAACTTACTTTTTAAAATCAATTAAAAGGTCTATATTCAAAAAATACCTTCTGAACTAGATGCTGAAGTAGTGCTTTTCTTTGGCTCTTCATCCTCTACTGGTGTATGTTCATCAGAGCTAATTTAAAGAAAATGGTTGTAAGAATTAGAAAAGTGATGAAATATGGACCACAGGAGTACTACATAGGGACTTGAAATTTTCAGTAACAACACTGATTGCCTAAGTACCATAAAAGGAAGCACAGGAACATCTTTGTAAGAGCATATTTCAAGGGTCTACTACCTTCATAATAAAAAAATTCTTGCATTTGCATAATGCTTCAGAGTTTATAAAGCATTATTCAAACAAAACACAGATGATTTATAATTTCAGAAGAACCCACAGGGCAAAAGGAACAGGAATCATAGGAAAGATGAAAGAAACAGGAGATAAGGCTATGGAAAGACTTAAGGATTTTATTCTTACTTTGTTTTTTGGGAGGGCTGGGGATCAAATCCAGGGCCTCAAGCATGCTAGGGATGCACTCTACCACTGAGGTACCTCCCCAGACCCAGGAGTGTGTTCTAAGTGTGTAAAGGATATATAATAGAGCAACAACTGTTCTATCTCCCCAGAGCAAGAAGAATCTAGCAAACTAGTCTAAAGAGATTTCATTCTTTTGCAGAGAATTCTGAAAGTATTATTAAAATGTTATAATACTTCAGAAGGAGTCTGCACATCATATAATCTTTTCCTGTGAAAATCGAACCCGGAATAACTTGGTTATTGTCTAGAAAAATATTTTTAGGGTTTTTTCCAACTCTAATTCTCTGAGTTCAGGTTTTGTTTTTTTGTTATTTTTGGTACCAGGGATTGGAAACAGGGATGCTTACCCACTGACTCACATCCCCAGCCCTTTTTTCTATTTTATTTAGAGATAGGGTCTCGCTGAGTTGCTTAAGACCTTGCTAAATAACTGAGGCTGGCTTTGAACTCATGATCCTCCTGCCTCAGCCTCCCAAACTTCTGGGACTACAGGTGTGTGCCACCACACCTGGGTTGAGTTCAGATTCTTTAAGCCTTTTCCAAAGGTATCTATAAGAACAAGTTTCAAGCTATGTGTGGTGGTGCACAACTGTTATTCCAGCTACTAGGAGGCTGAGGCAGGAGGATCACAAGTTTGAGGATAGCCTCAGCAGTGTAGTGAGATCCCGTCTCAAAACAAAAAATAAAAAATGCTGAGGATGTAGCTCAGTGGTAGAGTGCCCTGGATTCAATCCCCAGTACCCCACCTCCCCAACCTCCCAAGTTTCAGGTAATAAATCTTTTTATCCTGCCACAAATTATAGGTTTATCTGTCAGGCAAGTTGAATTCAACTTAAAGTAGACACAGAAATACAGAAGAGAGAAGAAACTTATGAGTAGTACCAAAAGAAACAAAATAAGGGGAAAAAGCACCACACCTCCAGGTAGTATTAGATATAGGAAAATCAGCTGAACAAATCCATACTACTATTCATTTTTTAAAGAAATCTCTTTGTAATGCTATTAACTGCCATGCAATCTGCAACTGGGTTAGTTGAGAACAAAAATTCAAAATAATATATATCAACATTGAACCTTTCTATGAATAGGAAATTAGACCCATGGGTTACAATTTAAAGAGAACAATTTGTATGCTAAAGTCCACTCGCAACATGTTTAATCCTTAGATATGTTCTATGTTTTTATTTTTATTTATTTATTTATTCGCTGGTACTGGGAATTTAAACCAGGGGCACTTTACCATTGAGCTACATCCCCAAGCCCCCTACTCTTCTTTAAATTTTGAGACAGGGTCTTGCTAAGTTGCTTAGGGCCTGGCTAAATTGCTGAGGCTGGCTTCAAAGTTGCAATCCTGTCTCAGCCTCCTGAGTCACTGGGATTACAGGCATGGGCCACCATGCCCAGCTTGTTCTACGTTTTTAAAATATAAGAGTAGAACAGCACAAATCACAAAAAAGAAAAAAATCTGAGATGTAAAATTCTTTGCTCAACCAAAATGTTCACAGTGCTGGGTGTGGTGGTGCATGGCTTGGAGCTGAGGCAGAAGAACCATGAGTTCAAAGCCAGCCTCAGCAACTTAATGAGGCCCTAAGCAACTCAGCAAGACCCTGCCTCTAAATAAAGTAGAAAAAAGGGCTGGGGATGTGCCTCAGTGGTTAAGTGTCCCTGGGTTTAATCTCTAGTACCAAAAAAAAAGTTCACAGTAGACTCAGGATTTAAATTAATATTATAACATTTTTAAATCACTTACTCAGGTTCAGGATTCTTTGGAGAAAGTCCCCATACTTCAGGAGCTCCTAATTCTCCAATCCTCTCTCTCTCACTTAATCTCCTAGAGGATATAAACATTTAAATTATAACTCAACAGATGAATTATTTCCTAAATATATAATGAAATTCAACAGCAGTTCAGTTAAGTCCTGTTTTCCCAATGCTTTATTATATATTTTTTCTTTTGAGGCAGGGTCTCCCTATGTTGCTTAGACTAGCCTCAAACTACTAGGCTCTAGTGATCCTTCTACCTCACCTGAGACTATAGTGATCCTTCTACCTCACCTGACTTTCCTTATGTTTTAAAAGTTAATAAAATCTTGGCTTAAGTGGAAATTCATCACTTAGGATTCAATGTTCTGATAATACTATCAAATGGTAAAAATTACAGATAGCCTCAGTGGCTAGATCAGAAACAATAGTTTGGAAGACTGTCAAGAGCATCCCTTATGCCAAATGCATGGCATAGCTTCTAACTGGTCACTTCATTGCAATATGTGATGGGACATTTTACATTTAGAAATAAATTTCTTTATGCATGATTTAAAAAGAAAGAAGTCTCTTGATTTAGTCAAACCTTCAGTTGTCAGGAAGCTAAGAATTAATTAAGAAAATAAAAATAAAGACTTAGAAATAGAAAATAAAGGGAGTTCTGAAAATAAAAGAAAAAATTTATTTGACAAAAACTGTACTCAATGAGATGTGAAGTTTGTTCTCTCAGTCTTCCCTTCAGTTCTTTTTTGGAAAAGGAGTACATTCTCTGCTCTTTGGAAGATACTGAAATTGTTTAATGCTTCTGTTTTATGATATTTGTGATTTCTTCTGTTTAAATTTTTGCTATTTTTCATAAACTGAAAAAAAAAAAACCCTAAGGTTCAGTTCTTCAAAGTTTAGCTGTTTTAGACTCCATTTGTTTTTAAAAACACTTCAAACGAAATATAATTGGTTTAAGTTTTCTTACTTCTTTATTCAGAGGAAAAGGTATAGCTATGCAGAGTCAGTCTCAAGGGTTTGCCACTTTAAAGAAACAGTACAAAAGGGGACATACTTGTAACTGTACTTAGAATACACACATATAGGGGAAAGAATGCTGCTGGACTCTGAAGAACACAAAGTCCTGTTCTCACACCTGTTGCCAGCTGGCTTCATCTGCACTGTTAAGATAAATTATTTATCTTCTAAATATACAAATGCAAATTTCACTTAAGCATGGGGCTGGGGTTGTAGCTCAGTGGTAGTGCGCTTGCCTAGCACATGGGAGGCACTGGGTTCAATTCTCAGCACCACATTTAAAATAACTAACTAAATAAATAAATGTGTTGTGTCCATCTACAACTAAAAAAAATATATATTTTTAAATTCACTTAGGCAATTCTGACATCTTTTGGTGAGGAGTCACCAGTAAGAAGCCATTTTCTTTTTGAATGGTATATTCTATAGACACTTTTCTGAACAATTAAACTTGGGTGGGTCTTTAACCTAATTCAGGACTGTTTTTACTTTTTGCTTCCATGCATGATGCACTAATAGCTAACAGTTATGGAATATTTATTATGTTCCAGGCACTAAACTATTACAACCCTAAAAGACTTGGTACTAATTTTATCTACCCTTCATTCCCCCACTCCAATTTCTTTTTACAATGCTCAGGATGGAACCCAGGGCCTCAGGTATGCTCTGCGAACACTCTACCATTGAGCTATATCCCCAGCCTCAGCATCTTTTTAATGGTGAATGAAGTTCACAGAGGTTAAATAACTTTCACAAGGCTACACTGCTATTAGGTGGAAAATAAGGACTTCAACTCAGGCAGTCTCATTCTGGAGCCTGTCCTTCTCATCACTATACTTTATTAGTTCCCACTGCTGGAAGAAAAAGAATCATGAAGCCATCTCCCAACTGTTGGAACTTTAACCTCTCCCTCAATGTCTGTAATACTTTCAAACTTCTCATTTTTTAAACACATAGTGCATGGCTTAGTGCAATGCCCAACACATAATACTTAATAAATATTAGATATTATGACTCACACAGCAATAATATAAGCCTCTCCCTCCTTCTTAAACCTTGCACGTTCCCACTCCAATATTCATTCTCATTAGAGGAGACCTGATCTCACCCTAGCATCATTTTTCATGACCAAGATTGAGACCACTTACCCAGATCTTTTGTAAGGTAACTACATCTACAGCTAAGCAGATCACTTCCCCTACATTGGTGTGATCATCTTGTGCAAGAGGAAGGGTTTCCTCCTCTCCAATATAAATCCTTAATTTCAACTCTTTCCAATTCCGTACAAAACATTTCCATTTATACATCCCGTTATATATCTCAAACTTGTCTGTTCCTTCACTCCACAACCAACGATTGCATGTCTACAAAGTGATAGGCACTACGAACCCTGTAAACAATAGAACAGTGCTCCTCCTTCCATGAATTCAATTTCATGAGCAATAAAATCATGCTCACAACTGTTAATGATACAACCAAGTAAATGTCATAATTCCGGTAGATCTGAGGCTCTTGGCGATGTCTGCTAACAAGACAGGAAGGGGTAAGGGGATAGCGATAAAATAGGGCGCTACATGAAGAGGTCCGAGGACAAGTGACAATATATGGGAAATAAAGGTACAATAAAAGGTTGCCGTGAGCAGAATGAAGAAAGGGACTAAAATGAGTGCAAGGCAGGCAGAACGAAATGCGAATAGTCAGAAACACAACGAACGATAAATCGGACTCAAAAGGCAGGGGCGGGGGGCTCATACAAGAAAAGGTGCCGCGATCCCACTCACTTCTGCCGCAGGCTCTCTTCCCTCTCCTTGTCCAGAAGGCTAGGCCACGGCTTGTCGCTCCCGTACGGGCGTGAGTAGCTGCCATAATAGGCGGACGAGGAGGCAGAAGCAAAGGGGGTGCTCCGTGGCGCAGAGGGCCGCTCTCGAGAGCGCGAACGCGAGCGTGAGCGGTAGGACTGGCTTCGGGAACCTTGACTGAGGCCACCCAGCTGATGACTGAGGCCATTCCTGTCACCAGACCGAGAACAAGAGCGCGAGCGAGACCTGCGACCCCGCGGGGAGCGGGAAGACTTGCTGGGTTTGGGGCTCTTCGACGAACTGCGGCGTTTTCCTCCGGAGCCTGAGGCCTCCCCCTCAGGGCTGCGCGAACTGGACACTGGAGCCATTACCGCAGCTGTGCCCCCGAAGCGGCAGGACAAGGGGGCGCTCTTGTGACCCCGGGAAGATTCCCGGTTGCCTTGGCTCCCAGAACCCGCCGCCGCGCAACCTGCCAAACCTGAAGAAACCTTGGAAACAGTTCCGGGTACGTCGGCAAATACCTTCCCAAGGCCTAGGGGGCTCTAGCCAACCGGAAGGGACTTGTACCAGTATAAATAAGCCGGTCTGGAAATCGGGTCCGCACATCTGTCCAGTTCCGACCGAGGTTCATCAAATCTAGGGCGCATAGGAGACCAAATCCTTTCTCAGACTCGAACTTGAAATACCTGAAGGGGAAGACCACGGAACACAGATACATTTCACTGAGTAACCATATGAACACCACACAATTGTGCATGTGTTTTGTTGTGGTTCCTCTGTATAATTATATAGGCATGTGTATGTGTATGAATATACTTTATACATGCGTATATATGCTCACACAGAAAAATACGATATTTTTTTCTTTTTTGAAATCCCAAGCAAAATAAGGAGGGTTTATCGCGATTAGTGGGGAACTATAACGTCTGTGCCCCATATTGTCCAGTTAACTTAGAAAGCACAAATTCTGATAATGACTTGAGCCTGATGCTCTCCAATTAAGTTAGCAGCCTAGAGAAAAATTGCATATTTAACCCCCAGCCACACATCTCCACCAATGTGCTCCAACTAGAGGAAACAGGAACCCACATATTGTCCAGCTCATTGAACTATTTAATTTACTAGAGAAGCAATCGGGTTAATGATCAGTATTTACATTCATTTTATAATTTTTTTGTACTACTGGAGATGGAACCCAGGAGTGCTCTACCACTGATCTACATTCCCAGCCCTATTTACTTATTTATATGTATTTTTTCGTTGTAGGTGGACACAATACCTTTATTTTATTTTTATGTGGTGCTGAGGATCGAACCCAGGGACTCACGCGTGCTAGGTAAGTGCTCTACCACTGAGACACAACCCCAGCCCATTATTTATTTACTTTTAATTTTGAGACAGAGTCTCACTAAATTTCTCAGGCTGACCTTAGACTGCAAGCCTTCTACCTCAGCTTCCCAAGTAGTTGGTCTCTTTGTACTTATCAAGATCCTTTTTGGGAGGAAGGAAGGCAGGAAGGCTACTGCCTAACTTTTGTGTACACATTTTTTTTTTTATGGTACCTGGGATTAAACTCAGGGGCACGTGACCACAAAGCCATATCCCAAGCTCTATTTTATATTTTATTTAGAGACGAGGTCTCACTGAGTTGCTCAGCGTTTCGTTTTTACTGAGACTGGCTTTGAACTCGCCATCCTCCTGCCTCAGCCTCCAGAGCCGCTGGGATTACAGGCGTGCCCTCCAGGCTGTACACTTTTGTAGCACCATTTTTAAAACTTGATTTCAATCCACATTCCCCCGCCCACTCTTCCTCCCCTTATCCCTCCTCTACTCTGATGATCTTCCTTTCACTTCTTTATTTATTTATGTTTGATTGGTACTTTTTTTGTCCTATGAATTTATAATTGCATACCAGAAAGCAAAGAATAAGATAAACGTTTTTTGTTTTTCACTTTCACAGAAAATCCATTCTTATATGCTTTTTTATGTATACATAAAGATGAAGTTACCTTTGGTATACTTATAAATGTATATCACATGATTTTGTTGAATTCTTTCCGTATTTCTTCCCTTTCCCTTCCTCCCTCACTTCCTTCTTCTCCTTCTACTCCACTGATGTTCCTTATGTCTTTATGATGTCTGATCCCCTCCCCAACTACCTTCTTTCTCTTATTTTGCTCTTGCTTCCACATATGAGAGATAACTTTTAACCCTTGATTTTCTGAGTCTGGCTTCTTTCACTTAGCATGACGTTCTCCAGGTCCATCCATTTATCAGCAAATGCCATTGTTTCATTCTTCTTTATGGTTGAGTAAAACTCCAGTTTGTAAATATACCACATTTTCTTATCTATTCATTTGTTGATGGGCATCTGGGTTGATTCCATAATTTGACTATTGTTAATTGTGTTGCAGCACTATTTTATAATGTTTTTAAATGACCTGGACTTTTTTTTTTTTTTTTTTTTTTTGCCATGCTGGCAGTCAAACCCAGGCCTCACACATGCAAGTGGTCAACCATTGAGCCACATCCCCAGGCTAACTGACTTGGATATTTGAAGACACATAGATTTCCTGTAAAAATTCCAAATCAAGTCTATTAGTAGTTTAATGGCTTCTGGAATTTTCCCAAAAAGTAACACATCAGACTGAAAACTAATGTGAATTGATTATGGGAAGTCTTTTCTTTTTTTTCTTTTCTTTCTTTTTTAATTTTTACAGACTATATTTTGATTCATTGTACACACATATGGGGTACAACTTTTCATTTCTCAGGTTGTGCATGATGTAGATTCATACCATTCATGTAATCATACATGTACATAGGGTAATGATGTCTGTTTCATTCCACTGTCTTGAAATGTTTTCTTTTTGAAATTTAAGGGTCAGTTTTATGAAATAATGTTAAAGAGAAAAAGTAGACAACAATATTGGATATCAATGTCTTCTATGTAAAACTAATTGGTCATGGGGTAAGATCCAAAAACTGAATTGAAACCAGAGGTGGTAACCCATGCCTGTAACCAGTTACTCAGGAGCCTGAGACAGGAAGATCCAAGATTGAGGCAAGCACAACGTAGCAAGACCCTATCTCAAAATTTTAAAAAATTTTAAAAGGGACAGGGATGTATTCATTGGCAGAGTACTTGCTTAGCATGAGTAGAGGCCCTGGATTCAATCCTCCATACTGCAAACTAAAAAGAAAACAAAAACAAAAACAATATGAAAAACAAACTGAATTGAGTCCGAGAAATTATGTGATTTGGAATGAGAATTTTCTAATAAGATAATTTTCAATGTAAAAACTACTGTCTAGCTGGGCTCTGTGGGGTGTGTCTATAATCCTAGCTAGCCAGAAGGCTGAGACAAGGAGGATATCTTGAATTTAGGAGTTCAGGGTCAGCTTTGGCAATATATAGAGACCATTTAAGAAAGAAGAAAGCCTACTACCTAACTTTTGTGATACCAGATTGTGCACTTTTGTATCAGTTTTGCAATAGTGACCTACCTGCCCCATGGCTGGTGGCCACATGCTTCCTTCTTTTCTCTGTGGCGGGGATTGAACTCAGGGGCGCTTAACAACTAAGCCACATCTCCAACCCTTTTTTGTATTTTATTTAGAGACAGGGTCTTGCCAAGTTGCTTAGGGCCTCACTAAATTGCTGAGTTGGCTGACTTTGAACTTGAGATCCTCCTACCTCAGCCTCCGGAGCCACTGGGATTACAGGCGTGCAGCACCATGCTTTTTTTTTTATACCAGGGATTGAACCCCAGGGTTGTTTTACCACTGAGCCACATCCCCAGCCCTTTTATCTTTATTTTTTTATTTTGAGACAGGGTTTCACTCAAGTGCTTAAGTGCTTAGGACCTTGCTAAATTGCCGAGGCTGGCTTTGCACTCGAGATCCTTCTGCCTCAACCTTCCCAGCCACTGGGATTACAGGCATAAGTCATCATGCTGGCGGTTTCCTTCCTTCTTTTTTTTTTTGTGGTGCTGGGGATTGAACCCAGGACCTTGCACTTACAAGGCAGGCACTCTACCAACTGAGCCATATCCCCAACCCTCCTTCCTTCTTAATAGGCTTGCAGAGGGTGGGTCCTATGGAAGACCAGTCCAGCCCAGACAAAGAATGATTACACTGAACACAGACCTGTCATTCTTTACAGGAATCAAATAGTGTCTAATGAGGTATGGGGAGCCTTCAGTTTCAATACACTACTCCTCTTTGCAATATGAGACCCTGTGGCTGCCTGGGAAGGTGCATGGTTGATACCCACAAGAACTGAGGCAGGTATTGGGGTTGTGAAAATGGGGGTTGAAGAAGTGATTAGGGAAACTTTTCTGATTGATGTCCATTTGAATTAGTAGATACTTTATAATTATAACAATAATTGTTTAAGAGCTTTCAAGACTAAAATTTATTGATCACTAATTTTATTTTGTACTAGAAATTGAACCCAGAGGTGCTTTAGCACTGAGCTACATCCCCAGTCTTTTTTTTATTTTATATTTTGAGACAGGGTTTTGATAAGGTGTTTAGGGCCTTGCTAAATTGCTGAGGCTGGCTTCAAACTTGTGCTCCATCTGCTTTGGACTCCTGAGTTGTTGGGATTACAGGCATGTACCACCATGAATTATCATGCTCATAATGTGAATTGCATATTTCTTTTAAAATGTTTTTATTAATGCATCATAGTTATACATAATAGTAAGGTTCATTTTGACATAATCATAATGCATGAAATATAATTTGCTCCATTTCAACCCTTAATGCTTATTTCCCTCCCTTCCGCCCTCCCTCCCCTTATTCCCCTTCCTCTATTCTACAAGTCTTCTTTCTTTCTTTTAAAACTGGTGCTTTATAGATACACATTAAGGTGGAATTCATTGTGATGTGTGTGTGTGTGTGTGTGTGTGTGTGTGTGTGTGTGTAGCATAAATCTGTCCATTTCATTCCTCATTTCCTCCCTTTTCCTGTCCCTTCTCCCTACCCCTCAATCCCCTTCTTCGACTCCACTCATCTCCCCTCTGTTTTGTTAGATCTGCCCCCTCTCTTTTGCCCCTCACTTTGTTCCAGCTTTTGCATATGAGAGAGAACATTTGACCCTTGACTTTCTGAATCTGGCTTATTTCACTTAGCATGACGTTCTCCAGTTACATCCTTTTACCAGTAGATGCCATAAATTCATTCTTCTTTATAACTGAATAAGACTTCATTGTGCATATGTATCACATTTTCTTTATCCATTCGTCTGTTGGCAGACACATGGGCTGGTTTCATAATTTGGCTTTTGTGAATTGTGCTGCTATAAACATTGATGAGCCTGTTATCACTTGATTTTAGTTATTTTAGATAAATATCAAGGAGTGTATTATGTTCTTTTGAAGACTCTCTGCACTGCTTTCCAGAATAGTTGTACTAATTTGTAGTCCCACCAACAATGTGTGAGTGTACCTTTTCCCCCACATTCTCACCAGAATTTGTTATATGTATTTTTTTGTTCATTGCAGCTTTATTCATAACTGCCCAAACTTGGAAACTACCAAGGTGTCCTTTAATAGATTAATGTATACATAAAGTGTGGTAAATCTTGGTAATGGAATATTACTCAGCATTGAAAAGAAATCAATCCATTATGATGTGGAGATATCTTAAATACATATTTCAGACAATCAGAAAGACTACATGTGATATGATTCCAAATACATGACCTTCTAGAAAAGGCAAAGTTATGGGGACAGTAAAATATCTGATTTACAGAGGATGGAGGAAGGGAGAAACAGGTGGATCATGAGGGATTATTAGGGCAGTAAAACTATTCTGCATGATGCTATATGTTGGATAAATGTCATCAAACATTGGTCAGTGACCATACCCATAATCCCAACTACTTGGGAGGCTGAGACAGGAGGATTGCAAATTCAAAGCCAGCCTCGGCAACTTTTTTTTGGTACAGGGGATTGAACCTAGGGAGACACTACTGAACTATATCCTCAGTCCCTTCCATTTTGAGACAGGGTCTCACCAAGCCACTGAGCTTGATCTCAAACCTGCAATTCTCCTGCCTCAGCTACCCAAGTCACTGGAATTACAGTTATGCACCACCACACCTGTCCAGCCTCAGCAACTTAAGAGATCCTATCTTAAAACAATCAAAAATTTAAAGGACTGTGAATGTAGCCCAGTGGCAGAGTGCTCCCAGGCTCAATCCCCAGTATCACACACACAAAAAATCAAAATCCATAAGATGTTCAATACATAGAATGAAACCAAATATAAACTATAGACTTTAGTTAATAATATACCAATATTGACTTATCAGTTTTAATAAATGTACCACACTAGCAGAAGATGTTAACATTGAAGCCAGGTATGGTGTTGCATACATGCAACCCTGGTTCATTGATCCTGTATAATGTATTTTCATCTTCAATTTCATTAATTTTGTCTCTGATCTTAATTATTTCCTGGATTGTACTGATTTTGGAATTAGTTTGTTTTTCTTTTGGTAAGACCTTGAGGTGAAGCCTAAGCTTATTTATTTGGGATCTCTCTATTTTTTAATGTAGGCACTCAATGATATAAATTTTCCTCTTACAACTGATTTCATACTATCCAGAGATTTTGATGTTTTGTGTCTCTGTTCTCATTTGTTTCTAAGAATTTCTTGATTTCTTCTATGATCCGTTCTTCATTTAAAAGAGTATTGTTCAATCTCCATGTGTTTGTGTGGTTTCTATTACTTTTCTTGCTGTTTATTTCTAGTTTCATTCCATTATGATCTACTAGAATGCACAGGTTTGTATCTTTTTTTTTCGTATTTACTAAGATTTACATTATGACCTAGAGTAGTTCTATTTTGGAAAAGGTTCCATGAGCTTCTGAGAAGAAAGTAAATTCAGCTGGGGTTTTTTATTTATTTTGTTTTTGTCTTTTCTTTTTTGGAGTTAGTGATTGAACCAAGGCTTCACACATGTGAGGCAAGTGCTTTACCACTGAACTATATTCCAGTCCAATTCAGCTGTTTGGGGTGAAATATTCTGTAGATTTCTGAATTAGTCAGGGTTCTCTAGAAGAATAGAAACAACCAGATCTATATCTATATACATCTATCTATCTATCTACGAGAACAACCAGAAACTGGATGTCCCACAATGGCCATCTGCAGGCTGGAGAGCTGGAGGAACCAATAAAAAAGATGCTGAAGCCTCAGAACAAAAGGGAGCAACAAGGCTACCCCAGTCTGGCCTGAAAACTCCCTGGAGAATCACTGGCAGAGTCTGCTTTGGAAGAGTGAAGGAGCTGGAGTCTGATGTCCTCAGTTCAAGAAGAATCACGCTTGCATCTGCTGCTGCTTCCTTGTTCTTCCAACTTTTATTCCATCCAAGCCTCCAACCTATTGGACAGTGCTGCCCACATTCAGGGTGGGTCTCTGCTTCAGTGCCCTGTCCCACATGCCAATCATTCCTAGGCCCACCCGCATTGACACACCCAGAAGCCTCTTAGGCGTCTCTTGATCTAATTAAGTTGACAATTCAGATTAGCCCTTGTCAATTTGATATCCAAACATGACTCTTTACCTCATACTTAATCTCCAAATAAACACAATAGCAAGGTCATAATTCTGCCTAACAGGATGTAACTATCCTTCACATAATCAAAACTGCACTAGTTCTTTCCCCAGATAGGAGGAAAAAAACAAACAAACAAAAAAACTTTTTTGATGCTTGCTCTTCTGACATCCCACAACTTAAATATTCTATTGTAGTTTTTTTTTTTTTTTTTTTTGCGGTGCTAGAGATTGAACCCAGGGCCTTGTGCATGCGAGGAAGGCACTCTACCAACTGAGCCATTTCCCCAGCCCTATTGTAGGTTTAATATCACTTTAATTACTGATGTTAAGTCAATCAACATTACATTGCATAATGAATGAATAACGGGAGAGTAACAAGCATGTCCTCTTAATGCATGTGTAATAATGCACAAACATATTCTTAACAGAATAGGAAAGAAATATTAATACCAATTACAATCCTCCTTTATGTAACTTGTCACATGGCCATAGTTGGTATTTATGACTACCTTCTTTTACTACCTGCAGAGACATGTTTGTGTAGCCCTAGGATGGCGGCTGACGTTGAGCTAAGAGGTGGCGCATAGTTAGTGTTAACACGCAGTGATCTACTTTTGCCTGATTAGTTAATGTCTCCTTTGTGCTAGTGGTCAACAGATGTTCCTCATTCTTTCTTGATTGGTACCGAGGGGCGTGCTTCAATTGTGCTAATCCTAAGCTGATTGGATGCCTTAGGTATATAGGACATTCTCTTCACCTGGGCGGGGGTCGCAGGTTGTAGGATGTAGGCTGCATGCTGCATGCTGCATGCTGCATGCTGCATGCTGCATGCCGCACGCCGCACGCCGCATGCCGCACCCCGCACGCCGCACCCCGCACCTCGCACCTCTAAGAAGCAGTAGTCCTTTGATAAGCGTAGCCTCTCTGAAAGAGTAGCATTCTCTAAAATTAAGCAGTCTCTTTTCCTCTAAGCAAAGTCTCTTTTTCTCTAAGCAAAGTCTCTCTTCCTCAAGCAAAGTCTTTCTTCCTCTCAAAGCTTCTCTTCCTCTAAAACTAAAAGTAAGCAAAGCCTCTCTTCCTCTATAAACTAGCAAACAAGCAAGTAAGCAAGGAAGCAGCCCAGATAAAGAAAATAGAAGTAGTTCAGTTCCAGTCCACCTCCGATAAATTACCGTGAGATTGTTGCTGCGGGCGGCAACAACTACCCGTTCTGTATTCCCTCTACCTTCAGCAAGCATCTCAGCAGGTTTTGGCTTTTTATCTGAAGATGTGACCCACACCTTCATTCCTGAAGGGTCTGAGACATTTGTCATACAGCCTGGATTGAGTTTTTTGTAGTTTCCCATTGAACTTAATAACACGACATGGTAATAACAAGAGACGCCCTAAGGAATCTCCTGCACTCCAGGAGTATGCTTTCTTACTTTCATTGTCGAGTAATAATCTAATCTCCCCCTGTTAATCTGGATCAGTCACCCCCACCAGTACTGTAACTCCCTTTTTAGCCTGCTGACTCAGAGGTATGAGGAGCCCAAAGTGACCAGGGGGGAGTCTAAACTTCCAGTTCGCTGGTGGTGGCGGCATACTCCTGTAATCCCAGTAGTTTGGGAGGCGGAGACAGGAGGATTACTAGTTCAAAGCCAGTCTCAGCAACTTAGTGAGGCCCCAAGCAACTCAGTGAGACCCTGCCTCTAAATAAAATATTAAATAAAGGCTGGGGATGTGAGTCAGTGGTAAAGTGCCCCTGGGTTCAGTCCCCAGTACCAAAAAAATAAATGAATAAAAATTAACTTCCAGTTTAATGAAATCATTGTTGTACCTCCTGGAAGTATTCCTCCCTCTGGAACTAAGACTTCTAGGCCAACAGAGGATAAGGTTGCAGGGACAGGAAACAAAAACTTTTCTAGTGGGTCACTAGGGGTAATGGTGAGTAGTACCATTCCTGACTCTACCCCTTGATTCCTGGACCTGTGAATTCTAGCAATAGAAGAGACAGTACCACCTAGTGGACACTGATTCATAGACAGCCTTCTGGAGAACCTTGCTCCAGCCCTGCAAGGTATTGCCATCGAGCTGGTGCTGTAACTGTATTTTCAAAAGTCTGCTCCACCGTTCTATCAAACCAGCTGCTTCAGGATGGTGGGGAATATGGTAAGACCAGTGAATCCCATGAGAATGAGCTCCTTGCCTCACTTTCTTTGGCTGTAAAGTGAGTTCCTTGATCAGAAGTCATGCTGTGCAGAATACCATGATGATGGTTGAGGCATTCTATAAGTCCACGGATTGTAGTTTTGGCTGAAGCATTATGTGCAGGGAAAGCAAATCCATACCCAGAATAAGTGTCCATTCCAGTGAGGACAAATTGTTGCCCCTTCCATGGAAGTGGTACCATATAATCAACCTGCCACCAGGTTGTTGACTGATCTCCCCAGGGAATGATGCCATATCAGGGGCTTAGGGTTGATCTCTGCTGCTGGCAAATTGGGTATTTAGCGGTTACTGTAGCCAGATCAGCCTTGGTGAGTGGAAGTCCATGTATAACCATCCCATGCATAACCACCATACCTGCCACCATGACCACTTTGTTCATGAACCCATTGGGCTATGACAGGGGTGACTGTGGAAAGAGGTTGACTGCTATCCACAGATCAGGTCATCCTATCCACTTGATAAAATCCTCCTCTGTTGAGGTCACTTTTTGGTGAACATTTACATGAGACACAAATATTTTCACATCCTTTGTCCATTTAGAGAAGTCTATCCACATACCTCTTCCCCAAACATCTTTGTCACTAATTTTCCCATTATGTTCTTTCTAGGTCCCTGACCAGCCAGTCATACCATTGGCTACAGCCCATGAATTGGTATACAGTCACACATATGGTCATTATTCCTTCCAGGCAAAATGCACAACCAGATGCACTGCCTGAAGCTCTCCCATTGTGAAGATTTCCCTTCACCACTGTCCTTCAGGGTTGTTCCAGAAAAGGGCAGTAGTGTTGTAGCTGTCCATTTCCAGGTGTACCCATGTATCATGCAGAACCAGCTATAAACCAGGCCCTAGTTCTCTTTTCCTCTGTCAATTGATCATATGGTACATCCCATGAAGCCATTGGTTCATACCGAGGGACTGAGGTATTGCAGCAAGAGTAGGAACCACTGACATTTGGGCCACTTCCTTATGTAACCCACTTGTGCCTTCAGGGTCCACCCAGACCCTATCACATATGTACCATTTCCACTTGATAGAGTGTTGCTGTATACGTCCAACTTTATGCCTTTATCTGTCAGATAATACCCAGTTCATGATGGGCAACTCAGGTCACATAGTAACTTGGTGGCCTGTGGTCAAGTGTTCAGTTTCCACTAAGGTCCAGTAGCAGAACAAGAGCTGTTTCTAAAGGGGGGAGTAGTTGTCTGCAGATGATGGCAGGCAGTCGCTCTAAAATCCCTCTGATTTACCTGTGGGGGTCTTCCTATTAGGTCCATTTGATTTATAGTATTTTTTAGGTCAGAAATATCTTTATTAACGTTATTTTTGGATGACTTGTCTTTTGGTGATAAGGGTGTGTTGAAATCATTCAGTATTCTTGTATTGGAGTCTCTGAGATTTAATGTCAAGGAGATTTTTTTTTTTTTACGTAAATTGGTACACTGACATTTGGGCTTATCTATTTACTATCATATCGTTTTGTTGGATTGCTCCCTTTACAAGTAGGTAGTGAACTTCATTGTCTCTTCCAATTAATTTTTGCTTGAAATCAGCTTTTTCAGATATGAGAATAGGTACTCCTGCATTTTTTCAGACTCCAGCTGTGTGGAATATTTTTTCCATCCTTTAACTTTCACCCTGTGGGAGTCTTTGCCTATGAGAGCAGTCTCTTGCAAACAACATATAGCTGGATTTTGGTTTTTGATCCATTCTGCTAATCTATGTCTTTTAATTGGGGATTTGAGACCCCTTACATTTAATTTTATTATGACTATGTGTTTCTAGTTTCCTGCCATTTTTGGTATGTTTGCTATATTTAAATTAGTCTTGATTTTCCTTTAGTTAGTTGCTCTTATTGTGATCTTCATCTATTTGAGAGCTCTGGGTTTGTTTTGGGGTTCCTGTGTGTGAAGTATATCTTTGAGTATTCTTTGTAGTGTTGGCTTAGTGGTCATGTATTCTTTTAGTTTATCTTTGTCATGGAAAGTTTATTTCCTCATTGATAGCTTTGCTGAATATAGCAATCTTGGCTGGCAATTGTTTTCTTTTAGAGTTTGGGATATCTCATTGATATTTCCTCCTCGATTTTAGGGATTGAGTTGAGAGAAGTCAGAGTGAGCCTTATTCATTTGCCTCTAAACATGACCTGATGTTTTTCTCTTGAAACTTTTAATATTCTTTCCTTATTTTGTTAGGAATTTTGATTATGATTTGTCTTGGACAGGTTCTTTTTAAAATATATTTTTTAGTTGTAGATAGACACAATATCTTTATTTTATTTTATTTTATTTTATTTATTTTTATGTGGTACCAAGGATGGAACCCAGTGCCTCAAACTGCTAGGCAAGTGTTCTACCACACAGGTTGTTTTTTGATTTTGTCTATTTGGGGTTCTATATGCATCCTGTATGTGGATGTCCATCTCATTTCTACGGTTAGGGAACTTTTCTGCTATTATTTCACTGAAGAGGTTCTTAATGCCTTTAGCCTGTATCTCCTTGTTCCCTTCTGTCTCAAATGTCTCTCAAGTGTTTTCTCTTGACGTTGTCCCGGAGTTCTTCTACATTCTGATCATGGTCTTTTTTTCCCCTTTATTGTACACTCATATACTCTGTCTTCAAGACCTGAAGTTCTATCTTTGAGACCTGAAGTTCTATTTTCTATGTAATCTAATCTGTTGGTGATACACACAAGTGAATTTTTTGTTTGATTCATTGTGTCTTTCATTTTCAGGAGTTCTGATTGATTTCTTTTCATTATCTGTATTTCCTTATTGAAATGGTCTTTCATCTCCTGTATTGTTCTCTTAATTTGTTCCTTAGATAGAGCTATTTGAACATTTTAATAACCAGTTTTTTAGAGTCTTTCTCTGGGATTTCATCCACTTCCATGTCTGTGGGTTCCTTTGTGGGGGACTGTAAATTTTGTGGGGAGGCTTGCTTGCCTGTTTACTCATGTTTTCAGAGGAGATGGACTTGTGCATCTGTTGAAATGCATTCCTCATTCTCTTTTATGCATTGTGTGTTATCTTTTAAATATAAGGTATACCCCAAAAGCTCATGTGTGAGGAAATGAAAGAATGTTCAGAGGTGAAATGATTACATTATAAGAACTGCAACCTAATCAGCAGACTAATCCATTTGATGGATTAATAATTTGAAAGGACTACTGTACTAGGTGATAACTATAGTTAGGTAGGGTGTGGCTAGAGGAAGTAGGTCATGGGGGGCAAATTTTGGGGGTTTATATTTCGTCCCTGGAGAGCGAAGATCTCTCCCTGCTTCCTGGTTGCCATATCCTGAGCTGTTTTCATCTGCTACCTACTTGCATCATGATATTCACCTCACCTTGGGTCCAGAGCTATGGAGTTGGCCAATCATGGCCTGAACCTCTGAAACCATGAACCAAAATAACTTTTTCCTCCTCTAAGTTGTTCTTGTCAGGTCTTTTGGTCACAGTAATGCAAAACTGATTAAAACAGTGTGAAGTTATCTTTTTTTGTAGTAAATCCTAAGTTGTTGGTATCTTCAGGAAGCCATCCATGATGAGTCATGTGAGAACTGAGTGTAGTTGGAGCGATTAACCAGGAATATCTGACCTCAGGAACTCACAGTTGGATAATGACTGTTCAAGAACACCTGAGTCACATGGTTATCCTCAGTTAGCTCACTGCTCAAGTTCAAATACAAGGATCAGATATGGGAGTGACCCGCAAGACAAATGGCTTGCTTACCTTCACCCCCACCATCCTGTTTTTGTCCAAGAAGCTCCTACCAGTCCCCTTTGATCTGTACCACTATAAATAAAGCAAGTAGGGACTCTTTCCTTGGTTAGAGCCAGACTCTCCTGGATGGCTCAATCAGTCACTCCCTGCTCTTAAGATAATTTTGCCTTCTGCCTTTATTTTGGAAAAATTAATTTCTTAGCTTTCATTTCGCAGCCAACCCATCCCTCCCATAGGAACCCTTCACCTCGCCCATGAAGGATGTGTATGAGAGGTATCTTTTAGCTTCACTACCTAGGTTCAGCATAATCCAAGTGTTAATTTCAACTTTCCATTTTGTAGAGTTTGCTGCTGTAGAATCAGTGATTTAATTCATTTTTGGAGAGCTGCTGCAATACTATGGTTCTGTGTGAGCTATAATCTTAGGACTTCTCTCTCTCTTTGCTTTATGAGTAGATGTCTAGGAGTGGAACCTTAGGTCCTACTCTAGCTGTTCCTCTTGGAGCCTGGCCATTGGTTTGGGGTTTTTGTTTCTCTCATTGTATGTGCTGAAGTATTATTGGAGATTGATTGGGGCTAGTTCTTGCATGGAGTAAGGTTTGCTGTCACTTGTCTGATTTGTGAATATAGCTCAGTAGTAGGATCTCTACCCATGAATTTGTAGTATCTCAATCACTTCCTAGTCCCTCTTAGATAAAGGGGGAGCAAGGAACCATAATAATGGTAGTAACCAATATAAAATCTTAAAATAAACGTCTGGTGCCTACCATAACATATGTTTATTGCCACACAACAGGTATTAACTTTATTGTCCACTGCATTAATAACCACAACAACATGATTTGGGTGGGGGGGTAGAGATTATATAAACTAAACAGTTGTAACAGATAGTAAAATTACAGTGAAAGGAAAATGGGGTAGAAAGGCAAGAGGAAGTTTGAAATATTTAAAAAGTGAACAGAGGGGAGCAGAGAGAGATAGCAGATGATGGCTAAAAAGAAGGAATGAAAAATAACTACAAATAATAAAATACATAAAAGAAAGCAAGAGGGAAAAAGAGAATTTGGCAATTAGTGGGGGAAGAAAGTGAATAAGGAGCCATAAAAGGAACAAAAACTAAGGTAGAACAAATTAAAAATCAAACCAAAACAAACATGCATAAAATTCTACCACTACCAAGTCAAAACAAGGCAAAATAACTAATAGATGAGGAAAAAAATGATTAAAATGAAAAAAACCTACATGAACATATATATAAATTTATATATTTTTAAACTTATCAGCATAGTGAGAACACACAGGCACACACGCACATGGAATAGGAGCCAGGCATGGTGGTGCATGCTTGTAATCTGAGTGGCTTGTGAGGCTGAGGCAGGAGGATTACAAGTTCAAAGCTAGTCTCAGCAACTTCGACCCTGTCTCAAAATAACAACAATAAAACAGGGGTTATGCACAGTGGTGCACATCTGTAGTCTTAGCTATGCAAGAGATTGAGGGAGGAGGATCACTTGAGCCCAGGAGCCTGAGACCAGCCTGGGTAACATAGTAGGACCTTGTCTATAAAAAATAAAACAAAAGTTCAGGGGTCAAAATTGGAAATAAACTGATTTCAAAATCATCTGGTAAGGATGGTGATGGACATGTACAGGTGTATTCTTAGATGTTCTTCACTCCTCCCAGGGCCTGGGGCCTCTGGGTAGTTATGACCTTTTTGTACAAAAACCCCACATTGTGTGCAAGTGCTTTGCTGATGCTTGATACCCACAGGTGTGAAACTTGAAGAGAAAAAAGGAGTTAAAATAGTGGACAAGCTGGGTGTGGTGGGGCACTCCTGAAATCCCTGCAGCTCAGGCTGAGGCAGGAGGATCACAAGTTCAAAGCCAACCTCAGCAATTTAGTCCTAAGCAACTTAGTAAGACTTTGGCTCTAAATAAAATAAAAAAAGGGTGGGGGCTGTGGCTCAGTGGTTAAGTGCCCCTGTGGAATGAAATTGACCAAATTGTGCTATATACATATATGAATATACCACAGTGGATTTCACCTCTATGTATATCTATAAAGCATGAATAAAAAATAAATAAATAAAAGGACGACCAGTAGAAGAGGGGGAACAGAGATAGGGAGGAGGAGAGCAAAGAGGAAGAGCTGGAAATTGAAGTGGAACAAATTATATTCCATGCATATATAATTATGTAAAAATAAACCCTGACATTACATATAACTGTAATGTACTAATAAGAATATTAAAAAATAAAACAGTTGATAAATGGCAAAAAATGCTTTAGACGCTTTACAATAAGAAGTGTAGTCAGGCGTTCCAAGATGGCGGCCTAGAGGGAGACTGCACCCCCTGTCGCTCCAGAACCCAGGAGTTAAGAAGGGGAGGCATTGAGAGACTCGGACTGAAATAGAGCCACGGGTGAGTCTGCCCACTGGGTAAAGCTCGGCCCAGGGGGCAGGCCCAGATAGAGGTGGCTTATCGGAGCCGGGCAGGGCAGCTAGAGTCATCCACAGGCAGCCCTGCGCACTCCGGCGGTGGGCCCCGCCCACACAGCCAGCTTCTCCAGGTTCTCTGAACGGAACTGGCCCGCTGGTGAGAGCCTTTCCGACCAGAACAAGCTCCGAGTCCCGGAGCCAGTGCAGCTCAGCGTACTCTGGCACGCAAGCAGATTCAGGGTCCAGACAGGGCAGCCAGAGACTTCCCCAAGTAGTCTGGACCCCTGCGGTGGGAGGTGCCGTTCAAGGCTAGCCTCTCGGAGCTGACCGCCCAGTGAGAGACTTTCTACATAGAACCAGCCACAAGCCCCCGAACCAACGGAGAGCCTCGATCCGCAAACAGCCTCTGGGATCAGGGCAGGGCAGCCAGACACCTCTTCAGGCGGCTCTGCCCACTCCGGCTGCAGGCTCTCTTCTCGGGGCGATCCAAGATGGCGGCCTAGAGGGAGACTGCACCCCCTGTCGCTCCAGAACCCAGGAGTTAAGAAGGGGAGGCATTGAGAGACTCGGACTGAAATAGAGCCACGGGTGAGTCTGCCCACTGGGTAAAGCTCGGCCCGGGGGGGCAGGCCCAGATAGAGGTGGCTTATTGGAGCCGGGCAGGGCAGCTAGAGTCTTCCCAAGGTAGCCTTCCACACTCCGGCAGTGAGCTCCTTCCACACGGCCAGCTGCACGGTGCAGGCCCACAGTGAGAGCATTTCAGCACAGAGCCAGTTCCAAATCGTGGAACCAGTAGGGGGCTAGGGGCAGTTTTCTTCGGATACGCTGTTTTATCAGATTCCTCCAAGACATCAGGCTACTGAAGGCTGGGAGGTGATACACTGGAAATCTACCGGGACACTATAAGCCAATAGCGGAAAACTGCAATATCTCAGGGTCCCATTGACAACTGACCAATATGAGAAAACAAGGGAAGAAAATGTCCCAAACAAACCTAGATACTACATCAATAAAACCCAATGACAGCACAGCAGAAGAAATGTCAGAAAGGGAGTTCAGAATGTACGTAATTAAAACGATCAGGGAAGCAAATGAGGAGATGAAAGAGCAAATGCAGGCATTGAAGGAGGAGATGAAAGAGCAAATGCAGGCATTAAATGATCGCACCAATCAACAGTTAAAAGACCAAATACGGGAAGCAAGAGATCATTTCAATAAAGAGTTAGAGATACTGAAAAAAAACCAAGCTGAAATACTTGAAATGAAGGAAACAATAAACCAAGTTAAAAACTCCATAGAAAGCATAACCAATAGAATGGAGCACCTGGAAGACAGAACCTCAGACATTGAAGACAAATTATTTAATCTTGAAAGCAAAGTTGGCCAAACAGAAAAGATGGTAAGAAATCATGAACAGAATCTACAAGAATTATGGGATATCATGAAAAGGCCAAATTTAAGAATTATTGGGATTGAGGAAGGCTTAGAGAAACAAACCAAAGGAATGAACAATCTATTCAATGAAATAATATCAGAAAATTTCCCAAATCTGAAGAATGAAATGGAAAACCAAATACAAGAGGCTTATAGAACTCCAAACATACAAAATTACAACAGACCCACACCAAGGCACATTATTATGAAAATACCTAACATACAAAATAAAGACAGAATTTTAAAGGCCGCGAGAGAAAAGAATCAAATTACATTCAGAGGGAAACCAATAAGAATATCAGCAGATTTTTCAATCCAGACACTAAAAGCCAGAAGGGCCTGGAACAACATTTACCAAGCCCTGAAAGAAAACGGATGTCAACCAAGAATCTTATACCCAGCAAAACTTACCTTCAAATTTGACGATGAAATAAGATCCTTCCATGATAAACAAAAGCTAAAGGAATTTACAAAAAGAAAGCCAGCATTACAGAACATTCTCAGCAAAATATTCCATGAGGAAGAGATGAAAAACAACGATGCAAATCAGCAACAGGAGGCGCTAGCCTAAAGGAATAGCCAAATAAAGGAGAAACCAAATCATGTCAAAAACAAATATGAGTCAATTGACTGGGAATACAAATCATATCACAATAATAACCCTGAATGTTAATGGCCTGAATTCATCAATCAAAAGACACAGACTGGCAGATTGGATTAAAAAGAAAAATCCAACAATATGCTGCCTGCAAGAGACTCACCTCATAGAAAGAGACACCCATAGACTAAAGGTGAAAGGATGGGGAAAAACATACCATGCACACGGACACAGCAAAAAAGCTGGAGTATCCATCCTCATCTCAGATAATGTGGACTTCAAACCAAAACTAGTCAGAAGGGATAAAGAAGGACATTACATGCTGCTTAAGGGAAGCATAAATCAGCAAGACATAACAATCATAAATATCTATGCCCCGAACATTGGCTCATCCACGTACGTCAAACAAATCCTTCTCAATTATAGAATTCAAATAGACCACAACACAATCATACTAGGCGATTTTAACACACCTCTCTCACCACTGGATAGATCGTCCAAACAAAAATTGAATAAAGAAACTATAGATCTCAACAACACAATCAGCAATTTAGACCTAACAGACATATATAGAATATACCATCCAACAAAGAACGAATACACTTTCTTCTCAACAGCACATGGATCCTTCTCTAAAATAGACCATATTTTATGCCACAAAGCTACTGTTAGCAAATATAAGAAGATAGAGATACTACCTTGTACTCTATCAGATCATAATGGATTGAAATTAGAAATAAATGACAGAATAAAAAACAGAAACTTCTCCAATACTTGGAGACTAAATAATACACTATTATACGATGAATGGATAACAGAAGACATCAGGAGGGAAATAAAAAAATTCTTAGAAGTAAACGAGAACAAAGACACATCATATCAAAATCTCTGGGACACTATGAAAGCAGTACTTAGAGGAAGATTTATTTCATGGGGTGCATTCAAAAAAAGAAGTAGAAATCAACAAATAAACGACTTAACACTACAGCTCAAAGCGCTAGAAAAAGAAGAGCAGACCAATACCAAAAGTAGTAGAAGACAGGAAATAGTTAAAATCAGAGCCGAAATCAACGAAATCGAAACAAAAGAAACAATTGGAAAAATTAACAAAATAAATAGTTGGTTCTTTGAAAAAATAAATAAAATTGATAAACCCTTAGCCACACTAACAAAGAGAAAGAGGGAGAAAACTCAAATTACTAAAATTCGGAATGAACAAGGAAACATCACAACAGACACGAGTGAAATACAAAACATAATTAGAAGCTATTTCGAGAATCTATACTCTAACAAAACAGAAAACCTCGAAGACATCAACAAATTTCTAGAGACATATGAATTACCTAAACTGAACGAGGAGGACATACACAACCTAAATAAACCAATTTCAAGCAATGAAATAGAAGAGGTCATCAAAAGCCTACCAACAAAGAAAAGTCCAGGACCAGATGGGTTCTCAGCCGAGTTCTACAAAACCTTTAAAGAAGAGCTCATTCCAATACTCCTCAAACTATTCCATGAAATAGAAGAGGAGGGAACCCTCCCAAACTCGTTCTATGAAGCCAATATCACCCTGATACCTAAACCAGACAGAGACACATCGAGGAAGGAAAATTTCAGACCAATATCCTTAATGAACATCGATGCAAAAATTCTAAACAAAATTTTAGCAAATCGCATACAAATATATATTAAAAAGATAGTGCACCACGATCAAGTGGGTTTTATCCCAGGGATGCAAGGTTGGTTCAACATTCGGAAATCAATAAATGTCATTCACCATATCAACAGACTTAAAGTTAAGAATCACATGATTATTTCAATAGATGCAGAAAAAGCATTCGATAAAATACAGCATCCCTTCATGCTCAAAACACTAGAAAAAATTGGGGTAGTGGGAACATTCCTAAACATTATAAAGGCAATCTACGCTAAGCCCATGGCTAATATCATTCTAAATGGTGAAAAACTGAAAGCGTTCCCCCTAAAAACTGGAACAAGGCAGGGATGCCCTCTTTCACCACTTCTATTCAACATCGTCCTTGAGACTCTAGCCAGAGCAATCAGACAAACCAAAGAAATTAAAGGGATACGAATAGGAAAAGAAGAACTCAAACTATCCCTGTTCGCTGATGACATGATTATATATTTAGAGGAACCTGGAAATTCCACCAGAAAACTTTTAGAACTCATAAGTGAATTCAGTAAAGTAGCAGGTTACAAGATCAATGCTCATAAATCCAATGCATTTTTATACATAAGTGATGAATCTTCAGAAAGAGAAATTAGGAAAACTACTCCATTCACAATAGCATCGAAAAAAATAAAATACTTGGGAATCAATCTCACAAAAGAGGTGAAAGACCTCTACAATGAGAACTACAGAACACTAAAGAAAGAAATTCAAGAAAACCTTAGAAGATGGAAAGATCTCCCATGTTCCTGGATAGGCAGAATTAATATCGTCAAAATGGCTATACTACCTAAAGTGCTATACAGATTCAATGCAATTCCAATTAAAATCCCAATGATGTACCTTGCAGAAATAGAGCAAGCAATTATGAAATTCATCTGGAAGAATAAAAAACCTAGAATAGCTAAAGCAATCCTCAGTAGCAAGAGCGAAGCAGGGGGCATTGCAATACCAGATCTTCAACTCTACTACAAAGCAATAGTAACAAAAACGGCATGGTATTGGTACCAAAATAGACAGGTAGATCAATGGTACAGAATAGAGGACATGGACACAAACCCAAATAAATACAATTTTCTCATACTAGACAAAGGTTCCAAAAATATGCAATGGAGAAAAGATAGCCTCTTCAACAAATGGTGCTGGGAAAACTGGAAAACCATATGCAATAGAATGAAATTAAACCCCTATCTCTCACCCTACACAAAACTCAACTCAAAATGGATCAAGGACCTTGGAATCAGACCAGAGACCCTGCATCTTATAGAAGAAAAAGTAGGTACAAATCTTCAACTTGTTGGCTTAGGATCAGACTTCCTTAACAGGACTCCCATAGCACAAGAAATAAAAGCAAGAATCAACAACTGGGATAGATTCAAACTAAAAAGCTTTCTCTCAGCAAAGGAAACTATCAGAAATGTGAAGAGAGAGCCTACAGAGTGGGAGAATATTTTTGCCAACCATACCTCAGATAGAGCGCTAATTTCCAGAATCTATAAAGAACTCAAAAAACTCTACACGAAGAATACAAATAATTCAATCAACAAATGGGCTAAGGAAATGAACAGACACTTCACAGAAGAAGATGTACAAGTAATCAACAGATATATGAAAAAATGTTCAACATCCCTAGTAATAAGGGAAATGCAAATCAAAACTACCCTAAGATTTCATCTCACCCCAATTAGAATGGCGATTATCAAGAACACAAGCAACAATAGGTGTTGGCGAGGATGTGGTGAAAAAGGAACACTCATACATTGCTGGTGGGGTTGCAAATTAGTGCAGCCACTCTGGAAAGCAGTGTGGAGATTCCTCAGAAAGCTTGGAATGGAAACACCATTTGACCCAGCTATCCCACTCCTTGGTCTATACCCAAAGGACTTAAAATCAGCATACTATAGAGATACAGCCACATCAATGTTCATTGCTGCTCAATTCACCATAGCCAGATTGTGGAACCAACCTAGATGCCCTTCAGTTGATGAATGGATAAAGAAACTGTGGCATATTTATACAATGGAATATTACTCCGCAATGAAGAATGATAAAATTATGGCATTTGTAGGCAAATGGTCGAAATTGGAGAATATCATGCTAAGTGAGATAAGCCAATCTCAAAAAACTAAAGGATGAATGATCTCGCTGATAAGTGGATGAGGACATATAATGGGGGTGGGAGGGGTTAGCATTAGGTTTAGGGTTAGGTTTAGAGTTAGGCTAAGGAGAGCGGTAAGAATGAAGGAAAGAAGGACTGTATAAAGGGAAAAGGGTGGGAGGGGTGGGGGGGAAGGGAAAAAAAAGAAACATCATTACCCTATGTAAACGTAAAAAAATAAATAAAAAAAAAATAAAAATAAAACATTTTGCTAAGTGAAAGAAAAAAAAAAGAAGTGTAGTCAAATTGGTTTTTTTTTTATTAACGCTTGTGAGAGGAAATTCTGATGTAACCATTGTACCTTATGTTAGTAATTGCGTCATAGTGCGACCTAGGTGTTCACAATTAACTTTTTTTTTGGTAGTGGAGACTGAACCCAAGGGCACTTAACCACTGAGCCACATCCCCAGAATTTTTTATTTATTTATTTATTTAGAGACAGGATCTCACTAAGTTGCTGAGGTTGACTTTGAATTCACAATCCTTCTGCCTCAACCTCCTGAGCCACTGAGATTACAGGCCTTCACCATGGCACCTGGCACAATTAACTACTTTTAACAACAAACTACCTTAAAGTGTCCTTGAATTGCTGAGATTGCTCAAAAGCAAAGATTGTACTGAGAAAACCTTAATGTGTTTTAGAAAGTGGACCTGACACTGGGCATGGTGGCGCATGTCAGTAATCCCAGCAGCTCGGGATGCTGAGGCAGGAGTATGTGCAAATTCAAAGCCAGCCTCAGAATTTAGGCTGTCTGAAATATAAAAAAGGGGCTGGGGATGTTGCTCAGTGGTTAAGCATCTCCTGGGTTATAATCCTGATACCCCATCCCCACCAAAAAGAAAAGTTGTCCTGGCCTCCTGCATTATCCTGAATTTATGTATGTATGTATATGTATGTATGTTTGTACCATGGATTGAACCCAGTGGCCCTTAACCACTGAGCCACACCCCCAGCTCTGTTTTGGATTTTATTTTAGAGACAGGGTCTCACTGAGTTGCTTAGGGCTTTGGTAAATTGCTGAAACTGGCTTTAAACTCTTGATCCTCCTGCCTCAGCCTCCCAAGCTGCTGGGATTACAGGCCTGTGGCACCCACCGTGCCTGACCTGAATTTTCATTTTTGTTGTTTTCTACTCTGGTCGTTTCTCATGAAGATGACAGACTGAATGAATGATTGGTTCTTTCCCAGGGTTCTCTCAGGGTTGATCAAAGAACATTCAAAAGTATGATTACCTGTTTTCAGTATGGAAGGTACAATAACATGCTTCCTTGGGTTGGGGATGGGGAGAAGAGCCTCACCCTGGCCTTGGAATCTTCTATTATGTTTCTTTTGAAGCTGCAGGACCTCTGGGTCAAAATGGCTGCATTCCTCATGTTCTTCACAAAGAAGGAGGGCAGTAAGCATAATTTGGAGTGTACTAGATGAAGATTTCACTGCTACCTTCCCATGAAGCTCTGAGTAGCCTCTTAAGAAATTTCCCTTATGAGTCCAGGGTTGGGCCTGAACATTCATATTAGCACAGACAGGATTCTGCTCTGTCTGGAAATACAGTTCTCTCACTTAGGGATTCACCTTGCTCCATCTTGCACATGTATGTGGTCCCAAAGGGTGAGAGTGAGGATGAAGTGATGGAAGGCAGAGGAGAAAAGGTGGGGGCCAGTGTAAAGACCCTATGGGTATCTGACAAACTTCGTGGGTGCATAGGCCTACTGATGGTGATTCAGGGATGTCACTTCACAAAAAGAGGTCTCCTTGCCATTCTGTTTCAATGGCATTCCCATTCATATACTATTAACCGCATTTTATACACAAAAACAATCATACTGAGAATTCCCTTATTTACTGAAAAATACAAAAACATGTCCTATCAAAAATGGCATTGACTCTGTTAAATTTATTAAATTCATGGAACAGGAATTTGGTGACATACTCTTTTTTTTTTTTTTTTTTTTTGGTGACATACTCTCAATATGTCAAGATATGTTTGGAAAACGTTATGTTTTCCAAAGTGGCAAAATAGCACTTTGGAAAAACTGTCATGAAGACAGACCTTAGAAAATAGGTACTACAAAATGACTGCTGTCGATAGGAACCCATTTCAGGGTAAAAGAAGGCAAGAACAGAGGAAGCATGGATGACATAGGTGGCCTGGGTGACTGACTCCAAATGAATCCATATCCAATCAGAATCCAGGACAAGGGTGGATGGCCTTCTAGGGCCCATCTGAGATTATACCCACAGGGTGACCCAAGACGATGGGGAAAGGAATATTTTTGAACATTATTAATGTCCTCTGACATCTCCTTCACTTGACCCTCTGTTTTTTGTAAATTTTTTTAAAAATATTTTTATTAGTTATTGATGAACCTTTATTTATTTACTTGTATGCGGTGCTGAGAGTCAAACCCAGTGCCTCATGCATGCTAGGGAAGCGCTCTACCACTGAGTCACAATCCCAGACCCCCACTTGACCCTCTTATTCTTAAACCAAACCTTCAATCAGAAGGGAAGAAGGGGATTGGCTTATTATGTCGAGCAGTTACTGTCATAATAAAAAAACTCCACAACATGCAACTCTTTACACCATTGAAATTTTAGATTCCACTAGGAAAAGCTATTTCCTTATTGATAAAATATTTTAGGGAAGTTAACCCTGTTTTCCATCCCTTCAGTTCAGGTGGGGACTAGGCTTACTACTTTGTCTATCTCCTCTCATCTGTAATATTCTTTCGTGACTTTTTCCTATTCTTGGATTCAACCCCAGCTGACAAACTGCGCTCAGTCCCAGCAGGTAATGCTATGCCTGGTAACATACTGAAGAAATGGATCCTGACAGCTGACCATTGACTATCAGGTGTTCAGATGCTTCTGGTCCTTCCTATCACCGTGGCTGTGGGAAAGAGCATGGTATAATGCAGGTCCCATTTAAACTGGTGAATGCCTGTAATCCTAGCAACTTGGGAGGCTGAAGCAGGAGGATTGCAAGTCTGAGGCTAGCCTCAGCAACTTAGGGAGACCCTGTCTCAAAATGAAAAATAAATAAAAAGGGCTGGGGATGTAACTCAGCAGTGAAGTGCCCCTGAGTTCAATCCATAGGACCTAAACAAACAAACAAATCAACAAAAAGTCATACTACAGGGAACAGCATATGCAAAAAGCCCAACTTTAGTCTGAAGTAAGTAAATAGAAGTGGGATGGATTTTTACACAGGTTTTCTCAAGGATGCCTAAGGAGCCATTTATCCTCTGAAACCTTGAGTGTAAAAAAGATAGTCTGACAAGGAATGCTGTTCATGGGTGATCTGGAGAGTTTGTAGCTTGCCTTACTTCTGATAGGAGAAAGGTATTTCAGCTTACAGAGTTAAGGAAATTTGGCCAAAGTGGGTCCAAATTCACTAAAACTGAACACTGCCAAATCTGCAGTTCCTTTCCATTGCTGCACTCACACATGCACTGTGGAGCAAGCTGAAAAAACTCACCCTGGAGTTTGCTTTTGGTTTAGAAATATATTCTCTTAATACAACTGATGGCTTTCTATGGTTTCTTAGTAATATTTTGGCCCCTTGACCTACAAATTAGTCATCGCTGCCTGAGCCACTGCAAAAGTATTTCAAATTAACATAGGTAACAATCTGGTCTGAATTAGGGGCCTCTACCCCTCTCTATCAAATGAATTTCACAGAACTCATTCTTTAAAAATAATATCTCCAGGGCTGGGGAGATAGCTCAGCTGGTAGAGTGCTTACCTTGCAAGTACAAGGCCCTGAGTTCGATCCCCAGCACCGCAAAAAAAAAAAAAAAAAAAAAAAAAAAAAAAAAAAAAAATACCTCCAGGGTTGGGGGTTTAGTTCTGTAGTAGAGCCCCTGCCTAGCATATTCTAAGGTCCTGGGTTCAAACCCCAGTGCAAACAAAACAAAAACCACTCAAAATTGAACAAACAAAAACAAAGCGACAACAAAAAATACCTGTTGTGTGGGGGCTCTGACCCAGGAAACAGATTCGGGGTTCTGCAGATGGAAGAAGATGAGAAGCATGGTGGGAATATTGGTCATCCTTTATTTGAAGGTGGCCATAGCCATTAGCCAGCCCCCAGTTTCAGCTTCAGCAGCAAGCTAGTGACATTTTAGTCCCTCTAAGCGCATTTCCATAGGCCCTTTTTTTTTTTTTTTTTTTGGTGCTGGGGATCGAACCCAGGGCCTTGATGCAGGTCAAACAAAGAAGGCAAACTGCCAGCAGGTGACATGAGGTGGGGATGCATTCTCACAAGTTCATGTTTATGACCTTGAGTCTATTGCTGAATGTTTCTGGCCTTGACTAGCCCTGGCTACACGTACGCTAAAAACATAACAGGCATTGGAGCCTAACTAAAGCCATTTTGTGGCCTGCTCCCAAAATACCTTTTTTTCCCCAAATTCAAAACCTTAATCTTATTAGACACTAAGAAAATAAAATAGTACACACTAGGAGAAAATACCTTAAGAGCATATATCTGACAAAGGAATTATATGTAATACATATAAATGTTCTTACTGTCCAATCAAAAAAAAATACCCTCTGACATCAGAAATTCCTCAAGAGTATTTGCTCATAAAGTTAAATGTGTGCCATATCTTCAAGGTATATATTTAGAGTGTATGCAATTTGTCTTTAACCTTTTGGTTTTTTTTTTTTTTTTTTTTTTTTTTTTGGTGGTGGTGCTAGGGATTGAACCCACGGCCTTGTGCAAGGCAAGCACCCTACCAACTGAGCTATATTCCCAGCCCCATCCTTTTTGCCCTTCTTTATTCTAGATTGGAACTTTATTCTAGATTGTTCATTTTGGTTTCCATTTTAGACAAATTTCCAGTTTGCTAAACCTTTCCCCCTCCCCCCACAATGTATTTTATCAATGTTTTCAGGCTGACATGTCAAACCACTCCAGAAAACTAAAATTCAGGGCTTCCATTTTCTACATTGCTTTACTACAGGATAAAAACAGAACAACCAAGCACTTAAAGACTTTTAAGCTATCTACCTCATTAATCACAGCATAACAAAACATACTAAACCACTCATTTAGTGTGCTGTGTGGGAATTATTCCTTTACCCTGTTGCCTAAACATTTATAAAGTCACCCTTTAGCCAAGAGCCTACACCAGATTTAAACTGTTTTAAACAATAGTGAACACTCTCATGATCTAGCTCTTTGGTGCATTAATTTGCATACTTCCCAGATCAGACTGAGTCCCAACCTGACTCCTCACAGAAGTATTTCTTAAAAAATATCATTGTTAGAGCCAGATGTGGTGCTGCGTGCCTGAAACCTCAGTGGCTTGGGAGGCTGAGGCAGACGATTTCAAGTTCAAAGCCAGCCTTAGCAATTTAGCAAGGCTCTAAGCAACTTAATGAGACCCTGTCTCAAAATTTTTAAAAAAGGGGGAAAGGCTAAAAAAGAAAAGGCCCTGGGGACATGGCTCTGTGGCTAAAGCACCCCCAGAGTTCAATCCCTGGTACTGAAAACAAACAAACAACAGCAACAACAACAAAAAAAAAAACCACAAATGAATAACACTATTAGAAGCTGAACTTTATATTTTATTGATATGTGGAATACTCAGTTTGAATTTCATTTTTATTTCTTTCATGAGTAAGTCATATTTCTTTTGGTAATGAGAAATACCCATATGCTTAGGTTTACTTATCTCATTTCTCACTCCCCAACCCCCAACCCCAATTCAAAACTCATTTCACAAACATGGAAAAGGCAACAAAAACACAGCAGCTTGAGAATGCCTAGAAAGGTGTCTGAAGTCTTGAAGCAGGTTTTAGAATGGCTTCTATGGCAAATTGTTTTTTTCAGGTTTATCGAGCTCCACTTTGCCTTCAGTAGCACTCAGGGGTATTGCAAGTTTCTTTCTGAAAGGGAGAAAACATCAAAAGTTCAATATCTGGATTTGTGAATGCAGTAAAATATGCGGATGTACACTTCTTACTTATTTCAAAATGTCTATCCTCCCATAGCCCCAGTTCATTTTCTTTAATACCCAGTTCCAGGCTTGCTTTAGGGATAGATTTTTCTTTGTAGAATTTAAGGGGGCGCTAAAAATATCAAGATTTAATATTAATTATTTTAATTCAGCATTTGAAACACAAAAATTAATGAAATGTTTCTATAGTGATCAAATTATCCTCACTCTCGTTGCACTGTTATCTAAAACGTTATTTAGAAAAACAGGAGTTCAGCTAAAAGTTTCCCGAGTTGACTGAATTTATATACGGCATGGAAATGTGAACCTTGATTCCCAGTAAGCATCTCTCCAACCTGGCAGGCAGACTCAGTGGCCTTGAGTCCCCTATGTAAGCTTTTGGCTCTGGAAAAAAGCCAAAGTCATTCTGTGATGAGACCTGTCGCCCCAGAGAACTAGGCGCCTCCAGGGCAAGCCGCTTACCTTGCGAACACGTCGGGGTATTGAGTGCGTTGGAAAACGCGCTCCAGTTCCTGCAGTTGCAATTGGCTGAACTTGTTGCAGAAATCGCCATGCTCCTCGTCCCCAGCCTGGAAACCCTCAGCGGCCTCGTGGCCTGGCTCCTTCAACTCCTGCAGCCTGGGCTTCTCGTCGCCACCGCCGCCCTTCTGGTTCTCATTGTCGTTCACAGGGCCAAGGGCGCCCGCGCCAGCATCGCAGCCTTCTGCTGCTGCTCCCTGCTCAGGTTCGGGCCTTATCTTCTGCCCGTGGTCGTCTCCTCCCACTGCAATCACCGAGCTATCGGTCGGCTTCTTATCTGGAAAAGAGGGAAGTCGCGGTGGCGGGGGGATTGGGACAGATCTTGGTGTTCAAACCCTGGGCTGGCACCCGTGAAGCAGCGGCGGTGGTGGCGGCGGCACAGTGGCGTCCCATCCAGTCACCTCTCCCAGACGGATTTTGTCTTGGGAGTTCACGCCAAAGCGTGGGTCCTGACCCAGACACTGACCCTGAACTTCTCCCTTGAGCTCACCAATTCCCAGGCTTTGGTTGCTGGCGTCCTCGCGGCCGCACTCCTGTGGACGGTCCATGATGCGAGTGCCGTCGATTAAGCTGTGAGCCACCGCGAAGTCTGCGAAGTAGCGCTGTCTTGTGCTTAGTCTGGGTTATCGCTTGTTTGCACGCTACTGGCTAGACCACTACTTCTTGTAATCTCAAATTGCACTGCGATTGGTGGATTGGACCCGGGGGTGCACACGGGGCTAGGGCGTGGCCACAAAGCTGGGGGAGGGCGTGGCCGAAGGGCGCCGTAGTGTGCGTGACTGTATGGTTATTGGGAGCTAAAACTTGCAACTTAAGAGAACTCCTGACCCGGGTGGTGTGTCTGTCTCGAGGAACAGGCTGTACTGGATTGTACAAGTCGATTTGGTGCAGGGGGAGGGGCAGACGAGAGAGACCTCACACTACCCCCCAGGGTCCTTGGAGGAATGTTTGAAACATTTCTCTGCCCAGACGTCGATGCACGCTCACTGGGGCATGGCACAGTATCCTAAGCTCTTCAAGAGCGCGAGAGGCAGAGATAGGGCGGAAAAACCACGCGGAGCACATAGCAGCTCCAGCACGTGGAATGGAAAGGCAATGAACCTTGTGACACGTGAGGTCTGTAAGCACCGCTCTCTCTTCTAGGACTCTGATTCTGTTCCATTTTCTCCCCAAATCCCTAAATTGGACTAGTAATTAAAGATTAAACGAACAGGTAGCAGACTACTTGCAAAATTTTTGCAATCACGTACTGAAAGCTTAGCGCTCCAAGCTCTCTAGGGGGTCGGGAGGAGCAGGAGCTTGAGACTGGATTTGCAGAGCGTTCAGGGTGCTCAGATGCAACCTGCAGGAAACCCAGCACGCCCGTGTGCAGGACCTTGCCCAGTGCATCCAAGAATGCTTAAGCTGCACTTGACTTTTCTTTTGGATGCAGTTGTGGAGCACGCAGTATCTGCTAATTTATGCTGCGCTTGCTCCCTTTGCTGGTCGGGTGCTGTAGATCTGGGGTAATACTCGCCTTCCACTCTGCGTCTACCTCCCCTCCCCCTCCTTATTCTTTTCTCCCCCGCCTGGCCTTCCACCCCCCTCTTTTTCCTATTCCACCCGTTAGGTCTAGAACTTTCTAAACTCTTGCTCCCCACTGATAAAGATAAAAAAAGCGGGGGTGGGGCTGGGGATGTAGCTCAGTTGGTAGAGTGCTTACCTTGCAAGCACAAGGCCCTGGGTTCAATTCCCAGCACCCTTAAAAAAAAAAAAAACGGGGGTGGAGGGGAGTAGATTCTCTTTAAAAAGTGTTTGGCAGAACCATGGGTCGTGTTAATATCCCCAATATTGAGAATAGCTCCTAATAATGGGCCCTATGCTTGAAAATGCACATCATTTAGCTCATCTTTACTTTCATAACCATGGTTATCAGACTCATTTTACAAAATAAATTAACCATTTTCATTAGCCCCTAAAAGTAAGGTGGACCCTACTCATCTGGCCTACTGCGATTAACAGATGAAAATAAATCTTTTCTATTTTGTGTTCCCAGAGGGTGATTAGGAAACTAGCTATAGGATGATTGGCTGATTACTTTATTCTGAAAAAGCTGTCAAGTGATTTCACCCCCCCAGCCTCTCCCTGACTTTAACCAACCTCCCCAGGCTGGCTCTTACTGGGTTCTGCAGGCCTCTTGGAGCTAGGTACCCTGCGATGAATTTTGGCATCAGATCAGTTGTTACCCAAGAGAACTGCAATGCTTTTAATCATGGCACGCATAAGCCTAGGTAAGACATCTATCAAAATTTGAATCCTATGGTCTCTCACATCTGAGATTCCTATGATTTATTCCAGTGCTTTCTAAACTTCAATCATGTACCCCTTTGTTGACCCCTGTCTGGGTACTAGCCAAGTTAGTATTTATTTAAAATCTTTAGTTAAATTGATTCAGGCTTGAAAACATTACATACCTAATTTAGCCTTATCCAAGTAAAAATTGGCATGAATCACACATTTTTTTTCATATCCTTTGTGGTCTAAGTGATTGGTTTATATTAATACATTTAACCCTCTTACCACCCCATAGACATAGATGTGTTATTACCCTCATGTTATAATCACAGAGACGTTAGGTAACCTGCTCATAGTCACCCACTTGGGAAATGTCCAGAGCTGGGATTTGAACCTGTCCTCTGAATACTAACCCTAATACCAAGGATGTGCTCAGTTATGTTTGCTGTTATGCTATATACCATTATCATCATATTTTGTAATTAATTAACTAGAGATAACCAGAGATAGATGTATTTTTTCAACTGAAAATTCTCTTTACTGGTTTAACTAGCAAATTAGTGTCATAAATATCTAATGGAACTTTGTATATTAGTAAGTAACCAAAGAATAAATGGTGATATCCAGAAAAAATGAGTTGAAAACAAGACACAAAAAGTGGTTGAATTTATTAAGTTAAATACCCATTCTTCTCAATAACATTACATTCTTTTCTATTGTTTGAATATTTAAGAAAAATATTTGAAGCCATAAAGTTGAAAATCATAATTCACCATTCTGATTTCATGTTTTTTATTATAATAGTGATCTAATATGATAGATCACTGGTGACACTTATTTTGTTAGACAATAAAAATAATTAGAACATTTATTTGAAGTCTGGAAATAGGAAAGCATAGTCTTACATACTATATTCATATTCCTTCTTGGGATGTTGCCTTAGAACTACAGATACATAATGATACTATAAAAAAATCTACAGGGATGCAAGGTTGGTTCAACATCAGGAAATCAATAAATGTAATTCACCATATCAATAGACTTAAAGTTAAGAATCACATGATTATTTCGATAGATGCAGAAAAAGCATTTGATAAAATACAGCATCCTTCATGCTCAAAACACTAGAAAAAATTGGGATAGTGGGAACATTCCTTAACATTGTAAAGGCCATCTATGCTAAGCCCATGGCTAATATTATTCTAAATGGTGAAAAACTGAAAGCATTCCCTCTAAAAACTGGAATAAGGCAGGGATGCCCTCTTTCACCACTTCTATTCAATATCGTCCTTGAAACTCTAGCCAGAGCAATTAGACAGACCAAAGAAATTAAAGGGATATGAATAGGAAAAGAAGAACTCAAACTATCCCTATTTGCTGATGATATGATTGTATACTTAGAGGAACCAGGAAATTCCACCAGAAAACTGTTAGATCTCATAAGTGAATTCAGTAAAGTAGTGGGATATAAGATCAATGCACATAAATCTAAGGCATTTCTATACATAAGCGATGAATCTTCAGAAAGAGAAATTAGGAAAACTACCCCATTCACAATAGCTTCAAAAAAGATAAAATACTTGGGAATCAATCTCACAAAAGAGGTGAAAGACCTCTACAGTGAGAACTACAGAACACTAAAGAAAGAAATTAAAGAAAACCTCAGAAGATGGAAAGATCTCCCATGTTCTTGGATAGGAAGAATTAATATTGTCAAAATGGCCATACTACCAAAAGTGCTATACAGATTCAATGCAATTCCAATTAAAATCCCAATGATGTACCTTACAGAAATAGAGCAAGAAATTATGAAATTCATCTGGAAGAATAAAAAACCCAGAATAGCTAAAGCAATCCTCGGCAGAAAGAGTGAAGCAGGGGGTATCGCAATACCAGATCTTCAACTCTACTACAAAGCAATAGTAACAAAAACGGCATGGTATTGGTACCAAAATAGAAAGGTGGATCAATGGTACAGAATAGAGGACACGGACACAAACCCAAATAAATACAATTTTCTCATACTAGACAAAGGGGCCAAAAATATGCAATGGAGAAAAGATAGCCTCTTCAACAAATGGTGCTGGGAGAATTGGAAATCCATATGCAACAGAATGAAACTAAACCCATATCTCTCACCATGCACGAAACTAAACTCAAAATGGATTAAGGATCTCAGAATCAGACCAGAGACCTTGCATCTTATAGAAGAAAAAGTAGGTCCAGAGCTTCAACATGTCGGCTTAGGACCAGACTTCCTCAACAGGACTCCCATAGCACAAGAAATAAAAGCAAGAATTAATAACTGGGATAGATTCAAACTAAAAGCTTTCTCTCAGCAAAGGAAACTATCAGCAATGCGAAGAAAGAGCCTACAGAGTGGGAGAAAATCTTTGCCAATCATACTTCAGATAGAGCACTAATCTCCAGAATCTATAAAGAACTCAAAAAACTCTACACCAAGAATGCAAGTAATCCAATCGACAAATGGGCTAAGGAAATGAATAGACACTTCACAGAAGAAGATCTACAAGCAATCAACAAACATATGGAAAAATGTTCAACATCTCTAGTAATAAGAGAAATGCAAATCAAAACCACCCTAAGATTCCATCTCACCCCAATTAGAATGGCGATTATCAAGAATACAAGCAACAACAGGTGTTGGTGAGGATGTGGGGAAAAAGGTACACTCACACATTGCTGGTGGGGCTGCAAATTAGTGCAGCCACTCTGGAAAGCAGTATGGAGACTCCTTAGAAAACTTGGAATGGAACCACCATTTGACCCAGCTATCCCACTCCTTGGCCTATACCCAAAGGATTTAAAATCAGCATATTACAGAGATACAGCCACATCAATGTTCATAGCTGCTCAGTTCACAATAGCCAGATTGTGGAACCAACCTAGATGCCCTTCAATTGATGAATGGATAAAGAAAATGTGGTATATATATACAATGGAATATTACTCAGCCATAAAGAATGATAAAATTATGGCATTTGCAGGCAAATGGATGAAAGTGGAGAATATCATGCTAAGTGAGATAAGCCAATCTCAAAAAACCAAAGGAAGAATGATATCGCTAATAAGTGGATGAGGACACATAATGGGGGGTGGGAAGAGTTAGTGTTAGGGTTAGAGTTAGGTTTAGGGGGGGCAAGAATGGAGGAAGGAAGGACTGTATAGAGGGAAAAGAGGGGTGGGAGGGGTGGGGGGAAGGGAAAAAATAACAGAATGAATCAAACATTACCCTATGTAAATTTATGATTACACAAATGGTATGCCTTTACGCCATGTACAAATAGAGAAACAACATGTATCCCATTTGTGTACAATAATAAAAAAGATAAATAAATAATTAAAAAAAATCTAGATATCTAGGGAAAACTGGAGATAACTAAAATGACCAGCATAAGCCAGAAAATGAAAAAGCATCCTTCTCAACTCTGACATCATATTTTTTATTAGTATAATGTGTTACTATGATGGATAAGTCACAGAACCCAGGGAAAAAGTCAAATACAAATAACATGACAACTGGTGTTATTGCTTAAATATAGGAAGATGAAAACCATATTCTTTAAAAAATATTTTTAGTTGTAGATGAAACCCATGACTTTATTTTATTCACTTATTTTTTATGTGGTGCCTGAGGACTGAACCCAGTGCCTCACATGTGCTAGGCAAGCACTCCATCACTGAGCTACAACCCCAGCCCCCCATATTCTCAATTCTACCTTTTAATTTCGTGTTAGAATAAGGAGTTAATACTACTGAGAACTGGGAATATCCAGGGAACTAGTTAACTAGAAATAAGCAGAGATAAGTAGAAAAATACATAGGAATCCAGAATCTGAAAAACACATTTTTCCTAATCTTAAATTCTCATTATAGTGGATAATGAGTGAATACTGTGGTCATCTAGTGGTATACAGGTGATTAGTTAGAGAAAGGTGACTGGAAAACAAAGAATAAATATTTGACACCAGAAAGTTAATGAAGACTTCATTCTCAATTCTTTTATGTATTATAAAATAATGAGTTAATATTATTTACAAGTAATGGTACCTATTTATTTAATTACAGGGAATTAGGTGTACCTAGGACAACAATTTGAATCCAGGAATTTTTAAAATCCATCGTATTGACACATAAATTTAACTATTGTTGCAATCATCTGTTAATGCCATAGGTGAATATTGGTACCCAGGTAACTAGTTTACAGGGGATATAGATAACCAAGAAATCTGTTTGAATACAGAAGTTGAAAAACTGTTCCTTTACCACCCTAATCTTATGTTGGAATGAAGATTTAGTTCTATTGATAATTAGTAGTAACATGTTCTCTAGGTAACTACAGATAACTAGTTGAAGCAAGAATGTGAAATCAATCTTTTTAAAAATATTTTTAGTTGTTGATGGACCTTTTTAAAATTTATTTATTTGTGGTGCTGAGAATCAAACCCAGTGCCTCACACATGCTAGGTGAGTGCTCTACCACTGTGCTACAACCCCAGCCCCAGAAATCAATCTTCTGAATATGAAATTCTTATTTCTGGTTGAAAAAATGTAACAGAAGTATAGATAATTAGGAGTAGCCATTTACTAGATACCTACAGGACTTTGAATTTAGGAAACTGGGAAACACTCTTCCCAATTGTTAATTCTTTTTTGGAATGTAGAGTTGGTAATGTAGGTAACAAGATGAATGTGGATAGGAGTTGAATTGAAATAACCATATAAAAGCAGAACAAGCAGTTGAAGGCTGAAGGCTACAAAAATTCTTCTCAAATGTTAGTCTGAATTTTTGTTGGAATAGGATGTCATTTGTACTATAACTAGTGGCACCTAGATGTTAGTAACATAGAGATGGTTGGAAATAGCTAGAATAAGTAGTTGAGGTTTAGCGCTGAAATAAAATTTGTCTGGGATTCTACATTCATTTTTCCTGTTGGATTAATCAGTTAGCACTGTAAATAAATAGTGCTTAGGTAAATATTTAAATAAAGCATATCTAACAGAAACCATGAGTTGAAAGCATATCTACTATGATTTGAATATGGTTTACCCCCAAAGATTTATGTGCTGGAATTTTAGTCCCCAATGTAATGGGATTGAAGAGGTGGGGCCTTTGAAATATGTCAATTAGATCTTTGAGAGAGTTTCATATTCTTGTGGCAGTGAGATAGGTTTCATGGAAATGCATTCTCACTCTCATTGGACTGGAGGTGATCTCTTGCCACGTGATCTCTCTCTCTCGCACTCTCTCTCTCTCTCTCTCTCTCTCTCTCGCTCGCTTTCACACACACACACACATACACACACACACACACACACACGCGCATGCACATGCTCCTAACATGGGATGTCATCCACCATGTTATAATGCAGCATGAAGGGTTTACCTCACCAATATCCAATACCAGTGTCATGCTCTGTGAGCTAAATAAACCTCTTTCCTTTATGAAGAATCCAGTCTTAGGTATTTTCTTATAGAAACACAAAATGGACTAAGATAACATTCTTCTTAATCTCTCTTATTTTGTGATGAAATAATCCATAAATCCAAGAGATGAATAGTGGGACCTACCTAGGTTTATAGGAGGTAACTAGAAATAAGCAGAAATACTGGTTGAAGTCAGGAAATAGAAAAAGACGTTGTCAAATTTAAATTCTTATTTCCTATTGAAATAATAAGTTAGTACCACAGATATGTAGTGGTATCTAGATAATTAGTTAAATATAGATAACTAGTGATAACTAAAATAACCAAAGTCAGGAAGCTGAAAATCATGATAATCTTACGTTTATCTTCTTATTTCCTTGTTGGAGTTATGAGTTGATTGGAGAGATATCCAGTGGGATTTAAGTAATCATTAATCTAGAGAAAATCAGAAAAACAAGTTGTACTCACCAAGCTGAAAACAACTCTCAACCCTAAATTCACATTTTATAAGCCAATCCCCAAAAAACCAAAGGCCAAATGTTCTCTCTGATTTGTGGCTGGTAACCCAAAACAAGGGAGGTTGGTGAGGGGAATAATAGAAGTCCACTGGATTAGACAAAGGGAAACAAGGGATGGGACGGGGGAGGGGAATAGGAAAGACAGTAGAATTAATCAGTCATAACTTTCCTAGCCTTGTATTTGTATATACCACCAGGGTAACTCTGCATCATGTATAGCCACAGGTGTGGGATCCTAAGTAGAATAAGTTATGCTGTATGTATGTATATTCTGCCAAAATACATTCTACTGCCAGGTATAACTAAAAAAATAAAATAAAATAAAAAATGTACAAAATCCTAAAAAAATAAATAAATTCATATTTCAATTAAAATGTTAATGCTCTACACAAACAGTAGTATCTATGTTAACTACATTCTTAGAGTTAGCTAGGGGTGACTAAGAAGTCTAGGGAAACATACACATTTACTCACACTAACTTCTTACTGCTTGTTGGGAAAATGAGTTAATTCTAGGAATAAGTAGTGATTTTTTGGCAATTGCTTAACTGGCAACATAAAGCACCCCTCACATCTGAATTCCCAAATCTTGTTGAATTAATGAGTTCACCCAGTAGGTATTAGTCACACCTGTGTAACCATTTTACCAGTGATTACTAGATGTAACTAGGTACGCTGACTGAATTTTAGATTTTGAAAAACCCTTTCTTCTCATATCTAAGTATTCATGTCTTCGTAATGTGGGAATAGTGCTATAGTTACTTAGGTAACTATTACGTAGAAATAAGTAGAGGAGCATGTAAAGGCACAATGCTATAAAACAAATCCAACTTTGCAGTCTTATTTAAAAAAAAACTTGTTAGTAGTCAGGCACAGTGGTGCATGCCTACAATCCCAGCTGCTTGGGAGGCTGAGGCAGGAGGATCATAAGTTCAAAGCCAGCCTCAGCAAAATTGAGACACTAAGCAGGGCTGGGGAGATAGCTCGGTTGGTAGAGTACTCGCCTTGTAAGCACAAGTCCCTGGGTTTGATCCCCAGCACCGCAAAAAAAAAAAAAAAAAAAAAAAAAAAAAAATGGGGAGAGAGACACTAAGCAGCTCAGTGAGACCCTGTCTCTAAATAAAATACAAAATAGGGCTGGGCATGTGGCTCAGTGGTTAAGTGTCCCTCGGTTCAATCCTGGGTACTTAAAGGAAAAAAAAAATCCACACTTGTTATTAATATAAATAACTGTTAGGTAAATACAATCTAGTGATACTAGAAATAAGTAGGAAAAATACATGAAGCTAGGATGTAGAAAAACACGTTTATTCAAACCAATTTTTATTTCCTCTTCATATATGGTATTGAAAATATACATAACTGATGGTAGATGTGAAATATTTCATTAGAGATAACTAGAATTTGCTGAAAAACTACATAAAACTTCAAAGCTGAAAACACAGCTTATCTTATGTAAAAATCTTTGTTTTTGGAATGTGAAAGTAGTGCTATAAATAACTAGAATACATAAGTAAATTTTATATAGCAATAATTAGATATTACCTGAGTGACTAGTTGAATACAGATTTTAAAAACCTCTTTCTCAATCTAATTTCTTTTTCTTTTTAAATTAATGCTTTAGTGATATAGATAACTAGTGTTAAGTAAGCACTTATCCAGGAATAACTGGAAATAATGAAAACTAACTGAAATCAGGATGGTGAAAAACATTTTTCTCAAGTGCAACTTCTTATTTCTTCTTTTTAAAATTATTTTTATTTGATCTTTTTAGTTATACATGGCAGTAGAATCTATTTTGATATATTTATACAAGCATGGAATATATCAATTTATTTCTTCTTAAATTAAGGTAGTAGAAAGGTAGATAACTAGTGGTATATACATAAACACTTTAACCAGATTAACTAAAAATAACTGGAAAACTATTACTGCCTCCAAAACAAAAAGGTACTTTTCTAAAAATTTTTTTGTGGTACTGGGGGTGGAATACACTTTTCTAAAACTTTTTATATATGTGTCATGACTACAAATAACAAGTAGTAAATAGGCATTTGATTATTTATAACTAAAAATGATTAGAAAGAATAAGTTAAAGCTGGGAACTTGCAGGAATCCATCTTGACCTGATTACAGCTATCTTGAACTGTTACTTGAATGGCCTCAAACTTGTGATCCGCCTGTTAGAATTACAGGCACCTGCCACCATACCTGGTTTCAGATTGTGCAAAAGATCTACCTGTATGCTGTCTACAAGAAAATCATCGTAGCTTTAAAGATTCATAGACTGAAAGCAGAGATGGAAAATGATGTTCCATGAAAATGGTAACCCAAAGGGAGCACAGGTGACTATACTTACATCCGATGAAACAGAAAATGTTTCACCTATCCAAAGAGAAAAATACTATTACAAGATAATGGCAAAGTGTCAATTTATCAAGTGTATATAACAACTGTAGATATATATGCACCCATTATTGGAGCACTAAATATGTAAAGGAAATACTAACAAAATAGAAAAGAGAATAGACAGCAATACAATACTAAATAGGAGAATATTATGACCTCATTTTCAACAATGGACAGATCATTCCAACAGAAAATCCATGCAAGGAATCATTGAACTTGAATCATAACTTAGATCAAATGGAAAACACACACACACACACACACACACACACACACACACACAAAACAAACAAACAAAAAACCAGTCTATCTGTGAGCACAGAAAGCACATTTGTCTCTAGCACACACAGAACATTCTCCAGGATGGCTCAGATGTCAGGCCACAGAACAAGGCTTGATACAGCCCTCCTTTTTCCAGACTCCTTGACCAGGGACCAGGTAGAGTGAGCACATCAGATCCTCAACAGACATTGTGTGAGGGACCACTCAGGGTCCCAGACAAGAAGTCAGTGTGCAACTAACTTTCCCTACCTGGTTCCTTTTGCTACTGGGTCTGGCTCCTCCCCTGGGGGACTTTCAGTCCACTGGGCAGCACCTCCTCTCCCACTCCAGCTGCCTATATGTTCTCTCATGACTCCCATTTTTTCCTCTGTCTCTGACTTCACTAAGGATAAGTTGGAACTGCACTGGGAAACTAGAGACCTCACTGGCTGGCTCCTCTGAGATCTCTCCTGTCCCATCGGCCCTCTCCTCCTCTTCCTTCTATATCCTGGATCTTCCCTTTGCCTCCCTGAAATCCCTTGATCTGTGCCCCTTCAACACCCTCATCTCCCTACCCTGCTGTCCACCCCTGCAGACTCTTCCCTCTCCCACTGCAGCCACTTAACTCCCTATGGTCACCATAGCTTCTGCCCCTTTCCTCATTAGAGGTATCAGGGACTCAGGGACTCCCAAACTTGCCACATGACACAGAAAAGCTACTTGGAAAAAAATGGATTTTTCATCTACTCTGATGAGTTTGGGAGTCACTCTGAGACTCCCTTGATGTACCCTTGGTCATTCACCCAAACTGCAGTGCACAGCAAAGAAAATCAGCCTCCTCCAAAAACACTGGCAGGAAGCTTAAGTCCTCACATTGAACCAGTAACCTCACCTTGTCCCATCTTCCAGAAACACATTCCAAACAGAATTACAAAGTCTAGTAAAAGCAAGGGTCAACTCTCTTTATATCAGTCAGTGAGTTTTGTACTTTTGTGCTTCTGCCTGACTCTTTGCTAAAATTGGAGAATGAAAGGCATAAGATCTGTGTCATGTCTGTTTTTGTATGCACACACCTATGCAGGTGTATGTTTTACATATGCAGAGGTGTGTGAATATGTGTGGTGTGTGTGTGTGTGTAATTTTGTAATTTTCCTATCTCAGAATGATATTCTCACAATGTATGATATCCCTTAAAGAAACTCTATGCTAATTGGCTGAAAAATAAATAAGTGTTTATATAAATAAAATATACTTTATACTCCCAGAAAAAAAATTGGGGGTACTGGGAATGGAGCCCAGGGGTGCTTCGCCATTGAGCTACATCCACAGCCCTTTATATATTTTTAAGTTTTGAGATAGGCTCTCACCAAGTTGCTGAGGCAGGACTCAAACTTGCCAATCTCCTGCCTCAGTTTCCTGAATCATTGGGATTACAGGTGTGCACCACTGTGCCCAGCTAAACTCACACATTCTTAACTAAAACCGGACACAGCCACTCATGGCAATATGCAACAAGAACTGTGAAGAGATTCACTGTCACATATTATTTTGGTCCTGGAACCTTAGCCTCAGAAAAGATTTAAAGGAGAAAACCCATGCATATGCAGATGTTCATTTATTCCAACAGCGCCAGGGAACAACCCTATGCATACGAAAGACATGAATGCATATAATTAACTACGAAGAAAATGATGAAATGTCCCAAAGTACTTCTGAAATATGGTTAAGTGGTAAAAGGAGAGCACACTATTGGATATGGAAAGTAATTGTTGAAGAGCTAAAGAGCTGAGGAAAAGGGGATGGGGACCTGGGGAGTCCCCATCTGCTCCAGGCCCCTTCTCTCCTCCTCCCTCCAAGTGGCAAGATTTTTTTTTTCTTTTTTTCTTTTTTTCTGGTTGTAGCAGGGATTGAACCCAGGGGCATTTAACCACTGAGCCACATCCCCAGTCCACTTTTTTTCCTTTGGAGATAAGGTTGCTCAGGGCCTCCCTAGGTTCCTGGGGCTGGCTTCGAACTTTCCATCCTCCTGCCTCAGCCTCCAGAGCCACTGGATGACAGGTGTGCACCACCAGGCCCAGCACAAGATGCTTCCCTTCCTTCCCTGGGAGCAGCCTGGGATTCTGGAATGGGAAGTGAGGAGAGGCCAGGCTCAGCAGGAGGTCAGGCAGTGTGAGGGGTCTGCCAGTAGAGGGCAGCTGCTGAAGTATTCCAGTCCAAAAGAAGGGCTCATGGTCACTTCTGGGTGACTGTACTGAGCCCCTCTTTTCAGTAATTCAGTCGTTTGTGGGTCCCAGGGTTCCAGGGAGGGGCACTCACCTTCTACTCACTGTCCCTCTGTCCCATCTGTGACCCTGCCGTGGCATTGGCAGGGGCTTGGCTGCCACCTAGAGAACCCGGAGGCAGCTCTGCACAGGAATGTAGGATCTCTGCTTGCTGGGTTCCGTAAGCTATTTCCAATCGTGTCAATAACTGCCTGGGAGATTTCAAGAGGAGTGATTAAAAGTTTTCTTTTGGAATCTGTTTTTGACAGGACCTGAACTAGCTACTTTAAAGATGAATTTTCCTCCTGGGGACTTTTGAGGCAATACAGATTTGCACACTGTGACACTCTACTGAGGGGGCTGGCTTTGTGGGTCCTGCCAAAACCCAGCTTGACGTGCTTTATTCTCTAACAATGTATTTGCTACAGTTCATATGGGAAGCACTTTGATATTAGGCCGCCGTATGTATGAAAAATTCTCCAGACTCCTGTGTCAGGCGACTGCAATTTCACACTGCAGGAGCCTCCCACAAATCCACAAGTGTTTTTGTTCTCGTCTGGAAGCAGCTTCAGAGCTGGGCCTGCCAGCAGGTGGAAATGTGGTCGTAACTTGCAGGCATGTTCTGATGACCAAAGGAAACTCGGGAGAAATGGGGTGGGGTGGCCATTCCAGGATGTACTCTCAATAAAGACCCTACACGTGTGTTTGTGTGCCCACACTCATGTGTGTGCAAAAGAGAGAGGGAATAGCCAAAGTGGCGGATCCCGACTCCTGGCTTGGAGAAAGAATCCGAGGGCTCGGCTGTGCACCAGGCCCTACCAGGTGGCTGGAGAAAGAGGCCATTTGCCATCTGTCCTTCTGGCTACTGCTGAGTGTGGGGAAGCCCTCCTCAGCCCCTCCCGGGGGATTGGAAAGGGAAGCCTCAGAACTTGGGCACGTGCCTCCTTGTTTCTGAGATACTACCAAATGTAGTTCCAAATGGGGAATGAAAGCTAACAAATAACATGATGTCCATGTTGGAATATTCCACAATGAATCATATATATATACATATATATGGTTAAAATGCACTATTGAAATAATAATAATTTTAATAGAAATGGAGGGGTAGAGTAGAGCTAGTAGATGAGGGGGAGGAAGGAGGGAAGAGAAAGGAAAGGTGCTGTGGAAAGAAATTAACCAATTATGTGCATATACAAATATGCATAATGAATCTTTTCATTATGTCTACTTATTATATACCAATAAGTGTAAAAAAATAGTTTCAAAAAAGAATATTCTTCCAGAGGAGTCTTTGTAAGCTACGTGGCCTAATGAAGGCTTTCCAGCTATTAGCCTGCCTTCCTAAAAGCATTCATTCGTCACCTGCACAAAGCTGGCATTACCTCATAGGCTGTGCAGCCAGCTGGCAGGCTGCACTTTGCAAGGACATGGGAGGGAATGATGGCCATTGCACTGCAGCCCCCCTCAGCCTTGTATGAGCAGGGTGCAAACTGCATCTCTCTCTCAAGGCTCTGAAGTGTCACATGCAAGAGTGGACATCAGGACACTGCAGTCCTTGAGGGGAGGAAGCTTAGTGTTGAGTGCGAATGAGAAACCTGGAATCTGCGCCCTTTGAAGGAAAGTTCTGGGCACTACGGTGGTGCTAAGGAGTGAGCAGCTGAAGCTGGGTGTGCACTCCAGAGTTGTGTGAGCTGCCCTCCCAGAACCTCATCTCCTCCCAAGCCCCTCAGGGTCTTGAGTCCTTCTTCTGTACCAGCAAGGGAGTGGACAGGATGCCAGTGAAAGCCACCCACACTGTGGAGAAACTACCTTGTTCTCTTCCTTTTAACAGGGTGTCCCCAGAAGAGAAAGTACTCTGTTGGGACAGGCAGCACGAAAGGAAGGGACTACTTGGCGGTCATTGCCAACTTCTTGCTGCAGGGCCCGAGATCATTTGCCTCTCTTGCTAATGTGCTGTTCTTGTGTGGGAGGAAACCAAGCATGTGTCTGCGAAGAGGAGGTGGCTGAGGCAAGGATTTACTCTCCTGGGGACATCCCTACAGCCTTGGTTTACAGGGCAGGAGCATAAGAAATCTGGGGTGAATCCCAGAGTAGAAGTGATGGGCAGCATTCTTAGGATGAGGGCCATGTGATGAGGGTTATGTCACCCTAGCAACCAACTCTGTGGGGGAGCCAGGAAGCAATGAGAACCCCAGCCCCTGCCAAGTCAGACCAGAATAAGGGAGCCCATGAGGGGTGCTGTTGTAACTCCCTTACTTGACTTGCAGGATTGCACCCTTTCTTCCAGGAGTCACATCAACACCAGACCAAAGTGTGGACAACGGTACAACCATAAGTGTGCACAGCGACCAATTATCAGACGACACCCATGATCAGAACTGAGGTTGTGGGGTCCTCGAGTCTCCCCTGCTATCTTTCTGTGTCCTCACTGAGAACCAGAGTGCCTGTATGGCTCTGTGACCTGGACAGAAGCTTGTTGTCCCTGGTAGACCAGAACAAAGCTGGAACCTTGAACATTCCCAGGCATGGGTACACTTGTGTGGTCATGGCCTAAAACAGGGAAAGATACAACATGCTGGCAAACCCAGAGAGACCAGCCCTAGCCCTGAGACACAGTCCTGAAACCCCGTTTAAGCTCCATAACCGACACCCTTCATTTGGAACTAGCTAGGAAGAACATCTCTCCTCTCACTGTTCACTGTGCGGAAGCAGAGGCCCCTCTGACTGCTGGAATTCCTAATCAGTGCTTTAGTCTGATGTGCCTGCCCTACAGTGTTCCTTTCTTGGGAGACCTGAGTGGCCCCATCTGGGATGGTCAGTCCTTTGGGGGAAATCCCCCTACCACCACCCCTGGGAAGAATCCAGCCATGGCTCAAGCTGAATGGAACACAGGTAAATGTACTTTGGCTCTCGTGAAAACAACTCAGAACAAACTTCATTCCCTACTTTGTATACATTCAGTAATTCTTCTCTTTATTCAAAAGTTCCTTTCCACATCTACATGGAGACCACATCCTTGTCCAATAAAGAGTTTTTGGTGTCCTATCCTTTCACCTGCCCTTTGGTTCTAAGTAATTGTAGTTAAAATAGAGGTCTGGAATTTTGATTCTCAGTCACTTCCACGTTAGCTCTCCCAGGTTCTGATTATATTATATCTGTCTCAGTGGAGACAGGTACACTATATATGAGTGACATTCACTTCTTTTGCCTTCTTCCAGGCAGCTGGAATGTGAAAACAATATTCTCTGCTGCTGTGAGTCGGACCAGATGTTGGGGATTAATGGATTTATGCTGAGTGCGCTTGGGCTCTCAGTTTCAGCTGGGGCCAGAGTGGATAGGATGTCAGGGCTGGGTCTAACGGTGTCCTGGACTTATTTGTACAGGCCTTGTAGTACTGAGGCTACTTAAGGCATTGAGAAACCTCAGTGTTAAGAAGGGAAGAAAGAGTCCACACTGGGCAATAAGAGTATCAGCTTTCAAAATCATCCTGCGGGCTGGGGATACAGCTCAGTTGGTAGAGTGCTTGCCTTGCAAGCATAAGGCCCTGGGTTCAATCCCCAGCACCACAAAAAAAAAAAAAAATCATCCTGTGAGGCAGGGGCATACACGTGTATTCTTGGATTTTTGGCACTCCCAACTGGGCAAGGAGCCTCCAGGTAGCAAGCCCAGTCTTCTGTGCAGGCACCACACTACACACACCCACTCTGCTGACACAAGCAAGTGTTCAAAATGAGGGAACACAGATAAATGTAACAGTCAGTGTGAACCCCCCTAGGATTTAGGAAACTGTGATTTGCAGAGCCTTCTGATGGTGACCCAGGCATGTCACCTCATTAATGCAGAGCTCCTTGTTATTATGCTGAAATGTCCCTTCTGGAAAAATTAACCTCCATATTTTAAATATCCCAGTATACATGAAGACAACTATATTGATAACTCACTTCTTTATTGCCATTATAACTGCTGAGGAAATAAGTGCATGTTGGGCATCAGTGCCAACAGATAAACATAATCAACAATCTTGTTCCAGAAGAAGGATGGCATTCTAGGGCCCCTCCATCATGGCATCATCATCATGCTGGGTAGAAGTAGGTGCATTTCTCAGGAGGGTTTCCCTCATATATTTCCTATGCTTGGCTCTCCTATACTTAAACCAAGCCTACAATCAGAAGGAAAAGGTATTGGTTTAGTACATTGAAGTTAATGTCATAATTGTAAAAAAGACATCATGCAGTTCTATAGGTCACTTGGATTTTTAAATTGTACAGCAGAAACTTTTTTGTTTCTGTTGCTTTGGGGTTTCGTAGTTCTGGTAATGGAACTCCAGGCCTCACACCTCCTAGGCAAGTGCTCTCCCACCAAAAGCTATTTTCTTATTGCTCAAATGCCTCAGGGGGCCTGGGTTATAGCTCAGCAGGGAAGGACTTGCCTAGAGTGCAGGAGGACCTGGGTCCATCCCCAGCACCACAAACAAGCAAACAGAACGACCTTAGGAGACTAAACGCCCTACCCGCTCCTTCAGCTCATCCTTGGGGAGCACCAGGCCTGTGCCCTGCTCTGGAAGAGGCCGAGTGCCTTACTTTCCTCCTTCCAGTCTAATGTTCTTCACTGCTTTCTTGCAGGTGTTGGATGCAGGTCTAACTTGTGAGTGGCTCTTGGTCCCTCATGCTAACCCCACACCTGCACAGTCTGCATCCTGGCAGCTGTCCCTGGGCCATGCTGTCTCCTGCTCCCTCACTAGGGATAGTTTCACCCTGTTTGTGGGGATGTTGGGTATGACAACATGTGGGCCCCATCAAAGTCACATGGAGGAGTACATCTCCCTGTTTGAAAAGCCCCTGTTCAGGGTGAAGTCAATATTCAAAAGGAAGGAGCATGTGGGACTTTGGCAGGGGGTGCCCTTCAGGGTGGCCACTGCATCATTTTCCTCTGAAACCTCGTGAGAACTGAAAGGGATCTGGAGTGGAGGCCTGGATGCTGCTTTGACAGTGTTAAGGGAATGAGAGCAACACAACCCATTGTCAGTCTCGCTCCCTGCAACCTGCCACCGCCTCCCAACCTTTCTGGAGACAGGACAAAGTCAGCTCACAGTTTCAGCTACATTTCCCAGATCCTGGACAGTGGTGCCATTGACCAGCATGGAGGGGCACCCTTGGCCCCACTGTTCAACCAGGACATGCAAAAGCTGTCTCTCATTCCTAAGGCACAAAGCTGCAATCAAAATTGCAAATATTAAAATACAAAAGGAAAAAATCCTGTCAGGTGTCATTATCCTCTCAGCCTCCTGCTTGATGAGCTTTCCATTGTATTTAATTCTTTGGTAAGTTCTCCACTGCAAATTGTAAATGTCACAAATGGCCTCCCTGCCCTCACGCCTTCTTCAGCTACATGAATGTATAATTTAAAGAAGGCATGTGTAAGAAAGCTCGGGCTGAGGGGGATCCAAAGGTTCCATCCCTCAAGTCTACATAAACATGAAGCTTACAAGGGACTGATGGTGTGGGCTGATATTAAGTCTGTATTCCCAAGACTGGTTTCCTAAAACACTTCTATTATATTTGCAAAAGAGAAGGGGAATTTGCATGTTAAGTTTCTTGGGAAATTCTCCCTGGAGAGTTTGGAAGTGGATGAGAACATCTGGACTTTCCCTCAGTTGTGTCCTGTGGCTCAAGTTCCCTTTAGAACTTCATAGAGAGACAAGTGACCCAGGGAGGGCAAAAGCAACCCACCACACTTTCAGATTTTCTTTTCCTCTGACTTTGCCTGACCACCTAAGAAATGCTCCAAGCTGCTTCCCGACTTCTCCCACCTGGGCCAGGCCTGACACTGGAGCCTGGCATGTGGCATTAGTACACCAGGGCTCAGGGGCTTGCTTTGTGGGGCTGCTTTTCTGGGCACCCACCATCATACTCACAGCCTGTTTCCATCACTGCACTCACACGTGCATGCTGCAGCAAAGCTAATAATAATAGTAAGGTCAACCTGAAGTTTCTTTCCTTTTTTGTTGTTGTTTTGAATGTATCACTTTGGTTTTTGGTCTTAGGGAGTCACTGTTTGATCCTATGACCTGCCTACATTTTAGTCATCACTGCCTGAAGGAATGAACAATCCATAATTAATACAGGTAGTTATCTACCCTGAAAAGAGGGCTACACCCCAAACACACACCTATTCCACAACACCCAACTCTTTAAAATAGAACCACCAAAATAGAAAAATAAATCTTCCCATGTTAGAAAATATTCAAGAAGACTTATATATGCATTTAATGTGGAATCTTCAAGGGGTATTTTGATCCCAGATAAATTTTTCTTACCCTTTCAATCTTCTTTGTTTAAGTGAAATTAATTCAATATTATTCTTTTTGCTGGTTTCACTCTGTATACAAATTTCCAAAGTTTTTGCAAACATTTGTTATATATTTCAACCATGTATGTTCCAACTATAATGTTACTATGTTTTAGCAATGTTTTTAGGTGGACACATCACAGTATCCTGAAAAAATTAAAATTAAAGGTGGTCACTCTATTATCTTTACTCTAAACTGACAAAGACTTGATTCACATCAATACTGTATGAAAATATTGACCTTGATCTCTACAAGGAAGCCCCCCAACCTGCAGTCCAAAGGCAGGTGAAGACCCCAATGATGTTGTTCAAGAGGTGAAGGCAAAAAAAAAAAAAAAAAAAAAAAAAGGTGAAGGCCAGGGCAGCAGACAGGAGAGAGCACCAGGTACTTTTGCTTTTCAGATTATGTGGTCATATCAGCCTCAGCTTAACTAAACATATATCAGTTACACACAGAATGTGTTCTATGGGTGAATTATTTCCCCCTCATCCCAATATGTATAAATCCACTCATTTAGTGCTTATGCTTAGTTTAAATAACTTAGTACAAGCCTGGTGTGGTGGTGCATGCCTATAATCTCAGTGACTTGGGAAACTCAGGCAGATTCCAAGTTCAAGACCAGCTTCAGCAACTTTTTTTCTTTTTTGGTACTGGGGATTGAACCCAGGGGCACTTAACCACTGAGCCACATCCCCAGCCTTTTTTAATATTTTACTTAGAGACAGGGTCTCGCTGAGTTGCTTAGGACCTTGCTAAATTGCTGAGGCTGGCCTTGAATTTGCGATCCTCCTGCCTCACCCGCCCAAACTGCTGAGATTACAGGCATGCACCATCATGCCTGGCTAGTTTCAGCAACTTAATGAGACCTTGTCTCAAAATAAGAAAGTAGAAAGCACTCAGGCTGCTGCTCAGTGGTAAAGCTCCCCTGGGTTCAATCTGTAGTACCAGAAGAAGAAAAAATAGTACAATTCAAACATCTTAAATACTTGCTCCTCCCTGCATCAATTTGAATACTTCCAAGGCAATCTGAGTCCCAATGTGAATCAGCACAGTGGTGCAGCTTAAAATATATCCATGATAGAAGGAATTGAACTTTATTTATTGAACATATGCCCATACATCTCTGTATTATATATTTTTATAATTATTCAGATACATATGTACATATATTTAACATTGTACATAGAATTGTCTTGTTTGTTTTTTCCTTTAGGAAATCTGCTTTCCCTTGGGCAATGGGAAAGAGCACAAGTTGGAGTTTACTTACTTCATTTTCCACCCATGACTACACCAAAATCCAAAACTTGTTTGGAAATGTAAAAATACAATAAAAACACATTAACTTGAAAACTTCTAGCACAAAGCTGTGCATACCCTAAAGCAGGTTTTAAAATAACTGTTCAGACAGAGTGCCATTTTCAGACTTACTAACCTGCACTTTGGTTTCAGCCACATATACACGTCTTGCAAGTTCCCTTCTGTGGAGAGAAAACCACAGGTGTTCAGCATTGGGTGTTATGGATGAAATAAATATAATTCTGGGCTCATTTGAAATTTACAATCTCACCTCACAACTACCCAAGCATTCTATTCTGTAATCCCCTGGAAAAGTCTGCTTTAGAAAGGGTTTTACCTCATCACAAAATTTAAGGTGACACTAATTGTTCAGTAGTCCAAACAGATAACTTGTCTATGTTAAAAATAACGCAAACATCTGAGGAACAAGTTATACAAATTTTAAATACAGGAAGGCTATAGTACTGAAGTTGCGTGACAGTACCTCATTCTTCTGATCCCAATAAAATTTAATTTACAAAAGCAGACCTCCAGAATACACAATAAAAGAAAAATAAAGTGGACTATCGAAAGTAAAGACTTCTATGAATCAAAACACATAATCAAGAGAGTGGAAAGGTAACCACAGAATGGAAGAAAATATTCAAAAATGATATCTGACAAGAGATTTTAAATATAGCTGATAGTTCCATATACTAGAATATCACTCAGCCTCAGAAATGAAGGAAATTCTGGCACATGCTACGACATGGAAAAACCTTAAAAAAATTACACAAAAAGATATAAGGCAATCACCAAGAGACAAACACCATAGGATCTCACTTATATGAAACACCTAGAGTAATCAAATTCATAGGATTAAAAAAGTAAAATGGTGTTACTGGGTCCTGAGGCGGGTGGGGGATGAGGGGGCAGGGAAAGGAAATTGTTTAATGGATTTTGAGTTTCATTTTGGTCAGATGAAGATGTTTTTGGAGTTCTGTTCCGCAACAACATGTAAATATGTAAATCCTTAATACTGCTTTCGTCCACACTTCAGAAGTGGTTTTGATAATAAATTTCAGGGTTTTGTGTATTTTACTACAATTCTGAAACAAAACAACCACCAGCCACCAACCAGTTTCCAGACCTAATTCATGACAATACTGCACAAAAATGTTGACGCGATTCCCACAAGGCAACCCCCACAAAGCAGAAAGGCAGGCGAAGACCCTACGGGCTTCTGCTCAAGACAGGCGGGGCAGAGGGGGGGATTGCGAGAGGGAAAAGTGACCCCAAAAGAACCTGAACCCCCCGGAGCCCGAGCGCCTCCCAGAGCCGGCCACTTACCTGCTGAGCACATCAGGGTACTGAGATTCTTGGAAAAGACTTTCCAGTTCCTGCAACTGCCACTTTGAGAACTTGTATTGGATTCGAGGACGCCTGCGTCGGGGCAGCGGAACCACTGCAGCCAATTCTTCCCTCTCCATAGGCTGCGGCTGTCGCCGGGGCTCCAGGCTACTGCCGTGACCCACAAGGCCTACATCGCCTTCCTGGATCATGTCACTCTCGAGCTTCTTGTTATCGAAGAGGCCTACATTTTCACCAAAGTGGCCACTTCCTGCTTTTGCGGCTTCCACTGCGACACCTTGCTCTTCAACATTCATATCCACCTCATACATTCCCAGGCCATAGTAGTTGGAACCACAGTATTGGTCCTCGCCATCCATGGCTGCTGCTCGAGAAGCCTCGCAGTTTCTGTGACCGCAGTGCACTCTGGGAACACAGCCGGGGTAACAGCGTGGTGTTCCCCCTCGATCTGCAACTTCACAATGGTTTCTAGGGTTCTGGGGCAACTTAGGCCCGGGGACAGCTCAGGCTCTATTTCAAAGGATTACTATCGGCTCTCCATTCATAACCAGTGGCTGTGGGTGGAACTTGGTTAGGGAAGCAAGTAATGGGGTGTGGCCAAAAATAAGGGTCTTGTGGAGAAAAAACGTGCCAACAGGGGGCGTGAACAGAAAAGGGGCCAAGCATGCAACTTAACTGAATACTCCACCTGGTTTCCAACTAGGACCCTACAGAAGGGACTCTGCTGAATTGCAAGTTGATTTAGGGGTGGAGAGACAGGGAGGAATTGAGATGCCACACTGACCACAGGACCCCTTAAGTGAACATTTGGAGAACATCTCATCCCATCCTCCATAATTCCCAACCTGTACATGTCACAGGCTAGGAATTAATCTGACCTGATCCACTAAGGGACAGCTTGCTCTCAGTTCCATCAAGAACACTGAAAGACAAATCTGCCAACTCCCATAAGGGATGCAGCTGCACATTGGTGCTGTGATGCTAGAACATTCTGGGTATTGAGACACACTCTACAAGAAGCCCCATTAGTCCCTTGAGAATGCCCAAACACACCACAATTTTGATACTCAATTCACATAAAGGTTGTAAGGAGCAAAATAAATGTGTGACAACTTGTGTGATGTGTAGTCTGCAAAACAACTTGTAAAAACAACTTGAGTGCTGTGATAATGTAATGTTTACCCCGAGTAAGATAACCAAATGTGACTGACTCCTGCCAAGACTGGCTGGCAGAGTTCGATAAGAAAGGATTTATGAAGACTGATGATCGAACCTTGCTCTGTCTCCAATCCATGATGCCAGTGCTGCACCAAGCCTGGAGGAGACTCACTGACTTGCTCGCATTGGCCTGGAACATCTGTCGTCCCCATCGTGACCAAGACGTGGAGCTAACCATGGAGCTGCCTCACCCTCGTCTTCCACGACAGCGTTGCTGCCCCGTGTGTGTACCCAGCGTCGCTCCGCCAGAGACATCTCTGCCTAGCGTGCCTGCAATGACCTCGTTGTACTCCGCCATCCAACCATCCTCGCTGATCGGGACTCCGGCCGAAGTGAGTTCCTCAGCAAGATCTCCTGGGCTGTCCTCCTGACTGATCACTGGAAGCCGCTGCCCTTCGACTTAAGACACGTCGTGTAGGAGTGGACCTTAGGAACGGGTTTAAGTAAGGAGTGAGTCTTGCTTACTCGGGGCTTATACTATTCTAACTTATTGATTAAGTAATGTGTGAAGAGTTAAGATAATTATAATACTGGTGTGATTAGCATTAAATAAAAGTCAATTGATTTGGACCAAAATTATTCTCATTGACTCCTCCTTGCCACTTGTGACAAAGGTCCAAGTGTGAAACCCTGCTCAAAGCTGATCACAAACAGGAATGCTTACACTGCATGAGGTCCTTCCTGCTTCCATTTGTAGTGAGATTAAAAATTTAATATTTTAAAAAAGCATTTAGAAAAATATCTTTACAGGAGGAAAAAATAAAAGGAAATGGAGAGAACTACTGAAGTTCAAGAAAACATTTCTTGATCACAAGAGACTGTAGTTTCATAAAATCCCCTTTTCCTCTCTAGGATGCCCTCTTCTTCACATTCTGTTGCCTTGAACCTTGAGCATAACATTTCTTAAAGCTCCCCCAAGCACCCTGCTTATCTTAAGAAGAGCTACAAAATGTCCAAGAAAGATCAAGTCAGCCCTGACTGGGACACTTGTGATGCTTTGGTGTTTAGTTCTCAGAACTTTAAGATCAGAACTAGATAAGGAGCGTGAAAGATAAAGAGGAGAAACTTCAGGCAGGGATGCAGGGCAGAGAGAAAGTATATGCAGAAGCAGGACTGACAGTTAAAACTGTCAGGACAGAACAATGGCAGTTGAGGAGTGCTGGCTTTAAAGTGCTTTCAAATAACTTCTGTTCCATGGAGTGAAAATGATTTGCAATGGGCATCTCAGGCAGTTTGCAAATTGGCAGCTGTGACCTGAGTCTGCTCTGTAGACCTGATTTAGATGACCAGTGTACTTTTTGATCAAACATACTTCAGTTCGTGGTCAATGTTTAAGGAAGTGAAGGTTTTATGCAAATGTTTTGATATTTGACCATCTTGAAAGATGGAAAAATCTGGCAGTCCTGGCCCAGCATTCCTAGGCAGCAGCACTGAGCTGGAACTGAGTATTGGCTGTTCCCTTTGCAAGAGGCATATTCTTCCCCACTATGCCAGACTCCACCCTGCTTGCTTCTCTCATTGATGTTACCTGCCTGGCCTTGGCAGCATTTGAATTTGCTACCCTGATCATTACAGGTGTTTAATGCCATCAAGTGTCAGGCATATAAAAGCAGAGAGAAAGACAAGATGAACCCCATCACCCAGTTTCAACAATTATTCCTAGACAATCTGGTTTTATGAATACCTATGCAACACATTTGCATCTACATCTGGATTTCTGGGATGTGAATCTAAACATCATCAATTCATCAGTAAATATTTCAGTGTGTATCTCTAAAAGAGCTGAGTGAGTGCCTCCCAATCAGACCTCTTTTTGTTATGCCACACATGCCAGGTCTTCTAGTGATAACAGGAGGGGTGTGTGTGTGTGTGTGTGTGTGTGTGTGTGTGTTGTGTATTACTGAGTAACAGTAGTGAATGTTTCTGATGGCTTATTCTGCAACTAGGTATCATGTCAGGTACTTATGTATACTGTGTCGTTGATTGTGCTCATCAATTCAATGACAGAGATAATGCATTTATTCTCACCTTACCGATTTTCTTCACATGGAAGCCTTCCCTACCCAGGAGGGTACACTTGTAATCCCAGCTACTCAAGAGGCTGAGGCAGGAGAATCCCAAATTCAAGGCAAGCCTGGGAAATGTAGTGAGACCCTGTCTCAAAATAAAAAATAAAAGGACTTAGCCTGGCACAGTGGCACATACCTGTGATCCCAGCCACTTGGGAGGCTGAGGCAGGAGGATCAGAAGTTTGAGGCCCGCTTTGGCACCTTAGCAAGACCCTAAGCAACTCAGAGACCCTGTCTCAAAAAACAAAAAGGGCTGGGGATGTGGCTCAGTGGTTAAGCACCCCTGCATTCAATACCTAGTACTAAAGGAAAAAAATGGACTGAGGATGTAGCTCAGGGGTAGAGCATCCTGATTTCAATCCCCAGTACCAAATAAAGAAACAAATGTCCTCCCTGATATGTATATAGGTTTGTGTATGTGTTCCTGCACATGTACACAAGTATATATAGACCGTATACTGCTATTGTACATATATATTTAATTATACGTAGGGACTGGAAGATTTTGTGTTGTTTTGTTTTTTAATGATGAACCCTCTCACAATGAGAAATTTCCTTAAGCTGAGGATTCCTTATGTCCTTTTACATTTACAAAGCTTCCAAAGTTCAAAAATGCCTCCCTAAACATGGAAAAGACAACAAAAACATGCCAACCTCAGACTGTCTCAGGAGAAGCTGTCCACATTCTGAAGCAGGTTTTAGAATGTCTGCTCTGCCAAATAACTTATTTCAGCTCTGGTGACCTGCACACGGGTTTCAGTCACACTCATGCATGCTGCAAGCTTCTGTTTTGGGGGAGAAATGCACAAATGTTCAACATTTGTAGCTGCAGATGAAACGAAGTGCTGCACTTTCAAGCTCGCTTTCAATACCTGTACCGCCACACAGCTTCCTCGGTACACTGTGCTGTTATGTCAAGGTTAAGGCTTCCATTAGGGATGGATTTCTCTCCACACTCAGTTGAAGGAGGCAGCCTCAAACTCAGACTTCCGGATGAACAATACTTTTTGCACTATTTTGAAAAATCACAGTTAGGTATTATGATTACATTCTTTTTTTAAAAAATTTTTTTAGATGTTGACAGACCTTTATTTTATTCATCTATTTATATGTAGTGCTGAGAATCGAACTCAGTGCCTCACACATGCTAGGCAAGCGCTCTACCACTGAACCACAACTCCATCCCCTACGATTACATTCTTAAAAACTTAAATAAGAGCAGAATCTGACCCTCCACATCTACCACGAGCCATGCCTTACTCTCCTCACCCTCATCAGGCCCTGGATCAAATCAAATTCTGTTCCCAGAAGGCTAACGCCAGGGCAGTTTCCACACTATTGACTGAAAGGCTGCATGGAAATATTTACCTTGGTGCCCAGAAGGCATTGCCCCTGCCCTGATGCCCAAGGGAAGGTGGGTCCCATTGGCCTTGGATCCAGGGTGGCCTTTGCTCAGGAAGGGTGAGAAGGGACCCCAGGGGACAGGAGGCCTGCACCCAACCCCTGTTCCAAGGAAAATGGGTGCTTCCTTGAGCTTGGATCCTACCTCACAACCAGGTATGGACATGGAATACATTTGAAAACTCTCTCCCAATCCTGCAGGAAGCATGTGGTGAAAGCAGTGAGGTAGAGGGACTGCTGTCTGTCCCGACTGTCTTAGTTCCTGGCTGGCCATTCCTGCCACCATCTCTTAGTCCATGGGGCTTTGAACTCTGACGCCAGAATGACTTTCCACTACTGCTACTGGGGCTGTGGTTCCTCGCTAAGTTTTTTTTTTCTTTTTTCCAATTCTCGCTAAGTTTGAGGCAGTATTTTGCCCTCCCTGTCTTCTCCCAATAAAATCACCAGGTTCAAGGGAGCCAGAGTGGGGGTGCATTGGGGGTTGGGATTGCATTTCTCTGGGAGTGAAGAGGCAGAAAGAGATTAGAGCATTGAAGCCCTGGTTGTAAGGCAGGAGGAAGCCTAGTGCTGCGAACTCACAGTAGGAGAGACAAAAAGGCTTCCAAGTCCCAGGAAAAGGTAGCTTCCTGGAGTTCACTAGATCCTGGGTCATCGTCCTGGCACTGGCCATATAGTTCTTCCCTGTCCTGGTAGACTCCCATGCTGCGGTATATGGTATCATCAGTGGTTTCAGCTGGGTTGAGGCTCCATGCCCTGGTTGCTGTGGTCAAGTTGTGTTCCTCCACAGACTCTGGGTAGGGACAGGAAGAGTACTCAAACATCGGGATCTGATCATGTTGTGGTGACTCTTTCCAGTGTCAAGCATGCCTACCTAAGATGGGAAGCCAAGGTACTAATTTTTAGTCAACCAACTATTGGCTTTTTTTTACAACCCGTCCCTGGGTGTGTAAAATGCTGTCGCATGTATATGCAAAAACCAGGCCATGAAATAGGCACAAAGCATGCCAAAAGGCTGTGGATGAAGTGAGGGGGTGCATGCCTACACAAAAGGGTCTCTCTGTTGCAGTGCAGCTGACTGCACTCACCTTGGTCAGGAGCCTGAGCTGAGAGGGACTTACCTCTTTTTTTTTTTTTTTCCTGCCACTTTGGCTGTGGGAGGTGGATATAGGAAAACCTCACAGCGTCACTTAAGTAAAGTTTTATACTGACTTTAAAAAAATTTTTTAAGTTGTTGATAGACCTTTATATTATTCATTTATTTATATGCATTGCTGAGAATCAAATCTAGAGCCTCACACATGTTAGGCAAGCACTCTACCACTGAGCCACAACCTCAGCCCTCTGCTGACCTTTAATTCAGGCAGCCTTCCATATCCAGCAGCCAATAATCCAGCAAGGGTAAGTAATTAAGGGGAGATGACTTGTTAGCTGGCAGCTTGCTTTGAGTATTTGCAGTGATGCTCAAATCAGAGCGCTCCACACAGCCAGGAGCTCTGGGAGTAGAATCTTAGGACTGGGTTTGCCCAGCAGTTAGTTATAGGGTGCTCAGACGTCCTGTGAAAGAAAGTCAAAGCACCTCTTGAGAAAGTCCAGGTACTCTGGGTTTGTAGCAAGGAATCCAACAGCGTAAGGGGCAAGTGTAGACCCCTGCCCAGTGCTTAGTGCATGGAGAATGCTCACACCGCCCGCACTCTGGATGCAATAGTGCACATACATCCTGTGCTGTTTCACCGAGGCGCTTCTGCTTGCAGGTCCTCCACACTAGCTCACGTGTGCCCTGTGCTGGGCTCCTGCACAGGGACCTGGGTGAGAGTCCACTCTCCCCCTGCCTCCTTCCCCTTCCACCCTCCCTTCCTTGCTCTAGAAATAGCGACTTGATCTCTTGTTCAGACATAATCCAATTTTATTGCCAAATAGCAGAGCACCAGGACAGATGGAAGGTGTTGCGGCTCTTCCTTCCAATAGTTATTTGTGGGTGTGGTAGGAGGCGTACATATCCCGAACACTGAAATGACTTCTAATAATGGGTTCTGTGCACAATATCATAGTTTGATAGGGATTTCTCCTGTTTTCCCTTTCACAACTACCTTTGTCTTCAGCGCCATATTAGGAAATAAAATGAACCATTTCAAGGAACCCTAAAGTATCATGGGGCTTAGGGACCTCCCCTACTGTTCCTCATGCCTAAGTGTCCACTGCCTCACGTTTCTCCAGTCTGGCTAAGAATTCTTACAAAACAAGGTGGCGACTGACCAATTCAGCTCAAAAAGAGGTCAAGGGCTGGAGTCCCACAGCCTCTCTCTGACTGTCAGCCAGGTGCCTCCTCCTGAGCCTGGCTCTTGCTGGACTCTGCCTCCTCCCACTATCTTGGCTGCTCAGTTCATGATCCATCTGTAGCTTTCAATCAGTTATGACATGAGAGACCTCCAGGGGTTCTAATCCTGGTGTGCGGTACACTAGCTGGGACATGTGTGACAGCTCAGTGTTCCCTCACATCTCAGACCTGCATGGTGCACTCTGGAGTTACCTAACCTTCAGTCAGTCTCAGGTGCCTTAGGTGTGTGTTGCTCTGTGGGCACCAGGAGTGCTAGGATTTACCAGAATGCTTAAGTTGAATCATAATGTGTATGTGAAATTTTAATCACTCTTTCAGTGTGTTAAAGACCCAATGGAGAGCAGCAGCTCTGGCAGTGGTGGCGGTCGGAGGTCCAAGAGCTCTGCCCCTCTGAAAAGCATGCTGCTGTCCAGACAGGTTTCAGGTCATCCACGAGCCATCAGGAAAGGATTGCCAGCCAGAGAAAGATGACAGCCGAAGTCCCAATGCACAGACCAGGATCCGGTTAAACCACCAAGAGGAGCTGATCACCATTTGCTACCACATATCGTAGTTGGGACGACTGTGAGAGCTCGGGAACCAGCCTGAATGTTGATAATGAGGACTATTCCAGGTATCCGCCAAGAGAGTACAGGGCTTCGGGCGGCAGAAGAGGAATGGCTTCTGGACATATTGACACTTTTGGGGCAGATGATAGGAGGAGGGGGCTGGGCCTGTTGAGCGACCGCCAGTGAGAGGGAAAACTGGCAAGTTTAAGGATGATAAGCTGTATGACCCAGAGAAAGGGGCGAGGTCTGTGGTGGGGTTGCCTCCCCAGTTCTCTAGCTTTAACCACGGTGTGCGAGAGGAGCTTGACAAGGTAGACCCAGCCCCTCTGGCAAGATGCTCTGCTAGCAGAGCAGAGTTCCCGAAGCAAAATAGTGTGGCCTCTCAGATGTCTTCTGCTGAAGGCAAGGTGGCTACAAACGGTGACAGTTTGGAGAGGGAGAGAAGGGGGCAGAACTTAACTGCACATCCCAGTAGGGCTCCTGTGAGTATTTGTGGTGGTGGGGAAAACCCCTCAAAGAGTGCAGAGGAACCGGCGGTGAAGCCCAAAGTCCGAAATCTGGCAAGTTCAAACTGCGTGAAACCAAAAATTATTTTTTGATACTGATAATGATGATGATATGCCACACAGTACTTCCAGGTGGAGGGATGCTGTCAATGCTGATGAAGGCCACTCGGATGGTCTGGCAAAGAGAGGCAGAGGCGAGAGTTCAAGTGGCTACTGTGAGCCAAAGTGCTCTGAGGACAAGAGGGAAGCAAGGAACGACCAAGTGAAACCAGAGAAGGTGCCAAGGAGGTGACGAACCATGGCTGACCCTGACTTCTGGACATATAGTGATGATGACTACAAATACTGTGATGAAGACTCTGACAGTGACAAAGAGTGGATCGCTGCTCTGCGCAGGAAGTACCGAAGTCGAGAGCAAAACCTGTCTTCCAGTGGAGAAAGCTGGGAGACCCTGCCAGGAAAGGAAGAGCGGGAACCTCAGCAAGCTAGAGTGAGTGTGAGCGTCACCGACACCAGCCCTGGCATGGGCGCTGGAGCCAGTGCCAGCGCCAGTGCAGATGCCATTAGCAACGGCAGCAGCTATCTCGAGGAAGCTCAAGAACCATCGCTTCAGGAAGAGGAACAGACATCCCTGGAAGAAGGAGAAATTCCCTGGCTCCAGTACAATGAGAATGAGAGCAGCCATGAGGGGGACAACAACTCTGGTGCTGGATGGCAACAACAACCTTGAAGATGACTCCAGTGTCAGCGAAGACCTAGAAGTGGATTGGAGCCTCTGTGATGAATTTGCGGATAGTTTAGGAGTGGCCGAGGCCATTTCCTGCGTGGATCCTCAGTTCCTGACCTACGTGGCACTCGAGGACGCCTGGCCCAAGCCATGGAGACTGCCCTAGCACACCTGGAGTCTCTGGCAGTGGATGTCGAGGTGGCCAATCCACTGGCAAGCAAGAAGAGCATCGACGCTCTTCCCGAGATCCTGGTCACTGAAGATCATGGTGCAGTTGGCCAAGAGATGTGCTGTTCTATCTGCTGCAGTGAATATGTGAAGGGGGAGGTGGCCACTGAGCTTCCATGCCACCACTATTTCCACAAGCCCTGCGTGTCCATCTGGCTTCAGAAGTCAGGCACATGCCCCGAGTGCCGCTGCATGTTCCCTCCCCCACTCTAAAGACCAAGGCATTTTACTCCTGGTCTGTTTATTTTCCCCATAACTGAAACCCACAATACTGCAGGAGCCCTCTGAAAATTAATAATGAAAATGAAACCATTTGGTCAATTAGACTAAACCCGTTGATTCCTTGTGATTATTTCCAATGTGAAAATGGTTGTGTATGGTTGCATTAAAAATCATACAGGTGGGGGCACACGCCTGTAATTCCAGTGACTTGGGAGACTGAGGCAGGAGGATTGAAATTTCAAGGCCAGCCTCAGCATCTTGGCAAGACCTTGTCTCAAAGTAAAAAGTTAGAAAAGGGCTGGGGGTGTAGCTCAGTGATAGCGCACTCCTGGGTTCAATCCATAATAATACACACACACACACACACACACACACACACACATCATACTGCCTTTTAGACGTTAGAAAGGGAAAACTAAACTTTCTAAATGCTACTTGAGTGGGCAATAAGAGCATACATTTTCTAACCTGAAAGTCGGAATAAATGGCATTTGTTTTATTCAGTAGAATATGTTGCTGTTAATTGTAATGTCAAGTTTATCTGTTAACTATGTCCAAAAAGCAAAATAATTTCTGTTGCATGTTCTGGGTTAATGTTCCTATAATTGCAGTGCCATAAAAGCTTATTAAAGTACTTTTGGTTTTACACGGTAAAAAAAAAAAAAAAGACCCAATGGATGGGCTGGGGTTGTGGCTCAGTGGTGGAGCTCTTGCCTCACATGTGTGAGGCACTGGGTTCAATCATCAGCACCACATAAATAATAAAATAAAGGTATTATGTCCATCTACAACTAAAAAACCAAAACAAAAAAAAAATACCCAGTGGATGTCCATCCTAGGCAAAAATCACTGCAAATCACAGTCTGACATAGAGGTAAGTGTGCCCTGTATCCAGACTGCTACTGTCTCAATCCTGACTTTACTCAATACCTGCTGCATGGCTAATCTGGTGAGTATCCTATTCTATAACTTTGCCTGAATTTGATTTTTTTTTATACTGGGCATTGAATCCAGGAGTGCTCTACCACAGAGCTACATCCTCAGCCCTTTGTATTTTTTGTAATATTTTTGTTGTAGATGGACAAAATACTTTTATTTATTTATTTATTTATTTTTATGTGATGCTGATTATCAAACAGAGTGCCTCACACATGCTATGCAAGCACTCTACCACTGAGCCACAACCCCAGGCCCCGTTGTTTTTTTTTTTTTTTTTTTTGAGACAGGGTCTTACTAAGTTGCTGAGGGTAACCTCAAACTTGGGATCATCCTGCCTTAGCCTCCCAAGTAGCTGGAATTACAAGGGTGCACCACTGTGCCTGGTTCTGAATTTAATAATTTTTAAAATGTAGTTAACATTCATTCCTCATTAGTGGTGGGTTGTGAGTGTTAATCAAGGTGATAATTACAAATCTTTACAAATGACCATATCATGCAGACTTGTATATCCTACTTTAGTCATTTAGAATGTTCTATAAACCCAGTCTCACATTTCTTTTGTTTGTTTGTTTTTTAGTTGTAGATGGACACAATACCTTTATTTATTTATTTGATGTGGTACCTCATACGTGCTAGGCAAGCACTCTACCACTGAGCCCCAGCGCCAGGCCCTAGTCATTTTCATTTTTATTTATTTATTTTTAACTCATAAGGGCTCAAGAGAGGAGAGATACTGTGATCCTCTGGCAATGTGTGATGAAGAAAAGACACATTCTTTTCTTTTTTAATTTTTTTGTATCAAGGATTGAATTCCAGTGTGCTTATCTACTCGGTCACAACCCCAGTCCTTTTTTATTGTTTATATAGAGACAGGGTCTCACTAAGTGGCTTAGCGCCTTGCTAAGTTGCTGAGGCTGGCTTTGAACTCACTATCCTCCTGCCTCAGCCTCGGAGCCACTGGGATTACAGGTGTGCATCATCACATCTGGTGAGACATTTCCTTGTGAAAATGCCGCATGGACCTGTCTGTGCTTCAGTCAGGAAGCCTCTGTTGGCTGCTGCATGTCTGAGCCCTGTGCAGCAAGTGTGCCAGGACAGCGTGTGTCCCCTCAACAGATGCACCTTCTGTCTTGACCTAACCCACGGTATCCCTAGAAAACAGAAAATAATGCCAGTTACCAAGTATGAAGTGCCTTCTCTGGGCCCAACCCAAGCAGCAGCAGTAGAAAAGTTGGAGCGGGGGCGTGGCAGGGGCCACTTCACACTCCCACTGTTGGGTCACTGGCTGCTGAGTGGAGAATGGTGCTAGGAGGAAAGCGGGGGAAGCAGAGGGACGGGAGGCTGGTGCAGTATCCCAGGCTTAAGGTGGTGGTGAGTTCTGAGGTGTGTTGCAGGAAATGGGAAAGGTGCGGGGAGGGGTTCTGAGGTGGAGTCGCAGGGTTTGCTGACAGGTTGGATACGTGGAGTTGAAGGAGATGACGGTTTATGATCTCCTGGGCCCTTAGAAACACCAGTGAGGTGGACACTGTAGATATCCCCGTTTTGTAGATGAGGAGGTCAAGGGTCAGACCCATTCATCCTGTGTCCAGGACATACGGGGATGCAGGCTCGAGACCTGTGCTCCTACCTGCCACCTCCCTCGGCTGGTGGTCCTTTCCTGCTCCTCACAACACGTACCTCTTCCTAATGCCCTTTTCTCCTATCATTGTTCTTTCTTTTTCTCCTTTCTCTCTCTTCCTTGCCTAGGGATACAACCCAAGGATCTCACTTGTCCCATCTGGTGGCATTGGCAAGAGGCTGAGTCCTGTTGTCCTGATACCCTGTGTGCTGCAATGTGCAAAGACCTGTCCATACTCAGAACCACTGTGAAGACCAGAGCCACCCTTTTTGCTACTGTTATGGTCCAGGGATGTTGCATTCATTGTCTCTGCTTAGCAAAGAATTGAGGAACATGACCCAGGAATGGTAAGCAAGCAGCAGGTTTATTGCAAAAGCGACAGTTAACAAACTTCTCTAAAGAGACTAGGCCCCAGAGCCAGGAGTTGGGTGAAGAAATTTTTGATGTTCATTTTATGGTCCCTAGAATGTCCTCCTTTCCTTATCTCTACCCCTTGTACACTCTCCTCACTATTGTTCATTGGTGCCTCCCTGTGTCCATGCATCTATTTCCATTATTCTATTGGATCCCTACTTAGCATGACTATAGAAGTGTCTGTCTGATTGGGTCCCCTGCTTGTGTCAACAGGCCTGTTGGTCAACCAGGAAGTTAACCTCATTATAGGACCCGCTCCCTGTTCCTTTGGTCTCTGTCTCTTCACTTCCATCTTGCCTGGCTGCCTCCACCCCTCTACATCTCTCTTAGTAGCCTATGGACCCCTAGGTTCTGCCTCTTTCTATATACTGCCAAAACTTATTTTTAAATCAAATGTCCATATTTTTTGTACATACATCACATTAAAAAAGAAAATAGCTGGGCATGGTGGTGCATGCTTGTAATCCCAGTAGCTCAGGAGGCTGAGGAAGGAGGATCAAGAGTTCAAAGCCAGCCTCAGCCAGAGTGAGGTCCTAAGAAACTCACTGAGACCCTGTCTCCAAATAAAATACAATATAGGGCTGCGGATGTGGTCTAATTTTGGAAAAATCTCTACATCCCTCCTTATGACAGACTCTTTAGGGTTTTTCTTGGCTACTGAAGTTATCAGTTATCAGGGTCATGGCTAGGGGAGTCTCTCAAGTTATCAGGTGGTGTGGTGCAGAAAGTGTTAAGGCGATTTAAGGTGACTGAATGGGGGCAGGGCATCAAACAGTTTGTGCATGCACAGAGAAACAATGTACCCTATGCATTCTTGAAGGAGCAAGGACCCCTCAAGCTTCCCCTCCCCCACCCCAGGTTGTGAAAACACAGCCCCTGGGGGCCACGTGCGACTTCTCCAGCCCAGCACCTGGTGGACCAGTGAAACTTGCCTGAGAGTCATCCCAATAAAGTTTTCTTTTTGATTCACATCTGGCCCGTCTGTTCTCCAATTACCATCGTCTGATCAGGTTACCACAGTCTGATCATAGAGAAGGTACCCCAAATCCAGTAAGATTCATATCCATACATATGCTGAGTACTCATTGGTGGTTTTTGGTAGATACTGCTTACTGGGTCACTCCTTTACCAGCCCCCTGGACTTTTTCCTCCAGGGTCAATCCTGTGCTTGAAGCCCACTTTGCTCGTCCTAACAGCACTGCATTTCCCATGACACAGGCCTCTCTTCCCTAGTCAGACATAGTCAGTAGTAATGGTGGTCACTCCATGATTTGAGTACGAAGCTTGCTGCTTGACCGCTGGTTGCTTATTTCAAAACTGACGTAGGTTTTTCCCCTTCTTTTCTCTCCTTGTCTGCCTCCATAACCTCGGGGAAAGCAAGATTAATTTTCATCAAGTCCCATGCTGTAAAATTCATGTCCTTCAGCTCAGTGGCCACAAGATTGAAAGAAGCTGTATCAGTAGGATGTGCTGACCTGGGAACTGGTATCTGCAGGTCTGAGCAACCACTGTTTCAAGGCATGGGAATCGTATCTGCAGACAGTCATACCCAGAGCCTAGTCCTGTAATTTCCCTTTAAAAAAACCTTTGTTCCCCCTGGTTAAGGGGACAGTAGCTCTTGAGACTAGTCTGCTATTCTCCTCATTTACTAGCAAATCACTAAGACTTCTTTCTTCTTTTTGTCAAAACCTCATCCTCATTGTTGCACCAGGGACAAGGGTCAAGCTTTCAGCAACATGATCTTCAACTAGCAGATTAAGTCCAGTACTTATTTTCACCCAAAGTTCTTCTACTTATTTAAAGAACTCCATCATTGCGCTTACTCAAAGATAGTATTTCAGAACCTCAGAAGGCCTGAGATACTCAGCAAGTAGCTCTGAGCATCAGACAAGTCCTCTATTTTTCTGGACATCTGTGCTCACATCTGTAAGATGAGCTATGAGCACAAGAATATTCATACAGGAGTCATCCAAGCTGGGCTCTAAGTCCAGGATTCTAGTAGTCTATTCTTAAAATAAGCTTCTCAAGCTTATAATAGTTTCCTTCCTCAAAGCACAAAGGTTTCTTTGCCTGTTCTGTTGTTGTTGTTGTTAGTATTATTACTATCATTATTATTGGTACTGGGGTTGAATCTGGGGGGAGGGGCTTTACTACTGGGCTATATCCCCAACCCTTTTGTTTTTTATTTATTTTTTAAAAATTTTGAGACAGGGTCTTGCTCAATTGTGAGGCACTTACTAAATTGTTGAGGCTGGCTTTGAACGATCCTGTTGCCTCTGCTTCCCAAGTTGCTGAGATTACAGGTGTGTGCCACTGTACCTGGCTGAATTTTTCTTTTACAAGATGGAATCTTACTATATTGACCAGGCTGGTCACAAACTCCTGTAATGAAGTGATACTCCCACCTCAGCCTCTGAAATAGCTGAGACAATAGGCACGTATTGCCATGCTTGACTTAAAGAAAAAAATTGTGGTTTTTTTTTGGGGGGGGGGTGCTGGGGATTGAACCCAGGGGTATTTAGAACTCAGCTACATTCCCAATGCTTTTTTTATTTTTCACTTTGAGACAGGATCTTGCTAAATTGCTGAGGCTGGCCTTGAACTTGGAATCCTCCTGCCACAGCCTCCCAAGGCACAGGTATTGTTCTAGGTATTTTCTGAATATTAACTAATATATCTTCACTATGACACATGCTGCATAAGCAATCCAGTGTAAGCAACACCAGCCAGCGTTACTTTTTAGGTGGTTTTTTTTTTTTTTTTTTTTTTTTTTTTTTTTTTTTGGTAGCAGGGATTGAACCCAGGGGCACATTTCCAGCACTTACTTTTTCATTTATATTTTATTTTGAGTAAGGGTCTCACTAAGTCGCTCAGGTCCTCGCTAAACTGGCGAGGCTGTCTAAGTCTCCCAAGCTACTCAGATTACGGGCATGCACCCCACGCGAGGCACAGCCTAAGCTTTCTTGCAAGTGATCAGCACTGCTCAGATTGTACACTCCGACTCTGAGGTAGATTCAGGACTGAAAATGGGGAGCGCGGAGACTTCCTCAAGGGACTCACAGGGTTTCCTGCAGAGTGCCTCTCACGACGCAGAACGCTTTGTGGACCAGGCCCAAGATACTCCTGGGACATTTATGGGAGCTTGGCCTTGCTTTCAGTTTCCTTGCAGGAACTGTGAGCGAGTAACCTCCTAGGGGGTCAGGTCATGTGAATTCCTCTCTCGTGCCACGTGCAGGTTGTCAATTATGGATGGCGGGTCCTGAGGTATTCTCCGAATGTTCACGCGGGGGCCTGTGGTCAGTGTGAGTTCTCACCCCTCCCCTTCTACACAGTCCCTTCTGGAAGCCATAGGTAGTTCAGATACGGGGTGGTCAGCTAAGGGCAAACCCCGCCCCCATTCCACGCATGCCCCTGTTGGCACAACCCCCGACACTGCCACCACTTTTGGCCCCGCCCCATCACTTGAGCGCCTAACTAGCTCCACCCCTCGCAACTGGCTAGCAACTGGCGCCCAACAGACAGCCAATAGCAATCCTGGAAAGAGTAGCGTGTGTACGTAGAACGTGCCGTAAATCCGTAGCCAATACCTCTAGGACTAGCTCCACCCTGTGGCACGACTCTCTTGCCAGCCAGACCGCGCTCGTGGACGCCACGCGGCGTCTGGTGCGTCGTCGCAGTTATGGCACACTGGTGCCAGTACTGCGACCCCGACTACTATGGTCTGGGAATATATGATATGGAGATAGCAGCTGAAGCAGAGGAAGGTATAGCAGCGGTCGCCGCAGAAGAGGAAGCGGCACCTGCTGCAGGCGGCCACTTTCGTGAAGGAGCCGTAGGCCTCATGGAAGAGGTGATTCAAGAGGCTAACCTCAACCACGAGGATGCTGTGAACCAGGAAGATGATGTAGACCACGAGGCCGGTGGCGGTAACCAGGGGCCTGTGCAGCAGCCCGGGCAGGATCAACAGCCCGGGCAGCCTGCAAACGGGGCCGCTGCGATTCCACAGCCGCGTCGCAGGCGTCCACGAACCCAATACAAGTTCTCGCAGTCGCAGGTGCAGGAACTAGAAAATGTTTTCCAAGAAACTCAGTACCCTGATGTGAGCACCAGGTAAGTGACTGGTGTGGGAGGTGCTCGGGCTCCAGGGGTTCAGGTTCTTTTTGTGGTCACTTTTCCCTCTCCCGATCCCCGCCCTGCCCCGCCCTGCCCCGCCCTGCCCCGCGCGTCTTGAGCAGAAACCGGTAGGGTCTTCACCTGCCTTTCTGCTATGTGGGGGTTGCCTTGTGGGAATCGTGTCAACATTTTCATGCAGTATTGTCATGAATTAGGTCTGGAAATGGGTTGGTGGTTGATTGTTCTGGTTTTTGTTTTCAAATTGCTGTAAAGTACAAAAACAAACAGTATTTAAACCAGTTTTGAAGTGTGGACTTCAGTGATATTATATATTTGCACATTGCTGTGGGACAGAACTCCAGAAACTTCTACATGTGGCCAAAATTAAACTCTATACCCATTAAACAACCACCAGTGTTCTATAACTACCATTCTTTTTTATTTGGTGAATTTGATTACTCTGGGTACCTCATCAAGAATTTGTCTTAGTGATTGTCTTATATCTTTTTGTGTAATGTCCTTAAGGTTTATTCATGTTCTATCATGTGTCAGAATTTCCTTCCTTTTTAGGGCTGAGTAATATTCCATTATATTCCTATATTCCTTTTTTTTTTTTTTTTTTTTTTTTTTTTTTTGGTACCAGGGAGTGAATCCCGGGGCACTTAGCCACTGAGCCACAGCCCTTTTTATTTTTATTTTTTATTTTGAGACTGGGTCTCACTAAGTTGCTTACAGCCTCACTTAGTTGCTGAGGCTGTCATTGAACTCAAAATCCTCCTACCTCAGCTTGCTGAGCCACTGAGATTACAGATTTGCACCAGGAGACCCAGCTTATATTCCATTTGTTTAAGCATTCATGTGGAGAAACGAATGGGGTGCTTTTGCACGTGGTTCTTTTGAATAGGGTTGCTATGAACATAGGTGGACAAATATCTCAAGTCCAAGTTTTCATTTCTTTCAGGTGTATACCCAGAAATGGATTTGCTAGATCCTATGAAAATTCTGTTTAATGTTTTTAATGCTTTTATGAGTGCATCATAATAATATATAATAGTTGGGTTGATTTTGACATAATCATACATGCATGAAATTTAATTTACTTCATTTAATTCCTTGGTGTCCCCTTTTTACTGTTTCTCCTCCCTCCATGTTAAGTTTTTAGGGAACCACCAGACTCCTTTTCCATAGTAACTACAGGATTTGACATTTCCACCAACAGTGCATGAGGTTCTTACAACAGTTATTTTCTGGGTTTTAATATTTGGTATCCTAATTAGTATGAGATAGTATCACTGTGGTTTTGATTTGTGTTTTCCTAGTAGTCAGTGGTATTGAGCATCTTTTCATGGGCTTCATGGTCATTTATATATCTTTTTAAAAAGAAATGCTTCTTTTTAAATCTGAGAGGGGTTTTTTGACTATGGAACTATCACCTGTTTCTAAAAGTTACTCTCATCAGATATTACAATTTTCAAATATTTTCTTCCATTCTGTGGTTGCCTTTTTGCTCTCTTGGTTATGTCCTTTGATTCAAAGACAATTTTATTCTTTACATAATCCACTTTATCTGTTTTTTGTTGACTGTTTAGGTGGCGTGCCTTTATATTTGAAGTCTTATTGAAATCAGGGTTAGGAGAATAAATTCCTGTCATGCGACTGCATTCCCTCAGTGTTCCTGTATTTAAAATTTGTATATCATGTTTATTATATATCTTGCAGTCATTTTTATTCTTTAACAGCAGCACGTTAAAATTATGGGTCTTGACCACTGAGCTGTTAGTGTCACCTTAAATTTTGTGAGCGGTAAATGCATTTCTTTTTTTTTTTTTTTTTTTTTTTTTTTTAGTTGTAGAGGGACACAAAACCTTTATTTTATTTATTTTTATTTATTTTTTGTGGTGCTGAGGATCAAACCCAGTGCCTTGTACATGCTAGGCAAGTGTTCAACCACTGAGGTACATCAGCAGCCCTGGGTAAACCCATTTCTAAAGTGAGACTTTCCCAGGAAATTACAGGAAGTATACTTGGGGAGTTGTGAAAGGAGACTATAATTTTAAAACAAGCACAGGTTGCACATAATGTATTTCATCCATAGCACTGAATACTGAACATCTGTTGTTTTCTCTCCACAGAAGGGAACTTGCAAGATGCATGAATGTGAGTGAAGCCAGAGTGCAGGTCAGTAAACCTAAGAAAAGCAATTTGTGAGGGCAGTCGTTCTAAAACCTGCTTCAGGATGTGCACACCTTTGACCTAGACTTTTTTGATAATTTAAAAAATATTTTTATTAGTGCATTATAATTATATATATTAGTGGCATTTGTTTTGACATAAACATGTATATTTACATTGGTGTTATTTTAATTGTCTTGTTGAAGTAGACTAATTTTGAGCTTTGGAGGATCATAAATGTGAGCTTGTGGTTTTTTCCCATTACCAGAGGAAATGTGATTTCCTAAAGGAAAAAAACAAAACAAATCCAAAAACTACTTCTGCATTTCTACATACAAAATTAAATATGTAAATAAAAATATATATACATAATTACATACATAATAAATATGTATAGGTATATATTTAAAATAAAGTTCAGCTTCTTCCCTAGGTATCTGTTGGCACCTCTGTGAGGAGTAAGGATGGGCCTGGTCTGACCTAGGAAGTATTTCACATTTATGGAGAAAGGAGTAGAATTAAGAGAGGATTGATTTGCATTAACTTGCTTACACCAAGTGTAAGCACTGAGTTAGCTGAATAAATTTATAAATGTGTGATGAGAGAGTAATTCATTGAAAGTACACGCTCTAAGTGTAAGTAGCATAGGTTAAGTTGAGACTCGTGGGAAGATACCTGAAAAGTACAAGTGCCTAGTCCTCCTGCTTGTGTTTGTACATATCGTTAAGGTGACAGAAAGGGGCGGCCCTCCATTTTAATTTGCATACTGTGATGTAACTACCTGAAAACATTGCCGAAATGGTAATGTTATGGTTACAGTAGGGCAAAGGTTTGCAAGAGTTGGGAAATTTGTCCAAAGAGTGACCCAATCAAAAGAATATTGAATTAATTTTACATTATGTTTATGTAGACTTGAGGGATGGAACCTTTGGATCTCCCTCAGCCCGAGCTTTCTTACACATGCCTTCTTTAAATTATACATTCATGTAGCTGAAGAAGGCGTGAGGGCAGGGAGGCCATTTGTGACATTTACAATTTGCAGTGGAGAACTTACTAAAGAATTAAATACAATGGAAAGCTCATCAAGCAGGAGGCTGAGAGGATAATGACACCTGACAGAATTTTTTCCTTTTGTATTTTAATATTTGCAATTTTGATTGCAGCTTTGTGCCTTAGGAATGAGAGACAGCTTTTGCATGTCCTGGTTGAACAGTGGGGCCAAGGGTGCCCCTCCATGCTGGTCAATGGCACTGTCCAGGATCTGGGAAATGTAGCTGAAACTGTGAGCTGACTTTGTCCTGTCTCCAGAAAGGTTGGGAGGCGGTGGCAGGTTGCAGGGAGCGAGACTGACAATGGGTTGTGTTGCTCTCATTCCCTTAACACTGTCAAAGCAGCATCCAGGCCTCCACTCCAGATCCCTTTCAGTTCTCACGAGGTTTCAGAGGAAAATGATGCAGTGGCCACCCTGAAGGGCACCCCCTGCCAAAGTCCCACATGCTCCTTCCTTTTGAATATTGACTTCACCCTGAACAGGGGCTTTTCAAACAGGGAGATGTACTCCTCCATGTGACTTTGATGGGGCCCACATGTTGTCATACCCAACATCCCCACAAACAGGGTGAAACTATCCCTAGTGAGGGAGCAGGAGACAGCATGGCCCAGGGACAGCTGCCAGGATGCAGACTGTGCAGGTGTGGGGTTAGCATGAGGGACCAAGAGCCACTCACAAGTTAGACCTGCATCCAACACCTGCAAGAAAGCAGTGAAGAACATTAGACTGGAAGGAGGAAAGTAAGGCACTCGGCCTCTTCCAGAGCAGGGCACAGGCCTGGTGCTCCCCAAGGATGAGCTGAAGGAGCGGGTAGGGCGTTTAGTCTCCTAAGGTCGTTCTGTTTGCTTGTTTGTGGTGCTGGGGATGGACCCAGGTCCTCCTGCACTCTAGGCAAGTCCTTCCCTGCTGAGCTATAACCCAGGCCCCCTGAGGCATTTGAGCAATAAGAAAATAGCTTTTGGTGGGAGAGCACTTGCCTAGGAGGTGTGAGGCCTGGAGTTCTATTACCAGAACTTCGAAACCCCAAAGCAACAGAAACAAAAAAGTTTCTGCTGTGCAATTTAAAAATCCAAGTGACCTATAGAACTGCATGATGTCTTTTTTACAATTATGACATGAACTTCAAGATATTAAACCAGTGCCTATTTCCCTCTGATACAGGTTTGGTTTAAGAATAAGAGAGCCAAATTCAGGAAACAGCTGAGGGAGTCATTGCTGAGAAATGCACCTCCTCCTACCCAGGATCACCTTGAACTCCAGGTGTTGGAGGGGCCCTAGAATGCCATCCTTCTTCCGGAACCAGATCATTGATATGTTTATCTGTTGGCACTGACATATGGGCTGCTGTTGATGCCCAACATGCACTTATTTCCTTAGCATATTTCCTTAGCAGTTATATTGGCAATAAAGAAGTGAATCATCAATATAGTTTTTTTCATGTACATACTGGGGTATGTAAAATGTGATGTAATTTTTTCCAGAAGGGACATGTCAGCATAATAACGAGGAGCTCTGCCTCAATGAGGTGACATGCCTGGGTCACCATCAGTAGGCCCTGCACTTCACCTTTTCCCAAGTTCCATGAGGGGTTCACACTGACCCATACATTCAGCTCTGTTCCCTCTCCCATCTTGCTATGCCCACCTCCACTCTGCCCCTTTGGGACTTGCAACATGTGCAAGGAGGGGCAAGCCAGGTCTCTAGCAAGAGAACAGTGTGTCTTCACACAGGGCTGAGTTCCAGCCATGCTGGTGAGTTCACTTGTGAATCCTGGACTCTTGAGAGAAACTCCCTAAAGGGCAACTCGCAGGATTTATGGGAAGGTGGTAACTGAACACTCGTGTCCTTAGTTTGAATCTCAGTTCACTTCCCTCCATTTTTGTGAGGCACATGGCCACATAGCAGCTGTTCTGCCCTGGAGGTCCTGCTGCTTACAAAGAAACAATACCATCGAAGCGAGAGTGTCCAATGAGCAGTTTTAGGAAAGCAGGCTGATAACTGGAAAGTCTTCGGAAGGACATTATTTCTTTAACTGTTTTTTCACTTTTAATGTTGTAAGTAGACATAATAAGGGAATTCATTATGCATATTTGTATATGCACATAACATAATTGATCAATTTCCTTCCATAGAACCTTCTCTTTTCAAACTTCACTCCTCCTGCCCCCTCATTCACTAGCTGTACTCCACCCTCTGCCTTCTATTATTTCAATAGTACACTTTAACTATGTATATGCATTTTAAATATATCTAATATATACATATATTTTACATATATATATACACGTACATATATACGCACACAAACATTGTGGAATATTCCAACATGGACATCATGTTATTTGTTAGCTTTCATTCCCCATTTGGAACTACATTTGGTAGTATCTCAGAAACAAGGAGGCACGTGCCCAAGTTCTGAGGCTTCCCTTTCCAATCCCCCGGGAGGGGCTGAGGAGGGCTTCCCCACACTCAGCAGTAGCCAGAAGGACAGATGGCAAATGGCCTCTTTCTCCAGCCACCTGGTAGGGCCTGGTGCACAGCCGAGCCCTCGGATTCTTTCTCCAAGCCAGGAGTCGGGATCCGCCACTTTGGCTATTCCCTCTCTCTTTTGCACACACATGAGTGTGGGCACACAAACACACGTGTAGGGTCTTTATTGAGAGTACATCCTGGAATGGCCACCCCACCCCATTTCTCCCGAGTTTCCTTTGGTCATCAGAACATGCCTGCAAGTTACGACCACATTTCCACCTGCTGGCAGGCCCAGCTCTGAAGCTGCTTCCAGACGAGAACAAAAACACTTGTGGATTTGTGGGAGGCTCCTGCAGTGTGAAATTGCAGTCGCCTGACACAGGAGTCTGGAGAATTTTTCATACATACGGCGGCCTAATATCAAAGTGCTTCCCATATGAACTGTAGCAAATACATTGTTAGAGAATAAAGCACGTCAAGCTGGGTTTTGGCAGGACCCACAAAGCCAGCCCCCTCAGTAGAGTGTCACAGTGTGCAAATCTGTATTGCCTCAAAAGTCCCCAGGAGGAAAATTCATCTTTAAAGTAGCTAGTTCAGGTCCTGTCAAAAACAGATTCCAAAAGAAAACTTTTAATCACTCCTCTTGAAATCTCCCAGGCAGTTATTGACACGATTGGAAATAGCTTACGGAACCCAGCAAGCAGAGATCCTACATTCCTGTGCAGAGCTGCCTCCGGGTTCTCTAGGTGGCAGCCAAGCCCCTGCCAATGCCACGGCAGGGTCACAGATGGGACAGAGGGACAGTGAGTAGAAGGTGAGTGCCCCTCCCTGGAACCCTGGGACCCACAAACGACTGAATTACTGAAAAGAGGGGCTCAGTATAGTCACCCAGAAGTGACCATGAGCCCTTCTTTTGGACTGGAATACTTCAGCAGCTGCCCTCTACTGGCAGACCCCTCACACTGCCTGACCTCCTGCTGAGCCTGGCCTCTCCTCACTTCCCATTCCAGAATCCCAGGCTGCTCCCAGGGAAGGAAGGGAAGCATCTTGTGCTGGGCCTGGTGGTGCACACCTGTCATCCAGTGGCTCTGGAGGCTGAGGCAGGAGGATGGAAAGTTTGAAGCCAGCCCTAGGAACCTAGGGAGGCCCTGAGCAACCTTATCTCCAAAGGAAAAAAAGTGGACTGGGGATGTGGCTCAGTGGTTAAATGCCCCTGGGTTCAATCCCTGCTACAACCAGAAAAAAAGAAAAAAAAAATCTTGCCACATTGAGGGAGGAGGAGAGAAGGGGCCTGGAGCAGATGGGGACTCCCCAGGTCCCCATCCCCTTTTCCTCAGCTCTTTAGCTCTTCAACAATTACTTTCCATATCCAATAGTGTGCTCCCCTTTTTCCACTTAACCTTATTTCAGAAGTACTTTGGGACATTTCATCATTTTCTTCGTAGTTAATTATATGCATTCATGTCTTTCGTATGCATAGGGTTGTTCCCTGGCGCTGTTGGAATAAATGAACATCTGCATATGCATGGGTTTTCTCCTTTAAATCTTTTCTGAGGCTAAGGTTCCAGGACCAAAATAATATGTGACAGTGAATCTCTTCACAGTTCTTGTTGCATATTGCCATGAGTGGCTGTGTCCGGTTTTAGTTAAGAATGTATGAGTTTAGCTGGGCACAGTGGTGCACACCTGTAATCCCAATGATTCAGGAAACTGAGGCAGGAGATTGGCAAGTTTGAGTCCTGCCTCAGCAACTTGGTGAGACCCTATCTCAAAACTTAAAAATATATAAAGGGCTGTGGATGTAGCTCAATGGCGAAGCACCCCTGGGCTCCATTCCCAGTACCCCCAATTTTTTTTTCTGGGAGTATAAAGTATATTTTATTTATATAAACACTTATTTATTTTTCAGCCAATTAGCATAGAGTTTCTTTAAGGGATATCATACATTGTGAGAATATCATTCTGAGATAGGAAAATTACAAAATTACACACACACCACACATATTCACACACCTCTGCGTATGTAAAACATACACCTGCATAGGTGTGTGCATACAAAAACAGACATGACACAGATCTTATGCCTTTCATTCTCCAATTTTAGCAAAGAGTCAGGCAGAAGCACAAAAGTACAAAACTCACTGACTGATATAAAGAGAGTTGACTCTTGCTTTTATTAGACTTTGTAATTCTGTTTGGAATGTGTTTCTGGAAGATGGGACAAGGTGAGGTTACTGGTTCAATGTGAGGACTTAAGCTTCCTGCCAGTGTTTTTGGAGGAGGCTGATTTTCTTTGCTGTGCACTGCAGTTTGGGTGAAGGACCAAGGGTACATCAAGGGAGTCTCAGAGTGACTCCCAAACTCATCAGAGTAGATGAAAAATCCATTTTTTTCCAAGTAGCTTTTCTGTGTCATGTGGCAAGTTGGGAGTCCCTGAGTCCCTGATACCCCTAATGAGGAAAGGGGCAGAAGCTATGGTGACCATAGGGAGTTAAGTGTCTGCAGGGGTGGACAGCAGGGTAGGGAGATGAGGGTGTTGAACAGATCAAGGGATTTCAGGGAGGCAAAGGGAAGATCCAGGATATAGAAGGAAGAGGAGGAGAGGGCCGATGGGACAGGAGAGATCTCAGAGGAGCCAGCCAGTGAGGTCTCCAGTTTCCCAGTGCAGTTCCATCTTACCCTTAGTGAAGTCGGACATGTTTGGAGATAGGAAAGAATGAGTCCCCTTTTAGTATAGAGACATCCCCTATTAGTATTGTATTGCTATTTTGTGTTCTGTCAGTATCTTTACATATTTAGGTGCTCCAAAATTTAGTGCAGATATATCTACAGTTGTTGTATGCCCCTATGAATTGACACTTTGCCATTATCTAGCAACATTATTTTTCTATTTGCATAGTGAAAACCTTTTTCTTTTTTTCCTTCTTTCCCTCTTTTTTCTTTTGTTCTTTCTCTCTCTTTCTTTTTCTTACTTTCCTTCCTTCCTTCCTTCCTTTCTTTCTTTGATTGAACCCCAAGATGCTCTACTACCGAGCTACTTCCCCAGCAATTTTTACCTTTTATTTTGAGACAGCATCTAGCTCATTTGCTGAGGATGGCCTTGAACTTGGAATTCTCTTGCCTCAGCCTTCTGAGTCACTAGGAATATGGGAGTGCAGTACCACACCCAGCTAAAACCTTTTCCTATCTCCATTGTGTATAGTCACCTGTGTTTTCTTTGGGTTACCATTTTTGTGGCACATCGTTTTCTATCTCTACTTTCCACCTTTATCAGTCTTTATAGCTACATTGTGTGCCTTCTAGACAGAATGTAGTTGGACCTTTTTCAAAATTCAAAGCCAAGTGTGGAGGGTGCCTGTAATTCCAGCTACTTGGAAGGTTGAGGCAGGAGGATTGCAAGTTCAAGGCCAGACTCAGCAACTTAATGAGATTCCATATCAAAAATAAAAAATCCATTCCGCCACAGAATGTCTTCTGATTGGAGAATTTAATGCAGTGTCATTCGATGTAGTTATTGATAGGTAAGTACTTAGCATTGTCATCTCATTGTTTTCTGTTTGTGTTGTAGAGCCTTGCTCTTTTCCTCCTCATTTTTTTCTCTTCTTTTGTGATTTGGCAATTCCTAGAGTTATAAGCTTGAATCCCTTTCTCTTTCCTTTTTAGTGTACCTATTACAGGTTTTTTCCTTTGTGGTTACCATAAGGATAACATAAAAAAATCTTATGACAGTCTATTTTATACTGATAACAACTTTGCTTTGATTGCATACAAAACTCTACATTTTTATTGTCCCACACACATTTTATTTTTTAATATCACAATTTACATATTTTTGAATAGTATCTGCATACATTTTATTTTAAGGGATGCTGTCTACATAACTTGCCTAGCCTTGGCCCAAACTCACGGGCTCAAGAGATCCTCTTTAGTAATTGGGACTACAGGACGGTGAGACCATACCTGGGTTTTGTATTATTTCTATTACTAACTCTGTAACTTGGTCCAAGTCACTTAACCACTGTATCTCTTTTCTTATTGATAGGATCTTTATAGTAAGAACCTATACCTTGTGTACAGTTATCCCTGGGGTCAGATAAATTCAGAAATATTTCAAAAAAATCTGAAGATGTAAAGGAGTTATGCAAACATAAGGAGTACTTCCATGCACTGTTACCTAAGTTTCACATTTTCCCATTTGTATTCCTCGCCTTTTCTTCCAGGCCAATCCTTCCCATTTGTCCATTATTAATCAAGACAGAGAAAGGAAGTGAGGTGAGGGCAATAAATTGAAGAGGAATTTTTACAAATGAAGAGGGTAGAACTTCAATGTATATATAAAAATATTATTTTCTACACCTTAAATTTATGGAATAAAAGAAACCAGAGAAAAGAAATGTTCATGATTTGGCTCTGCTAAGGATAATACAGTTATGTTTATTGAAAATGACCTATCTTTTAGACATGGTTATGGAAATGCTTATTGATGAAATAATGTGATTAGTGAATTTGCCTCAAATATTCCAGGGGTAGGTACCGGAATGTTGAAGATTTAGTTAGGGTATTGATTGAGATATGTTGGCTATAGTACGGAGATCCTTAGAAAACTTGGAATGGAACCACCATTTGACCCAGCTATCCCACTCCTTGGCCTATACCCAAAGGACTTAAAATCAGCATACTACAGTGACACAGCCACATCACTGTTTATAGCAGCTCAATTCACAATAGCTAAACTATGGAACCAACCTAGGTGTCCTTCAACAGATGAATGGATAAAGAAACTGTGGTATACATATGCAATTGAATATTACTCAACTTTAAAGGAGAATAAAATTATGGCATTTGCAGGTAAATGGATGGCGTTGGAGAATATCATGCTAAGTGAAATAGGCCAATCCCCAAAAACCAAAGACCAAATGTGGGGCTAGGGATATAGCTCAGTTGGTAGAGTGCTTGCCTCATGTGCACAAGGCCCTGGGTTCAATTCCCAGCACCACACACAAAAAAAGGCCAAATGTTTTCTCTGATATGTGGATGCTGATCCATAATGGTGGGGGGCAAGGGAAGAATGAAGGAACTTTGGCTTGGGCAGAGGAGACATGGAGGTGGGAAAGATGGTGGAATGAGATGGACATTATTACCCTATGTATATGTATGATTGCATGAATGGTGTGACTTTACATTGTGTACAACCAGAGAAATGAAAAGTTGTGCTCCATTTGTGTATGATGAGTCAAAATGCATTCTGCTGTCATGTTTAACTAATTAGAACAAACAAAAAATACGTTGGCTATGTATAGTAATTATTAAAACTGGATGATGGGTATATGAATGTTCATCTTATATTTTATTTTTATATATGCTTTCCTTTTTTCATAATTTACAGAAAAAAATGACCAAGGGCTGCAAAATCAAATGCCAACAGGGCTAGGCATGTAACATGCAAGAGAAACAAGATAGGTGGAGACCATGGTGATCTGGGAAAGTCTGTGTCTCCTGCAAGGGGATATAGCCAACATTCAGCACCAGATCAGTGTTGCAGGGTGGGAATGTGAGGTCATGGCCGAAAGATGTTCCAGTTTTTCAAGATGAGTCAGAAATAAAAATATTTTTATGAAATCTTCCATTCTATAGATGTTATCAACTAATTCTACTGTTTTCTCAAAAAGTATGCTGTTCACCTAAAACAGGTCTGCGGACCATAGTCAGCCAGTTGCTGCCAATTTACAACTAGTTTCTGAGAAATTCATTTTAGGCTACTACTCTAGGACAGTGGAATGTAAAAAACCCTTCCAAAGATGTCAGTTCTAAAATGCCTTCATTCTGCCCTGTTCGTCCTCTTCATAAGTCCTGATCCAATATATACTTTGTTCTGCAACCTCCACCCCTGCCTGTGATCTTCTCTAACTTTATATATATTTTTTTCTTTTGCACTTCCTGGTACAAAAGAAAAACCCAGGGGCACTTACCATTGAGTCACATTCCCAGCCCTTTTTATTTTTTATTTTGAGATAGGTTCTTGCTAAATTTCTTAGGTCCTTGCTAAATTGCTAAGGCTGGCCTTGAGCTTGTGATTCTCTTGCTTCAACCTCTGGAGTTGCTGGGATTATAAGCACAAGCCCGCTTCTTCTTCTCTTCTTATCTAGTCCTGATTTAACACCTACTGGACAGTCTCATGCTATGAGATATCTTCCCACCTCAAAGCTGCCCCAGCCTCATCCAAGTAAATTTTGTGTGTGCCACTTTGTGGTCAAATTTTTTTCTTTGATCAGCACAGGAATCCCTTCAACACCTATAATTCATGCTTCTGGTTTACTCTAGGTAGCTCTAGTTAGCAAATTACCTCAATCCTACTGAGTCTCTGTACAATTAACTCATAAGAACAAGCAAATACAAAATTGGACGTAAGACTATTGTTGTTCTCAGTTTCCTAGCATGGACAGATTATGCCAGTTATCACTAGCTATATATAGTGTAACTCATCATCTAGGCCCGCCTACATATGGTACTAACTCACTATTCCAAAATAAAACTAGAATTTATGTTTGAGAGGAATGTCCTTTTCAGTCTTCTGACACCAATAAGTATTAGCAGTTATCTTTAGATATCCTATAATCCTATTAGTTATGTATTACTATTCATCTCAGATTAATAAGTTCTTTCAACATGAAATTCAGAGTTAGAGTGAAAAGGATGTTTTCCTATTCAATTCTCTAGTTACATCTCACAGTGTCAACTGCATTCAGTCTACCTCTAAGAGTCTTCATAGTCTCAAGAGTTCCAGCATTGCTTGAAAACCCAAGTCAAAAGTCTTCTCTGAGACTCAAAGCAAAGTCCTAGTTGTGAGCACCTATAAAATTATTTTAGAAAGTTACATATTTCCAACACACAATAGTGGGACAGGCAGAGGGTAAACATTTCCATTCCAAAAGAGAAGAATGAGGACATAAAAAGGAGGGCTGGGATGAAAGCCAGACCAAAACCCAGCAGGATAAACTTTAAATTCTGTAGCTCCATCTCTGGCGTCCAGGGTACATGGTGCTGGTATATGGGTCCAATGGGCTTGTGCAGCTCCCTATGGCCTTGCTGACTTCAGCCCACATGGCCACTCTTAGCTGTCTCTGCTTGCTGCCTACAGTTTCCTTGGTCCCTGTTTCCAGCATCTCTAACTTCCTGTGGTCTCCACTGCAGCTTCAGCTTTGGTCTCACAGCTTCACATATTGCCCTTTCAGGAGCTATCTGCAGAGATTCTGACCCTGCCACACACTGCTTGGACTCCCAGGCCTTCCTCTGAAATTTCAGTGGAAGCCTGCACAACCCTGCAACTCTTACATTCTGCATGCCTGCAAAACCAACACCACGTGGATGATGCCAAGTCCTGCAACAGCAGGAGCAGTAGCTGGGCTCCCTTGGACCGCAGCTGCAGTGGCTTCCGAGAGCCTGGATGACTGAGCATGGTAAAATGATTCCTGGGGAAACAACTTCCTAGGTGTCCGTATGAGAACAGGGAAATTCTGGGCGACTCTCTTAGTTAGCAAAAAAAGACTGAGAAAAATGCAAACTTCATGAGTCATCTCAGCTGTTTTTTCAGGAACACAGTTTCACAGGGGATACAGGGATGAAATGGCACCCATGGAGTCACTTTTCTGGTGGAAAATGAGCCCCTGAAGAAAGACAGGGACTGCGTTTATATAGGTTATTTTGAGGGGTGGTCTAGTGAGCATATCAGTTTCCTTGCGCACTCAGGAATTTGAGCTTTTTGGGACGGGCGGTCTCTGGGCAGTGTCGGGAGAGGAGTTACTTTGAAGGAGACTAATGCCGCCTAGAGACTGTTACTTTAGGGGTGATAAAACACCTCCATGTCTGCAGCCGGCACCAGGGAAACATTTGTCTTGGGAGATGCAGGCTGTCAGTGCATGGCCTTCTTTTTCACTCCCCTTTCCCAGGTCACATTACCTCGGGGATTTTTTCATTCTCCATATCTATTACTCTTCTCAAAGTGAAGTCCTTAAAAGAAGTTTAGCGTTTAAGCCCCACCTTGAGCCTGCAAGGAGTGGGTTGTAACTGAATCGGTCCTTGTCCCCAATGCCAATTAATGTCAATTCAATAATGAGGTCACGGTTTTGAGAAAAAGGAAAAAGAAGTTTTATTGCTTTGCTAGCAAAGCAAAACCACAGGGGACTCCTGTCCCAGAGGCTGTGATTCTGCCCATCAGGGGAAACAGAGGGCTTTGAAAGGAACAATTCCAGGGTTGCATTCCAGGTGTGGTCTGGTAGGGGGGTCCCAGGATGCCTGATGGTGTGTCAGGATTCACCTGTTAATTTGGGAGATATTCACTTCCTAGATCCTCTGGCAGACATCTCCTTCCTGTGGATCTCAGATAACTCAAGGTAATCTCATTCTCTGCCCCTGGTTACAGAGGGACAGAGGGAGAAGAGGAAAATAACGTGTCTTTTAAAAATAAGACTCAGAGCATATATTCAGAGCTTATATTCAAAAGGTGAAGTGGGTCACTGTTACAAGGTCTGGCCAATTCCTGAGGTGCTCTCCAATTATCTTTCCTATTGTCTCCGTGCAAAGTTTGACTTCTTTTTGATGTTGCTGCTCTCTTCAATAACCACAAATTCTGGGCTCAACCTTTTTTTTTTCTTTTTAGGAACCAATACAGTAGATTTTATTTTATTTTCAGGGGGAGTTAGGCTTTATTGCCATTAAAAAATCATCTTATTGGAGTCAACTCCTCCCAAAGCATCAGGGACTTTTTCAATCTGGGGATGGTCATTACTCCAGGAACACTAAGTACGACAAGGAAAGAACCTAGTTTCTGTGGTTCCCTGTGGCATCTCCAAGGCCAAGTTTTCTGAATCAATGGATGAAATGACATAGTCCCAGTTCCTCAGAGATATGTCACCCTTAAGCTGGTCATCATTGCTTACCTAAGTAACCAGCAAGAACAGACCAAGACTGAGCTGAGAAAAGAGTAACCCAGCAGACATTGCCCTACCCCCCACACCAAGCGTGAGGGCTGATGGCTGGCAAAAGCCTGCGAACCCACTTTACCCAGTATACTGCCACTTTGGGAAGATACCAGATTCCAGAGGAGTCCATCGGTGTCTTCTAAAAACCAGCACAAAGTTTACAGCACTCTGAGTTTTGAACAGCCCTCAAAGAAGAAGGTGAAACCAGTTTGCTGTGATGTTTCTGGGGGAGCCACAGAACTTTTAACTTGTCTCCTGCCCCTGGCCTGATACCTTCTTCGTCCCACCACAGTAACAGGTGATCCTGCTAAGACTGGGATGATGTTACTTCTTTACTCAAAGTCCACCCAATGTAAGATGGCTGTGGTCAGGTCAAGTTGGATCCCTACAGATTTCCAGTTTTAACTAGTTATTCTAATCATATTTAGTTACCTGCAGTTAACCAAATACCTATTTACTACTAGTTATTTGCAGTCATAACACATTCAAAAAAGTTTTAGCAAAGAGAAGTACTTTTTTGTGGGGGGCCAGTAGTTTGTCAGCTGTTTCTAGTTATCTCTAGGTAAGATGTTCACCCATATACCACTAGTTATCTACCTTTATAATACCTTGCTTCAAGAAATAAGTCACACTTGAGAAAAATGTGTTTTTCAACATATTAGGCTCAATTAGTTTTCTAGTTATTTCCAGTCATTCCTTGACAAATAGTTACCTACTATTTGATTTGACTATCTAATCTGATTTGATGACTTTCCCCCTAAGTCTTATAAAACAAAGTCATCACATTTTACCTAGTTTCAACCATAGGTTACACCTTCACTTGTCCATTTGTTCTTAGGCTGAATTTATAGTTTCAGTACTCTTAAATATCCATAGATATAACACTATCTATTTGACTAGTAAAACCCAATATAATGAAAATATACACTCACATTATACTTAAAACTGACAACTCAGAAGACATTTTATTAAACCAACAATATTAAACTAACCTTATTTACAAAGATTTACCCATCACATTAAGTTGAAAAGTATTTGGGTTTGTTCCTATATTCCTGGGAGTTGTGCAAATATTTAATTTATCTAAGTGTTCATTTATTTCTAAGCCAATTTGAACAGGACTCCCTTAAGGGATTTTATGGATTCTTTAGTTAATACCACCCAGAGTTGAGAAAATGTCACATATACATAATTTATATTCATACATAAACATAGAGACAAATACACAGTTTTTCTAGCTTTAATTTTAAAATTTTATTCATGTATCAGTAATACAAAAATCATTACTTTCAGCTGAGAATGGTGGGATATATCTATAGTCTCAGTTACTCAGGAGGCTGACGCAGAAGGATCACAAGTTCAAAGCAAGCCTCAGAAACTTAGGAGACCCTAAAGTAACTTAGCTAGACCCTGTCTCAAAATTTAAAATAAATAAAAAGGGCTGGGATGTAGTTCAGTGGTAAAGTGCCCCTGGGTTCAATCCCCAGTAGCTAACAAAAAGTCATTCATTGGTTTATACCCACTTTATATATATGTGATCATCCAATATTTGTGGAGTAGACTTTTAACATTTATTTTGCCCTACTATAACATTTTATGGAGACTGTGGACTATATTTTAGATGGGAGGCTGAGGAAATATCTATCACTTATCTGAATGTCTCCAAAACCCATGTAAGTGGGTAAAATATTGAGGCTATTTCCAATTTGCCTTTATCCATTTGAGCTTCATGCAGTTACTGCTAGGGGATCCTGAGTCCTTTGAGAGCCCCCAGTGGGAACAAAGGGTCTAAAGTGAAAGTGACTATAGAGATCTGAGAGGCTGATTTGGAAAGGAAAATGTCTGGCAGGGGCAGAAAGAAGCATGAAGGTGTAGGAGCTTGTATGGCACCTATTAAAGAATTCAAGGCTACTGAAGACAGGATTGAAGGTAGTAGGAGAAGGAAGAAGAGGCAGAACCAGTGGAAAGGGAAAGGTCCTAAATTTGGGGAGGTTTTAAGTTTCCCCAAGAGCCCAATGATATTCCGAATTATCCTCTGCAAAATCATGGACAGAGTTGGCAGAATATATAGCCAGTGGGGGCTCAACTGAAGGGTTTAAGTTAGCTGAGACGTTCCTATGGGAGAAACAGGATCAAAGAGAACAGAAAAGTCTCACAAAAACCAAAGGAAGATATTTTCCAGCTCAAGGAATTTCCCCACTCGAGACAGCTAACGAGAGGCCTTCTAGCCCAAGAGGTGCCTTTCAAAAGAAGCCTGGAACTCTAACCCAGCTTCAGAAAGTACTCAAAATCTTGGTCATCAAATCTCTCCTTTCCGACTTTAACACAAGCTTGTCTGGAGCAATGATTCAGGACTCTGATGCATCACTGGATCCCACACCTCCAGCAATGGAGGAAAAGTCTTCAAATGTGCACCCTCAGGGTTCTGGGTGAGAGGTCCAGGAGTCTAATGATCAGTCTGATTCTACCCAAGTCATGGCACCTGTTAAATTTTTAAAATTTGCATTTGTTACAGATGGTAAGGAAGGGTTTAATCAAGGGGAAATAACAAGATAGGTATAGGGAGAGAGGAGGAGCCCAGAGTCAGGGATGGGCAGAGGCTGCAGCAGAGCCACCCCGTGGGTCCAGAAGCAGTAAGCTCCCAGGGTCCAGTGGAGTGGTGTGGGCGAGAAAACAGATAGCTATGCAGGTTGCCCCAATGGGGTCTTGCAGTGTGGGGAGAGATTGGGCTCAGCTGTAATGCGGCATGACCAAGTGGGAAATAATAGCAGGTTAGAGATCAGTGGATGGAAAATTATTAAGAGGAAACACCTGGGGTAACGGAGGATTCCGGCCAAGTGGACCAAATAGGATTCTTGCCCATGTCAGGCCAAGGTGATCAGATATCACCTGGAGATGGTAAAGCATGAAGAACCAGATCAGATAACAAGAGTGTGTGAATAGGTATGGAGGATGGCTCAACTGAGTAAGAGTTTTGCTAAAATTGGACAATGCAGAAACAAAGTCAGAAACCCAAAAGTCTAACCCAGTTGGTGAAAAAGAGCTCAGGGAAGCCTTTGTAGAGTTTGGTGAAGGAGAGAATCTCTGTCAGCATGGTGAATTAGGAGACATATAAAATAGGGCTCCTCTCGTCCATGAGCTCAGTCCAGGAAGGAATAGAAAGGCGCTCTCCAGTGATAACTTCAGGCAATTCCAGTGAGTCGGACAGGGCGCTTGGCCATGTCAACTCCAGCCAGGAGGTGGAGGGGAGGAAGGAGAGGAAGGAGACAGGGCACTTAGGAAGGGACGTGAGGAAGAGTAAGAATGTAAAGACGTAGGATGAAGAAGGGAATGAAAATGGTTGCAATGTGGGTAGAATGAAATGCTGAGTCAGACGCAAGATGTCAGGGCCTCTGCGGGCAGGTGAGCTGGCTCCCCTCTGGGCAGGCTGTCCTCATCCTGGGGGAAGAGGTTAGGCACTTGTGGCTCCCACAAGGGGGTGAGCAGCCACCAAAATAGGCATGTTGTGAGGGGAGGGGATGCGAATGGGGTGCTCCAAGGCACGAAGGGCGATTATGCAGAGCAGGACCCACAGGACTGCTTTAGGCAGCCTTGGCTGAGGCCATTCAGGTCCCCAGACCTGGAGTTGGAACACTAATGTGAGTTGAGGGCCTGTGGGGAGAACACAGATTGTCTTTGGGACACAGGAGCTATTGATCCCTCAGGGTAAGGGGCTCTCAAACAAGCTGGCACCTTGCCTTGTAGAATGCTGCTGCTGTACCACTGTCCCAAGCTGGGGTCACCTTGGATTCCAGGAATGTGAAGGAGGCGCCTTCCTGTTCCTCCAGTGGACGAGTGCTGACAGGTAGGGGTGGGAACATCATCGAAAAGAATCTAATGGGACAACTGGGTTCCTGTTTCCTTCAGTTCCTTCTGGGACTTAATCTAAGAAGAAATGGAGACTTCTTTTCTCTGCCTCATCCTGAACTGACTGATGGGAAGGACCTGGTCCACAAGGCATATTTCAAAGCACAGTGTTTTCAACACTACAGACAAACTTGTATTTAACATGTTTGTAACATATGCTATATAGTATAGGGTAAGGATTGTCATATATATATGAGTATAATTGTACATATTATACATGACTCTATATAATATAGAAATGGCTTAAGTTGAAGCACATAAAATTTTTCTGAATCCCCCCTGAATTAAAACAAAAATATACATGGGGTGAATGTGTAAGAGTGGTCCACTTTATATTTGGAATATAGCCCTTGCTGCTTATTTTTAAAGGGAAAGGTTTTTTTTTTTTCTTTTCCTCTTTCCCCTCTCCCCCTCCCTAACCTGGGTGCAAGGAACAAGATTACCTTGAGTTATCTGTCCTCCACAGGAAGGAGATGTCACCAGAAGAACTAGGAAGTGACTATCTCCCAAATTAACAAGTGAATTTCAACACACCATCAGGGTGCACCTGAGATGCCCTGCCGGAGCACACCTGGAATGTAGCCTTTGAATCCTTCTTTAAAAGCCCTCTGTTTTCCCTGATGAGCAGAATCAGAGCCTCTGGGACTGGAGTCCCCTGTGTTTCTCCTTTGCTAGCAAAGCAATAAAACTTCCTTTTCCTTTCCTCAAAACCTTGTCCTGCTTATTAAATTGGTATGAATTGGCATTGGGGACAAGGATGGAACTTTCGGTAACAAAATTGGCACCCCAGATGGGACTCTACTCTGGCTTTCTTGGGCAGGCCTGGCTCTTCAAGCAACCACACTTCCATGCTGAGGGTATAAGGCAAACTTTCTGAGAGCTGACTGCTGGAAAGTTAGGAGATTGGCAAGTGTGCCTCGAGTTGAACCAGAGGAGCTATTCCTGTGAGTAAAGGGAGGGACTGAGGGACTCCCAGCAGCTGCTGAAGCCCCTTTTGCTTCAGGGAACTCCCACCTTCCTTCCCTGCACTGTAAGGATTGCTCCATCTTGGTCTACTTTGAGAAAAAGGAAACTGAATGCAGTAAATTCAAGACACCTTGGCCATTCAGTAAGCTCCTCTGGTGTGCACACTGAGACCCTTGATTCTACACATCTGGTTCCCCTTTATGGGAACATCTGTCCCTTTGCATGGGGACATCTGTGGTGCTGCTGGTGTAGAAGTCATGGTTAAGTGGGAGTTGGGAACTTGGGGGAATTTGCCCCATCTGGTCTGTCTGTTTTAAAGGTTCCCTTCTGTTGGCCATGGTTTGGAGATCCTCTGTTTGTCTGTCTCTTTGTTTTTTGTTTGTATTTTTTTCTAGTCCTTTATGACACGGGCAATATTGTGTTGATCCTATAGATTGTTTCTTGGGAAAGATAAAGCTGTCTAAGAAAAAGATGTTTTACTATAGCAATCTGGTCTTTGAATGGTTTGCTGAATAACTGTGATCTTGTAGCTGGGAGTTGGTCTGTCAAAGATAAAATAAGTGAAAGATTCTGTATGTAAAGGCATGTATGCAATTATATAATAAGGAGTCTAGACAGTCAAAAACTAAGTTGGATGCAAAAAGGTGTTGCCTCTAATGTGCGAATATAGCAGGGTACCAAAAGAGAATTTAAAAAAATTTTTTTTAATCCTTTCAACCCAGTGCTGACAGTCTGAGTACTGCCTTTCTGTCTGGCCCCTGGCAGCTGCAAATCTTCCTACTGTGGGTCAGGGACACCAGTCCCGAGATAAAGGAGAAAAAAAAAAAAATCCCAGGAAAGAAGCTGGGTCTGTAGAGAAATGGGCAAAGAGGACCTGGCCTCTGCCCTGATTTCCAGCCACTCTGCCCATGGGAATAAAATCAGAGTTTGAGAACAGGGCCTGGTTCACTGCTTCTGTAGACAAATGAAATCCATGTGAGCTATAGGCCTCACAGATTTTCTTTCTGGGTTCTTGTCTCATGGGTTCAAAGTATGAAAATCATGGATGGTGGCAGAGGACAAAAATAAAAGAAGTAAAATTAGTTTGAGAGGAAAAAAGATGAAACTCCCTGTGATATGAGGGGGAAACTTGCAGAAAGCTTTTCCACTTGAGTATAGTAGTTCAGTGACTTAGGCTTCTGGATAAAGGCATTGATCAGAGTCCATGCTGAACAGACATTAAAAGCATTGGGGCTAATTGTTGGAATCTATGCTGTACAGGTGTTGGGAAGGTACCAAGGCTATTGACTTGACCCATGACTTTCTATTCAGCAGGGCAGTTTTAGTCCTTAAGTCTGAATTTTTTGTAACCTCCATTTGGATTCACCCCGTTGCATTTTTCCACCACTCTGGGACAAAGGAGTAGACTAGAATGCCTAATTTCACATTTGAAAAAACCTTATTTGGGGACCATTAACCTCATTATCTGATTAACTATCCTATCTTATGGAGGTGGGGTGGGGGTAAAAATCACCAGTCTCAAAGAATGGGGCACTGGGTTCTAGTACTATTAACTTATGACTTGGGGACAAAGTAGTCTCCCCTTTTAAGATCTGACAGGATGCCTCATTTGGCCAGGGGACATTTCTGGTTGCAGCCCTGCCTGTTGCCTACAGAGCTAAAATACAAGGGCCTCCCTAGTCTCCATGTATGCAAGCACCTGTGTATTGGCTCTGCTGATTTCTGCAAAGAGAGGTCCCTAACAATTTCTGTATGTCAATGTGACCTTCATTGCACAGAGTGCCCTAGATGTATATGTATATAAAGAGAGAGTCTCTGGGTACAACTGACAGTGGGGAACTCACTTGTTGATGGCATTATGATGATGATAAGGGAGACTGGTCAAACAGCAATATCCTGTGCTCCAACCCCTTGAGTGCAAACTGGAAGGAGAAAAGATTAAGGCACAGATTTTGTATATGCCAGACTGTTGGATCACTCTCCTGGGATAAAATTTGTTGTGTAAATTAAAGGTACAGATAACATTCTCACTCCAAAAGCAACAACCTCATTTGCAAGTGCCTCCAAGGAAAAGGAAATAGAGCCTGCTCTGTTGGAGGTCTACTAAAAGTGAGTAAGGCCTTTTAGGCCAAAGGGACCCTGAGAAAGGTGATCAATGTTATCTTAACCAAGATTTTGTTTTAGGAGAAAATAACTTGCCACAGGGGGCAAAAAAATAACCTCTTAAAAAAGAGAAATTAATTGGAATTCATTCTCTTCTGTACTATTGTTTAAAATGTAATTTGAGTTGGCTTTGCCAGATATCCTCCTCTGCCTGTTCTTCCTGTTAAAAAACCTCACACTGATGAATACCAATTTGTATAAGATTTGAGAGCTATATTAGAGATACGTATATATCTGAAACTCAATGTTTGTCTGAGCCTTATCTAAATGTTCTGTAAGAGTTTATAAAATGAAAGTTCATATAGGTTTAACCAATAAGTACTATCTTTTATACATTAGATCTGGCCAAATGTGCCACACTGCCATTTGAGAAACTGTCTTATATCTGTCTGCTTGACTAAGTTGAGTTCTCATCATTAGCATTGTTCCCTAAATGTATAAGAGATTTTTGCTACTACTGCTAAACTCTACAAGCCTGTAAGTATCTGTGGATTCTGAATTTTACTGTGGAAATTAAACCTAGTTATATGAGGATATATGTGTAATTGTGACACTAAATTTTAGCTTTTCTTTGTATATTAAATATGTTAATGTTCTTCTAGTATACAAGTTTTAAAATATAAAGCTTAGGAGAGCACTTTACCAACCTGGTGTTCTCCAGACTAAAGTTGTCTGTAATGGTAATTTTGAACTTAAATCTCCAAATAAATTTGTTATGTCTATATGTCATTTAATGTTATGTAACTGGACCTGTTATCTATAAGATGTATGTAAAATTTTATGTTACTTTTTATGCTGGGGTGGAAATTTAAATGTATTTTTACATGATAATGAAAGCCTGGTCAGTTTAAAGGTTAACATTGTGAAACATGAAAATATTTTGCCACTTTCCCACAAAAAGGAGTTTAAAGCTCTCTTAGCTTTTGTTTGATTCATGTTTCAGATGTAATATTGTATTGCATTAACTAACATTCATATAGACTCAGGAAACAATATATGGGAACTTTGTAAAATGATTTTAAAGAAAGAGGCAGAAATCAGTTTCAGAAATAAGACACTTTACCTAAGATTTTTCAAGAGCCCCACCTCACCTGAGTAAAGCATGTGCTTCTCACCTTACTCCATGTTAAGATGATTTTAGGGCTGGGGAGATAGCTCAGCTGGTAGAGTGCTTGCCTTGCAAGCACAAGGCCCTGAGTTTGATCCCCAGTACTGCAAAAAAAAGAAAAAAAAAAAGATGATTTTAAAGTAGGCTAGACTTAAGCTCAAAGTTATGTTCAAAGTATAAATTTTGTTCTAAAAGTTACTGTGATCTCAAAATAGGAGATATACTATAAAACTAAGTAAGGTTTGTGTTATGAAAATTATGTTTCCTCAATCATAGCTCTTATACAAACTTGTTGGGAGAAATCCTAGGTCTTGACTGGCAGCAGTGAACGTCTCAAGTGTGTAAGGAAAACCTTCGCACATACAGACCTGACAGGAAAACCTGCCAGAAGGAGCATTCCACTTCGGCCATCTAGGAAAGTACATAACTTCCCCAAATTGACGTCAGTGTTACCAAGGGAACCAAAAGGCAGGACTTGAGAGACCTAAGAAAAGGATGTCAATTCAGATAGGACAAAGGTGTAACCATGGCAAATGATGATTAGTCAAAGGTGTAACCATGGCAAATGATGATTGGTCAAGGTGTAACCATGACAAATGATTAGTCAAAGGTGTAACCATGGCAAATGATGATTGGTCAAGAGGACTATAAAAGTTTTGTGTACTTCTGCAATAAACAAGTTTGCAGGCTGCTCGCCACATGCCTGCTTCCACCCAACTCCTGGAGTCTGAGTCTTGATTCCGTGCGCCACTTACCCCACGTCCAAGCTAGCCCAGCACAAGAAAAGCAACACAAACTGAATACGTTTTTTAAAAAATATTTGTTAGTTGTCAGTGAATCTTTTTATTTATTTATTTATTTATATGTGGTGCTAAGAATCAAACCCAGTACCTCACACGTGGCATGCAAGCACTCTACCACTGAGCCACAACTCCAGCCCCCCTGAATATGTTTTTGCTTTTCTTAATTTCATTTTGTATTTTCTTGTAAACTTTATAACTGTTGTCTATTAATGTTTTGCAGCAGTACTCCTTCTAATACAACAACCTCAGTTAATTTAATATAAGAAGACATCACCTACAGGACAGATAGAATATAAGGCTAACTTCCAGTGCTAATATTGACCCCAATTAAATTGAAGGAGTTATTGTAAAATTAAATCCCATTACTCCCACTTAAAGACTGCTAGATGTTTAAAACCAAAAACTTGGAGACTAAAGTCAAGGAAGTAAAAGGGCCAAGGAAAAAGCAGACAATATTTGGCCCTTGCCCTCGCAGTCAGTACCCAGAAAATGATGGGACCCCTCTAAGGGCCCTACAACTCCAGTGAGTCATCTGATCTGCTGATCAGGGAGATTGAGAGGACCCTAGAGAACAGGAAGCCAACCAGTGCACATTCTGTAAAGAGGAGGGTCATTGGAGACAGAAATGTCCCTGATGCTTCCAAGAGAAGCCATGTATGGTCATTAAGAACTTGACCCATCCTGGCAGATGGCACCACTGGTAAAGGAAAACTAAAGGAGCCAAGAGGCTTCACTCATGCCCCCAAGAGTGACTTCTCACATACCTCAGCTGGCTCTTAACAGTAGATAGGAACAAGGTCAGTTTTGACCAACTTGGTCTTAAACACCTGGCAGGAGAGTATAGCCAAAATTACAGTCCTACATGGGCACTTAAAAGGAAAAACAATGTTTTTTTTTAAATGTAACTTAAGATGTACACTTGGAACAGTCCTAACAAAAGTAAATAAAGGTGGAAGCTATAAAGAAAGAGTTCTTATGTGGAAATGACTAATATTTAACTGGCACAAAGGACTGTAGAGATACAAGTTTGTCCTATGTTTCAGAGACTCACTGAAATACTAAGTGCTTTTGTATTAATTGTTTACCAAAAAGTAATGCTTTGCTATCTTGTTTATTGTTGTCCCAGCATGATCCTTGCCCTATGTATACCTTGTTCAGTCACCTGCCAACTGCCACCATGAACCTCTGGACTGCTGTGATGCTGGATCCCTGTTATCTGTTCTCCACAGCAAGGAGATGTAATCAGAAGAACTAGGAAGTAAGTATCTCCCAAATTAACAAGTGAATTTCAACACACCATCAGAGTGTAAGTGACGTGCCCTGCCAGGGCACACCTGGAATGTAGCCTTTGAATAGCTTCTTTAAAAGCTCTCTGTTTACCCTGAAGGGCAGAATCAGAGCCTCTTGGACTGGAGTCCCCTGGTTTCTCCTTTGCTAGCAAAGCAACAAACCTTCATTTTCTTTTTTCTCACAACCATGTCCTCATTATTAAATTGGCATGAATTAGCATTGGGGATGAGGATGAAACTTTGGTAACAAAATTGGCACCCCAGATGGGACCCTGTTCTGGTTTTCTTGGGCAGGCCTTTAGGTAACAGATGGATGGGGAATAAAAGACAAAGGATTCAAAGTATTTCCTATATTGCTGAATGATAGAGTATTTTCTTAGAGTGGATGAGGCCCTGGGTTACATCCCCAGCACCAAATACACACACAAACACACACACACACACACACACACACACCAATGAGTTAAAATACTATTCAAGCCAGGCATGATGGCCCATGTCTGTAATCCCAGCAAGGGGGGAGGGTGGTGTCAGGGGGATCTCAATTTTGAGGCCTGCCTTGGCAACTTAGACACTGTCTCAAAATAAAAAATAAAAGGACTGGGAATGTAACTCAGTGGCAAAACACTCCTGGATTCAATCCCCAGTGGTGATGATGATGATGATGATGATGATGATGATGATGATAATGATAATGGGTTGGGAGTGTAGCTGAGTGGTAAAGTGCCCCTGAGTTCAATCCCCAGTGCAGAAAGAAAAAATACTGTTTGAAACCAATGTTTTTGGATAAACATATCTCATTCAATATTTGTGACATACCTATTACTAAAAGATTCTTTGTTGTTTATTTGCTATTCAAACATAAGTGAGGGTACAGCATTTGATGTGGTGATACAAGATTTTCACCCTGCTTCAAAATCAATAAGATAAAATATTGATGCATTTTAAAACTTTTCACCATTTGTTCCTCCATGTAACAATATGTTTTAGAATAAATCAATAATTGGTTTTATGAAAATTCAAGTCATTCATAAAAGTCTAAGGCAGACAACTACTGACATCTGATGATGAAGAAATAATCAAGGGTGACATTGGTGACATTTAGTATACACAGAACAATGAAGAGGGATGGGTGAATGAATGCAGAGAGGAAATGTAATAAGAATGGACATACCTTATATGCTTTTTTTTTTAAATGAAAAAGTCTAAACTGAAAATTTCCATCCACTTAAGAAAAAGAAACAAAGGAGATGGAAAGAATTATCAAAGTTCAGGAAAACATTTCTTAATCACAAGAGACATTAGTTTCACAAATCCCCTTTTCCTCTCTAGAGTACCCTCCTCTTCACAGTTGGTTGCCTTGATCCTTGAGGCATAGCATTTCTTGAGACTCTCACAAGCACCTGCTTATCTTAAGAAGAGCTACAAAATGTCCCAGAAAGAATGATCAAGTCAGGAGGTTCCTGGTTCATTGCTTGGAGACCTCCTGTCTCCAAGACATGTGAATGTCTTGGTGTTTAGTTCTCAGAACTTTAAGATCAGAACTAGATAAGGAAGGTGAAAGATAAAGAGGAGAAACTTCAGGCAGGGATGCAGGGCAGAGAGAAAGTATATGCAGAAGCAGGACTGACAGTTAAAACTGTCAGGACAAAACAATGGCAGTTGAGGAGTGTTGGCTTTAAAGTGCTTTCAATTAACTTCTGTTCCATGGAGTGAAAATGATTTGCAATGGGCATCTCAGGCAGTTTGCAAATTGGCAGCTGTGACCTGAGTCTGCTCTGTAGACCTGATTTAGATGACCAGTGTACTTTTTGATCAAACATACTTCAGTTCGTGGTCAATGTTTAAGGAAGTGAAGGTTTTATGCAAATGTTTTGATATTTGACCATCTTGAAAGATGGAAAAATCTGGCAGTCCTGGCCCAGCATTCCTAGGCAGCAGCACTGAGCTGGAACTGAGTATTGGCTGTCCCCTTTGAAAGAGGCATATTCTTCCCCACTATGCCAGTCTCCACCCTGCTTGCTTCTCTCATTGATGTTACCTGCCTGGCCTTGGCAGCATTTGAATTTGCTACCCTGATCATTACAGATGTTTAATGCCAACAAGTGTCAGGCATATAAAAGCAGAGAGAAAGACAAGATGAACCCCATCACCCAGTTTCAACAATTATTCCTAGACAATCTGGTTTTATGAATACCTATGCAACACATTTGTATCTACATCTGGATTTTTGGGATGTGAATCTAAACATCATCAATTCATCAGTAAATATTTCAGTGTGTATCTCTAAAAGAGCTGAGTGAGTGCCTCCCAATCAGACCTCTTTTTGTTATGCCACACATGCGAGGTCTTCTCGTGATAACAGGAGAGGTCTGTGTGTGTGTGTGTGTGTGGTGTGTGGTATGTGTGTGTGTGTGTATGTTGTGTATTACTGAATAACAGTAGTGAATGTTTCTGATGGCTTATACTGCAACTAGTTATCATGTCAGGTACTTATGTATACTGTGTCATTGATTGTGCTCATCAATTCAATGACAGAGATAATGCATTTATTCTCACCTTACCGATTTTCTTCACATGGAAGACTTCCCTACCCAGGAGGGCACACTTGTAATCCCAGCTACTCAAGAGGCTGAGGCAGGAGAATCCCAAATTCAAGGCAAGCCTGGGAAATGTAGTGAGACCCTGTCTCAAAATAAAAAATAAAAGGACTTAGCCTGGCACAGTGGCACATACCTGTGATCCCAGCCACTGAGGCAGGAGGATCAGAAGTTTGAGGCCCGCTTTGGCACGTTAGCGAGACCCTAAGCAACTCAGAGACCCTGTGTCAAAAAACAAAAAGGGCTGTGGATGCAGCTCAGTGGTTAAGCACCCCTGCATTCAATACCTAGTACTAAAGGAAAAAAATGGACTGAGGATGTAGCTCAGGGGTAGAGCATCCTGATTTCAATCTCCAGTACCAAAAAAAGAAACAAATGTCCTCCCTGATATGTATATAGGTTTGTGTATGTGTTCCTGCACATGTACACAAGTATATATAGACCATATACTGCTATTGTACATATATATTTAATTATACATAGGGTCTGGAAGATTTTGTGTTTTTTTGTTTTATTTTGTTTTTTAATGATGAACCCTCTTACAATGAGAAATTTCCTTAAGCTGAGGATTCCTTATGTCCTTTTACATTTACAAAGCTTCCAAAGTTCAAAAATGCCTCCCTAAACATGGAAAAGACAACAAAAACATGCCAACCTCAGACTGTCTCAGGAGAAGCTGTCCACATCCTGAAGCAGGTTTTAGAATGTCTGCTCTGCCAAATAACTTATTTCAGCTCTGGTGACCTGCACACGGGTTTCAGTCACACTCATGCATGGTGCAAGTGTCCGTTTTGGGGGAGAAATGCACAAATGTTCAACATCTGTAGCTGCAGATGAAACGAAGTGCTGCACTTTCAAGCTCACTTTCAATACCTGTACCGCCACACAGCTTCCTCTTACACTGTGCTGTTATGTCGAGCTTGAGGGATGGATTTCCCTCCACACTCAATTGAAGGAGGCAGCCTCAAACTCAGACTTCCAGATGAACAATACTTTTTGCACTGTTTTGAAAAATCACAGTTAAGTATTATGAACACATTCTCAAAAGTTTTTTTTGTCTTCTTTTCCCCCATAGCTTTATTGAGGTAAAATTGAAATACAACAAAATTCACATATTTTGAGTATGCAATTTGAAAAATTTTGACATGTATGTAACCAATACAATCAAAATAAAAATATTTCCATTACTTTTTTAAAAAATATGAAATCATGCCAACTGTTTCCTGCATGATTTATTACATTAGATATCAGTCATTTTAATATGTATAGAACCCTACCCCCACATGTCAACTTGTTCTAAATTAAATGGCACACTTATAAATATCTCAGAAGTCAAGAAAGAAGGAACAAGAAAAGTAAATAAAAATTGCTTTGAACTAAGTGATAATAAAAGCTTAAACTATCAGGATCTCTGGGATGAAACAGTACTCAGATGAACATTTAAAAAGTACTTGTATCATAAAGAAGCTAGAATAAATTATTTTCAAATTATGTAGTAGAAAGGAAAAAAAGAGGAGCAGAAGTATATGAGAGAAGAAATAATACGGCTAAAATTTGATAAAAAATAAACAAATCTAATCAAGAAATAAGCAAGAACACAGAAGTTAATGTCAATGGAAAGGAAGCTATCGGAATAACACTACAGATGCTAAAAATATATTATGGCAATATTACAATTTTATGCCAACATATGTGGTAGCTTACGTAGTTTGGAGGATCTATCCAGTGGTCATAGAGGCATGTTAAAGTTACCCAGTATGTTGTGTTGTGGTCTCTTTGATTCTTGAAGTTGAGAAGATTTGTTTGATGTACGTAGATGCTCCATTATTTCAGGCATAAATATTTATGACTGTTATGTCTTGTTGAAGTATGATTTCTTTAAGCGGTATGAAATGTCCTTCTTTATCCCTTCTAACATTGGCTTGAAGTTCACTTTATCTGATATGAGGATAGAAACCCCTACTTGTTTATGCAATCCTTGTGAGTGATATGTTTTTTCCCATCCTTTCATCTTCAGTCTGTGGATGTCTTTGCCTATGAGGTAAGTCTTTTGGAGACGGCGTATTGTTGGGTCTTATTTTTTAATCCAATCTGCCAATCTGTGACTTTTGATTGATGAGTTTAGGCTTTAATGTTCAAGGTTATTATTGAGATATGATTTGTATTTGCGGTCATTTGGATTTATTCCTAGTTTTTAGTTTGAATTATTTTCTCCTTTGATTGACTATTCTTTTAGTGTAGTTTCTTCCTTTGCTGGTTTTCACTTTTTTTCCATTTCATCTTCAAGGAATATTTTGTTGAGAATGTTCCATTGTGCAGGCTTTCTCATTGCAAATATTTTTAACTTTTGTTTATCATGGAAGGTTTTTATTTCATCTTCAAATCTGAAGCTTAACTTGGCTGGATATAGGATTCTTGGTTGGCATTCATTTTCTTTCAGAGCTTAGTGTATATTATTCCAGGACCTCCTAGCTTTGAGGGTCTCAGTTGAGAAATCAGCTGAGATCCGAATTGGTTTCCCCCTATGCATAATCTAATATTTTTCTCTCATAGTCTTTAAAATTCAGTCCTTATTCTGTATGTTATATGCACAAGGCACATGTTATATAATGTGCCTTGGTGTGGGTCTGTTGTAATTTTGTATATTTGGGGTCCTGTAAACCTCTCGTATTTGATTTCCATTTCATTCTTTTGGCTTGGAAAATTTTCTGACATTATTTCATTGAAAAGATTGTGGATTCTTTTGATTTGTATCTCTGTGCCTTCATCTGTCCTGATAAATCTTTTTTTTGTGTGTGTGTTTTATTTATTTATTTATTTATTTATTTTTATTGTAAACAAATGGGATACATGTTGTTTCTCTGTTTGTACATGGCGTAAAGGCACACCATTTGTGTAATCATAAATTTACATAGGGTAATGTTGTTTGATTCATTCTGTTATTTTTTCCCTTCCCCCCACCCCCGATAAATCTTTATATATGTATATATACTTTTATTATTCACCCGTTAACTCCATAATGTGCCAATCACGAGCTAGTTTTCAGCAGTTACATTCCCTTGATCACGGCTGCATGAGGATGTGATTAAGTGGAAAACAGGGAGACCAGAGACACAGCCATAAGTGACTTCACGTAGCCCACATCATTACAATACAATTGTCAAGTTCGCTGGCGGTTTGGTAAAGCCGGTTCAGTTCTGTTCCCTTTGCCAGGAATTCTCACGTTTGTGCAAATTAGACCAACAAGTGGTAGAGTTCCATTTCCTGGTTTGAATTCTTAGTGGCTTTATCCAGAATCTCACTGGTGACTGGTCACTGTAACACCAGTCCGACCTTCTCAGCCCCCATGCTGGGGCACTTCCAATTGTATAGGTAATACTGCAGGTTGCCATCCCCTATGCCAAACTTGAGCTTCTCCAGGAACGTTTTGTTCTCCATGAAATCCAGTGCATTGAACACGTCAAACCCTTTCATTTTGGCTAGAACAAGGGCATCGCTCATGAGGTCTAGAAGAGGGGTCTGGGTGTGAACACTGTAGAAGGAATATGCAACTTTTAGACTCTTGTGGGTTGGATGGTTCATGATGGTGGAGGGAAGTGTATAAAAACTCAAGAAATCTGTCACCTCACCGTTTGCTTTCTCCACCATGAAAGTGTCTATGATATTCTCCTGGGGCTAGAACCACTGCTCCACCTCCTCCTGACTCACAACTGGCATGAGGTGAAACTGCTTCAAATACCTTGTGAGGAGCTGGTGCACTACTAGAATGTCCTTTTTTCCCATTGGTCGCAGCCCAGCTGTTTTGGGAGTCTCTGGCAGTCAGTAGAGCTTCATGGTGCGCTGCATGGTCATATTTCTGCTCAGGTGGGAGAACTTCACTTCAATCAGCTTCTGTGGGTTTAGGGACTGATGCCAGTACCTGCAGGTGCCAACAGACTTTGGCAACACTACCCCGGCAGTGTAAACAGCTTGGAAAATGCCTTCCTGGTGAACCCACTGGGTTATCTCTCAGATCAGGACTGGAGCCACCCTCTTGGAGCACAGCTTCTTGTGGACACACAGGAAGTTGATCTCCACCATCTTCTTCTCTGTGTCATAGTTGTGGATGTTTTCTGGGTTGGCGCTAATGAACCCAACCAGTTTCTGACTTGAGACCATTCAAACCCTGCAGTGCCACTGGGGAAGCCAGCCAGCCGGATGGAGAGCCCACAAAAGAAACTCTGGGGAATAATCAAATCAGAACATGTTGTCATCATCTTCCATGTAGTTCTCATTCAGGAGGGTGTAGAGTTCCTTCAGCACACCACGGTCTCCCAGGTCCAAGGCATCCCAGGCAAAGCCCTGGGGCAAGGTATAGGGCTCCTGGCAGGTGTTGTCTTTGTCAAGTTCCACAGGACCATGGGTGTTCACCACTTCACCTAATTTAGGGACAGGCTGTATATCCCCAAACTGGTAGCTTCGCTTGCTGGCCTCCTCCATGGTTTTGGCAGGTCCCTGACGCACTGAGAACAGCTCAATGGCTTCTGTATTTCCTGGATCCTCTCTGCTGGCAAAGAGTTCATCTTCACAGGCTGATCCTGGGTTGAATCTGTCTCATTGCCTTTTTCTTTCTTCTTCTTTTGTTTCTTTTTCTTCTTTTTGGCTCCAGTGTCATTGGCTGGACTCAAACCACTCCGGTTATAGCTGTTGTCCTCCTCATTCTCGCAATTGCTGCAGTGCTTATGGCCGTTTCGGTTCCCTTCCATCATCTGCGGCAGCTTCACTGTTGTCTCACTCCCCCTGATAAATCTTAAATGTGGTCTTTTCTTGTTATCCCATAGTTCATGGAAGTTCTGTTCATGGTTTCTTAACATCTTTTCTCCGTGGTCAATTCTATTTTCAGATTATGTATTTATCTTCATTGCCTGAGTTTCTGTTGTCCAAGAGGTCTAGTCTATTGGTGATGCTTTCTATTGAATTTTTAATTTGGTTTATTGTTTCCAGTACTCAGATGAACATTTATAACTTAAAGTACTTGTATCCTTTTGAGCATTTGTGTGTGTGTTTTTTTTCAGAATCTCTGCCTCTTTATTGAAGTAATCTTTCACTTCCTGTAATTTCTCTCTGATTTCATTTCTTATACTAACCTTTACTTTTCATATCAGTTTAACTAGGTATATTCTAAACTTCTCTGACATTTCTTCCACTGTGATGTTGATGGATTCTGTTACTGGAGTATCTTGGTTTGTTTGGGATGATTTGTTCCCTTGCTTTTTCTTGTTGTTTGTGTGTCTATTCATCTAATAGTGTGGATCTGAGGCAGTACAGTTTCTACCCTGTGGACTTATAGTGTCCCTGAAAGTTTCTAATACCTCACTGTTTAGGGAAGACAAATAACATCAACCAATATAAACAATATACAGCATTAAGCCAAATAGTTCCTATTAGGATGTCTACAGTGTTGTCACAATAAGCAGAAATGATATGATCAGTTATTGCCTACAATAAAAACAGCAAGTTTGAAAAAGCATTCATAATTTCAAATGGTGGACAGGGACAGCACAGAAGTGATGTAGGATATGATGATTATGAGGGAGGAGGAGAGAAGAAGTAAAAAATTAAAGGAAGAGTGAAAGAGAACAATAGAGGTTGGCTGTTAGCAATAGAAAAGAGAATTAAGGGAAACAGGTAGGAGAAATATATATATTATATATAAAGTAAATTTATATATACACTTATATAAATTTATTATATACAAAGCAAAAATTTTTAAAAATTAAAAATAAATATAAAAGAATACAAAACAAAACTAAAATATACTAATCGAACATCCTAGTTCACAAGAAACTAATCCATGAAAAATAACTGGCTTAAAAAATGCTAGAAATGAGAAAAAATATATATATATAAATGTTCGTGTATCATTAAGGTCCCAATTAAACAGATGAAAACAATTTTAAAAAATCTTGATGAAAAGTTAAAGAATTCTTTCCACTGGAGTTCAAAATATTCTCAGCTTCTCTTCTCAGCAGTTTTAGGCAGGGTTGTCTGGAGCATGATGCTCCACCCTCTGGATTGCTGGAGTGAGAGAGGTCATCCCATAGGCAGAATTCCTGGAGGCAGGGTTTAGGCTTAGGTGGGCTCCAGGCTGTTTGCTGAATGCCAATTGGTCTGGAGATTTAAAATCAGCACACCTCCAATGCCCAGACTTGCTTGTCCGTGCTGGAAGACTATAACCAAGGGATCTCCCCTGGGTTCCACTCATGTGGTGGGGGACCCAATTCTTAGTCCCCTGTGTCATCCTTGGACCCCACATTTCCTGGTCTCAGGTTCAGTCTCCAATCTCTTCCGCCCTGGCCCTTCCAAGTTCCTGGCTAGATGTGTGTCTCCCAGTCCCAGCTGGTCCTGCAAACAGCTGGATTGTAGGGGCAAGGGGAGAGCCAGATGGGTTTCCACAACCAGTTGTCCCCTGTGTAAACCTCTCTCCACATCGGATTTTCTTCTGGTCACTTAAGCACACTCTAGGTTGTACAGTGTGTTTACTGGGCCTGTATTTTGGGCTAAACTCAGGTTTCACAGGAATGGGACACCTCAGCTGCAGGCCCCCATGCAGTGGCTAAAAAATAGTTTCTTCTTTTGTCCTCTGCACGCCACCTGGAGAGATGGTGGCTTCTTTGCCCCCACACAGACATCGTGCAGTGTGTCTTTCAGGTTTGCTGGACAATGTCATTGATCTCTAAACAAATGCTCTGTACCCTGATACACCTCATACCTCCCTAAAATGCGGGTTCCTTTAATTCCCTTATCCCTCCACTTCACTCACAGAGAAACCTCTTTGGCTGGAACTTCTGGCCCCACCATGGCAGTGGCTGTGCTACTGGGGATTTCTTCCTTATTTTATTATATCCAGTACCCTGAGTCCCCGATCTATTGTGAAGGTCCAGTTTTAAATTCCAGTAAATTTCCCCCACTTTTTTTTGATCACCTGCCTTACAGAGAAGCTGCCTGTCTGCTTTGATTTCACTACACAGAACAGCCAGTAATGCGACCTCCTCTATTCCACCATCTTGAAAACCTCAAAAACTTAAAGAGCAGAATCTGACCCTCCACATCTACCACGAGCCATGCCTTACTCTCCTCACCCTCATCAGGCCCTGGATCAAATCAAATTCTGTTCCCAGAAGGCTAACGCCAGGGCAGTTTCCACACTATTGACTGAAAGGCTGCATGAAAATATTTACCTTGGTGCCCAGAAGGCATTGCCCCTGCCCTGATGCCCAAGGGAAGGTGGGTCCCATTGGCCTTGGATCCAGGGTGACCTTTGCTCAGGAAGGGTGAGAAGGGACCCCAGGGGACAGGAGGCCTGCACCCAACCCCTGTTCCAAGGAAAATGGGTGCTTCCTTGAGCTTGGATCCTACCTCACAACCAGGTATGGACATGGAATACACTTGAAAACTCTCTCCCAATCCTGCAGGAAGCATGTGGTGAAAGCAGTGACGTAGAGGGACTGCTGTCTGTCCCCAGGCTGCCTGAGCTCCACAATGAGGATATGGCTTTGAGAATAAGGAAAAGGAAGGGTTATTGCTTTGCTAGCAAAGGAAAAGTAGAGGGGACGCCAGTCCTAGAGGCTATAATTCTGACCACCAAAGAGAACAGCGATCCTTTAAAGAAAGTGTTCAAGGGTTTAGAGTCCAGGTGTTATCGAGAGAGAGAGAGAGAGAGAGAGAGAGAGAGGGGTCTCTTTTAAAGTAAGCCTCAGAACAGCTAGGACTATATTCAAAAGGTAAAGTGGACCACTGTTACAATCGCAGAGCTTTGAAGTCCTCCAGGAAGGACTTCAGTTGGCAACAGGAAGCCAGGTGCTCCAACTCACAGCAGGAAGGACAAAATGACTTCTGGGCTCCCATGGAAAGGTAGCTTCCTGGAATTCACTGGAGCATGGGTCACCATTCCTGCACTAGCCATAATGTCTTCCCTGGTCTGCTAGACTCCCAGGCTGCAGTATCTGGTTCATTAGTGGCTTCAACTGGGCTGAGGCTCAATGCCCTGGGTGCTGTGGTCAAGCTGTGTGCCTCTGCAGATGCTGGGCTTTGATCCACAGAGATCCTCCAGAGAGACAGGAGAGACAGGAGGAGTACTCATTATCTAAATCTGGTTGTCTTGTGGTGATTGTTCCTGGTGACAAGGATGCCTGCCTAAGGTTGGAAGCCAAGGTACTAATACTTAGTCATCAGCTATTGGATGTTTTCAAGTGTCACTGGTCCTTAGAACTGCCACTGGGCACATGTAAGGGCATGGCCATGAAATAGGCACCAAACATGAGAAAAGGTGGTGGGGGTGGGGCGGGGGGGTGCCCTCAGAATAGGGACTCTGTGTTGCAGAGGAGCTCACTGCACTCACCTGTGGGGATACACAAGCTGAGAAATGAGCTTTGTTCTTTTTTTTTTTTCCTGGCAGAATTGGCTGTGGAAGGGGAGATGGGAAGACCTCAAATGACCACTTAGCCAAAACTTGTCCGCTGTGCATTACCCACAGCCTTCCATATCCAGCAGCCAATAATCCAGCAAGGGTAAGTAATTAAGGGGAGATGACTTGTTAGCTGGCAGCTTGCTTTGAGTATTTGCAGTGATGCTCAAATCAGAGCGCTCCACACAGCCAGGAGCTCTGGGAGTAGAATCTTAGGACTGGGTTTGCCCAGCAGTTAGTTATAGGGTGCTCAGACGTCCTGTGAAAGAAAGTCAAAGCACCTCTTGAGAAAGTCCAGGTACTCTGGGTTTGTAGCAAGGAATCCAACAGCGTAAGGGGCAAGTGTAGACCCCTGCCCAGTGCTTAGTGCATGGAGAATGCTCACACCGCCCGCACTCTGGATGCAATAGTGCACATACATCCTGTGCTGTTTCACCGAGGCGCTTCTGCTTGCAGGTCCTCCACACTAGCTCATGTGTGCCCTGTGCTGGGCTCCTGCACAGGGACCTGGGTGAGAGTCCACTCTCCCCCTGCCTCCTTCCCCTTCCACCCTCCCTTCCTTGCTCTAGAAATAGCGACTTGATCTCTTGTTCAGACATAATCCAATTTTATTGCCAAATAGCAGAGCACCAGAACAGATGGAAGGTGTTGTGGCTCTTCCTTCCAATAGTGATTTGTGGGTGTGGTAGGAGGCGTACGTATCCTGAACACTGAAATGACTTCTAATAATGGGTTCTGTGCACAATATCATAGTTTGATAGGGATTTCTCCTGTTTTCCCTTTCACAACTACCTTTATCTTCAGCGCCATTTTAGGAAATAAAATGAACCATTTCAAGGAACCCTAAAGTATCATGGGGCTTAGGGACCTCCCCTACTGTTCCTCATGCCTAAGTGTCCACTGCCTCACGTTTCTCCAGTCTGGCTAAGAATTCTTACAAAACAAGGTGGCGACTGACCAATTCAGCTCAAAAAGAGGTCAAGGGCTGGAGTCCCACAGCCTCTCTCTGACTGTCAGCCAGGTGCCTCCTCCTGAGCCTGGCTCTTGCTGGACTCTGCCTCCTCCCACTATCTTGGCTGCTCAGTTCATGATCCATCTGTAGCTTTCAATCAGTTATGACATGAGAGACCTCCAGGGGTTCTAATCCTGGTGTGCGGTACACTAGCTGGGACATGTGTGACAGCTCAGTGTTCCCTCACATCTCAGACCTGCATGGTGCACTCTGGAGTTACCTAACCTTCAGTCAGTCTCAGGTGCCTTAGGTGTGTGTTGCTCTGTGGGCACCAGGAGTGCTAGGATTTACCAGAATGCTTAAGTTGAATCATAATGTGTATGTGAAATTTTAATCACTCTTTCAGTGTGTTAAAGACCCAATGGATGTCCATCCTAGGCAAAAATCACTGCAAATCAGTCTGACATAGAGGTAAGTGAGTAGGCCCTGTATCCAGACTGCTGCTATCTCTATCCTGGCTTTGCTCAATACTTGCTGCATGGCTAATCTGGTGAGTATCCTATTCTAATTTTGCTTGAGTTTAATTTTTTTTAAAAACTGGGCATTGAGCCCAGGGGTGCTCTAGCATTGACCTACATCTTCAGAACTTTTTATGTTTCATAAATTTTGTGACAGGGTCTTGCTAAGTTGCTGAGGGCAACCTCAAACTTGGGATCATCCTGCCTTAGCCTCCCAAGTAGCTGGAATTACAAGGGTGCACCACTGTGCCTGGTTCTGAATTTAATAATTTTTAAAATGTATTTAACATTCATTCCTCATTAGTGGTGGGTTGTGAGTGTTAATCAAGGTGATAATTACAAATCTTTACAAATGACCATATCATGCAGACTTGTATATCCTACTTTAGTCATTTAGAATGTTCTATAAACCCAGTCTCACATTTCTTTTGTTTGTTTGTTTTTTAGTTGTAGATGGACACAATACCTTTATTTATTTATTTGATGTGGTACCTCATACGTGCTAGGCAAGCACTCTACCACTGAGCCCCAGCGCCAGGCCCTAGTCATTTTCATTTTTATTTATTTATTTTTAACTCATAAGGGCTCAAGAGAGGAGAGATACTGTGATCCTCTGGCAATGTGTGATGAAGAAAAGACACATTCTTTTCTTTTTTAATTTTTTTGTATCAAGGATTGAATTCCAGTGTGCTTATCTACTCGGTCACAACCCCAGTCCTTTTTTATTGTTTATATAGAGACAGGGTCTCACTAAGTGGCTTAGCGCCTTGCTAAGTTGCTGAGGCTGGCTTTGAACTCACTATCCTCCTGCCTCAGCCTCGGAGCCACTGGGATTACAGGTGTGCATCATCACATCTGGTGAGACATTTCCTTGTGAAAATGCCGCATGGACCTGTCTGTGCTTCAGTCAGGAAGCCTCTGTTGGCTGCTGCATGTCTGAGCCCTGTGCAGCAAGTGTGCCAGGACAGCGTGTGTCCCCTCAACAGATGCACCTTCTGTCTTGACCTAACCCACGGTATCCCTAGAAAACAGAAAATAATGCTAGTTACCAAGTATGAAGTGCCTTCTCCTGGCCCAACCCAAGCAGCAGCAGTAGAAAAGTTGGAGCGGGGGCGTGGCAGGGGCCACTTCACACTCCCACTGTTGGGTCACTGGCTGCTGAGTGGAGAATGGTGCTAGGAGGAAAGCGGGGGAAGCAGAGGGACGGGAGGCTGGTGCAGTATCCCAGGCTTAAGGTGGTGGTGAGTTCTGAGGTGTGTTGCAGGAAATGGGAAAGGTGCGGGGAGGGGTTCTGAGGTGGAGTCGCAGGGTTTGCTGACAGGTTGGATACGTGGAGTTGAAGGAGATGACGGTTTATGATCTCCTGGGCCCTTAGAAACACCAGTGAGGTGGACACTGTAGATATCCCCGTTTTGTAGATGAGGAGGTCAAGGGTCAGACCCATTCATCCTGTGTCCAGGACATACGGGGATGCAGGCTCGAGACCTGTGCTCCTACCTGCCACCTCCCTCGGCTGGTGGTCCTTTCCTGCTCCTCACAACACGTACCTCTTCCTAGTGCCCTTTTCTCCTATCATTGTTCTTTCTTTTTCTCCTTTCTCTCTCTTCCTTGCCTAGGGATACAACCCAAGGATCTCACTTGTCCCATCTGGTGGCATTCAATTGATTGGCAAGAGGCTGAGTCCTGTTGTCCTGATACCCTGTGTGCTGCAATGTGCAAAGACCTGCCCATGCTCAGAACCACCGTGAAGACCAGAGCTACCTCTATTGTTTGTCTACAGACTTAAAATTTTGCTTCTTCCTGTATGCTGACAAAAACTTTTTGAAAATCAAGTAACCAATTTTTACAGACATAAATTTTGGAAAATGAGTTTGAGACCACTTGGGCAAATAAGTAAGGCGTGAATTGTCCACCTTTGAAACATCCTCCATATCCTTCCTCATGACATACTGTCTTGGTTATTAAACTTGTTGGGGTATGGGATGTTAGGTAGTTATGAAACCCTATGGTGCAGGACACATCCCAAGTCTGGTAAGATTCATATTCATAGATATGTCAATTCCTTATTGGTGATTTTTGGCAGATAAGTGCTTACTGGGACTCTCCTTATACCAGCCCCCTGAATGTTTTTGTCACCAGGGTCAATCCTATGCTTGAATCCTGCTTGCTTGTCCTAATAGCACTGTCTTCCATCAGTATAGGATTCTGTTCCCTAGCCAAAGATATTCAATCTCAGACAAGCAGGTTCAAACAGCAGGTTCAAGCAGGTTCAAACATCCAATTTTTTTCTGATTTTTTAAAAAGCCTCCATCATCGTACTTAACTAAAGATACTCTTTTTAAAGATCAGAAAGCCTCAGCTAGTCAGCAAGTAGCTCTCTATTTAAAGTCCCTTATTTTCTGTAGTTTGGAGTTCACATATGCAGGATAAGATAATAACACAGGAATATTTTTAGGAATCATCGAGACTGACCTACAGTTCCATGTTTCTTTCACTTTGTGCTCCAAATAAGCTTTTCAAGGTTATAGGAGTTTCCTACATTGATACCTCCTTCCCCGACCCTGCAGCTCACTAGAATCCTTTTGTCTACATTGATTATAGCTAGGCACACTGTTCTTTCATATTTATTTCTTTAACAAACCCTTTTACCTTCACTACAACAGAGGGAAAGACCCCATGCAGTCTAAGCATGTGATCAGCCCTGGGTAGGTTACACTTGGTCTCTGATGTGAACTGAGCACCAAGGATGTGGTGTATTTACACTTCATAAAGGGCTCATGAGGCTTCTTTAAGGGTGTGTCTTGCCACTCAGAATGTTCTATAAACCCGGTCTCAAGATCTCACTGGGGTACTTATAGGTGCTTGGCTTTTCTTTCAGTGTCCTTGTAGGAACTCCGTGTAAGCAACCTCCTAGCGGGTCAGTTCAGTTTAATTCCTAGCTATGGGCAAGTTGTGAATTATGGAGCATGGGACTGTGAGATATTTTCTAGATGTTCACACAAGGGGTCCTGTGGTCAGTGAAATCTCACCTCCTCCCCTCTAGCCCTAAGTCATCTTGGAATCCAGCATAGTCCCTTGTACAGGGTCACAGCTCAGATCCAGGTGGCTTATTGCGCTAAGTGCAAATTTGATCCCCATTCCACTTACTATCGGTGTTGGAACATTTCCTCCCCACCCCGCCCTCATTTTTGGCCCCACCCCATTATTTACGCACCTAAGCAAGTCCCACCCACTGCAACTGGCAGTAAGCAGAGAGCCAATAGCAATCCTTGAAAGGGTAGCGCGCGTGCGTCAACCGTTGATCGTAGAAACGCCTCAGAACCCCTAGAGCCAGTACGAAGCTCAGGAGTAGAGTTAGCTCCGCCTTGTGGCTTCAACTTTGTTGCCACACCTCACTTTAGTAGAGGCCCGTGGCCGCTGGTGCTTTCCAGCCATGGCTAGCTGGTATCACTACTATGATACTGACTACTATGTTCTGGAAGAATATGAGAGGGAAACAAACCCTGAACCTGAGCAAGGCGCTGCTGCGGCAGCAGAAGGTGGCCTCTTTGCTGAAGGAGCTGTCGGCCTCGAGGACGACATGAAGCATGAGGGCCACCCAAACCAACAGGATGTCTTGAACCAAGAAGACGAAGGGAACCAGGAAGAAGATGTGGACCAGGAAGACGACAGTGACCATGAGGATGATGGCGGCGACGAGGATCCCCAGGAGGAGGACCTGGAGGAGCCAGTGGTTCCTCGGTCCCGTCGCAGGCAGCCACGGATCCCGTTTCAGTTCACACCATGGCAGCTGGAAGAACTGGAAAATGTTTTTGAAGAAACTCAGTACCCTGATCTGCTCATGAGGTAAGTGACTGGCGCCAGGCGGAACCCTTGGGGTACTCTTTCCGGGGGGCGGGGTAGTCCCTCGGTGCCCTTCCCTGGCTCTGCCCCAGTCCCTCCCAGGCTCCACCCCTGTGGTCTTCCCCTGCCTTCGCGTTGCGGGTGAGGAGATGCCATGTGATTATCAGGGTCACTGTTTTCATGAAGTATTGGTGTGAATTAAGTCTCAAAACTGTTTGGTGCCACTCGGCTATTTTTGTTTTGTTTTCAAATTGTGGGAAAATAGAAACGAAATTTACTATGTAAATCACTTTTCTTTCTTTCTTTTAGTACTGGGGATTGAACCGGGGTGCTTTACTACTGAATCATATCCCCAGACCTTTTTATTTATTTTTTCCCTTTGAGACAAACAGGGTCTTGGTTGCTTAGGGCCTTGCTAAATTGCCAAGGCCAGCCTCAAACTTGTAATCCTCCTGCCTCAGCCTCCCAAGTCAGGGGTGGGTGCGGGTACAGGCATGTGTTATTCTTCTGGGCTCTAAATCACTTTTGAAGTGGAACTTAGCAGTGTTAAGTATTTATGTGTTGTTCTGGGACAGATCTTTAGAACCTCTTCATAGGACCAAAATGAAACTTTATAACCATTAAACTATGCCCCTCCCCAAACCCCTGAAAATCAAATTTCATTTTATGAATTTGACAACTCTAGATACCTCATATAAATGAAATCATTTGGTTTCTATCTTTTTTTCTGACTGGCTTAATTCACTTTGCCCAGTCTCCTCAAAGTTATCCATGTTGTAGCATGTGTCAATATTTCCTTCATTTTTAAGGCAGAGTAATATTCTTTTGTATGGATGTAACTATTTTGTTCATCATCTGTTGGTGGGACACATGGCTCTTGTGAATAGTGCTGCTGTGAACATGTGTGTACAAATATCTCTTCATGTCCAGGTTTTCAATACTGTTGGTATATACCCAGAAATAGAATTGCTGGATCATATGATGTAATGTTTTGAGGAACCTCCATACTCTTCTGTAGTAGCTGCATGCTTTTTTAAATTTTTTTAGATGTTGATAGGCCTTTATTTTTCATTCATTTATTTATATGTGGTGCTGAGAATCGAACCTACTGCCTCACACATGCTAGGCAAGTGCTGTACCACTGAGGCACAACCCCAGCCCCTGCATGATTTGATATTTCTACCAACAGTGCACTAGGGTTCCAGTTTCTCCATGGGCTCACCAACACTTGTTATTTTGGGGGTTTTAATAGTAGGTATCCTAATAGGTATGATTATAATATCACTGTGGTTTTTGATTTGCATTTCCAGAGTGCTTACTAATGTTGAGTATCTTTTCATGTACTTTGTGGTCATATGTATATATTCTTTGGAGAAATGCCTCTTTATCTCCACTGCCTGTTTTTAAAATCTGGGTGGAAACTTTTGGTTCCTGACTTATCAGGGCTTCTCTGTAACCCCTTGCATACTCAATTTGCAAATGTTTTCTCCCATCCTGTGAGTTTCATTTTACTTCTTGATTGTGTCCTTTGATATATAAAAATTTTTCATTTTGCTGGAGTCCAACTTACCTATTTTTCTCTCATTGCCTGTTCTGTGGGCCTGCTTTTGTAGTAAAAATTTTATTCAGCCCAGGGTTAGGAGCATCAAGTTCTGTCATGTAACCGTAGTGCTATAACCTTCCTGTGTTTAGTATTTGTACAATTTATCATGAGTTTTTTTCACTAATTTTTACTTTTTATGTTTTTATTAGTGAATTATAGTCTTACATAATTTGGGGGTTCATTTTGGCATATTCATAAATTCACATAACATAATTTGCTCCATTTCAGTCCTCAGCACTACCTTCTCCCTCCCCTCCTTACTCCCCAATTCCCTTCCTCTACTCTATTGGTCTTCCTCCTATTAATTTCTTTTTTTTAAATTGGTTCATTATAGTTAAAAGTGGAGTTCATTGTGATGTATTCATATGTGTACGTACCATAGTATGATCAGTTTAATTATGCGGTTTCTCCCCCTTCCCATCCCTCCTTCATCCCCCCTCCAACCTCAATCCCCTTCCTCTATTCCACAGTTCTCCCCTCTATTTTCATGAGATCTCCCTTTTTAAAAAAATAATCCTTTTTTTCTGTCTAGCTTCCACTTCTGAGAGAAAACATTCAATCCTTGACTTTCTGAGTCTGGCTTTATTTTTAAAAATAGTACATTAATATTACTTGTTTTGACTATTGAGTTGTTAACACCACCTTCAATTTTGTAGTGAGGTCAAACCATTTTGAAAGAGAGACTAGATCTGGGTACCATACAAAAATATATTTGGGGGGGATTTCAAGGAGAGGTTGTATATTTAAGAACCAGCACTGAATCTGTATACTATATTTCATTTCATCCATAATACTGAATACTGAATATTTGTGTTTTTTCTCCACAGAAGAGAGCTTGGAAGACAAATGAATGTGCCGGAAGCCAAAGTGCAGGTTAGTAAATCTGAAAAAACAATTTGGCGTGGCAGTAATTCTACCTGCTTCGTGACATGGATATTTTTATTCTAGATATTCGCAGAATGGTTTGTTTTTATTGTATTCGTTAATTGAGAAAACAAATTTTGAAATTTAGTCTTTGCGGGTGGAAAATGGAATAATTAAATTCAAGCTTGTGGTTCTTTTTCCATTATTAGAGGGAACATGATTGCCTACAAGAGAAAACAAAACAAAGGAGCAAGCTGGTTTTTCTATTCTGTGTATACAATCAAAGACATATATAACATAGACATAATCATATACACATATAATACATTATATTTAATTAAGTTTAAATTTTTGACACTGGTATACTTTATGGAGCATTTTTTAAAAAATTGAATTCCAAATTTATTACTATTTGTATTTGTGTCATTTCTAGAAATCATGTAGCCTCTTTTTAAAAAAAATGTATGTATTTATTTTTGGTACTGGGTATTGAACTCAGAGGGCACTCAACCACTGAGCCACATCCCCAGCCTTATTTTGTATTTTATTTAGAGACAGGGTCTCACTGAGTTGCTTAGCACCTTGCTTTTGCTGAGGCTGGCTTTGAACTTGTGATCCTCCTGTCTCACTCTCCTGAACCACTGGGATTACAGGCATGTGCCACCTTGCCTGGCTTCACTTAGCCTCTTTATGGAGCATTTTTATTTGGAGTCAGATTGGGGTGCAGGCTTACCTTGGAAGTATTCAAATTGATGGAGAAAGTAGCAAGGTTCTAAGAGAGTTCAGTTTTACTAAATTGTTTAAAGCTAAGCATAAGCACTCTAAATGAATGAATTTTTAGATATTGGGACAAGACAGTAGTTCACCCAAAGAACATACTCTATGAATAAGTAATGTATGTGTCAGTTGAGCTGAGACTGATGTGGGAAGATACCTGAAAAGCCCAAGTGCCTGGTCTTCCTCCCCTTGGTTTATAACTTTTTGGTAAGATGAAATGGAAAATGGCAACTTTCAATTTTAATTTCCCACATATTATGACATGTCTACTTCAAATTATTGCCAAAGAAGTCACATTATTATTGTGATGTGGTAAAGGTTTTCAGGCTTTGAACATTTATCTAAAGAGTGAAACAAAAAAATATTGAATTAGTTTTATTTAACCTAAGAAGGATGAGAAGGTTATAGAACTGTTACAAAAGGCAAAACACACCTTGCAGATGCAATGTTAAAAGCATAGGTAAATCTCTTGAGCATTTACTAATTTGGAAAAATACTTTTCCCCCCCCTGTTTCGTGATAGTATTTTGAAGAGGTGGGTTTTGTGGAATGTTTCCCCAAACACAGCCCTCATGACAGGGTGAATTTGTTCCTGCCTCAAATACTTTCCATTCCTTCAGGCAGTGATAACTAATATGTAGGCAGGTCATGGGATCAAACAGTCACTGCACAAGAACAAAAACCAAAGTGATACATTCAAAACAACAACAAAAAAGGAAAGAAACTTCAGGTTGACCTTACTATTATTATTAGCTTTGCTGCAGCATGCACGTGTGAGTGCAGTGATGGAAACAGGCTGTGAGTATGATGGTGGGTGCCCAGAAAAGCAGCCCCACAAAACAAGCCCCTGAGCCCTGGTGTACTAATGCCACATGCCAGGCTCCAGCGTCAGGCCTGGCCCAGGTGGGAGAAGTCGGGAAGCAGCTTGGAGCATTTCTTAGGTGGTCAGGCAAAGTCAGAGGAAAAGAAAATCTGAAAGTATGGTGGGTTGCTTTTGCCCTCCCTGGGCACATGTCTCTCTATGGAGTTCTAAAGGGAACTTGAGCCACAGGACACAACTGAGGGAAAGTCCAGATGTTCTCATCTACTTCCAAACTCTCCAGGGAGAATTTCCCAAGAAACTTAACATGCAAATTCCCCTTCTCTTTTGCAAATATAATAGAAGTGTTTTAGGAAACTAGTCTTGGGAATACAGACTTAATATCAGCTCACACCATCAGTCCCTTGTAAGCTTTCTTTTTTTTTTTAAACTTTGACATTTTTTATACCTTTATTGAATTTGTTTTTATGTGGTGCTGAGGATTGAACCCAGTGCCTCACGCATGCTAGGTAAGTGCTCTACCACTGAGCTATAACCTCAGTCCCTTTCTTTATGTTTATGTAGACTTGACCAATGGTACCTTTGTATCCACCTCCTCCTACAATGCAAGCTCCATTACAGTGGCTTTCTTTAGATTATATGTTCATGTGCCACATAATTTGCAATTTGGGAACTTCCCAAAGAAATACAAGGGAAATCTCATTTGGTAGGAGGCTGAGAAGATAGTGTGATATACGACAGTTTTTTGTTTGTTTAGTTTTTTTTTTTTTTTTTTTTTTTTTTTTTTTTTTGGTACCGGGGATTGAATCAGGGGCATTCAACTACTGAGCCACATCCCCAGCCCTTTTTATATTTTATTTAGAGACAGGGTCTTGCTAAGTTGCTTAGGGCCTCACTAAGTTACTGAGGCTAGCTATGAATTCTCAATCCTCCTGCCTCAGCCTTCCTTCCCAGCCACCGGGATTACAGGTGTGGGCCACTGTACCCTGCTGACAAGGTTTTTTCTTTTTTTTTTTTTTAATCTGTTTCCATTTTAACAGTTGGCAGTAATTTACAGAGGAGCCCGTTTTGTGACCCCACTCATCCTCGTTTTGGCCAGGATGCAGACTATGTTTTATCTGGTTACCAGGCATGGGTTTAGCATGAGGGACCAGGAGCAACTCACAAGCTAGATCTGTATTCAATACCTTTAAGAAACCATTAAAGAATATTAAAATTGGAAGGAGGGAAACAAAGTATTTACTCTTTGCCAGAGCAGGACATAGACCTGGAACTCAATAAGGATGAGCTAAAGAAGACTGGTTGTGTTGTTACATTTCCTAAGAGTTTGTTTTTCTTTTTTCCTTTTTTGTGGTGCTGGGGATGGATTCTACACAAGTGTTCCATCACTGAGCTACAGCCCCTGCTCCCTAAGGTATTAATAAGAAAGTAGTTTCTGCCTGGTGTGGTGGTGTACACCTGTAATCCCAGCAACATGGGAGACTGAGGCAGGAGGATCGAAAGTTCAAGGCTAGCCTCAGCAATTTAGCAAGACCCTGTCTCAAAATTAAAAAATAAAAAAGGGGCTGGAGGTGTGGCTCAGTGGTAAAGCCCCTCTGTATGCAATCCCAGTACCAAAAATAAACAAACAACAACAAAAAAACTTTCTGCTGTGCAATTTAAAATCTGAGTAGCCTATAAAGCTGCATGATGTGTTTTTTTCCATTATGGCATTAACTGTTCAAAATACTAAACCAATCCCTTTTCCCCTCTGATTACAGACATGGTTTAACAATAGGAGAGCCAAATATAGGAAAAATCAGAGGGAATCAATGCTCAGACGTATTCCGCCTGGTGTCCCAGACTACATTTTCATGGCAGATGTGGAGGAACCCTAGATTGCCATCTTTCTTCAGGAGCCAGATTGGAGATGTGTTTATCTGTTAGCACTGAATACGGGTGACCCATGTCACCCATGTTGCCCTTATCTTCTCAGCACTTATATTAGCAATAAAGAGTTGAATTTCCAGTATTATTTGTTTTCATGTGCCTGCTGGGGTATGTAGGGTATCAAAGCAAACTGTTCAGGATATGCCATTTAAACAAAACGGTCTGGAGCTATGATTTCATGAGGTGATATCCCTAAGTTACTGTCAGTAGGCCCTACACATCATAGTTTCCCAAGTGCTTTGGTAGGTTCACATTGTCCCATAAATTCTTCTCTGTCCTCTCTCCCATCCTGCCCTGTTCACTCCCATTCTTGTCCAATGTGACTAATAAGGGGCAGGAGAAGTCTCTAGTGAGAGGACAGTGTGTCTCCACACAGGGCTGAGTTCTAACCATGCTGATAAGTTCACTCCAAACTCAGGATACTGAGACAAACTTCCTAAAACTCATAGGATTTATGAGAAGGTGGCTGGTGAATAATCATCTCTTGTGCTCCAAACTCTGTTCATTACCCTCCATTTTTGTGGTGCATGTGACCTCTAGGAGCTGTTCTGCTCTAGAAGGCCTGTTGCTTCCAAAGAAGCACAGGAATCGGTCCTGTCAAGGCCAAGGTGAGGCTCCTATTCCTTTTCTTCTCTACCCCCAGCCCAAGAGGCATAGTGTCACACCTTCTTTATCTCAGAAGCTGACTAATACTGCCTCACACGTATTTTGTCATCTTTTACATACTTATGAGAACCTCACTGCCAATACAGTACTAAAAGGAAAGGAACCTTTTGATTCAGAGGTGCTCAAAGCAAGAGTTAGAAGATGGTCCCTGAGGAAAGTTCCAGAATAATTGCTCACTGAAAAGAAGCCATAGCTTTGCTCTGTTCCTGATCTGTGTTTTGTGTGAAACTGACAGGATAGAAAGAAACAAAATTCATGTTGTAGGAATGAAGAGATCAGGCCCAGTCTTTGAAAGCATTAAGTTCTCCTCACATGAAGCTCTGTTTTTGAGTCATCTTGAGTTATGGGAGTTTCCTGTAATGGATGTGTATGTGAAAAGTGAATAACTGGATGGCATAATCCTACTATTAGGTGATTGCAGTGACTTCAGGTAAGGTACCAAGGTGATCTGAGAATTCCCTCTAGTATGGGTTAGTCAAAGACTTTCATAGCATGGATTTGGTCCCACTGTCAAGGGAGGCTCTGTTTCCTTGGAGAGCATGCCATTGGCATCAGCTAGTTTTCTTTCTTTTTTTCATTCCATATTTTTTAATTTGGGCATTATAGTGGTACAAAAGATTGGGATTTGTTACATATTCCTAACTGAATACCATAGAACAATATAATTTGGACAATATCATTTTTAGTATTTCTCCTTTCCCTTTCCTCCCCTCTCCCAGTCCCTTTGCTCAACTCGACTGATTTCCCTTCGATTTTTATGAGATTCACCCGGCCTTTCTGTACTTTTTTCTTCTCTAGCTTCCACTTATGAAAGAAAACATGACCCTTCACCTTCCAAGCTTGGTTTATTGTGCTTGACATGATGTTCCCAAGTTCCATCCATTTTTCTGCAAATGGCATAATTTCATTTTTCTTTATGGCTGAATAAAACTCCATTGTGTATATATGTCACCTATTCTTTATCCTTTCATCCACTGATGGACACCTAGGTTGCTTCCATAACCTGACTATTGTGAATTGTGGTGCTACAAACGTGGGTAAGCATGTATTGCTACAGTATGATGACTTTAATTCTTTGGGATGAATACTGAGGAGTGGTATAGCAGGGTCATGTGGCGATTCCATGTCTAGTCTTTTGAGGATCCTCCACACTGGTTTCTATAGTGGTTGTACTAATTTACAATTCCAGCAATAGCTTAAATTGTACCTTTTTCTCACATCTTCTCTTCAGCATTTATTATGCATTTATTATTGTTTGTATTCTTTTTTTTAACCAGGGATTGAACCCAAGGGTGCTTAACCACTGAGCCACATCACCAGCCCTTTTGTATTTCTTATTTTGAGACAGGTTCTCACTAGGTTGCATACAGCCTCACTAAATTGCTGAAGCTGGCTTCGAACCTATGATCCTCCTGCCTTAGCCGCTGAAATTACACCCCACCTGGCTATTTGTATTCTTGATGATTGCCATTCTGAGTGGAGTGAGATGAAATCTCAGTGTAGTTTTGATTTGTGTTTTCCTAGTTGCTATTGATGTTGAACATTTTTCCATATATTTGTTGATCATTTGTATTTCTCTTGAGAAGTGTCTGTTTAGTTCATTTGCCCATTTATTAATTGGTTGTGTCTGCTAATTTCCATTCCTGTCTTCTTCATTCACACCCTTGCTTGTGTCAGCAGAGTGGGTGTGTGTAGTGTGGTGCCTGCACAGAAGAAGACTGGGCTTGCTACCTGGAGGCTCCTTGCCCAGTTGGGAGTGCCAAAAATCCAAGAATACACACATGTATGTCCCTGCCTCGCAGGATGATTTTGAAAGCCGATACTCTTATTGCCCAGTGTGGACTCTTTCTTCCCTTCTTAACACTGAGGTTTCTCAATGCCTTAAGTAGCCTCAGTACTACAAGGCCTGTACAAATAAGTCCAGGACACTGTTAGACCCAGCCCTGACATCCTATCCACTCTGGCCCCAGCTGAAACTGAGAGCCCAAGCGCACTCAGCATAAATCCATTAATCTTCAACATCCGGTCCGACTCACAGCAGCAGAGAATATTGTTTTCACATTCCAGCTGCCTGGAAGAAGGCAAAAGAAGTGAATGTCATTCATATATAGTGTACCTGTCTCCACTGAGACAGGTATAATATAATCAGAACCTGGGAGAGCTAACGTGGAAGTGGCCGAGAATCAAAATTCCAGACCTCTATTTTAACTACAATTACTTAGAACCAAAGGGCAGGTGAAAAGGATAGGACACCAAAAACTCTTTATTGGACAAGGATGTGGTCTCCATGTAGATGTGGAAAGGAACTTTTGAATAAAGAGAAGAATTACTGAATGTATACAAAGTAGGGAATGAAGTTTGTTCTGAGTTGTTTTCACGAGAGCCAAAGTACATTTACCTGTGTTCCATTCAGCTTGAGCCATGGCTGGATTCTTCCCAGGGGTGGTGGTAGGGGGATTTCCCCCAAAGGACTGACCATCCCAGATGGGGCCACTCAGGTCTCCCAAGAAAGGAACACTGTAGGGCAGGCACATCAGACTAAAGCACTGATTAGGAATTCCAGCAGTCAGAGGGGCCTCTGCTTCCGCACAGTGAACAGTGAGAGGAGAGATGTTCTTCCTAGCTAGTTCCAAATGAAGGGTGTCGGTTATGGAGCTTAAACGGGGTTTCAGGACTGTGTCTCAGGGCTAGGGCTGGTCTCTCTGGGTTTGCCAGCATGTTGTATCTTTCCCTGTTTTAGGCCATGACCACACAAGTGTACCCATGCCTGGGAATGTTCAAGGTTCCAGCTTTGTTCTGGTCTACCAGGGACAACAAGCTTCTGTCCAGGTCACAGAGCCATACAGGCACTCTGGTTCTCAGTGAGGACACAGAAAGATAGCAGGGGAGACTCGAGGACCCCACAACCTCAGTTCTGATCATGGGTGTCGTCTGATAATTGGTCGCTGTGCACACTTATGGTTGTACCGTTGTCCACACTTTGGTCTGGTGTTGATGTGACTCCTGGAAGAAAGGGTGCAATCCTGCAAGTCAAGTAAGGGAGTTACAACAGCACCCCTCATGGGCTCCCTTATTCTGGTCTGACTTGGCAGGGGCTGGGGTTCTCATTGCTTCCTGGCTCCCCCACAGAGTTGGTTGCTAGGGTGACATAACCCTCATCACATGGCCCTCATCCTAAGAATGCTGCCCATCACTTCTACTCTGGGATTCACCCCAGATTTCTTATGCTCCTGCCCTGTAAACCAAGGCTGTAGGGATGTCCCCGGGAGAGTAAATCCTTGCCTCAGCCGCCTCCTCTTCGCAGACACATGCTTGGTTTCCTCCCACACAAGAACAGCACATTAGCAAGAGAGGCAAATGATCTCGAGCCCTGCAGCAAGAAGTTGGCAGTGACCGCCAAGTAGTCCCTTCCTTTCGTGCTGCCTGTCCCAACAGAGTACTTTCTCTTCTGGGGACACCCTGTTAAAAGGAAGAGAACAAGGTAGTTTCTCCACAGTGTGGGTGGCTTTCACTGGCATCCTGTCCACTCCCTTGCTGGTACAGAAGAAGGACTCAAGACCCTGAGGGGCTTGGGAGGAGATGAGGTTCTGGGCGCGCAGCTCACACAACTCTGGAGTGCACACCCAGCTTCAGCTGCTCACTCCTTAGCACCACCGTAGTGCCCAGAACTTTCCTTCAAAGGGCGCAGATTCCAGGTTTCTCACTCACACTCAACGCTAAGCTTCCTCCCCTCAAGGACTGCAGTGTCCTGATGTCCACTCTTGCATGTGACATTTCAGAGCCTTGAGAGAGAGATACAGTTTGCACCCTGCTCATACAAGGCTGAGGGGGGCTGCAGTGCAATGGCCATCATTCCCTCCCATGTCCTTGCAAAGTGCAGCCTGCCAGCTGGCTGCACAGCCTGTGAGGTAATGCCAGCTTGGTGCATGTGACGAATGAATGCTTTTAAGAAGGCAGGCTAATAGCTGGAAAGCCTTCATTATGCCACGAAGCTTACAAAGACTCCTCTGGAATACATTCTATAACATTTCGCAAACAAGAGCACACAGTGTCTTATTGGGGCATTGGGGCATGTGCAGTTTGATGGATACACCTGAATCCCTGCAAAGCACAGTACCTAGACAAAACTAGGACCTCTAGAGAATTGCAGAGGTGGAAATGATTTTAATTGCAGGCTCAAGAATCCTGATATTTTGATAGAAAAATGGAGTGAAGTGAATGTTTGTTTTTTTGTTTTGTTTTTTGTTTTTTACTCTCTCAAAACATAACCATTTGTTCTTACTAGGGACCTTCTCCATTGTATTTCATGTACATTTGTGGTCCTAATGGGGCAGGGTGGAGGGGGGTTTGGAGTGAAGTAGAGTAAGGTGTGTCAAGTCAGTTGTGTACAATTTGTATTGAATGGATCATGGCACTTAGGAGACTTCTGTGATGTGCAGGATCTGTTGATAGTAAGTCAGGGATGTCATTTCATGAAAGGAGGCCTCCTAACCAGAGAATATGCACCTTTATTGAAAATTTAAAAAAAATGTGTCCTAGAAAAAAATTCGAGATACTGTTGATTGAATTCAGGAGGCATTTGCTGAACTGCTCTTAAGAATGTGCCATGTAGAATTAGAATGTAGCAGAAAAAACATTTTGGAAAACCATCATGGAGACCATACCTTAAAAAATGGAACCTCAATAGGATTATTGATGATAGGGACTTTTGTCAAGTCAAAAGGAGGTAAAGGTGCAGGAAGCAAAGATGACATAAAGGCAAGATGGGCAGCCCAGGCAATAGTGGCATCAGAGAAAACCATGTCTAATCTGGTTCCTGAACAAGGATGGAATTATGTTACCCATTCAGAATTACTTTTAAAAATATTTTTTGTTGTAGATGGACACAATACCTTTATTTTATTTATTTATTTTCATGTGGTGCTGAGGATTGAACCCAGAATGTGCTAGGCAAGTGCTCTACCACTGAGCCACAGCCACAGCCCCCCATTCAGGATTATAATTACAGAGTGGCCCAGGGTAACATTAATACTATCTGAAATCTCCCACCTATCTATCTATTTATTTATTTGCCTTTTTGGGGGATTGAACCCAGAGCCTCTTGCTCACTAAGCAAACTCTACCACTGAACTTTATCCCCAGTCCAACCCTCCAATCTCCAATCCTTCTTTTTTTTTTTTGGTACAGGGGATTGAAGCTGGGGGCCCTGTACCCTGAGCTACATCCTCAGCCCTTTTATTTTTTATTTTGAGATAGGGTCTCACTAAGTTACTTAGGGCCTTGCTAAATTGCTGAGACCGGCCTCAAAATGGTGATCATCCTGCTTTAGCCTCCTGAGTATTTGGGATTACATGCATATGCCACAGCACCCGGCTAACCCAATGTTCAAACCAAACTTTCAATCAGAGAGAATAAAGCTATTGGTTTAGTATATTGAACAGTTAATGTCATAAGAAAGTGTGACATGCAAATATCTATGCCATTGAGATTTTAACCTACAAGAGGAGAAGCTATTTCCTTATTGTTAAACTATCTTGGAAAGTTAATACCATGTCTCTTCCCTGAAGCTCATCTTTAGTGTGCATCTACTACGTGCAAGCTCTGGAATTGGCCAATTGTTTTGTCTTTCCAGATAGGAATTCGGAATAAAGAGAGATATATACTAAGTCTCAGAGGAAGTGCCCATGAACCATTGAGATGCAAAAAGTGCCTAGGAACAATTGCAACCCCTGAGCTGCATGCCCTTGTAAAATGAGGACAATGTGCATGCTTGAGGAAAACTGGCAAGAAATTGTGTAGTTCCACCCTGGCTTTACCTCTAGTCCAGCCTCTAGCAAGGAAAGGTTGCTTCTTTCTTTTCCTCTGGAGGTAGCCTGCCTTCTCCTTTGAATGCATATGTCTTGCTTTACCCCAAAGGCCATTCCCTCTTGAGATTGCCCCCATTCTCCCTTGAATACGTATCTACTTCCCTAAATTAGCCTCTACCTATGCCTCTGACTGGCATATTGTGAAATTCTTTTCCATCATGTATGCCAAGAATCCTGCAGGTTCTGAGTCAAATTCCCACTTCTTTTTTTTTACATTTTTTGTATTTATCTTTTAATTTTTTACAGACTGCATTTTGATTCATTGTATACAAATGGGGTGCATCATTTCATTTCTATGGTTGTACACAATGTAGATTCACACCATTCGTGTAATCATACATGTACATAGGGTAATGATGTCTGTCTTATTCCACCATTTTTCATGCCCCCCTCCCTCTCATTTCCTTCTACATAATCTAAAGTTCCCCCATTCTTCTCTCACTCCCCACCACACCCCCATTATATATCATTCTCCACTTATCAGGGAAAACATTCGGCCTTTGGTTTTTTGGGCTTGGCTTATTTCACTCAGCATGATAGTCTCCAATTCCATCCATGTATCTGCAAATTCATAATATTATTCTTCTTTATGGCTGAATAGTATTCCATTGTGTATATATACCAGAGTTTCTTTATCCAGTCATCTGTTGAAGGGCATCTAGGTTGGTTCCACAATCTAGTTATTGTGAACTGAGCTTCTATAAACATTAATGTGGCTATGTTACTGTACTTCGCTGATTTTAGGTCCTTTGGGTATAAACCAAGGAGTGGTCAAATTCCCACTTCTTGACGGGAATTCCTTGAACTTTTCTTCAGAGACATGTCTTCTCCCATGATGTTTCTACTCACTTTAATATTCTTTAATGACTTTTTCCTGTTCTTGAATCCAGGTGTAGCTGATGCAATGCACTGGGTCCCTGATAATACTATGCCTAGTAACAGGATAATGAATAGTTGGCATTTTGACAGCTGATCATCAACTATCTAGCAGTCACTGTCCCCTACTGTATAGGGATAGTGTCACCCTGTTTTGGAGGAATGCTGATCATGATAAAAACTAGGCCCTTTAAAGCCATGTCAAAGGTTTTGAAAAGCCTGTCTTTGGTATAAAGTAAATATTCTCTAGTAGCAGGTTGGATTATTAAAACATTATTTCCTTCAAGGATGTCTAAGGGGTCATTTATCTTTTAAAGACTTGAGAGTTAAAATGTGGTTTTGGAGCTGGGCATGGTAGCACACACCTGTAATCCTAGTTACTTGGGAGGCTGAGAAAGGAAGATTGCAAGTTCAAGGTCAGCATGGACAACCTAGCAGGACCCTGTCTCAAAAATTTTTTTAATGTGGTTTTGGCAAGGGATGTTATGAGGACTCAGGTTATTTGTGGACTGTAGTGTGGCTTGACATGAGAGGTGCTTAAGCCCTAGAAACTACTATGATATTTTGTTGAGGAAAATTAAAACTAACTGGGTCCATATTCATTAAAATGCTCAAAAATCTTTGTGTAACCAAGACTTGTGGGTAGCGGGAAGAGGCATACCACATCAGCATGGTCAATTTTGCATGCTCCAATGTGTCTCCATCTCCCAAACCTTCCTGGGTTCAGGGCGCTGTTTGCTCATCAACTATAGTTACAGTTCTAACTTCCTGTGAGGAAGCCATTATTGTCCAGCATGGTAGAACATAATGGGACTTGTCAATCTTATTTCTCAACCAGAAGATTCCAGTCCCATTTGTGAGAAATAACAAGGTGCCACAAGAAATCAAACATGTGCTCAAAAGTGGGTGGGCAAGGCAAACCTTTACTTCTGGCAGAAGGATGTGTACCACAACCTGGCTAGTGCAGGCAGTCTGCCTGCTTATGTTTCTAACCTAATGAAGCACTGCCCTTCATTCGGATTGGTGGAATTTGGCCTTATAATCTACACAACTGGCTGATTTTAGAATTAGGGTTGGCTAAAGGGAAGGGGTACAATGGATCCAATCAAGACTGAATACTATATTCTGAAAATGGGCCACCAGACTTTCTATTTTGCACACATTGAAATTCACAAGGCAGGAAAGTAGGTGTTTTAGGAACATAGTCAATAATAATGCAGACAAGGGACCACAAAAAAATTTCCTCCCTAAATTCCTGCCAACTATTAAAAACCCAAACTAATACCTGTCAATGACTTCAGTGTCCCCTCAGCATTCTTTTGGAAGGTCAAAAATTGCAAACTGTAGGTAATACAAGTGGCCTCCTCTTCCTGCCTTGTGCCTCCTATTTCACTCTCCCATTGTCATAGGAAGCAGGGAGCTGAAACGTCAAACCTGGGTTCTTGTGTTCTGACAAAAGAAAATTTAAAGTAGATGCAAAAAGCCATGCAAGAAAACTATATAAGTGAAAGTAAAGTAAAAGCAAAGTGAGACTCGAGCAGAGAGCACTCTCAAGAGAGAGAGAGATTGGGCCGTCTGAGCAGAGAACCACAGAGGAGACAACCAACACTGTCTCCAAATTTATTACTGTTTGAGGTTTGCCAGGAGAGCTGTTACCACCTTCTTTGTACTCTTTGCCAATCAGGTGTTCAACTCCTCCTTCATGTTGGGCGGTGGGGTTTTTGACCTTAGTTGGTGCTCTCTGGAACTGTCCTGGTGGCCGTCCTATTTAGGGAGACTTCATCTACAAGTCAATCCCATGTTCACGTGGGCACTGGGGTCAATAGCTGGTCAGAAGTTACCTTAGTGCACCTGCGCTACTAAAGAAATCTTCCTTCCCAGACAAATGGAGGCACCTACAGCATAATTCCTACCTTCAAATCAACATCAATGGACCCTGTCAAGAGTTAGTCCCATTAATTCTTTTCTCTTGACCTGATTTCCAACTAACTCCCTTGCTTCTGTTTATTTTCTACAAATTAAGTACCACCCTTTGCTTTCTCATCTACTTTGGAAGTAGTTTAAAGAAAATAGAGTAATTTAAAGAACACTTGTGACCTTGCCATGCATTTCACTGATCATTCCTAGCTAGTACCTAACACCATCTTAGCATTTGGGAGTCCTTCTCCTGGATGAATATATGGGCTAGAAAGGCTAGTGAAATAGAACTCATTTTGAGGAGTTTCAAATGTACCACTAGTCAAATGTCCCTAAACATAACCAAACCCAAATCAGGCCTACTGAGGTATGGGTCAATATTAGTCTCTTATTCCTATTACTGTTTTATAATGGTGGTTCTATTACATTTGCAAATGCAAGGGGGAATAGTGCTCATAGAAGTTTCTAGAGAAATTCACACTGAAGAGTTTAAAAGTGGGAGAGAATATTGTCTTTTTCCTTTTTTAATGTTGATCATTTTTCCTTTAGAACTCCATTGAGAGAACAGAAGATAAACTCAGGGAGAGGAAATGCAACTCACCAAAACAAGCTTTTCTTTCTCCCAAGTTTGTATTACTTTCCTAAGAAAGTGGCCTGCTTTGTAGTGTTGCTTTTCTGAATATCCCACCATCAAATCTGCAATTTATTTCAATATATGCATTCTGGAGCAAAGCTAATAATGTCAGCCTGAGTTTTGTTTTAATTTTCAGCAATACTTTTTTTAAAATTTAGTTGTCAATGGACTTTATTTTACTTATTTTTATGTGGTGCTGAGAATCGAACCCAGTGCCTCACACATGCCAAGCAAGTGCTCTACCACTAAGATACAACCCCAGACCTCAGCAATACTTAAAAAAAAAATTTTTTTTTGGTACCAGGGTTGAACCCAGGGGCACTCAACCACTGAACCACATTCCCAGCCCATTTGGTATTTTATTTAGAGATAGTGTCTCGCTGAGTTGCTTAGGGCCTCACTAAATTGCTGAGGCTGACTTTGAACTTGAGATCCTTCTGCCTCAACCTCCCAAGCTGCTGGGATTACAGGTATGTACCATGGCTCCTGGCTCAGCAATTTTCTTGATACAATAAATTATTAATTTAGGGTTTCCTATGGCCTCAAGTCATCACCTTTTGATTTCATGTCATTACTGCCTGAGCAAATGAAAAAGTATTTCAAATGAACACATTAAAATCTACTTTGTAGGGTTTGGGGTTGTAGCTCCATGGTAGAGCACTTGCCTAGTATAAGTGAGGCACTGGTTTTAATTCTCAGCACCACATAAATATAAATAAAATAAAGGTATTGTGTCCACTTGTGATGGCAAAACCCAGACCTAGTTGTGAAATGAAATTTTAAAAATATATCGTAAGAAACCAAAACATACCTATAAATACAAAAATAATTTTAAAAATCTACTTTGGGCTGGGGATGTAGTTCAGTTGGTAGAACTGCACAGGGTTCTGGGTTCAATCCCCAACACCAAAAATAAAAAATATATTTTGGATTGACAACTAATCCCCTATCTGCCAAACAAATTCCACAAAACCTACCACTTTCAATACTATCACCAAAAAGGAAAAAAATAATCCTTGCATGTTAGAAATCACTCAAGTGATTGATCACCAATGGATTTCATTGTTTCATTTCATTAAATTTATGAATGATCACCAAGTCTTTTTTTTTTTTTTTTTTTTTTTTTTTTTAGTACTGGGGAATGAACCCAGGTGTGCTTAACCCCTGAGCTGTTTATTTTTTATTTTGAGACAGGGTCTTGCTAAGTTGTTCAGGGCCTTGCCAAGTTGCTGAGGCTGGCTTTGAACTTTCGATCATCCTGTCCCAACCTCCTGAGCTGGGATTACAGGTGTGTGCCACCGTGCCTGGCCACCAAGTCATATTTTGACTGGATATAATTCTTCTCTAATCTTTCACCTCTCTTAGGTCAGTAGAACTTTATTCAATTTGCTCTTTTAATTCGCCTGTTTTATTTTTTTAGACATATTTCCAAGGTTTACAAACTGTCTGCCCACTTTCACCATAATGTGACTATTTTAGTAATGTTTCCAGGCTGATGTATCAGAATATTCCAGAAAACTAACATTTATGGCAGTGACTCCCTACACTCTTTAGTTTTCCCAAATACTTAACAACAGAAGGAACAAAGGAATGTGCATTTGAATATTGAAGCTCTCCCACACACCTAAGTCTCAGCTTAACTAACATATATTGCTCATGTGGTGTGTTCTCTGTGTGAATTATTTCCTCACTTCACTGTCTAAATATTTATAAGTTCATTCATTTAGCAAAAAGGTGACTTTAGATATTTAAAATAATTTAGTATAATTGAACCTGGACTAACCTAGCTCCTAGGTACTTTAATTAGCCCACTTCCCAGCTCAGACTGAGCTTTAACATGACACCACATGTAAGTCCTCCCTAAAGGATATCATTGTTAGAAGGATCTGGTATTTATTTGTTGGCTATATCTTTATATAAAATATATATTATTTGTACAATATATTATTTATATATTACTCATATAATATATATGTGTGCACGTATGTGTGTGTGTGTGTGTGTGTGTGTGTGTATTGCTCTCTGATCATAGGCAATTTCCATTAGGTGAAATTTACATATCTTTTTCCCTCTCAAAGCCCCCAAAATTCAAGGCTTATTTGCCAAACATAGAATAAGCCACAATAGCATACTGAGTTGAGACTGTCTTAGAAAAACCACTGAAGTCCTGCAAGGTGTTTGAGAATAGCTACCTTCACAGATTATTTTTTTATTTTTATATTTTGGCAAAGCTTACTGACCCACATCCTGGTTTCAGTCACATGCATGACTTATAAGTTCCTTTCTGAGTGGAGAAAATTGCAAATGTTCAGTATTTGAAGTTGTGAATGAAATGAAATAAATGATGCATATTTCACGCTTGTTTTAAAATTTCTATCCCCCTCTCCGCCACAGTACACTGTTTTACAATATTCAACTTGAGGCTTGCTTAGGAAACACACTGCAGTTTGAGCCCCTCTAAAATTGAGAATAGTTCCTCATCCTGAGAGTAAAGGCTGGGAGGCTACAGCCCCACCCCACCTGGGAGACTCCACAATGGAGATCACCCCCTCTTCAGGCCTCTCTAGCCCTTGCTAACTCAATCTGCATATGAATATCTCCTGCCTCTTATTCTGTTTTGCCCCCTCTTCAGGCCAACTAAATCTACATATGTGTACCTCCTAGCTTTTGTTTTTATAAATTTTAACTGCTTCTATGCAGTCTAGCATCTTCTCCCCAGTTTGATCAAACTGCTTAAATCTGATTTTTCCTTTTTTGTCATTCACTTTTTTTTTTTTTTTTTGCGGTGCTGGGGATTGAACCCAGGGCCTTGTGCATGCACACTCTACCAACTGACCTATATCCCCAGCCCTCATTCACTTATTTCTAATTCGGTCCAATGGCCCCAAGGATTGTCTGGCCCCCTCGTGAAACAGTGAGAAGGCATTTCTCAAAACGGCACATTTTTCTGACCCCAAACATTTCCCCAGTATAGTCCTTGTTTCAGTTATCAGTCCCTATCAAAAGAAATAGACTGTGGGTTAAACACTCATCAGTGCCTAGGAAAGCGTGCAGTGAAATAAGGTTTCTAAAAGAATTTGGAGATGGAGGGAGGAGCTGGCCACTCTATCTCCAATCTTTAGGAGAGGATCTAAACCAATGACTTTGGTTGTGAAGTAAGGAAATGTACTCATGAAACATGTGAAGAAATCCACCTATTCTGTTTCCCCTGCTTGTAGGCATGGTGCAACCCTCCATGTATTCCAGCCTGCAATCCCGGAGAAGTGAGTAAGTAAGAAAATGTCCAAAACCTCTCTGTTGAGTCCTCCAGGTTCTTCCTCTGGGATTGGTAAACAGTATGCTTGCAGGTGTTTGCAACTCCGGGGTTGAACACAGACAAAATCTATCTGTGATCACTTTATTTTAAGCTCTTTTTTGTGTGCTTTTTGTCTTGTTTTAGTTTTTGTTTCCTGGCGAATTCATTTCTTTTTTTTTATATTGTGTGCTTAAATTATGCATTTTTGTTTTGTCTGATTGTCTTTTAATTTTATCTGTGTGAGGCTTTGTTACCAAAAGCTTGGGCCTTGTCCCCTATTTTGAGGAAAAATAAGTTTTATTGATTTGATAGCAAATGAAAAAAAAAAAACAAGACTGTCCCAGAGGCTGTGATTCTGCCCATCGGGGTGAAGTTGATACTGCCGTTTACTGGTGACAAGTTCTGCTTCCTCAAATGTTGAGGTTTGAACTTTAGAGAAGCACGCCAAGGCAAGCATATTAAGCGGGTTTTATTTAAAGGTAATAATACAGCTTTCTCCCACGAGGGAGAAGAGGGCCAGGGCTGATGTTCTAGAGTCCCAAGAAGTGAGTGCACACTACATCTTTATAGATTAGGGTCTCTTTTGTTCTCCTTTTCTCTCCCCCCTCATCTCGCTCCTTCCTGCCTATATGACTAGACCCAGGAGATGCCAGGGACATGGCAAAAAAGGTGAGAAGCAGATGGCAGGGGGAAGGACCACAGGGAGGATTCAGGCAGGTAGGGGCCAAGGGCCCGGGAGGCATTAATTAGCAGTTCCCTGCCTGCAGCTTCTTGGGAGGGGGAGTTAGGCAGGTAAACTTGGTGACCAAAAGGGCCCCAGAGGCACCAACATTCCAGTCTCCCAGGGGTGCTCTCCAACCTCCTAGACTCTGATGGCCTCCATTCCTCAATTTGACCAGATTCCCTATTCTACACTAATTGTCTGTCCTCAATTCTGGCTTCAAAGAGAGGATTTTTAAAGAAACTATCCAAAGGTTAATGTTCCCAGGTGTTTTTTGTAGGGGCATTGTGATTCACTTGTGAATTTAGGAGACCCTTTTAAGATAAGCATCAGTGGCAGAATAGCAAGGTCATATTCAAAGGATGAAGTGAACCACTGTTAGTTTTTTTAATCTGTTTCTGAAAAGAAACTAATTCAAGCTTTGCTGGCCTTAGTCTTTAAGATGTAAATGTACCTGACCTCAGTTTTGGAAAGGCAAATTTAACACTTAAAGACACGTTTCTACATCCAATCTAAAGTCTGGTTTTTAAAACTAGCAAATGATAAATCTAGAACTTTAAGTTTTTTTATTGTATGTGCCTATATGGTTATATGCTTATATATTGTTTGCTTCCCTGGTACTAAATTAACTTATAGATAATTTAAGTAAAAACTGTTAAGTTAGCCCACGTGCCTCTGATTCACATGACTTTAGTAAATATGTGATGAGTAATTTGAATCTGTTGGTAAGGAGGATGTCTTTAAAATTCAATGACTCATTTTTCTGGCCTGGTGAACAATTGGGGTATTTGTCTCTAGATACTTAAGATACAATGTTCTATGTCTTCTATGTAAGCAGCCTTTTAGGATTTTTTTTTTTTTGGCCAAGAAATACCTTAAAATGTTAAGTATGCTTAATTTCCATGAATAATCTAAATATGATTATTAAAATCAGTAAATTAAATAAATATATAGTGTTGTGGAAACAAGACGGAACTCAGAAAGTAGAAGAAACCAAACTTTATTTTATGACAGTGGGCCCAGAGGAGATTAGCACTCCAAAATTCTGAGCCCTGATCCACAGTGTCTCACAATATTTATAGGTTATTTGATGTCATCTTAGACCCATCCCATCATTGGGGCTTTTTCCTCTTTTTTTAAAAAAATTCCTAATCTATGCAGCTGAAGGCCTGCACAGGTCTCTAACATGAAGCATGCTCACAGAACAGATAAGAAGAAACAGCTCTTTTCACAGACATCTTTTACATTTCAGGAGGGGAGTAGTCAGACTCTTAGGAAGGTTATTGACAATGCAAGAGGTAGGGACCCGTGGTTAACTAGACTTCCTGGAGAAAGACTGAGAGAGGGAAGGGGAACTGACCCCTTCCCCAGGCACTGGACTCTTACCATAAGGTTTTTGAAATTTCATTTCACAACGAAGTCTGGTTTTACCGTCACATTTTCCCCCTTTGATCCCCTTTTAAACCCTCTTAAGGGCATCACCTCTGTCCATGTCCTCCACGTTAATCCACTGGTACCCATTTGGAATTTCATGGTCTCTAAGCAGGAGGAGACAAATCAGGTCAGTATGTTAAGGATGCAGGTACCAAACAGGAGTGCCAGGAGGAGCAGGACAGTAAAATAGATCAATGTAGAAAATAAGAGTAGTCCATTTATCCCAGATAGCAGTCAAGCTTCTCCATGCATAGATTAGTCAGCTTCCGGAGTGACTAAAGCAGGGTCCTTGTCTTTGCAGGGTCTCAGCATGTAGCCTGTTTATTTTGAATGGTCATCTTGCCAAGTGCCATTGGATCAAGAATGCACTCCCAACCATCAGAGGCTACTTTTACCCTGCTGTGATGAATCCAAGGGGCCACCTTGTCCATCTTTACTGTATTAGGGCTGGATAAAAAGACAGTGAAAGGACCCCTCTAAAGAAGCTTTAGGAATTGGACTTGATTTTATTATTATTTAAAAAAAATTAGTATCTCCTGGTTTAAAGGGGTGGGCATGATGCTTTTTTAGATCTTTTTATATACCTCTTATAATGAGAGGAGGGTGCCCACAGAGAATCTCATAAGGGGAGAATCCTGTCTCCCTCATAGGGCTCAACCTAATTATTAACAGAGCAACTGGCAACACCTGATCCAGTGTAGGTGGGTTTTCTGATAACAGATGTAATTCCTGGTGATCTCTAACCCCTTTGTTGTCAGTTGTGCCATCTTAACTATGAATGTTGGCCCTTGAGCGGCTATGCTTTGAAACTCTCCTGCCAGGTGTTTAACACCAACTTGGTCAAAATTGACCTTGTCTCTATCTACTTTTAAGAATCAACTGAAATTCCTCAGGGGATTACTCTTGGGAACTTGTGTGAAGCCTCTTAGCTTCTGTAGTGCCATCTGCTAGGATAGGTCAAGGTCTTGCTGATCACATATGGCTTCCTTTGGAAGTATTAGGGAATCATTTCCCTTTCCAGTGACCCTTCTCTTTGCAGAATGTACAGTGGTTGGCTTCATATTATCTAGGGTCCCATCGATCTCTCCCATCGGGAGATCATGTGGCCCAGAGTTATAAAGTCCTTAGAGAAGCCTCTGTTGTTACCTGGGTTCAAGCTGATCTCAAAGGGCAAGAGCCAAATATTGGCTATTTTCCTTGGCCCTTTTTATCTTTAGTCTTAAGTTTTGGTTTTAATCATCCAGCAGGTCAGTTTTACCAGTCTTAAAGTAGGAGTACTGGGTTTTAACTTTAATGTTTATAATTTTATAGTTATTTACCCCTTCCATTTAATTGGGGTCAGTATTATACTGGAAGTCAGTCTTATATTTTGTCTAGCCTATAGCTGATGGCTCATTATCTCAAATTAACTCTGGTTATTATATTTAGAAACTGTGCTTCTGTAAAGCACTAACAGACAACAGTTATAAAGTTTAAAAGGAAATGTAAAATGAAATTAGCAAGAGTAAAAACATTTAGTTTATATTATATCTATGAACCAAAAAGCATAATTTTGTAATCCTAAACTTTTAATTAGCTATATATTGTATTTTTAAAATTTTAAGATCAAAGTAATCCTTATAACAAAAACCTATCTTTTGAACTTAACTTTAACTTGAGTGGTTAGTCTAACATGGAATACTTTTCCTTTTAAACTTCTGCAGACCCTCTACAACTTACTTAGACATTTACAACTTGCTTACATCCTTAGTTCTGTCCTCTCATCTTGGACTTTAGCACAAAAATATTACTTTATCAGACAAAATACTTTCTCATTCAGGAGCATTTCTTTACCTTCTAAAATGTTTCCATACCTATAACTTTTTTAGTTTCAGAACCATTTTAAAATTTATATTTTGAAACAATCCTTATGAATGTTATCTACATATTTAATTTACCTAACAAATTTTATCCCAGGAGAGGGATAAGACAATCTAGTACATATAAAAACTCTTCCTTAATCTTTTTCTTCCAGGTTGCAGTCAAAGGGTCGGAGCACAGAATATTTTTGAGCCTGATCTGTCTTTCTTATTTTGATCATAATATCAACTTTAAGTGAGTTCTCCACTGTCAGTTGTACTCAGAGGCTCCTTTTGGGACTTTCTTTTATACTATGCCTATTGATATGTAATGGAGGAGTTCCTTTCCATCTTTTTCTTAAGGCTTCCTTTGCAGAATTTGCCTACAATACATATGTTGGCCTTAGCTCCTGTCTTTAGCTTTTCTGGATACAGTTACTTATTCTGCCAGTCTCCCCCAGGCATTTAGTTTGATGGGATACTATTATAGCAAGAACTGCTTTGCCCTAGTGATAGATGTCCCCTGACCAAATGGGGTGTCCGGTCAGATCTTAAAAGGGGAGATTTTTCCTGTCCCCAGGTCATAAACTAACAGTGCTGAAACCTATTGCCACACCTATTGCCACATCTTTTGTGATCAGCAGCTTCCATCCCCCCAGGGAAAAGAGGCTGGAAGGCAGGGGAGAGGCCAAGTTCTCTGACCATTTTTTTTTTTCTATAGCCCAGGCAGCTTTTCTGGCATTTTCCCCCAGTTTAGGGCTAGTGTCCTTGACCACAGTGAGATGATCTGTGACTGACTGGGCCAGACGAGAACCAATACTGGGGGTGCCAGCACTGGGTTGAAAACACTTAGATCTTTTTTTTTTTTAACTCTTTCTGTTGATGTCCTTTTATCCTTGCACACCAGAGGCAGTGCCTTTTGGCTCCTGACTGTTCAGATTCCTTATTATGCAACTGAAAAAATGTATATACAGAATTACTTTCATATATTTTACCCCTGACAGACCAACTTTAACTGTAAAATTGTATAATTATCCAGAAAACCATTTAAAGGCCAGATAATGAGTGATACATGTTTCTCTGAAACAGGCCCTTACCTATAGGTCTCCCATTCAGCCAAGATTTTTTTAAGAGACTACTAGTAAGATCAGTATAATATGACCCATATTCTAAAGGTCCAGTAACAGATATGAAAAACAGACAAACAAGAAAGAACTATCCAAACCAGGGCTGATAGACTCTTCAGAACCTTTAAAATGGAAAAACTTACATATATAAATTTGTCCTTAGCTTGGACAGTGAAGGACACAGGGCGGGTGGAGGAGTGGGAGCCTCTGCAGCTGGCTCAGACTCTTTTTTTTTTTTTTTCCTCCTTATTGCTGGCATCATTCCCAGAATCAGAAGTTCGGGAGTGTTGGCCTTGAGGGGGCCAAAAGCTTGAGTCAGAATACTGAAGCATTTTGGGGACCAAATGAAACAACAGTATTTTATCATCCTTTGAGGTTTTTTTTTTTTTCAATCTCCCCTTTTTAAAAAATTCTATGTAGAACATACATGAAAGTAGAATTTCAACCCTTAATCATCTTGCTTTTAGTGAAAACCAGAAACAAAAGAATCTTAAACTTTCCATTGACCAAGAGTTTTTAAAAAAACAACATATTTATGATATTTATCACATTTATGTTTAATTTGATTTACCTATTTTTTTTAACTTGGGTTACTCATGAAAACCAAGTTTAGTTATCCTTGTTTTGAAGGAAAATTCTAGAACCAATGGACATTAATTATATTTTAAACAATTTATGCAAAAGAACACCCCTCATCGTCTGATGAACTGGGGAAAAAACATGTGGATCAGTGATTTTAGAGACGTCTTTATTTTTATCTCTAATCATTTCAAGTCACATGAACTTAATTTTTTTAGTGTATTTGAGAGTTAACCCTTGAACAATTGGCCTCTGAATAAAGACAGCAGAAAAAAAAGCAGAGGGCAATAAATTTCAGTTAGACAAAACTAATTGGTTCAGGAAAAAAGATAAATTCATCATAAAAATAAAACATTTGAGCTCATAAAAAGATAAAGACTAAAAAATGACATGGCTGTAATTACATATGGAACAACTTCCACAAGTATTTTCACACTCACACACACACTCTGGAATTTTGAAACACTGTCTCCCCGCTTTCAGACCAACACAGACACTTAAGAGTTAAAGCATTTCCTCCCCCACCTTTTCCTTCGAGGTTCCCTACACTGTTGGTGCCCTCACAGGTGGCTGCAGGAGGTGATCAGTCTCCCCTTCTGCCCTTATGGGCAGGCCTGTCTATGGTCCTGTGTCCCTGGACCTTACCATTTCCTGTAGACTACACAGGGGTTTTGTCCTACTCTTCAGTGAGTCCAGGGTGCCAAAAGCCACTTGGGAGGCGTAGGCCCAACAGGTGAAGGAATTCCCAGGTGGCACCGTCCCGTTCTGTCTGAGGGGCACTGCAGACTCTGGTGTGGACACCAGCTACACCGGTAGCCCAAATCCAGTACAGTTGTTGCTTCTCGGCCAGTGCACGAAAATGTTGTGGAAACGACAAGACGGAACTCAGAAAGTAGAAGAAACCAAACTTTATTTTATGACAGTGGGCCCAGAGGAGATTAGCACTCCAAAATTCTGAGCCCTGATCCACAGTGTCTCACAATATTTATAGGTTATTTGATGTCATCTTAGACCCATCCCATCATTGGGGCTTTTTCTTCTTTTTTTAAAAAAAATCCTAATCTATGCAGCTGAAGGCCTGCACAGGTCTCTAACATGAAGCATGCTCACAGAACAGATAAGAAGAAACAACTCTTTTCACAGACATCCATTACATTTCAGGAGGGGAGTAGTCAGACTCTTAGGAAGGTTATTGACAATGCAAGAGGTAGGGACCCGTGGTTAACTAGGCTTCCTGGAGAAAGACTGAGAGAGGGAAGGGGAACTGACCCCTTCCCCAGGCACTGGACTCTTACCATAAGGTTTTTGTAATTTCATTTCACAACCAGGTCTGGTTTTGCCATCACACTTAAGATATAATGTTCTTTGTCTTCTATATAAGCAGTCTTTTAGGATTTTTTTGGCCAAGAACTACCTTAAAATATCATCTATGGGGCTGGGGATATAGCTCATTTGGTAGAGTGCTTGCCTCGCATGCATAAGGCCCTGGGTTCAATCCCAAGCACCATAAAAAAAAAGTTAACTATGCTTAATTTCCATGAAAAATCTAAATATAACTATTAAAAATCAGTAAATTAAATAAATATATAGCATAAGCATTTATAAAAAATTCATTCCATTTTTAAAAAAACCTTTGTTTTGCTATCAAAGTCCTTTAATAAAGGCTTTCTAAAGGGAATTAATGGTTACCAAATATGTTTATTTGGCATAATGCCAACAGTCTATAATTAAAAACTGAAAGATCTCACATGCTCCTTTGTACAAGGTGAGCTACTGCCATTTTTCCTGTCTTTTGCCCAGGATTGGTTTCTTTAAAATGAAACCTTTTAAGCCAGCCATCATTGCATACCTGTAATCCCAGCAACCCAGGAGATTGAGGCAAGAGGATCACAAGTTCAAGGACAGTGTGGGCAATTTCCTGAGGTCCTCAGCAATTTACCAAAACTCTGACTCAGAGTTTAAAAATTTTAAAAAAAAGGACTTGGGGTGTAGCTCGGTGGTAAAGTACCCCTAGGTTTGTTAGGTAATAGTAATGAACTGTGGAATGCATACTGAGGTCAAAGGTTTACTTTAATCTACTCTTAAAGTTTTCTTTTTTACTGACAAGGCAGATGAGTAAATAACTTATAGCAGATAACCAGAAGAAAAACATTGGTACACAGACCTTGAGGGTAAGCAAATAGAAACAAAAAGAGCCAATTGTGGGCTAGTAGATGAAATGTATCAAGAAAGGATTAATTCTTGACAAGGATTAATTCGAGAATTTAAGAATTCTTGGCAGGGTTCACTGAGGTCAGGATAAAACTCAGTTATGGTGCCAAGTATCTCCTATCTCAGAAGGGGGAATTGTTTAGTAGCACAGACACCCTAAGGTAAATTCTGACCTACTGCTGACCCCAGTGCTCAAATTAACATAGAATTGACTTATAGATGGAGCCCTCCTGAATTGAATGACCACCATGACAGTTCTGGAGAGGACCAACTAAGGTCAAAACTCCACCGCAGGACACTGAAGGAGGAATTGAGCACTTGGTTGGCAAAGAGTGCAGAAGATGGTCTCCAGTTCTCAAACATCATCCTTTGATGTTCTCTGCCCAGATGGCAGTCCCACTGTCTCCCTTGAGAGTGCTCTCTGCTTGAGCCTTACTTTCACCCTACTCTAACTTCACTTCCATTTCACCTTCACTTATAATAAAGTTCTCTTGTATGACATTCAGTGTCTGACTTGAAATTTTCTTTCATCAGAATATAGAACCAAGATTTAGAGCTTCAGCTCCCTACTCTCCTGTGACAGGTTCAATCCCTAGTACCTCCACCAAATGTAGCTTTTTATTTTTTATTTTTTGGTACTAGGGATTAAACCCAGGGACGCTTAGCCACTGAGCCACATCCCCACCCCTTTTATATCTTACTGAGAGACAGGGTCTACATGAGTTGCTTAGGGGATCCTTAAGTTGCTGAGGCTGGGTTTGAACTCCTGATCATCCTGCCTCAGCCTCCCTAATTTAAATCATTTTTACAAGGAAACCTTAATCCAGAGCTAGAAATCTTAGGCTTTTCACATCTTAAAAATGTTGTGTTTTCTTTTGATAAATATGTAATGCTATTACATTCATGGTTTGTCTAAAATATTGTTTGATAGATTTCAAAATTTTCAAGTAAGACTATACACTAAAATGGCTAGACTGAGTTTAAATTAGTTCTAAATTTTCCTAGTGGAGTGTTATTTAAAACATATTGTTAGAATTCTTAAACTTAAGAAATTCAATTCTATTTGGTATTTCTTTCCTTGATTCAGGCCAGAAGTAAGCCAAAGGAAATAATAGGTGATTTAAAATGCTGATAACCTATGTGTACTTTCTGTTTATTTTGACCAGACGTCTCCATAAACAGATACAATTGCCACAAGGCATTTATCCTTCTTGGCCATGAGATAAAACATCAACTATAAACAAATTTCTATTAGAACTTACTTGACTATGACCTATCTCAAAGTGCCTCAAAGTTCTCTAAAAGGTTTTTGTGTCCTTGCTACTTAGCATAATAATGAAGTAATAATAACAAATTTTAAGTTCTTAAGTACACCTATATAACTTGAGATCTTAGGAATGTTGTATTTGTTTTAATTTTTTTTTTAGTTGTAGATGGACACAATACATTTATTTATTTATTTATTTATTTATTTTATGTGGTGCTGAGGATTGAACCCAGTGCCAGGCAAACAAGCCCTCTACCACTGAGCCACAACCCCAGCCCCATTAGGGATGTTCTTTCAAGGATTTTCTTCATAAAGGATTTCTTTTCTTGGGGTCTAATTTTTTAAAAGTATATTCCACTGAAAATTACATAAATATGAGGCCACATTCAGGATGGCTTTTGAATACTGCAATTCATGTTTGTTTTCTGTTAAGTTCACGTACTCAAACCTCTGTCTGTGCCTTAGACTGGCATGTGCTGAAATTCTTTTCTGTCATTTACACCAAGAATGCCACTGGTCATGAGTCAAATTTCTCCTCCTCTGTGGGAACTCCTTGGACCCTTCTTTGGAGACATCTCTGGTAACAGGACCTTGAGGCACCACTGAGACGGAGCTGTTGATTAAGAAAAGATTTCTTTTCTTTTTTTCTCTCTCTCTTCTTCTTTTTTCTTTTTTCTTTTTTGTGCTCAGGGGTGCTTTACACTGAGCTACATTCCCAACCCTTTTCGTTTTTTTATTTTGAAGCAGAATCTCGTGATTTTTCTTAAGAGTCTCACTAAGTTGCTAAGGCTGGCCTCCAAATTGTGATCTTCCTGCCTCTCAACCTCCCAAGTTGTTGGGATTACAGGTAACCGGGATTATGTGCACCACCCTGCCCACCTTGATGGACTGATTTCTAAGTATTTTCTTAAACTCCTGTCCCTCTGCTCACGTCTGCTACCTAACAATTCAATAACCTAAATATTAAATAAAGTTCTAAATTTTTGACTGTTGTATTCTTTATATTGGATATGAGAAAATTCGATTTTCAGTAAGTTTTTAGATAATAGCTTTTAAAACTAGTTTACCTCTTTTAAATTTATTTTCACAACTGTCTTGTTAAAAAAGGTTCATGTTGATATACAGGCTCTAAATTTGTGATTGTTAAAAATAAAGCTAATTAGCTTTCAGTAAAAATAGATTAAAAGCCTATTTACAATTCTCTATAAACTAACATCAGTCCCTAATGAGTTTAATTTACACCTGTAATCCCAGCAGCTCAGGAGGCTGAGGCATGAGGATTCCAAGTTCGAAGTCAGCCTCAGCAATTTAGTGAGGCCCTGAGTAACTTAGAGAGACCCTGTGTTAAAATAAAATGTGCTGGGATATGGCCCAGTGGTTAAATGCCCTGGGTTCAATCCCTGGTAACAATCAAACAAAAAATGTTTATATGGTGTTACTTATAGAATAACTTAGGTAATTTCCACTTACTGGTTTATTATTTTCTATACAAACTGCCTGGGTTTTATTAATAGCAAGGTGCTTCATTCCTTCTTGAGCTGTTAAATGAATTTTGTACTATGTCTGATGTCAAAAGTCTAGTAATGCTTAAATTCTAAAGAAAACAAAAGTAACTTTTAAAATATATTTGTAAGTAGGATCCAGTTTGACAATGACTGATCTGCTCTTAGTAAAGTTGACAGAGAACTGGCTTAAAGGACAAAGATTTTTATGTTTTAAAATCTATATCCCCTGGGCTGGGGATATAGCTCAGTTGGTAAAGTGCTTGCCTAGCATGCACAAGGCCCTGGGTTCAATCCCCAGCACCACCAAAAAAAAAAAAAAAAAAAAAAACTTCTCCATTCTAAAGACAATTTCCTGTATTTTCTGCTGATTTAATTTATTTATTTTTGTACCAGGGATTGAGCCCAGGGGCACTTTACCACTGAGTCCCACCCCCAGCCCTTTTAAATATTTTATTTAGAGTCAGGGTCTCACTGAGTTGCTGAGGCTGGATTTGAACTTGTGATCCTCTTGCTTCAACTTCCTGAGGTACTGGGATTACAGGTGTGTACCTCCATGGCCTGGCTCTACTATATCTTTTTGTACCCACGTGCCTCAGTCAGTAAGCTTTTGTTGGTTGCAGCGTGTAAAAGGGCAGCACATCAAGCAATGTAGGGAGGGCCATGATGGCTGACCTGCCCCCTGTGCTATAGAGTCTCAAAATCTGGGGAGGCAGATCAGTCCACCCAGGAGTAAAATGCTGCCCAGTATGGTGGAAGACAGCCTCCAACCACCACTTATTTACTCTGACCCAGGGCAAGTTAGTTGAGATCATGCCTCAGGAACCACGCCTGTAGCATGAGAATCACAATGGTGCTTGAACTGCATTGTTCTGATGTTTAAATAAAGTAATACAAGACCTATGCTGACGGTTCAGACAATTCAAGCCGATGCTGGAGTTAAGGGGTTAAGACTGAGTGGAGTCCGCCTGAGTGTGGGTTTGTACTTGATTGATGATGAGCATAGCCTCTGCTCCTCAATGGTTGAGAGAGTCTGTGGAGTGGTACATAGCTATGCTTGCTTTTGATGGTGACATCATGTGGGTGCTCACAGTGGAGCAGGGTCTGGCTTATCCATCCACAACCATCCTCTGAGGAGAGGCCATCATTCTCTTTAGTTTCTAAGAAAATAGAGACTCCGAGAGGTTCGATAACTTTTCCAAGGTCACAGAGCCCAAAAGAAGAGACTGTTCTTAGCAGTCCATGGAAGAAGCAGTTTTGTTTTCTGTTTCTGTTTTTTGGTAGTGAAATTTCCCTCATAGATCACAAGATAGGTCTGATTTTGTAAAACAAGCAGGCTGTGCATGGCATCCCAGTTAAAAGGTGATAGTATGAATAACCCCATGACCAAATAAAATGCTTGCCTTGGGGAACCCCTACACAGCCAGCATGGCTAGGACAGTGAATGCATGTAAGTGTGACCTTGAGAGGAAACTGGACAGGGAATCTGAAGAGAATTCTATAATGGGTTGGAAGTATAGTTTAAAAGTTAGTTTGGGGACTGGGGTTGTGGCTCAGTGGTAGAGCACTTACCTAGCACATGTGAGGCATTGGGTTTGATTCTCAGCACCACATAAAAATAAATAAATAAATAAATGAATGAATAAAGTTTAAAAAAAAAGCAGGCTATAAGCTCACAAAATTTGTGTGATCTATAAAACGAGAAGCATCCTGTTTTTTTTTTTAAGTTAGGTTAGAGTGAATTCATGAAGGAATTAGAATGTCAGCATTCGGAATTATGGGAAACTAATGGTTTTGGATAGAGAGTGACTTAATGAAAGCAGTACCTTAGAATGTGGAGTAGAGGGGGAGAGTCTATAGGCCAGATCTTGGCTCAGTTCATTGCGGTTACTTGAGGAGGGCACATGGTTCAGACCTGGAGTCTTTTACTTGGGGGCCAAGGATAATTATGAGTCTTTTTGAGAGCATAAAGTTCTAGGTATATACTATCATGAGGGTATACAACCATCATTAGATAATTGAAGCTGTCTGCAATGATCACCCTCCTTCCCCACTCCAACAAAATAGTGAAGACCAAGGATTCCAATAAAAAAGCCAGGCTGTGGAGTTAGAACACTTGAATCTGATTTCAGGGAAAAGCCTTGTTCTGCTTTCCTCCTCAGAGAAAGAGCTTGAGCCCATTTTCTCTCCAGGTTACACTGAACAAACCTCATCTTCTTTATGAGCCTCAGTTTCTCCCAATGGTAAAATGTGGTAACAACTATTATTAGTATTTGTTAAAACAATCATTTTATAGAATTATTGTGATGCTTGAATCAGATAAGATAGATATATTGTGAACTTTAAAAAATATATAAGGGTGGAGAGCTATGGGATGTAGAAAAGTTGGTAAAGCACTTGCCTAGGATGAGCAAGGCCCTGGGTTAAATCTCCAGCACCACAGTATATATAAAATTTGTGTTATGGGTTTGACTTTTTTCCTTTCAAAAATATCCTTCACCAGGAAAACTTTCACAGAAGGAGCAAAAATAGTGTAATGAACCTATAAAACCCATTATCCAGATTCAAGAGTGTGTTAGTTTCTCATTGCTGTGACCAAAAAATATGACAAGAACAACTTAGAGGAGGAAAAGTTTTATTTTGGACTCACGGTTTCGGAGACCTCTATGCATAGTCAGACTACTCCATTGCTCTGGACCCAAGATGAGGTAGAACATCATGGCAGAGGAAAGCTGCTGAGCTCATGGCAGTCAGGAAGGAGAGAGAGAGAGAGAGAGAGAGAGAGAGAGAGAAAACAAAAGATACAATCCAGGGGCACTCCTCTAGTGACCTATTTCCTCCAGCCACACCCCACCTGCCTACAGTTAGCACCCAGTAGACCATTCAAATTATGAATTCATCAAATACCTTAACCCAATGAAGAGATTACAGCCCCCAAGATCTAATCATTGCCTAAAAGCCCCATGTCTGAACCTTGCTGTATTGGGGACCATGCATGAGTTTTTTGGGGGACACCAAAAGTCCAAATCATAACAGTTTCCAGGACTTTGCATGACTCTTAATCAACCTTTCTTCCAATGCACTTTGCTCTTATTGAGGTAATTAAAAAGAAACCAAAGGTAACATGCCTTTTATGGCCTAGATCAAGTATGTGTACTTTCTAAAATCGATAGACATACATACAAGGCGTACATACAACAATAATTCTCTGGGATCCTCACCCTGCCACCTGTATTCAGACTTGGCTCTGATTACCTCAAAAATGTCTTTTTAGCATACTACAGTGATGCAACCACATCAATGTTCATAGCTGCTCAATTCACAATAGCCAGATTGTGGAACCAACCTAGATGTCCTTCAATTGATGAATGGATAAAGAAACTGTGAGATATATATATATATATATATATATATACATATATATATATATATATATATATACACAATGGAATATTACTCCACCATAAAGAATAATAAAATTATGGCATTTGCAGACAAATGAATGAAATTGGAGAATCTCATGCTAGGTAAGATAAGCCAATCTCAAAAAACCAAAGGCCAAATGATCTCGCTGATAAGTGGATGATGATACATAATGGGGGGTGGGAGGGGGGTAAGAATGGAGGAAGGAGGAACTGTATAGAGGGAAAAGAGGGGTGGGGGAGGAGTGGGGGGAAGAAAAAAACAACAGAATGAATCAAACACCATTACCCTATGTAAATGTATAAGAGTTCTTGAATAAAACTTGGGAACCAAAAAAAAACAAAATGTCTTTTTACTGTTGATTTTTTTTGAAAATGTTTTTCTATGTCTACACTGACAAAATGAGAGGAAAACTCATGGTGTCCATCTGCATATCTCATACTAGGTAAAAAGGATAGAAGAGAGGGAAAGATAACCCCAAGATATCTATTGCTCCTGGGGATTTTATGCAGAAACAAAAGCAATTCATTTTTGTATTCACCACCCTGTCTTATAACATTATAGCCCCTACAAGATTACTTCATGTACACATTAAATCCCAATTTAGAGTTTGGGACAATGCATCAAGGGTAAAATTCTGTAATTTACAATTCTTCATTAGTGTGTGTGTGGTGCTGAGGATTCAACCCAGGTCTTCTTCACACATACTAAGCTACACCTCCAACTCTATTCTTTATATTTTGCGTAAGTTCTTTGGCCATTAATATCAGAAGCTTTAGAATCAGTGCTGTTTGTGACTACGTGCAGTGATGCAGGAATCAGACACCACCTCTAAGGATAGCTTAAAGATAGCTCTAAGGGTACTCTGGTCTCAAGCCTCAAAATGCCTGTTTCCTGTATCTACATTCTCTATAGCAATCCTTCAGAGGGAAACTTTACATGACCTTCTTGATCCTTGATATGATCAGGAAGAGTCATTTGTTTTAGTCCACTTGATGGTGAAATAAAAATACAATGTTCTAATTATTGTTGACTTTTTTGGGGTGGGGTTACTGGAGATTGAACCCAGGGGTGCTTTACCACTGAGCTACATCCCCAGACCTATTTATTTTGAGACAGGGTCTTGCTGAGTTGCTGAGGTTGGCCTCAAACTTACAATGCTACCTCAGCCTCCCCAGTTGCTGGGCTTCTAGGAGTGTGTCATAACACCTGGCTACAAAACACTTCTTAAAGGAAGAAATTTAGAGCCCTTAATCTGTCCTGGATCTCTTTATACGGCAATAAATAAAATGTATTCCTAAGCAAGAGTTCAGAAAGATATTTCTAGAAAAAAGGAGGAGTAGTGGGAAAGGGGAGGATACAGGAAACTGGATCACAGCATCAGCTCAGGACAGGGGACAAATGTACTTCCATAGAGGATCGGTAGCAAGAAACACTGAGGTTGTATTTTCCACAATGATTAGGGGAAAATAAAAGACTCCCTCCAGTTTAGATAATCTGGGATGCTCTAAACGCTGCAATTTTCTACTCTTGCATTCTGACATAGATACGTTACTAAACGTCTAGAGGCTGTGGACTTTCTTCAGGGTCATTTTTTTCAAGTGTATAGATAGGAGCTGTTGGCCGCTCTGGAAAACCTGGCCCCAAGCTTTGGTTCCTGGAGACCTGGGAAACATGGCAGGCTTTGACTTCAACCTCTGCAAACATGTGGAGCCATGGCCTTCTAGATAATCCTAGATAATCTTGCATGTAGTCACGAACAGTAGTGACTCTATAAACTTCTGGTATTAATGGCTCCTGGATGTGGAGGGTTAGGCCAAGACATATTCTCCAAACATTTCTCCAAGGCCTCTGGAGCTAGTGTCATATCTTTCTCTTCCCTGCAAATTCGTTTGCACAATTCAGCACAGCCCCTTCCTAGGAAAGATACCTCAGAAAGGTGGAATTAAACAGGTAAGCTGCGATTTGGAGGCCCGAATTCTGCACTCACATAGGCCCACCTAAGCGTCCTTCTGGCAAGTATGTCCTGCTCATTCCAACTCCAAGCCCCCAGTGGCTTCTACACCACAGCACCACATCACAGGTGATGAGGAACAGCACTGTCTGTGACTGGTTACACTGTAACCAGATCTTGGCGCCAAAAGAGAACCCTTGCAGCCTCGGGTCACAGCTCTAGTTTTGCTCAGGCAAACGCAGGGGGCATCAGCTCAGAATCTTCATTAGCCCACAGCTTCATCCACAGTACCCAGAGTATGGATCCTCCTCAGGGCTGCAGCCATGATGCCAGTGGCTTGCTCAGCCCAGTTGTTGAGGAGGATGGGGAAGAACAGCTTGGTCTGTTCCTGGATGGGATGAGTGCTTTAGTGATCTCGGGGAAGCAAACATTTCCTGGGAAAGGCGAGTGGATGGATTTGGTCCCCCAACCCACACCCCACCCCGCCCTCTTATTGCACCTCGTCTTCCCAAATACCCTGGGCCTCAACACCTTGATCTTTCACTTTTTCTTTGTTTCTTCCTTTCCAGGTAGGGAGCCAGTGGCAACCATCATTGCTGTAGAGGAAAGAGAAGAGGAAGAAGGTGTACAGAGTGAGCCTGAGCCAGAAGCAGAAGCAGGAGAGGAAGGAGAAGAGGAGGAAGGAGAGGATGAAGATGAAGAAGATGATGATGAAGAGGAGGAGGAGGAAGGAGAAGAAGAAGAGGAAGGAGAAGAACAGGAAGGAGAAGAACAGGAAGGACAAGAGGAAGGAGAAGAACAGGAAGGAGAAGAGGAGGAAGGAGAAGAACAGGAAGGAGAAGAAGAGGAGGGAGAAGAGGAGGAAGGAGAAGAACAGGAAGAAGAAGAAGAGGAAGGAGTAGAGGAAGGAGAAGAACAGGAAGGAGAAGAGGAAGGAGAAGAAGAGCAAGAAGAAGAACAGGAAGGAGAAGAAGAGGAAGGAGAAGAAGGCCACATTGACATCGGTGCTCAGGGCCCAATAGACGACTGGAACCTTGAGGGTGATGGTGCCTGCGGTGGTGGCGAGGAGTACCAGCAGCAGCAGGAGGGAACCCCTGAGGGTGACGGGAGTGTAGTGCCTGAAGACAGGCAGCCACCCCCAAATCACATCCGGTTCACTCAGGGGCAGTTGCAGGAATTAGAGAGCATTTTCCAGTGCAATCAATACCCCACCGGCCCAGCACGGTAAGCAGATTGTCCTGCTGGGTGCCATTTGCTGGGAGCACGTTCTTTGGCTCTCTCCTGGGTCCCTCTCTTCTCTTCCTGAAATAAAAGCCCTCTCCTTGCTGTCCAACCCTTTCTCCTGCATTTGGGTTCTAGGGTGGGAGTGTGGTTATGCCAACTGGGAATATTTTCACGCAGTATTTAAATGAATCAAGCTGGATTCATTTAAACACTGGCAGCACCAGTGTTTAGAAATAAGGTTGTATTAGAACCAGTGTGAAGTATCTGAGGCATATTTGAACAAGTTCAGGATGGAATCTTGCTTTTATTTAAAAATTTGTTAATCTGTTTATTGTGGATTTTTTGGCATTAATTTTTATATTTTTAAATACATTGGAACATTATTTCTCATGATTACTGTTTTTTTGGCCTCCTGGTAAAGTTTGCATCTGAGAGAAGACTGTCCCTAAAGCAAGCCTCAGGGTGGATATTACAGAATAGCACACATGGGGTGGGGGGAGGTTTGATGGGACAAACATTTAAAAACGAACATGAAATGTACTTTGCATATTTTTTTCATCCACTTTGCCAGATGTTTAATATTTGCAATGTTTTCTCCTCAGAAAGGAGATTGCAAGACAGATGGGTGTGACTGAAGCCAGAGTACAGGTCAGTAAATGTGAAAAAAGCAGTTTGGGCCTGCACCGAGGCCCAAGCCTATAATCCCAGTGACTGAGAGAATCACAAGTTCTGGGTCAGCCTCAGCAATGTAGGAAGACCCTGTCTCTAAATAAAAAATAAAAAGGGCTGGGGATGTGACTCACTGGTAAAAAGCACTCCTGGGTCCAGTCCTCAGTACCAATAAATAAATAAATTGGCATGTAGCTTCATGGTAGAGTGCTTCTCTCGAATGTGTGAGGTCTTGGGGATCCCCAGCACTGTAAAACAAAACAAAACAAAAAACCCCAGCAGTTTGACAGAGTAGCCATCAAGAACAACCTGCTTCAGAGTTTGAACACATTGGTCGTGAACAGTGTCATGTTGGTGTATTTTGTTACCTCCTCTATGTTTGGGAAATGAGGTTTGAACTTTGGGGATTTTCTGGGTGGAAAATGAAATAAGAAAGCACCAGCATAAGGAAATTTCCATCTCCAGAGGGAACATGACTTCCTAAAGGAAAAAAAAGTACTGAAGTATTTTTTTGTTCCTTACATACATATATCTTAGTATAAATTATAAATGCATTCTAAATTAGAAGCATACTTATATAGTATATGTACATAAAATATAAATCATACATATGTACATAATAAAGTTCAATTCCTTCTAACACTGATTTCCTTTATGTAGCACTTCTGAATGGAATCATATTGAGGTTAATTCTGACATGTGACTTATTCCAGTTAGTGTACCAAGGAACTCCATGATATCAAATTGTTTAAAACCAAGCATAGGCTTTTTGCTTAAGGAGTAAATTTATAAATATTTAGACACTGGAGTAAGGGAATAATTCACAGCCAGAACACAGCAGATGAGTAACTAATGTGTGTTTAGATAAACCGAGACTGATAGGAACTGGGAGAGCATAAAGTCCAAATGCCTGGTCCTCCTCCTGTTTTCTTTTAATGGTTATTATTGGTGCACTACAATTATTTGTAATAGCAGGTATTCATTGTGGCATTTGAGCAATCTCATTCCCTAGTACCTCCCCTTTCCCTTTCCTCCTCCCTCCCGGGGTCCCCTTCCTCTAGCTCTACTCTACTTTCTCCTGTCCAGCATTTTTTTAAGTGGATTCCATGTGGTGTATATAGACATAGCCTAATTGGGTCGATTTTGTTCCTTAGTACCTCCTCTTGCCTTCCTCTCCACATCTCTACTGAACTCCCTCTGCTTTTGTAAAATCCCTTCTTTGTTCCTTCTCTTTTCTCCCTAGCTTCTGCATTTGAGAGAAAATATTTGACCTTTGACTTTCTGAGTCTGGCTGATTTCACTTAATAGTTTCCAGTTCCATCCATTTTCCTGTAAAAGCCATAATTTCATTTTTTCTTTATGGCTGAGTAATATTCCATTGTGTATATATGCCACATTTTCTTTTTCTTTCTTTTTTTTTTTTTTGGTACTGGGGATCGAACTCAGGGCCTTGTGCTTGCAAGGCAAGCACTCTACCAGCTGAGCTATCTTCCCAACCCGCCACATTTTCTTTATCCACTCATTTGTTGATGGACACCTAAGCTGGCTCCATAACTTGGCTATTGTGAATTGTGCTGCTATAAACATTGGTATGCATGTATCCCTGTAGTATGCTGATTTTAGCCCTTTTGGATAAATACCAAAGAGTGGGATATCTGGGTCATAAGGTAGTTCTGTTCCTAGTCTTTTGCAGAATCTCCATACTGATTTCCATTGTGGTTGTACTAATTTGTAGTTCCACCAACAATGTATGAGTGTACCTTTTCTACCACATCCTGGTCCACCACATCCTCATCAGCATTATTTGGTATTTGTATTCTTGATGATCAGCATTCTTATTGGAGTGAGATGAAGTCTCAGTGGAGGGAGGTTGCTTTTTAAAAAAAATTATTTGCACCTGGATGGAATGTAGTTTTGACTTGCCTTTCCCTGATTTCTAAGGAGGTTGAACATTTCCTTATCTATTTGCTGACCATTTGTAGTTCTTTCGAGAAATGTCTGTTTAGTTCATTTGCCCGTTTACTGATTGGTCCTGCTGCTGTTTTTAAGTACTTGGTAAAATCATACAGAGAGTGGCAGCCCTACATTTTAATTTTCTGGAATATTTTGATGTGTCAGTCTGAAAACATTACTAACATAGTAGGTTGTGTGTTAAGGTAAAGATGGGAAGATGTACAATCTTTGGAAATGTGTCCAAACAACAGACAAACAACTAAATAAAAGAATAATTTTGGACAAATTTCCACTGACCTAAGAAAGGTAGAAGTGCTAGACAACTATTAGAAACAGATGTATGCCTTGGAGAAACTGCACATTCAACTTTTTTTTTGAACCTACCAAATACATTAGTGACTCTTTTTTTTTCTTTTTTTTTTTTTTGCGGTGCTGAGGATTGAACCCAGGGCCTTGTGCTTGTGAGGCAAGCACTCTACCAACTGAGCCATCTCCCCAGCCCCACGAGTAACTCTTGTTGAGCAATTTCTAACACCTATATTTTTTCCTTCCTTTTTGTGGTACTATTATGAAGAAATTTGTTGATAGTGGGGACTGGTTGTCAGTTCAGGCTAGATTCTTACCTGTGATAACATGAAATACTTTCTCATTTGCTCAGACAGTGACAACTAATTTGCATGTCACTGGATTGAAAGGTGATGATTTGGAGGCCATAGAAAACTGTAAGTTGTCTCAAAGGAATATTGGGAAAAGAGAAAAAGAAAGAAAGAAAGATCAGGATGGTATTATGAGCTTTGCTCATGAGAGTATGTGTGGTGATGGGAAGGCGTTGCATCTCAGGTGTGTAGAAAAGCAGCCCCACAAAGCAGGCCACTGAGCACCGGCATCCTAATGCCACAGGCCAGGCTCACAGTCTGGCCTGATTCTGGTTAGAGGACAAGACCTCTACTTTCTCAGTCATGTAACACAAGCTGGGGGAAAAGAAAAAGTGAAGATTTGGTGAGCCGCCTTCCCCTTCTCTGAGTTTACTTAGTGTTCTCTCGATGGGGTTTTGAAGGCATAATAACCCACATGCCACAAATAAGGAAAAAGACAATGCTCTCATCTATTGTCACCCCTTTTGACATGAATATTTCCAAAAAGCTCTTAATAGACATTTTGTAAAGATAGTAAGAGCTGTTTTATGAAGCCAACATTGGGAATAGGGACCTAAATGTGAGCCCATACCATATTTAGCCCACTTTTGGCACTGGTTATGTTTATGAACCTTTGGCCACTGGTGCATTCGAATCTCCCCAAACAAGCACTATTTTATTAGATTTTTCAATGTGTATATTCAAAAGGAGAACTCCAGAGAGGAAGATGGGAGGGGCAAATGAAGCATCAAACAGGAAGAAGAGGTTGTTTTTTCTGTTGTTGTTGTTTTGATACTGGGGATTAAACTCAGAGCTCCATTCCCAGCCCTTTTTATTTTTTATTTTGAGACAGAGCCTCGCTGAGTTGCTGAGGCTAGCCTCAAACTTGCTATCCTCCTGCCTGAGCCTCCTGAGTCACTGAGTTTACAGGCATGTACCACCACACCCAGCAAGAAGATATCCTTTCTCTCATAAGATTGTAGCTTGGGGACTTCCAAAAGGAAAATAAAATGGAAACCTCATTAACTAGGATACTGAGAGGATAGTGCAGTTTAATTGACAGATTTTGCTTTTGGTCTTTAAATAGTTAGCAGGTAATCTTTTTTTGATACCTTCCCTACATTATCATTGACTATCTTCAAAAATGCCTATTTGGATTTTTCTGCTTTAAGATTGAGGATAAGATTAGAAGATCCTACATGAGTAGTAGGGCTAGTTGACTGAAGGTGTCTAACCATGCTGAGCAAACATGTCTGCCATCTCAGAACAGGAGAATCTAGGGAGCTCAGAATCACCAGATCCCAGAAGAGTCTGGAGGGTAGGATGGGTATTAACAGTGTCTCTTCTACAAACTCTTGGCTGGGCAAAGGGTGAATTTGGACTGACTTAGTCTAAATATTCATTACTCCTAAAGTTTAGAATATCAAAACAGAGTCTAGGGCCTCTCCCATCCCAGCAAGGCAGGCTATACATTTCCTGGGGCCATAAGACCAGGCTTCTCTCAGTATCATCTTTTTGATTTTCAAGAAGTTTCATAGAATGAATGACCCCATAGTCGCCCTAGGACACCTTTTGTTTAAAAATCCTACTGAGGTGGGTGCGTTGGCACATGTCTGTAATCCTGGCAACTTGGGAGGCTGAGGCAGGAGGATTACAATTTTGAGGCCTGACTCAGCAACTTAGACCCTGTCTCAAAAAATATTTTTAAGGGGCTAGAGATGCAGCTTAATGGTACTGGGTTCCATGTCCTGTATCCCCCCAAATCCTATTGATTATTTCTTTACACGGAAGATGTGCTTTTCCTCAAAGTGGGGGTCATTACCCCTGGTATGACTCTAAAAGGCACACCCTTTTCATCAAGTGCAGCTCAGCTTCTCTACAACCAGGGTGACACTTAACTAGTGAGTAGGGGTGGTGGCAGCTGGATAGTGGATGGTTAACCATCAGGGAACAGATAGAGCAATCATAGCAATAGCTGCAGGGACCAAGTCCAATTCATCAGCTATAAGTGCACAGTATTAAAGGAAGGAGGAGAGAGTCAAAGCAATAAGCCAAGCCAGAGCTTGGCATGTAGTTGGAGCTCACTAGGAGAGAGTTGTGGTGTTAACTTTCCTAAGATATTTAGCCATAAGGAAGTAGCTTCTGATGCAGTTGAAAATGATAAGGACATATGGAGTCAAGTGTTGTGTCGTTTTGCCTATGATGACATTAAGTGCTCGTTATACTAAATCAATCCTTTTCTCTCTCTCTCTCTCTTTCTCTCTCTCTCTCTCTCTCTCTCTCTCTCTCTCTCTCTCTCTCTCTCTCTCTCTCTTTTTCTCGTTTAAGGTTTGGTTCAAGAACAGGAGAGCCAGGTGGAGGAGACGTCATAGGACACCAAGATTCAGAAATGTGCCCTTCATATGCCCAGGCCACCCTGTCACTGTAATCACCAGTGGCCCCTATAATACCATGTTTGTTCTGAAGCCTGATGGGACGTGGGTTCGTCTGGAGCCACTGCCGCTCTGGCCACCTCTGTTTCCCCTGCCACCCTTGATGCCTGTGCCGCCCATGATGCACCTGCCTCCTCTTATTCACCTGCCACATCTGATTCACCTGCCACCGCCCATGCCACCCTATCCTCATCTGTTCTTGCCTCCTGTGCCTTTGTTTGTTCCGCCTTTGCCTCCCTTTGGCCTGGCTTCATTTAACTTGGTCTCTGTTGTCTTTGCCAACAATTCATTTGTAGTCCCCATTTACTAAGGGGATCTATGTGACCTGTATTTTCCAAAGCACTTTGTGACCAGATACAAATTTTTCATAGCATGCCATCAAGAACAATTTGCCAAATGCCTGTCAGATGTGTTAAATAAGTTTAAATTCATTGACCCATTTAGCACATGTTTTTGCATTTCAATAAAGATATGAGACTATGTTTGTTTGTTTTGTGTGTCACTTGGGATTAGATGGAAAGTGTCATTCAAACCAAAGGTGAGGAGGCTTCTGTTCACATGCAGTGGGATCACCATTGGACTGTGCAACCATACAAGCTTCCCAAGTGTCCTTGGAAGGTTTACAAAGACACACACATCTTCTTCCATTACCCTCCACCACTCCATACTCACCCCATCCTACCCCATGGAGGCCACATGCATGTATAAGATGTGGGGAGCATGGGTCCCTCAAGAAGAATAGGATTTCAGGGCAGAGCCAAGATCCATTCATGCTGATGAGCTCAGGCCCAACAGACTCTAGGGGAAGCTGTCTAGGGGCTACTCCTGGGGCTTTAGAGCCAGGCACTTACCCTGTGCCCTCCAAATTCTATTCACTGCTCTCCTCTTTTTGTGGAGGAGACATGGGAATTGAATCCATGCTTGCAGGAGGGTCCTGCCTCTTTAAAGGAAACAAAAGGATACTTCATCCAGGTAAGGTTGGGGCTTTTTTCTCTTTCCTGTCCATTACCCCCAAGACAGGAAGCACTTAATATTACACCTTACCCAACTCAGAAGTTGACTATAACACCTTCAAATGCTTTCTCTCACTTTAAACATCTTTTCAAGAACCCTAGTTCTAGCTAATTAAACCCTGAAAGGGGACCTCTTGGTTCAGTGCTGTTGGAAGTAAGGAGATGGTCCCTGGGAAATGATGGAATAATCCTTTCACTTAAATGAAGCATCTAGACCTTGGCTTTGTTTATGCTATCTTCATGCAAAACTGCCAAGGTGGAAAACAACCAAAACAAAATGAAAGTATTGAGAAGGAAACCAATCCCACTTTTGAAAATCATTAAGTTCTCTTTAGCAATGCCAGGCTTCGTAAAGATAGTTTTCCATTCAAAGTGCAAATGGAATTTATGACACTGAATTATGCACTTTATAATGGTTGTAATAGCAAAACTTGTTAATTATGTTTTACCACAGCAAAAGAAAAGAAAAACATACCACTAAAATTTAAAAAGAAATTAATTGGGAACACTATGGCCATAGTGTAAAGTGATTGCCATGTCTTCAGATAAGGAGCCATGGATCTTCCAGAATTTACTCTCATGGGAATTAATCATAGGCCATTTTCACAATGCTTATGTTTCCAGTCTGAAGGAAAGTTCTGGTGGGAATGCACGTATTTTTTGCTTACCTGTCACTGTTCTTCATTGCTTTTTTTTCTCCTACCTTTATAATTGTGGGCATCAAGAGTCAGCAAAGCAATTGCTTATAATGTGCAACATTTGCAGATAGGAATTCATTACTAGACCAGAGGCCTCAGATCCTGGGGATTAGTGAGGAACGTCCATGAATGCACTTTGTATTCATGTGTTTTTTTAGTCAAGAGGAGACTGTTGTTGCTTTTTCTTTTGTTGTTGTTTTGCTATTTTTCCCATTGTATTGTGCTTTGTCAGAATACCCTTTCACTTAAAAAACGTAGTAAATAAATTGAAAGGGAACTTGAACCACATATCATTGAGGTAGTATAGTATTTGATGGAACTTGTTCAAGGTGTTGGGTAGGGAACAGGTTACAATTTCCATATGCTAGGGCATATTGGTAGAGTTAGTTCTCCATCTTTTTATTAGTAGTTTGCATCTGTTACATTCTTTACTCTGTGGCAAGCAATTAAATGATTTTCTTGGATGATTTTATTTGATGGTCACACACTATTAGGATTTCCTAATAATGAGGTACTAGTATCTCCATTTAAAGAAGAGGAAATGTGGGCTGGGGAGATAGCACAGTTGGTAAAGTGCTTGCCTTACAAGCACAGGGTCCTGGGTTTGATCCCCAGCACTACAAAAAAAAAAAAAAAAAAGAGGAAATGTTTGCCCACTGTCTCCAAGTTAATAAGAGGACCAGGATTGGAAGTCAAGTCTGTCTGCTTTGTGAAACTGAATACAGTGGTCATGCACTGGGTTTGTCAAGTTAGAGCAGCCTGACTTCCTATCCTAGTTCTGTCACTTCCCAGATTTCATTCTGGGACTACTTACCTAATCTCTATGATTTCATCATCCTTCCCTATAAGATGAGAATATTATGTCATCGAATTGATGAGAAGAAAAAATGACATAATATACATAAGTGGCCTTCCACAATGCCCAGTCACAGAGCAAGCATAAATACATTTTCTACTATTGTTCCATATTTTCTCCTATGGTCATATTATAACCTTTTGTTGTGGGGGGTCTCTCGGCCACATCCTGCGTGGATGAGAAAAGGGTTAACTGCCAGAGGATGTTGTTGGCTATAAATCAATCAATTACCCATAAACTTATCTAATCAATAAACACATGAGAACCAATACTCCTTTTAAATGAGAGGGAGTGTGACAAGTCTGGCCATACCAGCTCTGGCCTCTAACAACATGGAGTAGCCCAACTCTCCTTTATTTTATAGTCACACAGGTAAAAGGGCCTGGAACAGAAGGGGCTCCTCCTGTGATGAACAGGATAGGGTGGAGTTAGGGGAGCCATTTTCTTAGGGGGACTATTCCAGAAGGAGACAGGGAACCATTCCCACAGCACCACATACTCCCCAGTAGTCTGGGTCAGACTTCCCTATCTGCCAGTTCGGGGAAGTCAGGCCTCTGTGTCATGAGGTTTGACCTAGTCTGATTCTGCTAAATAAGAATAGTTGTTATTTGGAATGGAGGTCCCACTGAGGGTGAGGACAGCGATGTCTCCCAATAAACACAGACATTGGAGACCTGGCTCGGAAGGCACAGATCTAATTTTACTTATGATTATACAAGACATATATAGGCACATTATCCAATCAGATTAAGATGCTTGTTAAAACATAACAGAACCAATCTATAGGTAAGCTATATGTCGTACTAATGTAAACAAACCAAGTATCTCTAAGTGATTCTGTCCAGCAACAAGTCTGAGAAAAAGGACTGGGGGATGGCAAGCTCCAGCACACAGCATGAGGCGAGGCAGCAGGGCAAACTCACATCACAGCTTGTTGGGATGCCTGCTAAGTGAGGCTTTCCCTCAGCTCGTAGCTCAGCCTCAGTAACTGCAAAGGCCTACAATCCATGGCGAGTCTTCACCATTTCCTCAGTTTCTCCATTCAGGCTGTTAGGTTTATTTAAACCATGGTGTCAGTAACTGCTATCAAATAAGCTTGAGGAATGTTCCCTACAAAGGATGGCTCCCCACATCTCCCAATTATTTATTTTTTTTAAATGCAAATGATGGGCAGTTATTTTGCTCCAGATCTTGGTTCTGAGAGCTGCTCTGAGGTCCCAGTTCTTGGTTCTGAGGGTATGGTAACCTATTATCATGATACAAAAAGAATTAGTAGCAAACATATCATTCCAACATTATACCACCCAATTTAGGAAGTATTTGATTTACCAGAAATGCAGAGTCCATGAGACCAATTTTACCTTTTGAATATCCTGAATGTGGTGATACGATTTTATAAGATCCAGACTATTATTACTGCTATGTCAAATGTCCATTAGATGATTCTAAATGATCTCTTAGTCCCATTGGGAAGTGTGATATTAATTGTATCAATTCAGACATGCTTATAGTCATTATGGCATTTAAGCCTTTGTTTAAATTGGAGAGCAAAAGGCTCATTACTGATATTTGTAACAGTAGTTGTTAAAGCATTTGATTTGATCTCATCCTATTAATACTTAACTTTCAAGAACCATAGCATCTTAAGAGAAAGAATCATGCCCCTAGATATAATGAATGTGGGAACAGATAGAAACCTAGAAGAATACATTAAAATATATAGGAACTAAATTATCATCAAAGAAATAACAAAATATAAATGTGAATTATTCATCTTTCTATTGTAATATCAATCAGTTTTTGGATTCTAATTTGGTCTTTATTACATGGTTATTAGCAGTACAAAGTAATATCCAAATAATATGGAATAGTCCAAATTACATGGAGTTTCAAAAATCAGAATGATTATATATCTAATCTTATTTTGTATTCTGAAAATAGTTTTAAACTACTCAATTATTTGCCTAGTTCCTTAATCTTTCATTGTATTAAAAATTCAGATTAAATATGGTTGCTTGTAAATTCTGTTTAAGAAGTAAAAGTGAAACATATTTACTGGCAATGTTGCCATGTTAGGCCTTTCTGGCTTTAAATCTTCTAGAGGAAGGTATTTTGATATAACTCTTTTATCAACATTTGAAGATCAATCCAAAAACATATCCATCACCTTTAGAGATAACATGTAGCATTGGCAAGACATTTGTATACTTTATCCATTTAGGAAAGGTGCCAGATTCTATTGCAGAACAATTAAGGCAGTAAGACATTGGTTGATATTTTACAGAAATGACTGACATTTTATGAGAAAGTTCCATTCTAATAACAACATAAATCCTAAGTTCCAAGGGCCAGTATAATTGACTGGCCTAGGTATTTCTTATGCTGTCTTTTTCTTAAAGGTTACCTCTAGACAGCCAGAGAGCCTATCATGGGACCAGCATATAGATAAGTTTCCATTGCAGCCAGTACAGTCAAATCCAGTCACATGGATGGGTGTAATGTATCTTGTAAAACCTCCCATCATATGAATATCATCTGTAAATACTGGGATTGATTCTCCAGTCCACATCATTGGGTGTATTAAAGGTGGATCTGGGAAACGGGTCCAACAGATTTCCCATATATTTCACTTGCCTGAGAGCTCAATAGAGCTAGCATATAAATATTGTGGTTGGAGATTTAAGATCTCCTTATTGTAAAATCTGGTGCATTCTATTGTTCCATGTGTCACTTAATATCATATTTTTAGAAAATATTTTTTGAAATTAAGTGGGTTTACATAGGGATCTATTTCCCCCTTTTTATTTTTGTTTTTTTTTTAAATTGTAGAAGAAGATTGCTATAAACTGGAGCATTATTAACCTCAAATTGTAGAAAATGTCCTAGCATTGTACAAATATTTAAACCATAATAAGTGACTTAATAAATATTTCTATTTGGCCAGGAAGATTAAAGTTATTAAAGTCAATGTTGTTAAGTTGAAAAAGGCATTATAATAAAAGAAAAAGGGCCCAGTTTCCACCAAATATACTGTTGGGGTCTTAAGCCCCTTGCTCTTCTCGACCAGCGACAAGGAAAGGGGACACTCCCCAACAAGGTCAGACCGGGAAAGGTCGGGCCGACTGACCACCCACTCCCAGCCCTCCAGGCGGAGGACAATCAGACGTGTCAGGGAGACCAGTCACAGCAGGAACTCTTTTATTGAGGAAGTCACACAGCTTTTATGTAGGGTGGAGGCTAGGCGGGAACCAATCAGCTTAAAGGTCAGCAAGGCATGGGGGTCACGTAGGTGAGAGTCCCACAGGACTACATGGCAAGCAGGAGCTGATCACGTTCGCGGAACTGTTGTTAACCAATCCCTGACGGTGGTCCAATTTATCGTCATTAACTATTGAAACCGCCTTTGAGGCCTTGTTCTTGCTCACTCACCAGGGAGTAAGGAGTAAGCCTGAGTTAGTTAACGTGTCATTAGTCCCAACGATATACAATTTGATTTTGTCTCTAGTAGTGGACTGAGTTATATAACTATAAAATGGAGTCAGCAGACATTGAAAATTAGTCTCATGACATGTTTGTTCTATTGGTAATGGCCTTATTATTCTAAATTAACTTAAACTAATAGAATAGCATTGGTAGTATCTGTCAGGGTAGTGATTCAATAAATTATTTAAAAAGTCTTAGAATTTATGTCATTGATCTAGGAATTATATTTTAAGGGGTCTATGTAAAGATAATCCTTATGTACAAAGATATAGTTGTATGAATATCTTTAATAACCTTGTTTTTAAAGTAGTAAAAATAATCCAAATGTCCAACATAGGGTTTTGGATAAATGAACTATATGACAAAAATCTGGCATTAAAAGTAATGTAAAAGAATACCAATAATGTGCAATCTAAAATAATGTTATAAACTTTGAAATTAACAATATAATTGTGTATGTAAAAAATATGTATATCTCTGAGCTTATGTGTGGAAAGCAGTTTAGAAGATTATTCAGTAAATGTTAATAATAGTTGTTAGAACCTCAAAAAAAATTTTTATTTGTACTTAATTTTTCCTAAGTGGGTCTCTTGACAAAATCTGGGGAACATACCCTAATCTTGAAACCATCTTTAACCTCTTTGTCTGAATATTATTTCATAAAACCTTCATATATAATTCTTTGGATTAATATAAATGAAGTAGCATAATCTAATATCACATCTGAAACATGAAACATGAAGCCAGAACTGGGGACAGGCAGTTAGTGTAGAAATAGGGGATTGGGTCAGATAGAGGAAATGGAGGCCATGAAAGCCATCTGCCTCTGGAAGCTGGAGACTGCCCTGGGAGAATGGAAAGTCAAGGACCTGCAGAGCCTATTGATAACCAAATTTACCTGCCCTTGTCGGGGACTGCAAGCAAGGAGCTGCTAATCAATGCCCCCTGGGCCCTTGCCTGGCTGAATCACTTTTGCCTCCCCCTGCCCCATCAGCTTCTCACTTTTTACATCTCACCTGCAAAACCAGGCCTAGTCACATAGGCAGGAAGGACAGAGATAAGGGGGAAAGAACGGGAGAATAAAACCTATAAAAAGGACAAGATTTGCTCAATCTGGTGGATTCCACCCGGGAGAAGTCTGCTTTTACTTTTTTTTTAATAAAGTTTCTTACTTTCTACTCCACACTTGCTTGGCGTGCTTCTCTGGCATTATACTTCAACACCTGAGGAAGCAGGACTCGTCACTAGTAAACGGCGGTATCAAACAGACAAGCCAAGAGCTTCTATCCCCTCTTGGGAGAAGGTCTCAAAATACTTCTAAATCCCATATTGTTAGCCTTTAAATAAGGCCAGTATCTCCTGAATGTCCTATAAAAATATAGCTAAGTTTACTTCTTAGTGTAGAGAGTAACATAAAAAGTGTATAACATATTTATTTAATTTTAAAATATTAAGTTATATAATTAATTTATTAATTAATTTATCATTATATGTTTGTAAGAGATCCTTGTTGAAAAAGCTTTAGTTTGGAGAGCATCAGCTTAGTAAAATGTCCCTTTAAATCTTACATTTTAAAAATTTCTTTATCTGGAAATCGAGGATATAATTAACATAACAAATCAGTACTAATCACCACAGTTAATTAAAATATAACTATTGATGTTTTTATATTAATCAAATTTGATTTTTAAAGAGAAATTTGAAATTTGGAATGGAAGGTGGTATTTTAAAATAACAATTATTGTTTAACCAAATTGTATAAACCATAATGTCTTTGAAATTAGCTTTTTTTTAAATAATAGAAATTCAACAGGCATAAGAAACTATTTTATTAGAATGAGAAATTAATGTTTTAAGTATTTTCTTTTTCTTCTGTCCTTTAGGTAGAAGGTCCAATTAATAGGGGTTTGTGAAAAGACCGTATCTATATTTGTAACTACCCTTTATGAGAGAAACCTAGTAGATTTTAAAGAATAAAAAACTTTAAATAACCTTAGCTGATTGTGTTAATTATATATAGCCAATTTCATTAATATATATAGCCAATTATACATAACCAATTTAATCACATGTAAATCTTTTGAAAATTATTTTGTACAAATTTTGTTTTAATTTACTCAAGTTATAGTCTTCTATTTTGTCAGGTGAAAAAAGAATTTTTTAGACACTTATACATCACACTTGATAGTTTAGCATCTTGGTTCTCAATGAGAACATACAGAATAAAGGAACTTTAGACCTTCTTTATATTAACCAAATTACAAATATGTCTAATGCTTAAATATATTTTAGTTAAAGAGTACCTGACGTTTTCATATTTAGTAGATGATGTTCCAATCAATGATCTTTTAGCATCCCATCCTTGTAAAGCAATTATCTCCTGTAATAAAAGCTTAGATAATTAATTTCATTTACCTCAAATTAGATTGACTTATTCTTAACTGTAAAGGTTAAGACATGAAATGAACATAGATAAGAACATTAATTATTTCTTTCCTGTTGAAGAAAACCATTAGAAACAAGGGATATAGATCTTAAATATTATAGAATTTGTTAGGGTAACTGGCGCAAATATCCACGAGAGACGCGGCTCTGAGTTCAAGCAAAGGTTTATTGACAGAGTCTGCCAGGCTGCCCCTCTGCAAGGAGCAGCAACCTGCAGGAAAAACTTCTAAACTACATAGTCATGTACAATGGAGTAGTTAGAAAATATGAATCCATATGTTGTGCAAACATAAATAATCATGTCATGAATTGTTTTCTACAGTTTGGAAGGTGCTATTTGTGTTTCCACTCCCCACTCCACATTCCCAGAGCTGTGCTTCCCAGGGAAAATGAGTGACAGAGAAAGTAAATGAGATGAAGTAAATAAAAATGAGAGGATTTAAAAAATTTTTTTTTAGTTGTTGAATGACCTTTATTTTATTTACTTATATGTGGTGCTGAGGATGGAACCCAGTGCCTCACACATGCTAGGCAATCGCTCTACCCCTGAGCCACAACCCTGGCCCCCATTGAGAGGAATTTTAAAAGTGATCAGTGTGGCTATTCCACTGTAGTAAAGATTCGTCTGTGTTTTAGCAGTGATAGTGATGATGGGGCTATGGGAATAAAAAAGTTCTATAATTTAAATATATACACTGAGATATTTAGTGATGAAATGATGCAGTGTCTTTATTTGCGTCAACATAATCCCATGTTGGGTGGGGAGAATTGAATGTGATTGATGACTACTTGATGGTTCATCTAATAATTCTCTCTCCTTTTGTATACATTGAAAGTTTTCCATAATTTTTTTTTTTTTAAAAAAGATTAATGGTTGAAAACTGAGATGCTGAAAGAGCCATACAGGTAACATACTGATGAAAATAAGTGGGGACTGTGGCAAACTGGGAAAGGATTTGTCTTCTCCAAAGGTGACTTGTCAATACTTGGCTCCAACTCAGTTTTGCTGGGCAGGAATGTGGGACCCAGAGATGGCATATTTTCCAGTTTATGGAGAATGGCCAATAAAGCAAATGTTTATATGAGCCAGGCACAGTGGTGTACTGTGTTCTGTAATCCCAGCAACTAAGGAGGCTGAGGCAGGAGGATCTCAAATTTGAGGCCAGCCTCAGCAATTTAATGAGACCCTAAACAACTTAGTAAGACTCTGCCTCAAAATTAAATTTTAAAAGGGCTGGGGATATCGCTCAGTGGTAAAGTGCCCCTGGGTTCAATTCCCAGTACCAAAAATAAGTATGTACATAAAACCCTCTATTTCTTAAATCTGAGGAATCAATTCAAATATGTTTTATTGAAAAGTGTGCTAGTCATCCAAAATAGGTCTGCAGACCAGATACAAGATGCAGCTGCCAATATTCAACCTCTGCCTGAGAAGATAATTTTAGGCAATTGTGAAAACTCTGGAGCAGTAGAATATAATTGCAAGCAATTCTAAATCCAGTGGTCTTAGAATGCTGTCATGCTGCTCTTGTTTCCTCATTATGTGTTCTACTCCCATACATGCTTCATTCTCTGTTCTTAACCCTGCCTGTGGATTTCTCTAGCTTTATCCTTCACTCTTTTTAAAAATATTTTTAGTTGTAGATGGACACAATACCTTTATATTATTTATTTATTTGTTTTTACGTGGTGCTGAGAATCGAACCCAGTACCTCACACTTGCTAGGTAAGTGCTCAACCACTGAGCCACAACCCCAGCCCCAGTCTTCATTCTTATTACCTAATAATCATCCCAAATCCCTGAACTCTGAGAACCAGGGCATTAAAACTGTCTAAGACAGACAATCTCCTGATCACAAATCAGGCTTTAGGCATCACCTAGCTCAGACTTTCTTTTTTGGACATTTTGTAGATCATCTTAATAATAAACAGGTTGCTTGAAAGAAACTTAAGAAACATTATGTCTCACCTGGTAAGGTAAAAGACTGGGAAGAGCCTTTTCCTAAGAAGGAAAAGGGGATTTTATGGAGCTAAAATCTCTTTTGGTTAAGAAACATTTTTTTGTTCTTGAAATTCAGTAGTTCTTTCAATCTTTTAAATATCTATATCTATACATCTTTCTCTCTATATATAAATATATGTATATATATAAAAGATTAATGGTTGAAAACTGAGATGCTGACAAAGCCATACAGGTAACACATCTATTTTTAGTTGTACAACCCCAGTGCTCAATCTAATACTTTTTATGTTGTAAAAGCATATGTAATATGATCTGATTTCATTAAATCCTCTTTGTATACAGGCATCCATTAATCTTTCTTCACCTTTGTTTACATCCAGATGTCTGTGAGAATATTGACCAATGCCAACCTCGATTATTTCTTTTTCTTTTTTTTTTTTTTTTTTTTTTTTGTGATGCTGGGGATTGGACCCAGGGCCTTGTGCATGTGAGGCAAGCACTCTACCAACTGAGCTATAGTCCCAGCCCACTCCATTATTTCTTGATTGTCAACTATGGGTAGATTTGTTCTTTTTTGGACTTCTATGAATCGTTCAGATTTTTATAATGACCAATTATGCTTTTTTGACTACAGTGAAGTATTACCTTTAAAAGCTAAGGGACAAGGGAGTAGGGATCATAAACTGAAGTTGAATTCAATGTATGTATGAGTTTGTTGGGATGAACTCACCTACTATGCCTAACTATAAAGCTCTAATAAAACAACAACAAAAAGTCAATCCATCAACTTTTTTATTTCATTGATTTCAAATAATGCCAAATAAACTTGAACTGCCAGATAAAATACAGGACTGACAGATAAAGAATGATTAATATTTTTATAATTCCCTTGCAAATATTGGTTTGGATAACCTTATTCCAAAATGCATTTTTTTCTGCAATACAAATTTAATGCGGGCTATGTATTTTTGTTTTATTTGCTAAATCTTGCAACTGTAAAATAATGATATTGTCAGCTACTTAGGGAATTTTAAAATAATTTGTTCTTTTTCTTGGTGACTAATTGTGACTTTAATTCAGGAAAAAATCAGACAATATACGTGCTGTCAAATTGGGTCTTGGGGGTGTGCATGCACACACACACACACACACACACACTCAGCATCCAAGTTTTATACATCTCAGAATTCTTCCTGCTGTTACCAAAAAACTCAGTCCTTATCCCCAGTGAGGATATGGTTTTGAGAAAAAAGAAAAAGAAACTTCATTGCTTTGCTAGCAAAGGAGAAACACGGGACAGTGGCCCCAGAGGTTGTGATTCTGCCCTTCCAGGGGAACCAAGGGTTTTTAAAGAGGTGATTCAAATGTTACATTCTAGGTGGGTCCTGAGGTTGGGGTGTGTGTTCATAATTCACTTGTTAATTTGGAAGATAGCCATTTCTCAGATCTTCTGGGTCATCCCTAAAGTCTGAATTGCTGTGTTCCTTTGGTGGGTGTGTGCTCAAGGGGCCTAGGATAGGGTAGAAGGGAGGGGGAGAGGGGGAAGAGAAAAAAATAAAACATTCATTTTGAAACGAGCCTCAGTAGTAGAGCAGTAACTATATTCAAAATGAGAAGTGGATCAGTTACACTTAGTATTTCCATACAGTGAACCACACTGTGCTCCTTGGAAATTACTTCCCACTTGGTCATGCCGCATTACAGCTGAGCCCAATCTCTCCCCACACTGCAAGACCCCATTGGGGCAACCTGCATAGCTATCTGTTTTCTCGCCCACACCACTCCACTGGACCCTGGGAGCTTACTGCTTCTGGACCCACGGGGTGGCTCTGCTGCAGCCTCTGCCCATTCCTGACTCTGGGCTCCTCCTCTCTCCCTATACCTATCTTGTTATTTACCCTTGATTAAACCCTTCCTTACCATCTGTAACAAATGCAAATTTTAAAAATTTTAACAGGTGCCACGACTTGGGTAGAATCAGACTGATCATTAGATTCCTGGACCTCTCACCCAGGACCCTGAGGGTGCACATTTGAAGACTTTTCCTCCATTGCTGGAGGTGTGGGATCCGGTGATGCATCAGAGTCCTGAATCATTGCTCCAGACAAGCTTGTGTTAAAGTCGGAAAGGAGAGATTTGATGACCAAGATTTTGAGTACTTTCTGAAGCTGGGTTAGAGTTCCAGGCTTCTTTTGAAAGGCACCTCTTGGGCTAGAAGGCCTCTTGTTAGCTGTCTTGAGTGGGGAAATTCCTTGAGCTGGAAAATATCTTCCTTTGGTTTTTGTGAGGCCTCTGTTCTCTTTGATCCTGTTTCTCCCATAGGAACGTCTCAGCTAACTTAAACCTCCTTGTTGAATCCCTACTGACTATATATTCTGCCAATTCTGTCCACTTCCTTTTTAAGTCATGATTTTGCTGTGGAAAATTTGGATTATCATTGGGCTCTTGGAGACCTCTCCCTTCACACTGGTTTTATTCCTCCTTCCTCCTCCTACTTGGCCTCCATGGGATTGATTTTTGTTTCTTTGGAAGTAGCAAGACCTCTGGCCAGTTACTTCTAGTGGCCATGTGCACCACAAAAATGGAGGGCAGTGGGCTGAGTTTCGAACTAAGGACACAAGTGTTCAGTTACCACCTTCCCATAAATCCTGCGAGTTGCCCTTTAGGGAGTTTCTCTCAAGAGTCCAGGATTCACAGTGAACTCAACCAGTGTGGCTGGAACTCAGCCCTGTGTGAAGACACACTGTTCTCTTGCTAGAGACCTGGCTTGCCCCTCCTTGCACATGTTGGAAGTCCCAAAGGGACAGAGTGGAGGTGGGCATGGCAAGATGGGGGAGGGAACACAGCTGAATGTATGGGTCAGTGTGAACCCCCCATGGAACTTGGGAGAAGGTGAAGTGCAGGTCCTACTGATGGTGACCCATGCATGTCACCTCATTAAGGCAGAGTTCCTTGTTATTATGCTGAAATGTCCCTTCTGGAAAAAATTACATCACATTTTACATACCCCAGCATGCACATGAAAAATATACACTGATAATTAACTTGTTTATTACTAATACTACTGCAGAGAAGGTAAGTATGTCTTGGGCATCAACAGTGGCCCATGTATCAGTTGCAACAGGCAGACCCATCCCCAATCCGGCTCTTGAATGGCATTCTAGGGTTTGTTCCTGTTTGCCAGGAACATGTGGTCCTGGGAACCAGATGGCGCATCTCCAAGCATTAATTTCCTCTGATGTTTCCTATATTTGGCTCTCCTGTTGTTAAACCAAACCTGCAATCAGAGGGGAAAAGGGTTTAGTATATTGAACAGTAAATGTCACAATGGGAAAAAAACACATGCTGCGTTACAGGCCACTTAGATTTTAAACTGTACAGTAGAAACTATTCCTGCCCACCTGCAGGGATGGAACTCCAGGTCTCACATATGCTAGGGAAGTGCTCTGCATTATGCTATAACCCCATCTCCAGTAGCTCTTTCGTTATTGTTCAAATATCTTCTAAGCATAGGACTTTAGCTCAGTAGGGAAGCACTTGCCTTGAGTTCCTGAGGCCCTGGGTTCCATCTACAGCACCAAAAACAACCAACCAACCTTAGGAAAAAAATATTCCCTACCCCTTCCTTTAGTGCACCCTTAGTGTGCACCAGATCTGTGCTCTGCTCTGGAAGATGCTGAGTACTTTGGCTCTCTCCTCTATTTTATTTTATTTTTCAATAGTGGGGATTGAACCCAGTGGTGTTTTGCCATTAAAATACATCCCTGGCCCTTTTAAAAAATTTGAGATATGGCATTGCTAAGTTGCTGAGTTTATCAAGGAATTTGCTATCCTCTTGAGTCACTGGGATTACAAGCCTGCACCACTGCACCCAGCTCTGCTCCCAATTTTAATGTTCTTTATTGGTTTCTTGCAGGTGTTCAATGCAGGTCTAGCTTGTGAGTTCCTCCAGGTCCATGACGCTAACTGCATGCCTTTTAATCAGATAAAGCACATTCTGCAGCCTGACAGCTATTGGCTGTCCATCTGTCCTCCTCACTAGGGATAGTTTCATCCTGTGTGTGGGGACATTAAGACATGACAACATGAGGATCCTGTTTAAAGTAGGATGGAGGGGAATGGCTCCCTGTTTGAAAAGCCCATGTTCAGTGTATGGTACATTTCCCAAATAAACCTATCAGTACTTTCACTGACACGTGTTGAAATTCTTTCCCAATGAGTACGTGAAGAACCCTGCTGATCCTCAGTCAAGTTCTCCCGTCTCTCTGGGAACTCCTCGGGCACTTTAATGGAGACATGTCTTCTCCTGTAAAGTACCACAGGTCAAGCCTCCATAAAAATCAAAGCCCACAGTGTGCTTTAGGAAACCAAGGTCGGTTTCCTCAAAGAGAAGTGGAAACTATGTACTGCGTTTCCATGGGAAAGTCATGGTACAGAATTTGGAAATAGATAATATTTAGACTTTCCCCTCATTTGTGTCCTGTGGCTCCCTTTAGAACTCCACAGAGACAAGTGACCCAGGGAAGGCAAACAACCCACCATACTTTCAGATTTTCTTTTCCTCTGACTTTGCCTGACCACCTAAGAAATGCTCCAAGCTGCTTCCCGACTTCTCCCACCTGGGCCAGGCCTGACACTGGAGCCTGGCATGTGGCATTAGTACACCAGGGCTCAGGGGCTTGCTTTGTGGGGCTGCTTTTCTGGGCACCCACCATCATACTCACAGCCTGTTTCCATCACTGCACTCACACGTGCATGCTGCAGCAAAGCTAATAATAATAGTAAGGTCAACCTGAAGTTTCTTTTTTTGCATTTATCACTTTGGTTTTTGTTCTTGTGCAGTGACTGGTCCCATGATCTGCCTACATATGAGTCATTACTGTCTGAAGGAATGAAAAATATCTGTAATTAATACAGATACCCTGAAATGAGGGCCAGACCCCCAAACCTATTCCACAAAACCCAAGTCTTTAAAATACAACCACAAAAAATAGAAAAATCAACCTTTTCCATGCTAGAAAATATTCAAGAGAAGACTTACGTATGTATTTCAAACCAGGACAGGAATAAATTTACACTAAACTGAGGACTATGTTTGGGAAAAGATATTCTACACAACCCACCTCTTCAAAATACTCCCACCAAAATAGAAACACACATCTTTCCATGTTAGAAAATACTTGACAGAAGGCTACTTACACATTTATTGTGGAAGCTACAAGATTTATTTTGACCATATGCAATTTTTGTCCTTGAACATTTTTGTCCTTCTTAGCTAAAGTGAAATTAATTCAATATTCTTTTTGTTGGATCACTGGACAAATTTCCCAAACTTTGGCAAACCTTTGACCTATTGCAACTATAACATTACCATTTTGGCAATGTTTTCAGGTAGATAAGTCACAGTTTGCAGGAAAATTAAAATGGAGGGCCGCCCCTTTCTGTCACCGTAATGATAGGTACAAACACAAGCAGGAGGACTAGGCACTTGTGCTTTTCAGGTATCTTCCCACGAGTCTCAGCTTAACCTATGCTACTTACACATAGAGTGTGTACTTTCAATGAATTACTCTTTCATCACACATTTATAAATTCATTCGGCTAACTCAGTGCTTACACTTGGTTTAAACAAATATTACTCAGCCATAAAGAATGATAAAATTATGGCATTTGCAGGCAAATGGATGAAATTGGAGAATATCATGCTAAGTGAGATAAGCCAATCTCAAAAATCCAAAGGAAGAATGATCTTGCTGATAAGCAGATGATGACACATAATGGGGGGTGGGAGGGGTTAGTGTTAGGGTTAGGGTTAGGGAGGGGGGCAAGAATGGAGGAAGGACTGTATAGAGGGAAAAGAGGGGTGGGAGGGGTGGGGGGGAAGGGAAAAAAGAATGAATCAAACAACATTACCCTATGTAAATTTATGATTACACAAATGGTATGCCTTGACTCCATGTACAGAGAAACAACATGTATCCCATTTGTTTACAATAAAAAAATAAAATAAAATAAAGTTAAAGAAAAAACAAGTTAGTACAAATCAACTCTCTCTTAAGTCTACTCCTTTCTCCATAAATGTGAAATACTTCCAAGGTCAGACCAGGCCCATCCTTACTCCTCATAGAAGTGCCCCTAGATACCTGAGGTAGAAGCTGAACTTCAATTTTTAATATGCTCATACATATTTACTACATATGCAATTATATACATATATTTTATTTATATACACATTTAATTTTGTACACAGAAATGCAGTAGTTTTTGGTCTTGTTGTTTCCTTTAGGAAATAATATTCCCTCTGGTAATGGGAAAGAACAACAAGATCACATTTTTTTTGGTACCAGGGATTGAAACCAGGGGTGCTTAACAACTGAGTTACATCCCCAGCCCTTTTTTGTATTTTATTTACAGACAGGGTCTCACTGAGTTGCTTAGGGTTTCACTAAGTTGCTGAGGCAGGGTTTGAACTCATGATCCTCCTGCCTCAGCCTCCCAAGCTAGGATTATAGGTGTGCACCAACGCAACTGGCACAAGCTTATATATATGATCCTATTTTCCATCCATTCAAACTCCAAAACTCAAAATTACACTACTTCAACAAGACAATTAAAATAACACCAATTTAAAATATCTGTATGTTTGATTATGTCAAAATGAACCCCACTAATATGTGTAATTATAATCCACTAACAAAAATATTGTTAAAATTTAAAAAAATGTCTAGGTCAAAGCCATGCACATCCTGAGGCAGGTTTTAGAATGACTGCCCTAAAAAATTGTTTTTTTCAGGTTTACTGACCTGCACTCTGGTTTCAGTCACATTGATGCATCTTGCAAGTCCCTTTCTGTGGAGAGAAAACAAAGGATGTGCAGTATTCAGTGTTGTGGATGAAATACAATACAGTATGTCCATTCTGGGCTGGTTTTAAAATTATAATCTCCCTTCACAACTCCCCAAGTATATTTTTCTCTAATTCCCTGGAAATTTTTCACATTAGAAATGCGTTTACCTTATCACAAAATTTAAGGTGACAGTAACAGCTAAGTGGTCAAGACACATAATTTTAACCCACTGTGTTACAGAATAAAAATGACTACCAAATCTATAATTAACGTAGAGGGAAGGAAGAGCGGAGGTAAAGAGAAATTACCCAGGACTTAAATGAAGCAAATTAAATGTCATTCATGTATGATTATGTCAAAATCAACCCAACTATTAGGTATCATTATGATGCATTCATAAAAGCATAAAAACATTAAACAGAATTTTCATAGGATCTAGTGAATCCATTTATGGGTATACACGCAAAAGAAATGAAAAACTGGAGTTGGATATTTGTCCACCTATGTTCATAGCAGCTCTATTCACAGAGCCACATGCAAAATCATCCCATTTCTCTCTCCATATAAAGGCTTAAATGAAATATATCCATATAATGGAATATTACTCGGTCATAAAAGGAAGAAAATTCTGATATATGCTACAACATCAGGACATTAAGGACATTACACAAAAAGATATAAGGCAATAACTAAGAGGTAAATACTACACTATTTCACTTATATGAGGTACCCAGAGTAAACAAATTCATAGAATAAAAAAGAAAGGTAGTCATAGGATGCGGGGCCGGGGGTTGTTTAATGGGTATAGAGTTTCATTTTGGCCACATGAAGAAGTTTCTGGAGTTCTGTCCCACAGCAATGTGCAAATACTTAATACAACTGAAGTCCACACTTCAAAACTGGTTTAAATACTCTTTGTTTTTGTATTTTACAGCAATTTGAAAACAAAAACCAGAACAAGCAACCACCAACCTATTTCCAGACCTAACTCATGACAATACTGCACGAAAATGTTGACGCGATTCCCACAAGGCAACCCCCACATAGCAGAAAGGCAGGCGAAGACCCTACGGGCTTCTGCTCAAGACAGGCGGGGCAGAGGGGGGGATCGCGAGAGGGAAAAGTGACCCCAAAAGAACCTGAACCCCTGGAGCCCGAGTGCCTCCCAGAGCCGGCCACTTACCTGGTGCTCACATCAGGGTACTGAGTTTCTTGGAAAACACTTTCCAGTTCCTGCAACTGCCACTTCGAGAACTTGTATTGGGTTCGTGGACGGCTGCGCTGGGGCAGTGGAGCCACAGCGGCCACATTTGCAGGCTGCCCGGGCTCTTGCTCCTGCCCGGGCTGCTGCGGCTGCTGCACAGGCCCCTGGTTACCGCCACTGGCCTCGTGGTACACGACACCTTCCTGGTTCACAGCGCCCTCGTGGTTGAGGTAACCCTCTTGAATCACGTCTTCCATGAGGCCTACAGATCCTTCTCGAAAGTGGCCGCCTGCAGCAGCTACTGTTGCTTCTTCCACAGCTGCCGCTGCTACACCTTGTTCTGCTCCTGCTGCTATCTCCATATTATATACCCCCAAACCACAATAGTTGGGGTCACGGTATTGGTACCAATGTGCCATGGCTGCGACGCACCAGACGCCAGGTGGCCTCTACAAGCGTAGCTTCACTGGCAATAGAATAGAGTCGTGATTCAGGGTGGAGCTAGTCCTAGAGGTATTGGCTACGGATTTACTTACGGCACGTTCTACGTACACACGCTACGCTTTCGAGGATTGCTATTGGCTATCTGTTGGGCGCCAGTTGCGAGGGGTGGAGCTAGTTAGGCGCGCAAGTGATGGGGCGGGGCCAAAAGTGGTGGCAGTGTCGGGGGTTGTGCCAACAGGGGCATGCGTGGAATGGGGGCGGGGTTTGCCCTTAGCTGACCACCCCGTATCTGAACTACCTATGGCTTCCAGAAGGGACTGTGTAGAAGGGGAGGGGTGAGAACTCACACTGACCACAGGCCCCCGCGTGAACATTCGGAGAATACCTCAGGACCCGCCATCCATAATTGACAACCTGCACGTGGCACGAGAGAGGAATTCACATGACCTGACCCCCTAGGAGGTTACTCGCTCACAGTTCCTGCAAGGAAACTGAAAGCAAGGCCAAGCTCCCATAAATGTCCCAGGGGCATCTTGGGCCTGGTCCACAAAGCGTTCTGCGTCGTGAGAGGCACTCTGCAGGAAACCCAGTGAGTCCCTTGAGGAAGTCTCCGCGCTCCCCATTTTCAGTCCTGAATCCACCTCAGAGTCGGAGTGTACAATCTGAGCAGTGCTGATCACTTGCAAGAACGCTTAGGCTGTGCCTCGCGTGGGGTGCACGCCTGTAATCTGAGTAGCTTGGGAGACTTAGACAGCCTCGCCAGTTTAGCGAGGACCTGAGTGACTTAGTGAGACCCTTACTCAAAATAAAATATAAATGAAAAAGTAAGTGCTGGAAATGTGCCCCTGGGTTCTGGGTTCAATCCCTGCTACCAAAAAAAAAAAAAAAAAAAAAAAAAAAAAAAACCACCTAAAAAGTAATGCTGGCTGGTGTTGCTTACACTGGATTGCTTATGCAGCATGTGTCATAGTGAAGATATATTAGTTAATATTCAGAAAATACCTAGAACAATACCTGTGCCTTGGGAGGCTGTGGCAGGAAGATTCCAAATTCAAGGCCAGCCTTAGCAATTTAGCAAGATCCTGTCTCAAAGTGAAAAATAAAAAAAGCATTGGGAATGTAGCTGAGTTCTAAATACCCCTGGGTTCAATCCCCAGCAACCCCACCAAAAAAACCCAATTTTTTTTCTTTAAGCCAAGCATGGCAATATGTGCCTATTGTCTCAGCTATTTCAGAGGCTGAGGTGGGAGTATCACTTCATTACAGGAGTTTGTGACCAGCCTGGTCAATATAGTAAGATCCCATCTTGTAAAAGAAAAATTCAGCCAGGTACAGTGGCACACACGGGTAATCTCAGCAACTTGGGAGGCAGAGGCAACAGGATCGTTCAAAGCCAGCCTCAACAATTTAGTAAGTGCCTCACAATTGAGCAAGACCCTGTCTCAAAATTTAAAAAAAATAAATAAAAAACAAAAGGGTTGGGGATATAGCCCAGTAGTAAAGCCCCCCCCCCAGGTTCAACCCCAGTACCAATAATAATGATAGTAATAATACTAACAACAACAACAACAGAACAGGCAAAGAAACCTTTGTGCTTTGAGGAAGGAAACTATTATAAGCTTGAGAAGCTTATTTTGAGAATAGACTACTAGAACCCTGGACTTAGAACCCAGCTTGGATGACTCCTGTAAGAATATTCTTGTGCTCATAGCTCATCTTACAGATGTGAGCACAGATGTCCAGAAAAATAGAGGACTTGTCTGATGCTCAGAGCTACTTACTGAGTATCTCAGGCCTTCTGAGGTTCTGAAAGACTATCTTTGAGTAAGCACAATGATGGAGTTCTTTAAATAAGTAGAAGAACTTTGGGTGAAAATAAGTACTGGACTTAATCTGCTAGTTGAAGATCATGTTGCTGAAAGCTTGACCCTTGTCCCTGGTGCAACAATGAGGATGAGGTTTTGACAAAAAGAAGAAAGAAGTCTTAGTGATTTGCTAGTAAATGAGGAGAATAGCAGACTAGTCTCAAGAGCTACTGTCCCCTTAACCAGGGGAAACAAAGGTTTTTTAAAGGAAATTACGGGACTAGGCTCTGGGTATGACTGTCTGCAGATACGATTCCCATGCCTTGAAACAGTGGTTGCTCAGACCTGCAGATACCAGTTCCCAGGTCAGCACATCCTACTGATACAGCTTCTTTCAATCTTGTGGCCACTGAGCTGAAGGACATGAATTTTACAGCATGGGACTTGATGAAAATTAATCTTGCTTTCCCCGAGGTTATGGAGGCAGACAAGGAGAGAAAAGAAGGGGAAAAACCTACGTCAGTTTTGAAATAAGCAACCAGCGGTCAAGCAGCAAGCTTCGTACTCAAATCATGGAGTGACCACCATTACTACTGACTATGTCTGACTAGGGAAAAGAGGCCTGTGTCATGGGAAATGCAGTGCTGTTAGGACAAGCAAAGCGGGCTTCAAGCACAGGATTGACCCTGGAGGAAAAAGTCCAGGGGGCTGGTAAAGGAGAGTCCCAGTAAGCAGTATCTACCTGTAAGGAGCAAAGTTAAATGTGTGACATTCTGTGTGCTGTGTAAGTTACAAAAAACAACTTGTTTACTCTGCGCTGTGTAACTTGCAAAAAGTAACTTGAGTGCTCTGTGCTGTAATGAGGTAATGATGTGGTGTTGCCCCAAGATAAGATTGACATTGCCCCAAGTTGGAGACATGTGCAACTGACCCCGAGTAAGATAACTAACTTCCCTCGGACCAAGACCGGCTGGCAGGTTCTGATAAAAAGGATTTAAAAGGACTCAGGATGAGCCTAGCTCCAGTCCCCATTTTACACCAATGACGCCAGTGCTACACCAAGCCTGAAGGGGACTCACTGACTTGCTTGTTGCTTGATGAACCATTCATCATCCTGACTGTGACCAAGACATTTCTGTGGAAGTGACAGTGGAGCTGCCCGAGTGCATCCTGCCTGAGACGTCTCTGCCTGCCTGCCTGTCGTGACCTCGCCACCCTCCTTCACCTTCCGACTGTCCTCACCAATTGGGACTCCGGCCAGAGGGAGTTCCCCAGCGAGATCTCCTGAGCTGTCTTCCTGACTGACCTCTGGGAGTCGCTGCCCTTTGACTCAAGACACATCACACAGGAGTGGACCTTAGGAAAGGGTCTCAGTGAGGAGTGAGTCTTGTTTATTTGGGGCTTATAATAATTTAGTGATTAAGTTATGTGTGATATTGGGGTGACTAAAAGTTAGAATAACTTTAAATAATTGTGTGATCAGCATCAAATAGAAGCCAAATTGATTTTGGACCAAATTTATTCTCATTGACTCCTCCTTGCCGCTCATGACACTACCAAAAACCACCAATGAGGACTCAGCATATGTATGGATATGAATCTTACTGGAGTTGGGGTACCTTCTCCACCATGCCTGATAACTTGAGAGACTCTCCTAGCCCTGACCCTGATTACTGACAACTTCAATGGCCAAGAAAACCCCTAAAGAGTCTGTCATAAGGAGGAATATAGAGATTTTTCTGAAGGTAGAAAACTGGTACAGCCTTTATTTTGCTGAAGTGGTATTATGTTCTATTTAAATATATATGTACCTAAAAAATGGATATTTGATTTTTATAAAAAGTTTTGGCAGGATATAGAAAGAGGCAGACTCTTGGAGTCTATAGCTCACTGAGAGAGATGTAGAGGGGTGGAGGCAGCCAGGGCAAGGTGTGAGTGAGGAGGCGAGACCAAAGGAGCAGGGAGAGGGTCCTCCAATGAGGTTAACTTTCTGGTTGACCAAAGAAAAGTGGTTGTCCAATCAGACAGACTCTTCCTTACTTGTGCTCCTAAGCGGGGGCTCCAACAGAAAAATGAAAATAAAGACACTTGGACACAGGAGTGGGTGGGTGAGGGGGTGACATGGGGAGGCACCAATGAGCAATAGTGAGGAGACTGTGAACAGGGGTGGAGATATGGTAATGCTCAGTGGAAAAGTTTTTGCCAAGTGTAGTGTGAGGTCTCCTCATCCTCACTCCCATGCCCACAGCCAAATTGACCAGAGAAAAAGAGCAAAGCCCCCTTTGTCAGCTCAGGCTTCCCACTAAGCTGAGTGTAGCCAGCTGCTGCAACACCGCCTCTCTTCTGCAGGCACGATCCAGCCTCCCTCCCCACTATCACCACGCTACCAGCTCTGGGCTCCCAGCTCTGCTTGTCAGCCCCTTCCCAAAGTAGGATCCTATTTTATGGCTGCACCATTAAACATGTGGACACCAGCATTTGGCATGCCCTGTCACTGATGAAAAGAGACAACCAACAGCTGGTGGTTAAGAATTAGTACCTTGGGCTATGGTTGTGGCTCAGTGGTAGAGCGCTTGCCTAGCACATGTGAAGCACTGGGTTTGATCCTCAGCACCACATAAATAAATAAATAAAATAAAGGTATTGTGTCCCTCTACAACTAAAAATATTTTAAAAATAGAATTAGTACCTTGTCTTTGAACTTGAAGCTGGAGTATTTTCCCAGGTTAACAGGTACCACAAGATGATCAGATCTGGCTGCTGAGTATATCTCCTGTCTTTCCTAAGGATCCTTGTGGATCATAACCCTTGATCACAACATCCAGGACTTTTTTTTCCTTGTTTGTCATAGCCCTTGACCACAGCATCCAGGATTTTTTTGTTTGTTTTTTAGTTTGGGAAGTTTCTATTGACATTCCTTGAATCTCAACGATACGTTCTGGGCTGTGTCCTTTCTACAAAAGGAACTTAGAATCTGATAACAGAAAGAGTTTGAAAATTTCCAAATATCTAGATATGAAACAGCATACTTCTGAATAACACATAGGTCAACTAAGTCTAGGGGGATCTGAATATTTTCAACCACATGGAAATGGAACTTATCAAAATTTATGTCATGTTATCAGAATAAGTGATCAGTAGGAAACACTGTAAGTATTATGATACTGTTTGTAGATAATATGATTGTCCATGTAGAAAATTCCAAAGAATCCAAACTAAGAAGTGTAGTATAGCAAAGTTGCAGAATAGAGGGTGAATATACAAAGGTCAGTTGCTTCCCTATATACCATCAAGAAACAATGGGACGGGCTGGGGTTGTTGCTCAGTGGTAGAGCACTTACCTCACATGTGTGAAGCACTGGGTTCCATACTCAGCACCACATAAAACAACATAGTAAAGGTATTGTGTCCATCTACAACTAAAAATACTTTTAAAAAAGAAACAATGAATTTGATATTTTTAGAAAATCAGCTTTTACATTAACACACACACACACACAGACACACACACACACACACACACACACATATCACTTCATACTACCAGCAATGCGGAGGATTTCAATTTCTCCACAATCTTGTCAACATTAATTTTCCTCTTTTTAATTTTAACCATCTTAGTGTTTGTACAGTGGTGCCCATTGTGGTTTTGATTTGCATTTCCCTAATGCCTAATGATGTTGAACATTTTTTATGTGTTTTTTGGCTATTTGTTCACATTTTTGGAAAAATGACCTTTCAAGAAATTTGCCCTTTTAAAAAACTGGATTGTTTGGTCAATCACAGTGGACACCCATAATCCCACCAACTCAGGAATCTGAGGCAGGAGGATTCCAACTTTGAGGTCAGCCACAGCAACTTAATGAGGCCTTAATCAACTTACTAAGATCCTTTCTCTAAATAAATAAATAAATAAATAAATAAATAAATAAGGGCTGGGGGTGTGACTCAGTGGCAAAGTGCCTCTGGGTTCAATCCCTAGTACCAGAAAGGCAGGGGTGAGGGTGGAGGGGCAGATGGTTTCTTTTTAAGTGTTGATTTATAAGAGTTATTATACTGGATGTTAGAACCTTAACAGATACATGATTTATAGATCATTTCTCCTATTGTGGGGGTTTTCTTTTTACTTTCTTCATGATATCCTTTGATGTAAAAAGTTTTAAATTCTGATAAAATAAAATTGATCTGCTTTTTTTCATGTTTTTGTGTCATTTTTAAGAATACATCCCCAAACTCAAGCTCATGAAGATTTCTGTTTTATTCCAAATAATTAAGGTTTTAACTTAGTTATGCTTAGGTCATAGATCTACTTTGAATTCTTTTACATGTGCATATGCAGTTGTCTCAGCACAATTTGTTAAAAGGATTATTTCCTCATTGAATGTTTTTTGGCATCCTTGTAGACAATTAAAATGGGCCATAGATATGTATGGGTTTATTTCTGGACTGTCAATTATATCCCATATTTCTATTTTTTTTTCAGTGCTGGGGATTGAACCCAGGGCCTTGTGCATGCAAGGTATGCACTCTACCAACTAAGTTATATCCTGAGCCCTCTATTTGTTTTCATATGCCAATGCCATATGAAATTGTGAAGTGTAATTTTTTTGTTGTTATTGTTGGGCTTTTTGTTGTTGTTGTTGTTGTTACTGGAGATTAAACCCAGGGGCACTTAGCCACTGAGCCACATCCCTAGCCTTTTTCATTTTTTAAATTTTGAGTCAGGGTCTCGCTAAGTTGCTTAGGGCCTTGCTAAGTTGTTGAGGCTGGCTTCGAACTTGCAGTCCTTCTGCCTAAGCCTCCTGGGTTGCTGGAATTGTAGGCATGAGCCACCATGCCCCACAGGAAGTATAAGTTCTTTTTCAGCATTGCTTTAGCTATTTGGGGTTCTTTACAATTGCATGTGAATTTGAGGATCAACTCTTTCGTTTCTGAAAAAAATGCCTTTGAAATTTTGATAGTGATTGCATTTAAACTAAATTATAGTTGAGTAGTTTCTCCATCTTAATAAGAATTCTTCCAATGTATTAACACAACTTGCCTTCCCATTTATTATCTTTTAATTTCCTTAAGAAATGTTTTATAGTTTTCTGTGTATAAACTTTCACCTTGTTGTTTAAATTTATTGATAGAAATTTTATTCTTTTGGATGCTATTATAAATAAAATTGTTTTAATTTAATTTTCTCATTGTTTATTGGTATTTAGAAATAAAACTGATTTTATCATGCTGCTTGTGTACCCTGCAATTCTGATGAATGTGTTTTTTAGCTCTAATAAGTTTTGAGGTTTTCTTCTCTGTGGGTTGGGATTTTCCATAACATGTCATCTGTGATTCCAGATAGTTTGATCTCTTCCTTCCCAATATTGCTCAGTTTTATTATTTTTTGACTAATTGGGCTAGACCCTCCAGCACAATATTGAACAGCAGAATGAAATCCTTTTTGTATTCCTCATCTCAATGGGGAAGCAGTCTTTCTGTCCTTTCACCATTCCATATGTTTTAAATGTGGATTTTTAATACATGCCCTTTATCGTGCAGAAAATGTTTCCTTCTATTTCTACTTTTCTTTATATATATATATATATATACATATATATATATTTTTTAAAAATATATATTTTTTAAAATATATTTTTTTAAAAAATAGTTTTTAGATGTTGATGGACATTTATTTTATTCATTTATTTTTCTGTGGTGGTGAGAATTGAACCCAGTGCCTCACACATGCTAGGCAAGCACTCTACCACTGAGCCACAAAACCAGCCCCTCTTTCTACTTTTCTAAGTGTGTTAGCATGAAAGGGTGTTGGATTTTGCAAAATGATTTTTCTGTATATATTGAAGTGATCACATGATTTTTTTTCAAACGCTTTGGTTTTTAGTATTTTTTTAGTTGTAGATGGACACAATACCTTTATTTTATTTATTCATTTATTTTGTTTTTATGTGGTGCTGAGGATCAAACCCAGTGCCTCACACATGCTAGGCAAGCACTGAGCTACAAGTCCAGCACTCTGTTCTTTTAATGTACTGTGTTTCATTGATTTATGCTCTTATATTGAATCACCCTAACATTTCTGGCATAAATCCTAATTTGTCAGGGTGTACAATACTTTCAATATTGTGTTGGATTTGGTTTGCCCATATTTTGTTTTATAAGGACTATCAGTGAGTAGTTTTTCTTGTGGTGTCTTTATCTGACTTTAGTGTCATTGAAATACTAGCCTCATAGAATGATTTAGGAAATATTCACTCCTCTAATACTTTTTGGAAGAGTTTGAGAATGAATAATGATAACTAGTTTTTAAATGTTTTGTACAATTCACTAGTGAAACCATCTGCTATTTGGCTTTTCTTTGTTGGCAAGTTGTTCTTATTACTGATTCAATCTTATTACTTGTTTCAAGTACATGGATATTTTCTATTGCTTTCTGTACCAATGTGGGCAATTTGTGTGTTTGTATAAAATACTTACATTTTATCTAGGTTTTAAAATTTATTGGCATTCAATTGTTAACAGTATTCTCTTATGATCATTTTTATTTCTCTAAGGTTTTTAATAATGTACCCACTTTCATCTTTTTATTTTAGTTGTTTCTTCTATTTTCTTTGTCAGTTTATCTAAAGAGTTATCAGTTTTTTGATATTTAAAAAAACAACTTTTGCTTTCCTGATTCCTTATATTGTTTTTCTATTTTTGTCACACTTTTTTATCTATTTCAGTCTTTATGACTTTCTTCTTTCTGCTAGCTTTGGGTTGTTTGCTTTTTTTCTGGTTATGTGGTATGTTCCACTAGGTTATTGATTTGAGATTTTTCTTCTGTTTTAGGTAAGTGTCTACATCTATAAATTTACCTTTGAGCACTGCTTTTGTTACACCCCATTTGTTTTAAAAATTTTTTTTGTTAGTTGTTGATGGATCTTTTATTTTATTTACTTATTTGTATGTGGTGCTGAGGATCGAACCCAGCACCTCACACATTAGGCAAGTGCTCTATCACTGAGCCACATCCCCAGCCCTCTCATTCATTTTTGTATATCATATTTTCCATATCATTTATCTTTAAATGTTCTCTCATTTCTCATTGATTTATTTTTTGACTCATTGGTTGTTTAATAATATGTGGTTAAATTCACCTGTGAATTTTCTAGTTTTCCTTATTCATTTCCAGCTTTATTCCATTGTGGTTGCAGAAGGTACTTTGTATGATTGCAATCTTGTTAGATTTATTAAAACCTGTTTTGTCACTTAACATATGATCTATACTGGAAAATATTCCAAATTTGCATGAGAAAAATGTGTATTCTGTTTTTGTTGGGTGGGGCTCTAGATATGCCTATCCATTAGGCCTAGTTCGTTTATGGTGTTCATCTTACCTTCTTCCTTATTGACTTTCCATATAGATGTTCTATTTCTTATTAAAGTGGGAATTTGAAGCCTCCAACTATTATCATAAAACTATTTTCCCTTCAATCATGTCAATAAGTATTACTTGTGATTTGTTAATGTGTTGTTTGCTGTATATGTGTGTATTTATGTATATTCTTTTCTATGTAACTTTTTTATTTTTAGTGCATTATAGTTATACATAATACTGGGGTTAATTTTTACATGTTCATAAATACATATAACATGGTTTTCTCCATTTCATTCTCCAGTGATACCCCTTCCCTCCCCTCCTACCTTTCCAGATCCTCTTCCTCTATTCAACTGGTCTCCCTTCAATTTATTCATTTTTTTAATTAATGCATTATAGTTATATATAAAATTGGAATGCATAGTGGCATATTCATGCATCCACCGATTATAACGTGGTTAACTTCATTCCCCAGTTCTTCCCCTTTCCTGCCCTTCTTCTCTTCCCTTAATCCCCTACTTCCACTCTACTTATTTTCCTTCTATTTTTGTGAGATCCCCTATTTTATTCTTTTTTTTTCTCTTTAGCTTCTGCATATGAGAGAAAACACTTGACACTTTACTGAGTTTGACTTATTTCACTTAGCATGGTATTCTCTGGTTCCATCCATTTACCATAAATGACATAATTTCAATATTCTTTATGGCTGAGTAAAACTCCATTGTGCATATACACAATATTTTCTTTATCCATTTGTCTCTTGATGGACATCGAATCAGGTCCCCTAACTTGGCTATTGTGTATCGTGTTGCTATAAACATTGGTATGCATGTATTACTATACTATGCTGATATTTGTTCTTTGAATAAGTACCAAGGAGTCGTATAGCTGGGTTGTATGGCGATTCCATTCCTAATCTTTTGAGGAATCTCCATACAGATTCCCATAGTGGTATTTGTAATATAAAGCTGATACTCTGCCTCCCCACCACCTGTCAATCTGCACTCTGCCCACCTCTTATGTTACAGGAATTTCCGGCTTACACTGCCACCATTTTCCTGCTTCCCACGTTACGTCCTAACATGCTAGATTGCTATTGGTTCATCAGTCAGCTTGCAAGTATTCTCCTTTGCTACTGGTTCCTTCCAGCCCGCAAGATTCCAATATCTGGGAGAAGCTACACACCATCTTTCTCTTTTTTCCTTTCTTTTCACCCTGGAGTGGACGTGTTAGTCGTCCACATAATAAAGTCTCTTGCGTGAGACCTCGTGTCCGTGGTGCATTTTTCTGGGAGCTATTGGCGAGCCGCAACTGAGACGAGTGAGCAGGTGGCAGTTCAGTGGGAGCGCAGCGGTGGCTAGAATCGCCGCGGGTCCCTAGCTGCCTTACATCTGGTGCCAAAACCCGGGATGGGTCCTTCTGCTAACTAAGCAAGCAGAATCCCATCCAAATGCCCCAGTGCCCACGGATACAGGTTCACCTTCCATTTACCTGGATGCCCAGTTTTCTAAATGCAACACCGGACTCCAAATTGGTGAGTTCCTCTTAGGCAGGTCCCCTAGACCACTTAAATACACTTCTGCTGACCTGAGAAGCAACTGTTGAGTATCCAGGACTCTCAAGGCTGCTGAGGTGTGGGAGTACCCCCAGCCACAACTTTCACAGTTATGGTTGGTCCCTATAGTGGTCTTATTTGCCGGGTGGATTCCTGATTTTATGGTGCTGAGATTCTCTCAGGGTTTGAGGTTTATTTTCTCGTTGCGCTCGAAATCCTGGCCAGGTCCTCAAACTCTCTCGGCTATTGCCTGGTAGATACTGGTACTGTGTGACGACCAGACCTGTGTACTACTTTCTCATTGCCTAACACGTGGTCGTGGGATGCCTGATCACTAACTTAGGTGTTTCTCAGTCTTTGTCATGGAATCTAGGACTTCCACCCTGGCAAACTCGCCCCTGAGATGTTTATTAAACAATCTCAAACACCTTCAGCTGTTCCCTGAATTAGAGCCAAACTGTCCTTTAGATAGTAAATCAGAATGGTCTATTTATGACACCCTAAATTCTAGCATTATACTAGGTATAATTATATGCATAATTATACTAGTTATAATTAAGTACATATGTGGGTGACCTGGTGAATGGAAAGAGACTCTTCCCCTTCATGTTTTTCCTTTCTTTCATGCTAAACCTAATCTCTGCTCTCCTCAAAAACCTGAACACGTTCTCTTGGCTTCTCCTCCCCCTTTTAACCCTTTTTTCTCTTCTGAGTTTGATTCAGCTGATGAATCATCTCCTTACAGGCCTCTTACTGCAGAAGCCCCTGTTCATTCCTCTCCTTTGCCTCATTCTGTTTCTCCTTCCGCTCCTCCACTCAGCCCACCAAGTCCTCCCACCACGCGGTCTCGTGCACATGTCCTAGCTCCTTTACGGGAGGTGGCTGGCGCGGAGGGAGTAATCAGAGTCCATGTTCCCTTTTCACTGTCTGATCTGTCTCAAATAGAGAAGCGGCTAGGCTCCTTCACCACCAACCCTGCAACCTTCATTAAGGAATTTCAGTACCTTACCCAGTCTTATAACCTTACCTGGCATGACATTTACATGATCATGTCCAACACCCTAACCCCTGAGGAGCACAGGAGAGTTTGGGAACAGGTGTGCAATTATGCAGATGAGATTCATCAATTGACCCCAACCCACTCCATTGGGGTTGAAGCGGTACTGGATAGGGAGCCCCTATGGAACTATAATACCGAGGCTGGGTGTCTACAGAGCGATAGGTTTCAAACCTGGGTCCTTGCAGGTCTACGAAAGGCTGCTATTAAACCCATTGACTATGACAAACTTCAGGAAGTAATACAGGACAGAGATGAAAACCCGTCAGCATTTCTAAGTCGCCTCACAGAGGCCATGCTCAGGTACACTAACCAGGATCCTGAAACCCCAGAGGGACGGCAGCTACTTATGACCTATTACTTTTCCCAAAGTTACCCTGACATAAAGGTTAAATTGAGGCAGTTGGATAGGGGGCCCCTTGCCCCACAGCCACAGGTTCTAGCAGTGGCATTCAAGGTTTATAACGGAAGGGAAGAAAAAAAACAAAAATTAAAATACCAAATGCTGGTCAAAGCCTTTCAGCCAGCTAGATCTGCCCAACTGTCCACTGCTAGGGGCACCCAAGCTCCCAGAAGACCTCCAAGCCCATGCCTCAAGTGCGGGCAAGAGGGCCACTGGGCACAAGCCTGCCCCAACCCCCGGCAACCCCCAAGTCCTTGTTCAAAATGCCACCAACTGGGACATTGGGCAATGGATTGCCCTGGTGCTCAGAGAAGTACCAGGTCATCCTTGGACCCTACTTCCAGCGACTTGCTGGGATTGGCAATGGATGAATGAAGGGGCCCGGGACTTCTGCACCCGATGACCATCACGACTCAGGAGCCCCGGGTGACCCTTACAGTGGCAGGCAGGCAGATCCCTTTCCTTAAAGACACTGGAGCCACCTTCTCAGTGCTGCGGGAGTTTTGGGGACCCACTTCCCCTACCAAATCCTCTATTGTCAGGGTAGAGGGAAAACCATATAACCCCTTACAAACCCCTCCAATAAGCTGCCATATAGGACAAATTGGCTTTACTCATTACCTTTTGATAATTCCTTCATGTCCCATTCCCCTTCTGGGAAGGGACATCCTAACCAAATTGGGTGCCTCTATTTCCTTCCCACCTACCATGCGCCTCAGCCAAGACTCCTCTGCTATTCCTCTCCTTACAGCTCAAACAGAAGCCCAATATCCCCTTCCCCAAAGGAGCCTTATAGGACTTCAACCAATCATCCAGGATTTAAGGCAGAAAGGTTTCCTGCGCCCTGCCAACTCACCTTATAACACTCCCATCCTGGCTGTTAGGAAACCTAATGGATCTTACCATCTAGTGCAAGACCTCCGCATCATTAACTCAGCAGTGGTCCCCATCTTTCCCATTGTGTCCAATCCTTACACCCTGCTTTCCTCTATCCCTTCTTCCAACACATACTTTTCAGTGCTAAATCTCTTTGCTTTTACTTGGACTCACCCTTTCACTTGAGTTTCTTCTTAGATAATCTGGACAGTTCTCCCACAGGGATTCCAAGACAGCCCTCATCTCTGGTCAAATGCTAACCCCTCTCCAGGTCCTAATCCACAGGCTTCTTCCAACCGATACTCAGCCACTCCTGTGGGACCCCTTCGTCTCAGACTGAAGATCATGAAGCCCTCCACCCTTTCTCCCATTCCAGAAATTGGGAACCGGACAACTGAAACACAGACAACCATGCCCAGCCATGAGGACTGGATTCCTGTTTGTAATTTTCCTAACCACTGAATTTTTTTCCAATAGAATGCCAGCTGAAAAAGGGGAGCCCCCTATCTTTTACTTCCATGTCAACTAATCAGCTTGTATTATAGAAATATCAGGATCTTACAGAAATCGGAGCCCGGTTACAGGTGTGCCCTCAGAGGAACTATCAAGTCCCCAACTCTTCCTGCCATGATGATCTCTCCCCTGAATCAGCTCTACGTCCACACTCAGCAGGAAGTAATTACAGAAGACTGACCTTCATCCATGTACCCCAAAAGATTTTTTTTATAAAATCAAAAATGGGGGAATGTAATATAAAGCTGATACTCCGCCTCCCCACCACCTGTCAATCTGCGCTCTGCCTGCCTCTTACATTACAGGAATTTCCGTCTTACACTGCCTCCATTTTCCTGCTTCCCACGTTATGTCCTGACATGCTAGCTAGCTATTGGTCATCAGTCAGCTTGCAAGTATTCTCCTCCGCTATTGGTTCCTTCCAGCCCGTGAGATTCCAATATCTGGGAGAAGCTACACGCCATCTCTTTTTTCCTTTCTTTTCACCCTGGAGCGGACGCGTTAGTCGTCCGCATAATAAAGTCTCTTGCGTGAGACCTCATGTCCGCGGTGCATTTTTCTGGGAGCTATTGGCGAGCCCCAACTGAGACGAGCGAGTGGGCGGCAGTTCAGCGGGAGCGCAGTGGTGGCTAGAATCGCTGCAGGTCCCAAGCTGCCTTACAGTTTTCCTATTTTGCAGATCTGCTTACAATGTAGAAGTGTATTTTTTCCCTCAAGTCTTCACCAGCAATTATCATTATTTGTATTCTTGATTGGCAGTCTGACTTGAGAGAGATGAAATCTCAGTGTAGTTTTAAATCGCATTTCCCTGATTGCTAAGAATGTTGAACATTTGTCATATATTTGTTGCTCACTTGTATTTCTTCTTTTGAGAAATGTCTCTTTAGATCTTTCACCCCTCTATTGAGCAGATTATTTTTTATTGTTGTTGTTAAGGATTTTGAGTTCTTTATATATTCTGTTATTAATTCCCTGTCAGAAGAGTAGCTGGCAATTATTTTTCCTATACTGTAGGCTCTCTCTTCATGCTCTTCTTTCCTTTACTTTTTAAATTTAATGCTATCCTACCTATTGATTTTTTTTTTTTTTTTTTTTGGCGGTACTGGGGATCGAACTCCGGGCCTTGTGCTTGCAAGGCAAGCACTCTACCAGCTGAGCTATCTCCCCAGCCCCTACCTATTGATTTTTGTTTTATATTTTGAACTTTAGCAGTCTTGTTACGGAAGTTGTTGGTGCCTGCACCAATGTGTTGAAGTGTTGCCTTTGTCTGCTTCTAGCAATTTCACTGTTTCTGATTGAATTCCTAGGTTTTTAATCCTCTTCAAGTTGATTTTTGTGCAGCTTGATAAGGATTGAATTTCACTCTTCTACATATGGATATCCAGTTTCTTCTGCACCCTTTGTTTAAAAGACTATCTTTTCTCCAACATTTATTTTTGGCACCTTTGTCAATAGTCAGATGATTGTACTTATGTTGGTTTGTCTTTATGCTTTCTAGTTTATTCCATTGGTCTTCATTTCTGCTTTTATGCCAATACCATGCAGTTTTTTGTCACTATAGCACTGTAGTATAAATTGAGATCAGGTTTTGTGATATCTCTAGATTCACTTTTGCTGATCAGGATTGCTATGGCTATTGGGTCTTTTTTTCTTCCATATAAATTTTATAAACTGATTTCTAGTTCTGTGAAGAATGTCATTGGTATTTTGATGGGAATTGCATTGAATCTGTAGATTGCTTTTGATAATATGGCCATTTGACTATTTTTTTCTACCTATCCATGAACATGATAGGTCTTTCTATCTTCTAAGATCTTGTTCAGTGTTTTATAATTTTCATTATAGAGGTCTTTCACCTCCTAAGTTAGATTTATTCCTAAGTTTTGGGGTTTTGTTTAGTTTATTGTAAAGGAAATAGCTTTCTTGATTTCTTCCTTGGCAGATTCATTATTAGAATACAAGAAAGCTATATATTTTGTATGTTGATCTTATAACCTGCCACTATGCAGAATTTTTAAATCAGATCTAGAAGTCGTCTGGTGGAGATTTTTTTTTTTGTGGGGGTGGCCCTATAGGTATAGAATCATGTCATCAGCAAACATAGATAATTTGACTTCTTCTTTTCCTAATTTGTATCCCTTTGATTTCCTTCTCTTGTCAGATTGCTCTGGCTAGAGTTTCAAGAGCTATATTGAATAGGAGTGCTGAAAGTGGACATGGTTTTCTCATTCCTGATTTCAGAGTAAATACTTTTAGGTTTTCTCCTTTCTCCTTTGGGTTTGTCACCTATAACCTTTATTATGTTAAGGTAAGTTTCTTCTATCCCTAGTTTCTCTAATGTTTTTTAATATGAATGGATGCCAAATTTTGTCAAAGATATTTCTTCATTTATTGAGGTGATCATGTGATTTTTATCCTTTATTCTACTTGTGTGATGAACTACATTTATTGATTTATATGTATTGAATGAAACTTTCCTCCCTTGGATGAATATTCTCAATGTGGTTTGAATCTGCTTTGCTAATATTTCATTAAGGATTTTTGCATCCAAGTTATTAGGGACATTCTTTCCTTGATGTATCTTTATCTGGTCTTGGTATCAGGGTAATACTGGAGTTGTAGAATGTATTTAGGAGTATTCTTTCCCTACTTCATGGAATAATTTGAGGAAGACTGGTGTTACTTCTTCTTAAAAGGTCTGGTAGAACTCTGCTGAGAATCCATCTGGTCCTGGGATTTTCTTGTTGTAAGGTTTTTTATTGTTGCTTCAATCTCATTACTTTATATTGATCTGTTTAGGTTTCCTATATCCACTTGATTTGAGTTGGGTAGGTCATATGCATCTAAAAATTTGTCAGTATCTTCTAGATTTTATGATTATTAGAATATAAGCTTTCAAAATAGTAACTAATGATCCTTTGAATTTCAGAACTGTCTGTGGTGATATCTCCTTTTTCATCTGTAATTTTGTTGATTTGGGTCTTCTCTCTCATTCTTTTAGTTCAGAGTTTATCAATCTTGTTTGTGCTGAGTATATATGTATATTTAGTTAATTTTCTGCTGCTGTGAACAAAATGCCTGACAAGAACAATCTTAGAGAAGGAAAAGTTCATTTGGGGCTCATGGTTTCAGAGGTGTCAGTGCATAGATGGCTGACTCCATTGCTGTGGGCCCTAGGTGAGGCAGAACATCTTGGCAAAAGAGTGTAGTGGAGGAAAGCAGGTCAGAACATGGTCAAGAGAAGGAGGAAGAGAGAGCTCCACTCACCAGGGACAAAATATAAAATCCAAATGGCACATCCCTAGGGACCTACCTACTCCAGCCACACCCTACCTGCCTATAGTTACCACTCACTTAATCCCTCTCAGGGATTAATGAACTGATTAGGTTAAGTCTTTCCTAACCAATTGTTTCACCTCTAAACTTTCTTGCATTGTCTCACACACGAGTTTTTGGGGGATACTTCATATCCAAATCATAACAATCAATGTATAATACCCTTTGTCTCTTGTGTCTTTTTTTTAACTTATCATCGATTTCATCCAACATTAGAATATTTACTTCAGTTTTCTTTTGATCAATAAGTGCGTGGGATATCTTTTTCATTTTTTTCTGAATATGTTTACATTTTTTAATGTGAATTGAGTCTCTTAGCATATTTTTGAACCATGCTTTTAAAAAATCCATTGTTCCAATATCTGTCTTTTGATTATCTTGCTATTTATTACACACTTGCACAGAGTCCACAGTTTCACCCATGGTGGAATCCTAGGCTACTCTAAGTTATTTCCTGAGCATTTGTCTTGGTTGTAGCATGCACATTACATTCCATTTTTCCTTGTGTACTTGGTGACCCTTGCAAACCCTTATTGTACCCAAGAAACTTTATCCTTAGCTTTCCTTCCCTAGGATTTTGGGTCTGTCTGCTGTTCGTCCCATCTATTCTCTTGCCTGCCATAGGTGAACAGGGGCAGTGTGTATCAGTAAAACCTCTCACTGGATACCACTGTGGCCTAGAAAGTAACACAAACCTGGAGGGAAGGGAATAAAAATCAACCTTTGACCTGTTCTCTCAGTAAATCAGCAGATAGGTGAAAATACATAGCAATAGCATTTAAAAACAAGGTTTGTATTAATTTTCAGCACCAGAAAGTCATACCAAGAACACAGGCCGTACTTCCAGGCTTGGAAACAGAGGTTGTTAGTTTGGTGGAAAGTTTTTACAATGTTCCATTACTGAAATTCAATTGTTCTTTTCTTCATAATGTAACCAAAAGCTCAGTCCTTGTCCCCAATGCCAATTAATGCTGGGAGTCCCTCCGTCCCTCCCTTTCCTTATAGGAATAGTTCCTCTGGTTCACCCAAGGCACGTTTGCCCTCTCTTGTCTCCTAACTTTCCAGCAGTCAGTTCTCAAAAAGTTGCCTTACATCCTCAGCATGGAAGTGTGGTTGCTTGGAGGGCCAGGCCTGCCCAGAAAGCTGGAGCAGGGGCTGCTCTCAGGTCCTCTCTGGGGTACCAATTTGTAACCAAAATCTTGGTCTTTGTTCCCAGTGCCAATTAATGTCAATTTAATAATGAGCACACGGTTTTGAGAAAAAAGAAAAAGAAGTTTTATTACTTTTGCTAGGCAAAGGAGAAACACAGGGGACTCCTGTCCAGAGGCTGTGATTCTGCCCATCAGGGGAAACGGAGGGCTTTGAAAGGAACAATTCAAGGGTTGCATTCCAGGTGTGGTCTTGTAGGGGGTCCCAGGATGCCTGATGGCGTGTCAGGATTCACCTGTTAATTTGGGAGATATTAACTTCCTACATCCTCTGGCAGACATCATCCCTTTCTGTGGATCTCAGATAACTCATGGCAATCTTGTTCCCCACTGCAGGTTAGGGAGGGGCAGAGGGAGAAGAGGAAAATAGCATGTCCTTTAAAAATAAGGCTCAGAGCATATATTCAGAGCTTATATTCAAAAGGTGAAGTGGGTCACTGTTACAATAAGAATTCCAAAAACTGTTGATTCAGTCTTCACCAGTTTTATCATTGTTTCAATGTAGGAACTGATTTTAAGCTTTTTCCACTAGCATTTTTTGTGATATCACTCTAGTATATGTTATATTTTCAAGACATCTCAATTTAGATATAAATTTCCTACAATACGTATTTTTTTTTTTTTTTTTTTGTGGTGCTGGGGATCGAACCCAGGGCCTTGTGCTTGCAAGGCAAGCACTCTACCGACTGAGCTATCTCCCCAGCCCACGTATTTTTTAATAAGTTTTTTTTAGAAATAATCCCAGTGGCTCAGGATGCTGAGGCAGGAGGATCATGAGTTCAAAGCAGTCTCAGTAACTTAGCAAGGCCCTAAGCAACTCAGCAAGACCCTGCCTCAAAAAAAATACGAAATAGGACTGGGGATGAGGCTCAGTGGTTGAGGGCCCCTGAGTTCAGTCCCAGGTACCCCCCACAAAAAAAAAGATTTTGAACTTATAAAAATTTCAAAAATAAAAAATTATTTTTTATTTGAATGACCCTTTATATACCTTCAGTACTGTAAGTATTTTATCCAATTTTGCTTGACATTTGTACCCCTTCACTTTCTTTTTCTCATTAATTATTTATTATTTTTAAATTTTTAAGTTAATTAAAATTATGATTATTTTTTTCAGTGCTGGGAATTGAACCCAGGGCTTCATGCACACTAGGCAAGCACTCTACCACTGAGCTACATTCCTAGTCCTCTTTCTCTCTTTTATTTTTTTCTTTTTTGTGGTGCTGGGGATTGAACCAGGGCCTTGTGCTTGTGAAGCAAGCACTCTACCAACTGAGCTATATCCCCAGCCCCCTCTTTCATTCATTCATTCATTTATTTATTATATGTGGTGCTGAGGATGGAACCCAGTGCCTCACACATGCTAGGCAAGCACTCTACCACTGAGCCACAACCCCAGCCCTGAAAATTAATTTTTGACTGATAAAGAAAAACATAAAATTATACATATTAATGAGGTACTATATGATGTTTTGATACATGTATACATCGTGTAATGTTCAAATCAGGCTAAACATATCTATCTCATGAAACATTTATCATTCTTTATGGTGAACACATTAAAATTCTTTCTTGCTGGGGATATAGCTCAGTTGGTAGCACAGGGCCCTGGGTTCCCCAGCACTGGGAAAAAAAAAGTCTTTCTTCTTCTTTTGAAGTAGACAGTACATTATTGTTATCTATAATCATTCTACTGCAATATTCACCAAAACTTCTTGCTTCTAACTGTAACTTAGTACCCATTTGTCAACCTTTTGCCATCTCTTCCTACCCCTTGCTGTCCCCATTAACCAACATTCTACTCTCAAAGCCTATGGGATCCACTTTTTTTAGATTCTACATGAGTGATATAATGCAATGTTAATTTGCTTAAGACTCAAACCCAGAAGTGGTATGAGACAAGGAATAATAGGAATTGCTATAGTTGTGTGTTATGCAGTATTTGCCTGAACTTGTAAAACTAAAATAAAGGCGCCTGGTGACAAACTTGCTGTGTGGCAGGATGACACTCCTGAACAATGCCGACGTGAACCTTTATCTATGATTTGAGTGGTGGCTCCTAGTCTAGTCGAGTTCTGGTCTTTATCAATGAAGACCAGAGCATGACTGGGCTGGAAATCACTACCTAAACCCCTGGGCTTTTGGAGCAAACTGTCAGCAGCACCGTGACCAGAGGAGCCCATGTCCGCTCTGTCTCTGACTGCCCCAGCGGTTGTCCATGTTAGGTCGGAATTTAGGCGACTGTAGGGGGCAGAGCAGAGCAGCTGAGACAACCGCCAGCCCGCCAAACGGTGACCGATCAAGTGGGCTAGAAAATTCCACTGACCTTAACATCCACCTGTCACTCAGCAGGACCCCCTCCATTCTAGCCTATAAAAACCCTGGGTAGCCGGGGCACTTGTGGAATTTTCTCTGGGTCCCTACTTGAGTTGTACTCTGGGGGTCTGGGAATTTTGCCCGAGAGCCAAATTCCAATAAAGCGTTGCTTCGGCCGCTTTCTACTGTGCCCCCGAACTTACAGTCCACTCCATCACTGATTGCTGATTGACCATTGTCACCGAGGCCGAGATGACTGACCACATCTCCCGCAGCAACGACTGCCACCCAGTCTCTGGCTTATTGGACACCCAAGGACATCCAAAGACATCCGAGTAGCTGAGAGAGGCTAAGCTGAGACGAATCCCTCGGTCTTGCTGACTGACTTCTTGGCTAAGAGACATTGCATTGAGTAAGTCCATGGGGATTGGACTCTAGGTGAACAAGGGAGTGAATCTTCAATGTATTTGTGACTGGCTATTAGGAATGTTAAGTTGAGTGTGCATTGCATGAATAAAATCCACTTGTTGGAACCAACTTGATTCCTCTCTTACTCACTGCTCGCAACAAAGTGTCTAAACTTTTATTAAATTCTGAGATCAGTTTTCTTTTGTGAGCTTCATGGTTTCTTTGAAAGATGTCTTTGAAAACACATCTGGACCATCTTTCAGAGGCAAAAAGTCCTGCACCCCACTGATGGTCTTTTGGGGTACTATTAGGTAGTGGGAACAGTAAATGCTGAAATTGTTAATCAGGCTCCAAATTTATAGGTTTATAACTTTGCTGTTCCTGCTGGTTACTGAAACTAATTAAGACATCTCATTAGGTCAGTTACAACAAAATTGCATTTTTGTTCTTGTTGTTATAGTCATCTTAACTGAGAAATTCTCAGGCACAGAAAATAAAATCACTAATGAGAAAACAAAATTTACCCCAAAGGAAAGTAAAAATGATATTGGGCGCCCTCTTCTGGATTATCCGGGCAGCAGTCTCCCCAAGGAGATCTCCAGGGGATTACTTAATAAAGGGACTTCAAAGGAGGAGATTGAGTTTCCACTGAGGAACTCAAGGCCAGGTACCAGACCATGGGGGACTCAATAAGTAGTCTAGCTAGGTCTGCATGGTGATAGCCTTCCACCTCTCCTGGTGAATTTTGAGATAAATTGGAGAGCCAAACGACTATTTCTCACACCACTTGGATTTCAAATATAAACATGATTATGGACTACACCAAGATCCCTCTTTATCCGTGGGGCCTAGAGACCCTATGCCAAGGTTAGAGGTCAGTGGTAAAGTGGACAGGAATTGCATTTCTTGGGCCTTTGACAACTAGTACACAAGTGACCATGGTCCCCACAACACCTGGCATCATGATAATGGAAAACGGATTATGTTCTCATGATTTTGTGTCCCTACTAACCTACATTGTTATGGCTCCCACTACTGAATTAAATGTTAACATTTATGTGTTGTTTATGTTGCCCCTCAATTACTTTTGCCCCCAACCCTGACAGGAATTACAAGTTATGGCCAGCTTAGTGGGGACACATAGAAGACTATGATTCATCTGATGACCAACATGTATTGGTTTCCCCAAAACAATGTTAGCTTCCTGGTGAATAAAATAATGCCCTTGCTGCTGAGCTTAAGGGTGCCCAAATGCTCCATGAGACTACTTCTCCAATTCCATAGCCCCATTTGGCTAGCCCAAGACCTAGTGCTTGTACAACTTACCATTAATTGAGGACAGCTCAATGCCTAGGTGTCACCATTAGCACCAATAGTACCAGACCTTGGAACTCTTAAAAGAAGCTATTGTTCAAGCTGCAGGAACTTGGTATGAAGAAATCAATATTACAAATGGTGAAGATCCCTTTCCTCTTTATGTGGAATGGGTTAAAATACACCTTTAATTTCCTTCCACAAAGCTTAATTTCTCTTAATTTCGTATCTGAAGCAAAGCTGGCTTCAGATAAGAAAGAAAAAGACTTCCACAAACAAACAAACAAACAAAAAAAACAAAAAACACTGCAGGGGGGAATTCATTACAAGACTTTCCCTGCAAGAATTGCTAAAGGGAATTCTTCAAATTGAAAGAAAAGGACAGAGTACTATGTAACAAGAGACAGCTGAAGGTATAAAATGCACTAGTAAAGTAAGTATGCAGATTACATACATTAATACAGTGATTATGATATATAATCATTTATATTCATAATATGAAAGCTAAAATAGAAAAAAATTTTAAAAACAACAAATTATCAGAGTTAGGCTAAGTAAAAGGAGTGAAATTGTGGCATCAAATTCAAAATGGGAGGATGAAGTTCTAGTGTTGAGTTTTATTCTGTTAGTTTCTTTTCCTTGTGGTCAAGAATAAAGTACTATCTGTTTTAGAACAACTTGTTATAACCATAAGATGATTTTGCAAGCCTCATGGAACCCCGCAGCAAAAAACTTATAATAGACACTCTGAAAATAAAAAGCATGGCGCCCTCTCCCTGGACCACTGCTGCTGCCTCCTTCTCCTGCGGCTCCTGGAGCTGCTTGTGTGCTTGTTCGGTGCGGACCTGGTACCTCTTGTGAAGCGGCAGCTGAGGAGACTCCGGAGCTCGCCAAGGCCGATGAAAAGCCCAAGGAAGGAGTCAAGACTGAGAACAAGGATCATATTAACTTGAAGGTGGCGGGGCAGGATGGTTCTGTGGTGCAGTGTAAGATGAAGAGGCAGACACCACTTAGTAGACTAATGAAAGCCTATTGGGAACGACGGGTTTGTCGATGAGGCAGATCAGATTCCGATTTGATGGGCAGCCAACAAATGAAACAGACACACCTGCACAGCTGGAAATGGAGGATGAAGATACAATGGATGTGTTCCAGCAGCAGACAGGAGTGTCTACTAAAAAGGGAACCTGCTACTTTACTTCAGAACTCTGTTTCCTACAGACCAAGAATACATTCTTCAGTAGAAAACTGCAATTTGGTTCCACCACATCCTGACAACTACAGTATAGTTTTCTCTATTCTTTCATTTTCCCCTTCCCATATTCCTTTATTGTACATAAGTAACTGGTGTATGTGCACAAGCCATATTGCATTGTTTTAAACTAATGGCCAATGATATGTTTTGATTGACAGCAAATGAGATGGGAGGGGGAAAATGCTGGTTCTGTGAAATTATTTCCTTTCTCCATTAGTGGCATGCCCATTCAGCTCTTATCTTTATATTCCAGTAAGTTATTTTGCTCTCACTGCTTTAACAAAAAACAAAAAACAACAACAACAAAAACCTGAACAACATAAAAATCCTTGCCTATGTTGTTCCAATTGGAGAATTTTAATGTCTTCATTTATCATTGTAAAACCAAGGACAATTTTATAACTTTTTGTATGTAGCTGCTACATGTAGGGCAATCTGTCTTTAAGTATGGGTAAATTACTCTTAAAACAAAAAAAGATTCCTAGATAGTTTTCCCTTCAAGTCAAGCGTCTCGTTGTTTAATAAACTTCTTGTTTAAAAATAAATAAAAATAAATAAAAAACATGAAGTCAAAACATATTACCACAGCAAATCACTTATCCATAAAGGAAAACAGTAGAGAAGAAAGAATGAAATATTCTTGCCAAGCGTGGTGGCACACACCTATAATCTCAGCGACTTGGGCAGTTGAGGCAGAAGGGATCACAAATTCAAAAGCCAGCCTCAGCAACTTAGCTAGGCACTGTCTCAAATTAAAAAGGACTGGGGATGCTGCTCAGTGGTTAAACAACCCTAGGTTGGGTTTCAATACCTGGTACCAAGAAAAAAAGAAAAGAATAGAAAAAGAAATTGTAATGCAAAGCAAAATTAGAAAACAAGTAACAAAATGGCAGTAATAAGTCCTTATGTATCATTAATTACCTTGAATGTAAATTGGGAAGCCATTCTATCTAGCAGAATCAGATGTGGGTTGAGCCATGGGACACTGAGGCTGACTCCAGGAACTGACAGCCGTGTGGTACTGTTCCCAGATCACCAGGGAGTATGTGGCCCTGTGTGGAAGTGGCTTACCATCTGGTTCTATGACAGTTTCCCTGAACAAATGGGTCCCCTAACTCTACCCCATCCTGTTCATCACAGAAGAAGCCCCTCCTCATCTTGGCCCCCTTTACTTGTGTGACTTTAAAATAACAGAGTGGTGGGCTACTCCATCTTGTTAGAGGCCAGATCTGGTATGGCTGGATCCATCACACTCTCTCTCATTTAAAAAGAGTATTGGCTCTTATGTGTTTATTGATTAGATAAGTTTAGGAGTAATTAATTGATTTATAGCCAGCATCATCCTCTGGCAGTTAACCCTTCTCTCATCCATACTGGACATGGCTGAAACCCCAATAGAAAATGGATTGAATTCTCCAACTAAGAGTTCTAGAGTCACAGAATGTATTTTAAAAAACCAAGACTTGACTATATACTCCCTATAAGAAACTCACTTCAGCAGTAAGAACATGCACAGACCGAAAGTAAAAGGATAGAAAAAATATTCCATGCAAATTGAAACCAAAAAAAAGAGCAGGAGTAGCTATACTTATGTCAAACAAAATAGAGTTTAACCAAAAATTGTATAAAGAAATAACAAAGACTATATAATGAAAAATGGGTCAATACTGCAAGAGAATTTAACAAACTTAAATATGAATTCACCTAACATGGAACACCTAAATATACAAAGCAAATATTAATGGACCTAAAGGAAGGGATAGCAATACAATAATAATAGGGGGCTACAACACCCAATTTTCAGCAATGGACAGATCATCCAGACAGAAAATCAACTAAGAAATTTTTGAGTTAAACAGTACTCCAGACCAAATGGGCCTAACAGATACTTACAGAACATTCCAATCAACAGTTGAAGCAACACATTCTTCTTAACAGCACGTGGAACATTTTCCATAATAGACCATATTTTGTGCCACAAAAACAAGACTCAACAAAATTTTTAATAATTGTAATCATATCAAATAAGTTTTCTGACCACATTACAATAAAATAGAAATCAATAACAGAAGGAATAGAGGAAACCATATAAATACACGGAAATTAAACAGCAATCTCCTGAACAACCAATGGATCAATGATGAAGTTTAAAAGGAAATTTCAGTTTGATTTTAATTTGCATTTCTCTAATTGCTAGTGATGTTAATGTTTTTTCATATATTTGTTGACCATTTGTATTTCTTCTTCTGTGAAGTGTCTGTTCAGTTCCTTAGCCCATTTATTGACTGTGTTATTTGGGGTTTTCGGTGTTAAGTTTTTTGAGTTCTTTATATATCCTGGAAATTAATGCTCTATCTGAGGTGCATATGGCAAAAATTTTCTCCCATTCCGTAGGCTTTCTCTTCACATTCTTGATTGTTTCCTTTGCTGTGAGGAAGCTTTTAGTTTGATAAAAATCCCATTTATTGATTCTTGATTTTACTTCTTATACTTTAGTAACCTTGTTGAGGAATTTGGTTCCTAAGCTGACAAGATGGAGATTTGGGTCTACCTTTTCTTCTAGTAAGCAAAGTTTCTCTGGTCCAATCCCTAGGTCCTTGATCCACTTTGAGTTGAGTTTTGTGCAGGGTGAGAGATAGAGGTCTAATTTCATTCTGCTATATATGGATTTCCAGTTTTCCCAGCACCATTTGTTGAAGAGGCTATCTTTTCTCCAAAGTATGTTTATGGTACCTTTGTCTAGTATGAGATAAGTATTTTTGTGGGGAATGTCTCTGTGTCTTCTATTCTGTAACACTGGTCTTCATTTCTGCTTTGATGCCAATACCATGCTGTTTTTGTTACTATAGCTCTGTAGTATAATTCATGTCTGGCATTGTGATGCCTCCTGCTTTATTTTTCTTGTTGAGTATTGCTTTGGCTATTCTGGGCCTCTGGATTTTTTGCCCTCTGTTTTTTTCCTACTGTCTTTGTTGGTAGGTCAATTTTTCAAGGGTTAACTCTCAAATACAATGGAAAAAGAAAGATCACCTTTATAGAGTTCTAAGAAGGGAAATATAAAGGGATGATGGTGGAAGTGACTATGGTCCTCATAGAGGAAAAGTGGCCACCTGAACCTTTGATTTCAGTGTTCACCATGGCTTCCAGACTCTACTTCCAATATTGCCAGCTGCACAGGCCCTCCCTATGTCTGTATCATACTGTGAAAAAATCTGTGACCATCTCTGTTTTAATTTCTAAAGCATTCTGATAGACACGGTAATTTCTTTTGTCTCCTACCTGTGGAAATTTAATCCCTGTTATAAAGTAATAAGATCTTTCTTTCCTGTTTTATGTCTGCTTGTGCATACTTGTATATTGTATATAGTGACTATATATGTGCTTGTATCTATTTATAGTTTACATAGTGCCAAAGTTGGCTTATAGATAAATAAGCCCTTATAACTTAAAAAAATCCAAATGCCTTTCAATTCACATGCTTTAAATAAAACTTTAACAAAAAAGTCAATTTAAATTGGTAGGAGTAAAGATGTCTTTGAGGGGCTGGGGATATGGCCTAGTTGGTAAAGTGCTTGCCTCATGTGCATAAGGCCCTGGGTTCGATTCCCAGCACACAAACACACACATACACACACACACACACACACACAAGAGTAAAGATGTCTTTGAAATTGCTAATCCACGTTTTTCTAGGTGGTCAGTCAGTTAAGAAAGTGTTGATTTCTATAAAAATTTTCAATGTCCATAGCTTTTAAGCATTTTTTCTTTGGCAGGAAAACTGATGACTTAAAGTATTAAATAGGCTTGCTTGCTCTCTTGGTTTCATGGTTAAGGTAAAGTTCTTAACTAAATGTTTCTTCACAAATGTTTGTTAGCAGAGACATCTGTTCAATATACAAAGATAAAATACTAAAATATCAACTGTTAGATATAAATCCAAGTACTTTTGGCTTCTTTAATAATTCTATAAGACAACATATTTGGATATATTACATGTGTTTTTATGTCTGAGTTACAAAAGACTTGTGAAAAGTAGATCTCAAAGTTTGTATAAGCAATTAAGTTGACTATAATTAACATTCAGTCAAAGTTATCTAAGGTTTTTTTCTAAGATCAAACTTTAATATACTGATATAGAACAAAGTCTTTAATTCTCTAGGTTTAACAAGGGTTTCTTAAATTGATATGTTTATCTATCAAGATAATTTCTTGTGTCTGTTAGATTTTATTACTTAGGGAAACTAAATGTTAAAAAATTAGGGTTTATACCTATTGTCTTTTAAACAATTTCTTCATAACTGTCTAAGTAAACAACTGTTATTTTGAGTTATTATATCATAGTTGACACCCTACATATATATGGCTAGAGATATGTATACATCTGAGAACTAAATGGTCACGTTTTGTCTAAGTGCTATATAAAGTTTGTAAAATGAAAGCATATGCAAGTCTAATTCAGGCCACCTAACCAATAAGTGCTACCTTTTAGGCATTATATCTGACATTTTATTTTATTTTATTTTTTAATATTTTTTAGTTGTAGGTGGACACAATACCTTTACTTTATTTTTACGTGGTGCTGAGGATTGAACCCAGGGCCTCATGTGTGCTAGGTGAGTGCTCTACCACAGAGCCACAATCCCAGCCCCAACACATGGACATTTTAAAACCTGGCTTACATCTAGTTGCTTTGAGTACATTAAGGTTTTATTATCATATAAATGAGATTATTTATATATCAGATAATAAGTCTATTTCTGATCATTAACATTGTTTCTCTTGTTAATTTTATGTTGTATTTTCCTTGTAAAACTTTGTAAGTGTTGCCTGTTAGTGTTTCAAAGAAGTAAAACTCCAGGACAGATAGGATGTAAGGCCGACTTCCACTACTGATACTGATCCTAATTAAGCATGCGTTAACTAGAATTATAGCCATTAAAGTTAAAACTCATTACTATCACTTTAAGACTGGTGAAACTGGCCTGCTGGATGTTTAAAACCAAAATATGGAGACCAAGTCAAGGCAGTAAAAGGGTTAAGGAAAAAACAGTTAATATTTTGGTCCTTGCCCTCTAAGGTCATCCAGAACCCAGGAAACAACAGGACTCCTCATTGGGCCCTATGATTCCAGTGAGTCATCTGACTTTGGGATCAGAGGGATCATGAGAACCCTAGAGAACAGGAAGCCAATCAGTCAGTGCACATTCTACAAAGAAGAGGGTCATTGGACAGGGACATATCATTGATGCTTCCATGGGAAGCACATGTGGTCATCAAGACTCTGACCATCCTGGCAGATGGCATGACTGGTGGAGAAAAGCTAAAGGAGCCAAGAGACTTCTCACAAGTTTCCAAGAGTGACTCCAACATATCTCAGCTGACTCTTAACAGTAGGTAGGAACAAGGTCAGTTTTTTACCAACTTGTTCTTAAACACCTGGCAGGAGAGTATAACCATGGCACAGTCAAAAATGGATTCTTAGAAAGAAAAGACGATAACCAAGCATGGTGGCACCCACTTATAATCCCAGTGATTTGGGAGGTTGAGGCAGGAGCACTGCAAGTTTGAGATCAGCCTCAGCAACTTAGCAAGGCCGTAAGAAACTTAAGGAGGCCCTGTCTCAAAATAAAAAACAAAAAGGGCTGGGGATGTAACTCAGTGGGTAAGCACCCTGGGTTCAATCCCCAAAAGAAAGAAAAAAAGAGAAAAAATGAAGGAAGGAAGGAAAGAAGGAAGGGAGGAAGGCAGGAAAAAAGAAAGAAAGGAAACTTGAGATGTACACTTGGGTCAGTCTGCCCAAAAGTAAGACTGAGATGTTATAAAGAAAGGACTTTTATACAGGTGTGCCTGACAAATATCAAAAAAGGCTCTGTCAGAGACACAAATTTGTTCTAAGTTAATTCAAGATCTACAAATCTTTCTAACCTCCTACATAGATAAGTACAGTCTGGTTTTCACTGGTATGATTATTTATCCCTGATATTTATTCTTCCAAAATATGTAATGTGGGACCAACTCAGGGATTCTACTGATTCCAGTGACTTAGAAGTGAGGTGGAGGATGAAGATATAATAGAAGATAGACTAATAATGCTCCAAAAGTTACACTCAGCAGCAGTGGTCTGGGGAGGTGGGTCTAGATCTGTTCCCCTCTCTGGAGAGATATTTACATACCACCATGAGACCTATACCCTAGCAGAGCTGATTGAACTAGGGTCCAAGTTCAGGCAGGAAGTGAAAGCAAGCATGCAGGCAAGGCTGCTCCATTTGTGGAACAATGGAATGGATGGGACAATGTTGCATGGTATAGAATTGTCAAAAATGACCTCACTAACTATTTACTCTGCTTTACCTCAGATTTTTTATGCCAGTGTCATTAATGAAAATGTGGGGTCATTACTAGCTTGGCTGCTTCTTTGACACTCATGGTATGTGGCCAAATTCAGAAGATAACCCCATGCCCAGAGACACATGGGTCTCTATGGAAGAACTATAGAACTGTTTGTAGGAACTGTGAATGAAGTATGCTATTTATCTGCAGCCTTTCTCAGGACCAGACTGGATAATTTTTACTCCTGGGAAAGGGATGCAGTGGTACATGCAGCCCTTCTGTCCATTTATGGTGCCCTGGTATCAATATCACCCCCATTAGTAGGGCAGCACCTCCAGCAAGAAGTGCAACTGATAGCAGATCCAGGAGAGTTGGGAAAATTGTGGCAGAAACCCCAGCCCAAACCAGAAGGACCTCTCCAAGTGTCCAGTAGACAGATGTGGGTAGATGTAATAGCAGCAGGGGTAGATGAAAGAAAAATAGATGAATAACTCAATGCCACTCTGGTACACCCTGGAAGCAACTGCCAAAGGACAAGGGGATTAAGTCATTATTTTACAACAAGGACAAAACAGAGGAGACAAAAGTAGAATGGACTCCTACTCCAAAAGGGAACAAAGACAAGCCTCTCCTATTAGGAGATGTAAGGCAAGCAGAGTGCACAGCTCCCCCTGACTTGAGCCCTTGCATATGGGCTGACTAGGGGGGAGGTCAAGGTTCAGTGGTCTGAACCATGTCTCTGGACCAGAGACCATAGTACACTGGTCTTGCAAAAACATTCACAGAGCTACGTGCGATGGTACATACCTGTAATCCCAGTGACTCAAGAGACTGAGGCAGGAAGATTGCAAGTTTGAGGTCAGCCTCAGCAACTTAGCAAGATCTTATCTCAAAATAAAAAGTATAAAGGGATGGGGACGTAGCTCAGTGGTAAGGGAAGCCTGGGTTCAAGGCCCACTCCTGTTAAATAAATAAATAAAATTCAGAGAGTAACATCATTGGTGGACATGGGAGCTGGATGTACATCGATATATGGTAATCTTGACAAGTTCTCAGGAAGGTTAACTGCTATTGATGGATATGGGGAGAAAACAGTGAATCTGAGTCCTAACATTGACACTGTGACTTAGGTGCCTACCACTTACCCTCTACCTGGTGTCCATAACTTCCCTTCCTGAATATATTATAGGTGTCAATATTTATGGGGAAAACACCTACGAATTAATATAGGGGAGTTTCATAGGCATTACCAGGAGATTAAGCATGTGCCAGCTGTAAAGTCAATACTATGGGGGCATGGCAAACACCACCCTGTTGTTTTGTCCATGTCCCATTGGTTCCCTGGTTGCCATCAAGAGATGAGACCATACTCTAATTGGCTAAAGGAAGCATAATTGGTCCAACCTTCAGTCCTTTTAACTCCCCTGTGTGGCCAGTAGGATGGAACTTGGCACATGATAGTGGATTACAGAGAATTAAATAAGTTGGATTCCTTCGCTTATGCAGTCTTTCACAACACAGCCACCATTCTAGGAGAGCTCAGCACCCAGTTGGGAGCATATCATCGTGTATTAGGTCTTGTTAATGCCTTCTTTAGCACAGATATAGCCCCTGAGAGTCAAGATCCATTCACCTTCATGTGAGAAGGACTGCAAAGAACGATTGCCATGTTACCTCAAGGATGTCTCCATAACCCCATCTAGTGTGATGATATGGTAGCACAAACTTTAGAACGTGGTCCTGACTTCTGTTTTTTTTTTTTTTTAATTTTTTTTTCACCAAGCAGGAAGCACTGTTGTATATGTTTATTTATTTATTTGTGGTGCTAAGAATCAAACCCAGGGCTTCATGCATGCCAGGAAGACACACTGCCACTGAGCCATATCCCCAGCCCTGGTCCTGACTTCTATGGGTAAAAAGTTTTTGCATGTTGATGACAGCATTTCTCCTTCTCCTTCTTCTCCTCGTCCTTGTCCTCCTCCTCCTCCCCCTTCCCCTCCTCCTCCCTCTTCTCTTTCTCTTCGTCCTCCCCCCTCCTCCTTCCCTTTCCCCTCCTCCTCCCCCTTCTACTCTTTCCTCCTCCTCCTCCTCCTCCTCTTCCTCCTCCTCCTTCTCCTTCCTTCTACTTCTTTTTTGGTACCAGGTATTGAACCCAGGGGCCCCTAACCACTGAGCAACACCCCCAGCCCTCTTTTGCATTTTATTTAGAGACAGGGTCTCAATGAGTTGCTTAGGGCCTTAATAAATTGCTGAGGCTGACTGAACTTGCAATCCTCCTGCATCAGTTTCCCAAGCCACTGGGACTACAGGCATGTGCCACTGCACCTGGCTCCTTCTCACTTCTGAATCATTTCCAGCACTTGACAAAGTTGCATGTGCACTTTTGACTTATTTGCAAGGGAGAGAATGGGCCATGAACCCCAAGGAAGTGCAGGGTCCTTGGCTTATCAGTGAAATTTGTCATTGTTTTCTGGTCAGGTAAGATAAAATTTATATCTCAGGCTGTAATGGATAAAGTTCAGGTGTTTCCACTTTCCAACACAGTTTGGAGGTTCAAGAATTTGTGGGGCTTCTACATTATTGGAGGGTTTTCATTCCTCATCTGACTCAATTATTATGACCTGTATATAATTTGTGTAGGAGGGGTGCAGTATGGGACTGGACTGACTGGCATACTGAAGCATTAATCAGGTCAAATGAACAACAGAACAGGCACAGTCCTTGGAACACTAGACACAACAAAACCTGCTGAACTTATTGTCCATGTCGCTTTAGACAGCTATGATTAGGTATTATGGCAGTGGATTAAGAGACCTAAGACTCCCATTGGATTTTGGTCAGTTATAGAATGAGGCAGAAGAATGTTATAACTTGTTGGAAAGACAACTGTGTGCCATTTATGCTGCCTCCCTTGCCATGGATCTCATCACCAGAGGAAGCGTCAGTCAAGGTCATGCAACTGGTAAAGATAAGACGGCTGGAGGAAGCCCTGGAAGAGGAAATTGCCAGTGGGCTACATCAGAGATCAAAGCATGCAGGACAAAAGACTGTGTAGGCAGTGGTGACATGTTGGGGACTGCCCATACAGATGTCCCAGGTTGTTGTTGTTGCATGCCACAACTGTCTTGCTTGATCTCAGTACTACCTACAACAAGGGGATGCCACTGAGAGGGCATATAAAACAAGGTGATGTCCCTCTTCATTGAGGGCAGATAGACTGTAGGACCACTATCAGAAGGGACCAAATAAATATGCTTTGACTTGTGTGGACACAGCTACAGGCTTGATGTAAGCCTTCCCAAACAAGAGAGCCAATCAAAAGGCAGTATTAAGGGATCGATCTGGCTGGGTGCCATGTATGGCACATCACACGTAACTGAGAGTGATCAAGGCATCTATTTCAGAGGCCATGACATACAACAGTGGGCTCAAGATCAGGACATATTATGGATTTCCTACCTGCTGTACAATCCAACAGGAGCTGGATTAATTGAAAGAATGCGTGGCCTGCTGGAACAAGCCTTAAGAACTGAGAGTAACTCTATGCAGAGATGGCTTGCTTATCTGCCTGAGGCACTGAGGACGCTAAACAAGAAACCCAGACATCAGCAGCCTGCAGCTGTTTCTATGTTATCTCACCAGTGGCCACCAGCATAAAGGTTACAGATAAGGGAAACTTCCACTGAACATTTTCTCAAGTTGGCCTGGGGAACAAATAACAATTCACTGTTGTCAGCATCTCAAAACATCACATCAGAGACAAGGAGCCATGGAATGTACAAGTAAGTCCCTGGTGGTTGCCCTACTGCCTCCTTGCAGGGAGAGAGAATGTCTAACCGTACGAGTCAAGTGTACTATGTTGGCAACCTGGCCCTTGCAAGAACAGATAATGCTACCTCAGGCATCATCACCTGAGGAACACTTTGTATCAATTTAAGACAGTTATATATTTCAGAGAGGTTTTATATTTATTTTATACCACAAAGTGCAAACATGTACATTTGCCCAGGAAAGCCTATTGTGCAGGCTACTTTACTAACACAAGATCATACAATAACCTGTATACTGCCTCAGCCGATTTGCCATTATTGGTGCCTATTAAACATTTGTCATATTCTCCAAGGAACCTATTCCAGGATGGGACAATGAAAGTTGTGCATAATGCCAATCAGACTGACTAACTTCCTCAGAATTCCCTGGGATCTTAGCACAAGAAGTTTCTGGGTAATCCAACCTGCAAATGAGACCAAATGGACTTAGATAAAACAGAATTGGATGAAAAACACAATATCTCTCATACTTTAACCCAAGTGTCTAAACAAGTTAATGCTATCTTAACCACCTTAGCATGCTTGCTGATAGATTCTTGCTTTTTGTACTGCCATTGTAAGAAATGGATGCCATGTGCCCTGGAGCCCTGTCCGTAGGGTTTTGTGGAAGATATATGGCAGTATAAGATTGTGAGGAACATCAGGGGTTTCCAAGGCACCAAAGGGGTAGAGTGTTGGGTGAACACTAGTCACTGCTCAGGAAAGCTTGTTGTTGCAGGCTGTGATAAGAAGGACTCTAAAGAACGTGATAATGAAAGAAAAGGAGAGGAAAAACTGGCCTCTTCCCTTGTCTCCAGTTTTTAGGTGAAGATCAAAGCAGAGCGACCTTGGTTGTAAAGTAACTTATTCATAAAGCATCTGAAGAAAGCCACTCGGGCAGTGGGTCTGCCTGTCCTGTATATTTCCACTGCTTGCAATCTTAGTGTGTCCCTCCTTTGTATCCCAGCCTGCCATTGCCAAGAATGCATACATAATAAAATGTCCAAACCCTCTCCATTGTGTCCTCCAAATTCTTTGGGATCAGAAAACAACATTGGGGACTTTGCATTTCTGGGGTTGAATAATCCTGTGTGAGGTTCTTTCCAGGGTCTCTCTTGTTTGGAGGAGGCAGAAACCCAGTTCCCAATTCCCTTCCTCAAACCAGAGGGAGTATATCAGAGTTTATTTGAAACATTCTATTCCATGCAAGTACTTGAAGGTCCATGTCTTACTAACTCAGATCTCAGGAATGGAATTTGAAGGACCCCAGAACCTTCTTTGAGAATTAAGGAAACTTATGAAGGCAAAACTTTCTGACTTAGGATAGTAAAGTAAGTACTCAAAACTGTAAAGTCGCAGCATCTCCTGATAGTGCATGGCCACAGTAGTTGGTTTTCTTAGTCTGATTTTGCTGCTATAACGAAAAACCACAGATTGGGTAATTAATGTATGAGAGAAGTTCATTTTTCACAGTTCTGGAGGCTGAAGCTCCAAGATGAAAATGGTGACAGGTTTGGTTGTCTGGTGAAAGCTGCTCTCTATTTCCAAGATGGCATTTAAATAGTATGTCCTCCAAAGCAGAGGAATTCTGTGTCCTCATGTGGTAGAGAACAGAAGAGCAAAAGGGACAAACTCCCTTTATAAGAGCATCTAATCTCATTTACATAAGTCAATCGCCTCTCAAAGGTCACACTTTCCAATACTGTTGCATTGGGGCAACAGTTTAAGTGTGAAGTTTAAATGTGAATTTTGTAGAGGAGAAAACACTCAAACCATAGCAGTTGGGGGACCTTTCAAAGTGATCATCAATCCAGTAGGAACAAGAGAGACCCTGAAGAGAACCTCACACAGGTATCATGGAATGGTTCTGGGTCTGCCTAGCAAATGCTCTGGCTTTCACGGAAATCTGAAACGTATTTGGAATTCATTGTCTCTGCCTTTCCTTCCTTCGTCTTCCCCCATATGCCCAAAGAAAGGACCTAGAAGTTAGAAAAAATGCACAAGAATGTTCTTCCTAATGTTTCTGCCACACAGGGGTGTAGCTAAAGAGCCCACCTCACCTTGGCCACACAATTCTTCCCTGATCCTGCTGATGGATGGGCTGCAGGTTGATCCTGACCTCTATGCCTGCTCAGCCCATGTTTCTTAGTTGACAAGATGTCATAATGGGTGATTCTTCTGTTTATTATGATTATATCAATTACCAGTTAGAGATTACAATAAGAGTGGCATAATTCAGATGTACCTGGTGCTTATTCTTATTTCAGGGCCTAATTGGTTTGAAGGTTATCATTGACTAAAGTAAAAATAATAAAAGCACTACATTGATTCCAAAGTATGAGACTGTGTCATTTGATTAAAATTTCCAAAGACTGCATAGTGTCTGACCCAACTTGATTTAGATGCTTAACTGTTCCCTTCCTCATGTTCCCTATGCCATTCCCATATCCCATGTTCACTGTCACTTTAGTTCTTTTGACATTGTTAAATACATGCTGTCCTTATCTTTCCAATAAATGAAATTTGAATTCACTAAATTAAAATGCATGTCTAGAGTTGCTTTCATGTTTGTCCTGTACATAACAAAGTATTACTCAACAAATGTCTTCATCAAGTGCTATTAATACATGTTTGGCATCAAGTGTGTCTCCATAAACAATGTTCTGGGTATATTTATCAATACATATTTTAGGTACAGCTGCAGATATGGCCAGGCTACTGGGCTATTTTCCTGTATATGATCTTTGTAAAACAACTCCATGAAACCATTCTTCCCCAAGTTTTCACTCTCAAAACCAAAGCCTAGATGTTACCTGTGATGGACTGAATTATATCTATTCTCAAAAATTGATATGTTGAAGCCTTAATTCTCAATGTAAGCATATTTAGAGATAGGGTCCCTAGGAACTAATTAAGGTTAAATGAGGTCATAAGGATAGGATTGATGGTCTTATGAGAAGATGAAGGGCCTCTCTCTCTCTTTCTCTCTCTCTCTCTCTCTCTCTCTCTCTCTCTCTCATACACACTCTCATATACACTGAAGAAAGACCATGTGGTAAGCACACAGGGAGAAGGCAGCCATTTGTAAACCAGAAAGAGACCACAACAGAATCTATGTCAACAGCTTGATCTCAGACTTCAAGCCACTCAGGTTTTGTTTAAGCCACTCAGTCTATGGTTTTTTGCTGTAGCAGTATGAACAGACTAAGACACCATTTGTGATGCTCTCCTCTTCCTCAATCCCCACATATTATCATGTCAGCATATCCTGTCTTCCCTTCCTTCAGAATATGCTGTGAATCTGATTACTTCTTACCACTTTCACTGTTACCACCCTGTTGTGGTTCAGATATGTGGTATCCCCCAAAAACTCATGTGTGAGACAATACAAGAAAATTTAGAGGTGAAAAGATTGGATAATGAGAGCCTTAACCTAATCACTGCATTGATGCACTTGAATGGATTAACTGGGTGGTAGCTGTAGGAAGGTAGCTGGAGGAGATGGGTAACTGGGGGCATGCCTTTGGGGTTTGTACTTTGTCCCTAGTGAGCAGAGCTCTCTGTTTCCTGATTTCCATGTCCTGAGCTGCTTTCCTCCACCACACTCTTCTGCCATTATGTTCCACCTCACTTCAGGCCCAGAGCAATGGAGTTGGCTATCTATAGACTGAGACCTCTGAAACCATGAGCCCCCAAATAAACTTTTCCTCCTCTAAAATTGTTCTTGTCAGGTCCTTTGATCACAGTAATGAGAAAGCTGACTAAAACACTACCATAATCAAGTTGTTTTCATTAGCTCTTCTCTGAACCTTTGTAGTAGCTCCTTATTAGTCTCCAACTCTCACTCTTTCCTCTCTCCCATCTAATATATTGACCAAGTGGTCATTTGAATACCTATATCAGATCAGGTCAGTGATTAAAAATAAACAAAATGAATTTCCACTATACCTTAGGATTTGATTCAAATTTTTAGCACATCCTTAAAGACTTTACTTAATCTGTCCCTTGCTTAATTCTCCAAACTCCTTTGGACCATGTTTTGTCTTTGCTCCTCATAATTTGGCCATATAACTTCTCCTAGAATACACGAAACCTTCCTGTGATAGTTATTTTTCTGTCACTGTGACAAAATACCTGAGAAAATCAGTTCAGAGGAGGAAAAATTTATTTTGGCTCAGTTTCAGAGGTTTCATTCCATGGTTGGCTGGCTCCATCGTTTGGGCTTGAAGTGAGGCAGAATATTATGGCAGTGGGAGTGTGTGGTGGAGGAGGTTTCTCACTTCATGGCAGCCAGCAAACAGAGAGAGGAAGATGCCAGGGACAAGATAGAGTCATGCCATGCTCACAGTGACCTTCCTTGACTGGATCCCACCTCTTACAGTTTCCACCATGTCCCAGTAGTCCATTCAGCTACTGTTTTAATCAGCATTTGTGCTGCTGTGATCAAAATACCCAACAAGAACAACTTAGAGGAGGAAAAGTTTATTTGGAGCTCATAGTTTCAGAGGCCTCAGTTCAAGACAGCCAACTCTATTGCTCCGGGCCCAAGGTGAGGCAGCACCCCACCGGGGAAGGGTCCAGCAGAGGAGAACTGCTCAGCTCAAGCAGGATCAAGAAGCAGATGGGGGAGACAGAGGGGTGGGGTAAGGGACCACAGGGAAGATACACCCTTCCAGGGCATGTCCCCAGTGATCCCCCTCCTCCAGCCATGTCCCATCTACCCACAGTTACCACCCAGTCAATTCACCCAAACTAGGATACAGTGATTAGGTTACAGCTCTCAAAATCCAATCATTTCACCTCAGAACATTCCTTCATGATACATGATCCAATCACTTCCCACATCTGAACATTGCTGCAATGGGGACCAAGCCTTCAACACATGAGCCTTTGGGGGACATTCTAATCTAAACCATAACATTTCCCAACTCAGGATCTTTAACCAACATCTATCACCTGGCTTATTCTTGTTTATCCTTCAGGTTCAGCTTTCATATCCCTTCCTTGGAATGAACTTCCATGGTCTACAACCAAAATTATAGTCCATTGCACTTAGCTGGGTGTGGTGGCATGATCCTATAATCCCAGTGATTCAGGAGGCTGAGGCAGAAGGATGAAAAGTTTGAGGCCAGCTTCAGCAATTTGGTGAGACCCTGTGTTGAAATAAAAAAGGGCTGGGGATCATAGCTCAGTGGTAGAGTGCCTCTGGGTTAAATCCCCAGTACCAAAAATAATAATAATAATAATAATAAAATGAAATAAATAAAAATAAAAATCCATTGTATTCTATTTGTACCATGTTCCTTATATTGCCAGACTTACCACCATTTTGTATTTATTGGGTTATTGTCTGACACTCCAAATGGGTGGACATTTTCATGAGAGTAAGGAAAGCATCTGTCTTGTTCACCTGTGTATTCCCAACACCTAGCCTAGGTTCACCTAGAGGAGGTTCCCAGTCGACGTGTGTTGAATAAGTGAATAAACGAATGTATTCTATGAAGTTATCAGCTCAGAGTAGTGTAGTTATTTACTTGCTGCCACACAGCAAGCAGACGTAAATGGATAAGAACCCAGAACTACAGTTCCTAGGTGAATAGACCATTTAGGAGACTTCTGGCTAGGAGGATGGAAAAGAGAAGGGGGTATGAAGTGTGGAACATGCATGTGAGAAGATTCCAGACCTTCGATTCTCAGGGAGATGTTTGTCTGGGGGTGGGAGGGTGAGAGTGAGTAAGGCACATATTCAATATTTACATTAGTTGAAAAATAGCTTTCGTTTTCATAATACAGATTGCTCAATGACTCCCCTGGTTGGGAAAGATAACAGAAAATGTAGCACTTCTTCTCTGAGGGCAGATTCGGTTTTTTTGGTTTATCACAAGGAGACAATTTAAAAGGTGACTGGGAAACTGCACTAGGAATTTCTATCATTCTCCTGAGCAGGGCAAAGGGCTGCAGATGCAGATGGCATGCATTGTGCCAGGACCATACTCACACAGAGGAAAGTATGACTTAGTGACATGGCAACCTATGGACTGCGTGTTCCCACCTTGCAGGCTGCACGTCCTCCTTCCCCAATTGCACGTGACCCACCACCACCCCAGAGACTTCCCTTCACACACACACCTATCACTACATTACCTCTCAGTCTCCACAAGCACCCTGTGACAGCCCTCACAAGCTTCACTTCACCACACACCATCCCTAGGCCTCATAACAACTGGCAGACCCATGTCACCCCCAAAATGTCAAGAAATGGCCATTCGTGGAAAGCAAATATGGGGAGCTGGGGTTGTGGCTCAGTGGTAGAGCGCTTGCCTAGCACATGTGAGGCACTGGGTTTGATCCTCAGCACCACATAAAAATAAATAAATAAATAAATAAAGTAAATTAATTAATTAATTAAAAAGGTCTATCAACAACTGGGGAAAAAAGCAAATACAGAAGGCAGCAGTGGGAAGAGTTGGTGAGCTGCGAGGAAGACCCTTGGGCAGAGGTGACACAGCGCCAAATCAACAGCAGAGGGCGCCCGAGGACATCGTCTGGCCGCGCACATAGGGATAGGAGTTCCTGCAGGTGCCTGCCGCCTTCCTGTCTGGGTTAATTCTTTGACAGATGGTGAGCCAAGCCAGCCAGCCACTGCCTTTCTAGAAAGTAAACTACTCTTTCTTTTTAATCCGTTCTGGTTGGCATTGAGTTTACTATGCTTGCCTGTGAAAAAATTAAAAATGGCCCTATGGATACCAGTAAAATAAAGGCAAATCATCATCATCGTTATCATTAATCAGGTATGTCAGCAATAGGTGATTTTAAGAAGGAAGAAGGGTGAGTGGAGATTGAATAGTTTGCTTTTGTTCTTTTTTTGTGGGGTGTGATGTTTCAACATATTTCATTTGTCCGTTTGTTAATATATTGGGTAAAAATTGTCTTTCAGGGGAAAGGCACTTACTTTTCCAGAGTGATTTGATACATTTCTGGCAAAACACACTAACTTACTCTTCTCAAAAGATTGATGGGAAGTGAATAATAGGAACAAAAAGTTCATGTGCTAAAGAACACAGATAAGACACGAACAGGCCATTTATCAACATTTAAATCCCCATATGCCATTTGCTCTTTTCTTCTAAAATTTCACTACAAATGAGATTCATGAGGTCAAAGAATATTACAGCTGAAAGGAACCTTTGAAGTTAAACCAACTTCTTTTTATACATGTAGAACTGGAGGCCCAGAGAGGATAAATGACTTGTTGAAGGTCAAAGAGCACTTGAGTGCAGTCAGGGCTGATTTCCAGTCTGCAGTTTAAGAGGGAAAGCAGTGTTTCTCAGCCAAAGCACAATGGTGTGCATTTTAAAGATCTTGTTCTATTCCTTATGCCATGATTATTGTGAGAAAAATTCGAAGAAGTTAGTGTTTTACATTACCTAGGGTCCAAATACCACAAGATGATATTTGTTAGTATTTTTGCTGCACAGTTTTCCAGATGTTTTATGTACATGAATACTGGTAAAATTTAATTTACTAAAATGGGTTACACTACAATAGTTCTTTGTAATATGATTCCTAACAGATGCATAAAAATTCCGATGAATGGATGTACCAACTAATCAATCCCTTATTGATAGACATATAAATTTTACAAATGTTAAAAAGAACATCACAATAAACCATTCTTACTCATACATCTTTTGTTGAAGTAGTGTCTACCTACTGATCAGTGCGAATTTTTGTAGGAATGTAATGCAATGGTGTAGGCTGGGTTTGAACTCTGGTTCTGAAAATTACTGTGTGTCTTTACTTTTCTGGACTCCAATTTCCTCATCTTCAAGTGAAAGTGTCATACTACCGATTGCCTACGGATGTTGAGAGGATCTAATGAGGTAATATATGTAAATAATTGGTTAGTGCCTACCACATAGCAAATCCTAAATCAATATTATGTATTATTGTTATTGCCACAATCCATGAAGAATATTGGCTTTTCAAACAAACACCAATCTCTATTACTCTTTAAATATTTTCCATATTTTTGTTGATGCATTATAGTTGTACATAATGGTGGGATTCATTGTTACATACACATACATGCATACAACATAACAATATGTATGTAAAAATTTGACCAATACCATTCTCTATTGTAGGGGTGCCAGACTAGCTGAGATGCAGGGCAAGGGTCGTGGAGTTAAGACCCCCAGATTCCCGGAGTTGGGTGAAAGCAGGCTTGTGGTGAGCAGCCTACAAACTCATTTATTGCGGGAACAGGTATACATTTTATAAGTTTTTCACCCAATCACAATGTGCCACAGGGGATCAGACCACCAGGCTCCTGTACAGGTTCCCTTGGTAACACTAGGTCAACTTGGGGCAGTTGTTTACTTTCCTAGGTGGGAGAAGCGGAACGCTACTCCCTGCAAGTTTACACACTTGAGACATTAACTGCTGCCAGCCAAGAACTAGGATTTCTCCCAACATTCTATTACTCTTTTTTGGGGGGGGGTGGTTACCTGGGATTGAACTCAGGGGCACTCGACCACTGAGCCACATCCCAGCCCTATTTTGTATTTTATTTAGAGACAGGGTCTCACCGAGTTGCTTAGCACCTTGCTTTTGCTGAAGTGGGCTTTGAACTCTTGATCCTCCTTCCTCAGCCTCCCAAGCTGCTGGGAATATGGGCATGGTCCACCGTGCCCAACTTCTCTATTATTCTTTAAAAGAGAATAACCAGAATTTCATGAAGATGCTTTCAGGTGCAAATTTTTAGTAGCTAAATTAATATTTCCTTTTTTCTAGCTTAATTTATCCAGAGGAAACAATAAATTTAAAGTAGGTGTAAGCTGTTTAATTATTCACCATGTTCTGGTTATAATTTAATGACAGTCAAAACAAGAAGAATGTAGTATTTCATTGAAGGTTCTTAAGTAAAAATCAACTTTTTGTGATGAAGCCTTTTCTTATTCTTTCCCCTTTAGAAAATGCTCAGTGAGCCAGGTGCAGTGGCACACAACTATAATCCCAGTGACTTGGGAGGCTGAGGCAGGAGGATTGTGAATTCAAAGCCAGTCTCAGTAATTTAGTGAGGCCCTAAGAAACTCAGAGACCCTGCCTCGACATAAAATATTAAAGAAAGCTGAGGATATTGCTCAGTGGTTAAGAGCCCCTGGGTTCAATCCCTGATACAACAACAACAACAACAATGCTCAATGCACAGCTTATCCCATAAAATTAGCAAAATATCTTTGCATTTCCCCATCAAGCTTCCTAGTACCTTCAAGATATTCTCTCATGTTTCTCTTGTATCCCTGGGGCCTACCACTATTTCATATTCCTAATAGGAGCTGCTGAAAGCACAGAGGCAGAAATTGTAGCCTCTGAAACTTTGCTTTTAATCTAGGAAGATATCCATGAGTCACACTGAGATGGATTTCAGGTTCATATTCCCATCTGAAGCTTTGGAAACTAATCACTATTCGTACCAAAGCCTATATACAGTTAACCCAACTTATGTGTCACCCTTATTCTCCAAATGTTGTGAAAACAATAAGGGAATACCATCTCTTTGAAAAGGTGGGTGGAAGGTTTAGTGTTAGATGACCTATCTCAGAAGTCAGAGGTCAGTGACCAAAGTTCATAGTGACCAGAAGCTTCCCCAAATCTTGCCAGTAACTGTTCTTTTTTTCTGCTGCTCCACTGAACATTGCAGACATAGTCACTCAACAGGACTTTTGGGGTGGATATGACTACTTAAATGGGTCCTTCCTGGACACAGTTTTGGTTGATTTTGAGTACCAAACAATGGGAAGTCCTTGTCTATAACTGATGCACAGAATGACCTCCATGTGTCTTTTGCCATGGTATGCCATCCTTCCAATCAATAGTGACCAGTGACATTTTGTCATGTCTCACATCTGTTGTGGTGTCTTTGCCAACTTAGCTAAACTAGGTTTCTCAAGACTGCCTTCTTTATATAGTTCTGAGTTAAGATTGGCTAGAAGAATTTGTGCAAGGTCTGGGAGGTCAAAGTGAAGAAATGGAGAAACAGACACTTTGGGAGAGGGTGCTGGAAATGGAATCCAAGGGTGCTTTATCACTGAGCTACATTCTCAGATCTTTTTTATTTTTTGAGACAGGGTCTCTAAGTTGCCCAGGCTGGCCTTGAACTTGTGATCCTCCTGCCTCAGCCTCTGAGCTTCCATGAATACAGGCCTGCGCCATCACACTTGACTAGAAATGGACATTTATATTCTAATATTTGGTGTAGAACCGGGTGCTATTACCACTTGTATACAGTGGCACACTGGTGATGAGGGGCAGCAGTGGGGCCTGCAGTAACTACAACTTCAAGATCTCTTTCCTCAAAAGTTTTATGTACTGGGTTGGGTATAAGTGCAACTCCATGGCAAAGGACACTGCCAGCTCCTTTGCCAGGTTGGTGGTAGTAAGAGACAGATGCAGGTTCCATTAAGTCTTCATAGATTTTAACTTGTCTCCTTGGATTCAAGTGAATCCTCGCAGGTTCCAGATCATCCCCCATGTTACATACATCTCTTCTTCCCAACCATGGGCCCTAAATATAACTACAGGGACTTCAAGGCACCATCAAATACAAAGGCGCTAGCCTTCCAATGACTTCTTTCCAAGCTCCCCCAATTGCACAAGGTCTAATCCCTATAGTAATCACATTGCTTTTCACTTTCCTTCTTTGATCAACTCTACAACTGAGCTTAGGTGATTCTTATTTTACACCCAAATTTGTAATTCAGATACAGGATTATATATACTATGAAAGAATTTTTTTATGTTGCAAAAAATGTCTTGTACATGACACTCAAGTAACCATTTGTTACCCTTGCTTTCTTTTCTTTTTGATGTCAAACTTCTTTAAATAGTATTTGAAACTTTTTGTCAACTTATTTCTCTTCTCATTTTCTCTGCAATCTATTGGCTATGACTTCTGTCTTACAAAACACTCTTTCAATTCTCCAGGGACTTAAAAAAAACCACTCAATCAAGTCTCAGTACACTTTATTACTTTATTTCTTCTTTGTGGTGGTGGGGTTACTAGGGATTGAACCCAGTAGTGCTTTACCTCTGAACTATATCCCTAATCCTTTTTATTTTTTATTTTTAGGTAGGGTCTTACTAAGTTACTTAGAGCCTTGCTTAGTTGCTGAGGCTGGCTTTGAACTTGTGATCCTCCTGCCTGAGCCTCCTGAGTCACTGGGATTATGGGTGTGCCCCACCAGGCCTGGCTATTTCTTCATACTCTTAACATTGTTGCATCCTTCCTCTTTTTTGAATTTCTCTCTTCTCTTGGTTTCCATGACCTGTATTCTTTGAGATTATCTCCTATCTCTCTAGCTGTTCCCTCTCTGTCTGATTTGCCAATTTCTCTTTTCTACTCTCCACAAAGTGTACAAGTATGTTGCCCAAACTTTGTTGTCCCAAATCCAGTTCTTGGCACCCTTGAATCCTCACTCTGTCCTCCCTGCCTTTAAGATCCTTTCTACTCTCATTGATTCAACCACTATCCTTTCACACTTGCGACTTCCAAGATCTATGTATTTATCTCTGCTCTCTCTCCTGAATCCCAGGGTCATGTTACTAACAGTTCAATGACTCACACATGATTCTCAAATTCAACCTATAAAAAGGGAATGATTTGTTTTTCACAATGTCCCATGTTCCCTAACTTGGATAATGGCATTACCACTCAGACATTCACACTCAAAACTTCAGAGTTATTCAACACTTTTCCCTGTAATCAGTCTCTAAATCCTTGAATTCTCTGATTTTCCCTTTTATGAAATTCCCATTGCCAGATCACCACTCAGTTGTATTCCTATTTTACCATTGCAACAAATTCCTACTTGACTCCAAATTTTAGCTTCCACCTCTCTTCTTCCCTACCAGCTGCAGCCTGCATTAACCTTCCCAAAATATAAATGGGCTTAAATAACTTCTTTGCTCAAAATGTCTCCTGGTTCCCCTGATACACAGTTTTGTGCAACATGGTCATATTTTGATTTCTTTTTCAACCTTACTTTCAACTATACTTTAATCTCCTTTTCCTCACATGCACAGTCTATAAATCCCTGGTTGTTTCTCCATTTCTTGGATGTCCCTGCATGCTCCTGGCCTAGGGCCTTGACTCAGTCCTTTCTGCTTGAGCTATGTACTACATTGAATCCCTAATCAGCCCCCATATCCAGGCTCAGTTCTCATTCATAACTGAAAGTTATAGGTAAGAGTCTCTGAGTTAGAGATAATTTCCATCAATAACATGAGACTAACAATGCATATAATAGCTCACATGGATCAAGTGCTTACTGTTCCAGGCACTGTTAATTAATGAAAAAGATGATTAATGTCTTCCAGAATAAAAGAAGCTAAGAGATGGTTTGATCAAATTTCCTTGTTCTCCAAAAGCAGGTTTTATGACACAATGAGCCTGGTCTCTGTTTATGCACCCTTACTTTTCTATTCCAACTTGCTGGCGGAAAAGGGGCCATAGCGTTTTAAATCCAGTGAGTGGAACCACTTCATCCATCAAAGCAAGAAATGGCTTTCCTATGAGTGAGGTAGAGCCATTAAACCCTGGTTTAATTTATTTATCATGGGGATTATGACAAGGGTGGTTGTGCTGATAAAAATAGGATAAATAATGTACAGTGTCAAGCATAGGTCCCATGGTTAGAAATTAATTTCAATATTCAGAAGATTAACACATTCTGGGTATTTGAGGAAACCCAGTGTATGAAAACTGACTGCCAAGGGTGGAACATGCTAGGAGACTGAAGGAAAAGGTAGACAAATCCAGGTTAGTGAAGAATTCAATTTATTAGGAACCTACAGACAGACCCAAGTGTTGAATAACAGTAAGACAGGAGGATCCTAGAACCTCGAGGCAGAGGGAAGGGGTTTATAAACTAGAGAAAGATGGCCTGCAGCCAAGTGGAACATATCTGAGCTTTCTCAAAACAACAACAAAAGACTATTGATTTCAAAGGTCAACTAAGAAGAAGTCTGGGTGTGTCCATGGCTGGTACAAAATCTTGCCTGTTGAACTTAACTTTGCTTTTCCTATAGGAATGCATGCTGGAGTTACCTGGCAGGCAAAATGGTGGTTATGATCAAGATGGATGTTGTCATGTCAAGTTGTAAAACACTTCTTGGGGGCTGGGGATATAGCTCAGTTGGTAGAGTGCTTGCTTTGCAAGCACAAGGCCCTGGGTTCAATCCCCAACACTGCAAAAAACAAAACAAAACAAAAAACACTTCTTGGAGACCCATACAGCCCTCGACCTAGAAATATTTGACTGCTGGTACATTTGAATCCCCCCAACATGAGCTCTATTCACTAGCCTTCTTAAAATTATATATCCATAGAAATGGATCTTAAATCCTAAAATAGGAGAGTGAAAGCAAGGAGTCAGGCAGGTAGAAGAGGTCCAGAATGTCACAATTTGCAGTTTGGGAACTTCCTAAAATATTAAATATAATGTAAATCTCATAACTAGGTTTCTAAGTGGACAGTAAAGTTTAATTATGCGGTTCTTTTGTTCTGTTTTTAAACAGTTTCCAGGTATTGAGGGAAAAGCCCTGTCTGTTGTTGATCTTGAACTAAAATGCATAGTAAATGCCCAGTTCCACTTTCTTATCTAGGAATTGGTGATGTGATGAGAGTGGGATCTCCTAGCTGATCAGGAGTAGGCTGGCAGAATCTAGGGTTCCCTGCCACATTGGGCAAATATCAGCCTCTCTCAAGAATCCTGAATCTACAGCTAGAACAGGGCTAGCTGACAGTGTTCTGAACCCAGGAAGATTTGGAGAGTGGTGGAAGATTAAAGCATGCAGAACTGACAGTTGTATGCCTCTGTCTCTTCAAATCATTGTACAGAATTTTTGAGTTATAATGAATTTGAATCCAGTTGAGCTGTACTTTCCATAGCATTAATGGGTAATATGGCAGCATCCAGAATGTTAGCAACTATTGTATCTCAGTAAGACAAGTCATAACCCCCACTCTGGCCCCATGACCAAGCATCCCTTACCATACAATTTTAACTCTCAAAAGGATTTAGAGAATAAAGTGTCCTTTAATCACGGTTGAAGGAAAACTGATGTCTAAAAACTCAACATGCTCACATTGATTAGTTAATTCAGATTAAAGATGTACTATTCAAATAGGGAAATTTTAAAGGAAAAAACCATTTTCCCTCTATTCTCACAGTTAATACAATACTCAACACAGAACACTTTTGATACCAGATTCTTCAGCAGACACCAACTGGTTGCCCTGTTATTTAATTCAGTTCTGATGCTCTCTATAGAAATAGCAAAAGGTCTCATGAGTAAAAAGCTCAGTACCATGAAACTGCTCTACACTTCAGATGCCAGTCACAAGTTCTAGTTTGTCACCTAAACTTCTGATTGACAAGTTATAAATTGGGAGTTCCCACAACCCCTCCTTGAGTTCCATTAATTTGCTAGAGCAGCTCATAGGACTTAAGAAAAACAATTTACCAGTGTATTATAATTATAAAGGATACAATTACAAGGAATACTGATGAACAGCAAATGGAAGAGGTGTGAATGGCAAGGTATGGCAGCGGGGGCATGGAGATTACTTGCTTTCTTCAGGAATATCACCTTCCATGCACTTCCATGTGTTTAGTAATTGGAAGCTCATCAAATCTTGTTATTCAAGAATTTCCATACAGCTTATCCTGTAGCCTCAGCACCCTCTTTCCTGGAGGTTGGTACGTGAGGCCAAAAGTCCTAATCTTCCAATCCCATATTGCTTATTCTTTCAGGTGACCCGCCCCATCTTTGGCTATTTAAGGGCCTGAAACTAAGTTGCTCTGTTAGTATAAACTCAGGGGTGATCAAAAGGGGTTCATTATGAGTAACAAAAGATATTCTAATCACTCAGGAAACTACAAGGGTTATAGGAGTTCTGGGATGAGAATCAGGGATGAAAACCAAATGTTTCTTATTATACCACAAGGCTATTACCTTCAATATGACTTTTCATGATGCTCAGTTTCCCCCAAGACCAGGGTAACACTTATCCCTAGTAATGAGAGGGTAAAGAGCTGGACAGCTGATAGTCAGTTTTTGTGTTGCTGTGACTAAAATACATGACAAGAACAATGTAGAGGAGGAAGTTTCTTTGGAGCTCATGGTTTCAGAGGTCTCAATCCATAGATGGCCAACTCTATTGCTCTGGACCCAAGGTAAGGCAGCATATCATGGGAGAAGGGCCCAGCAGAGGAAAACTGCTCAGTTCATGCAGGAGGCATCAGAAACCAGAGGGGGACTTCAGGGAACACACATCCTTCCAGGCATGCCTTCAGTGACCCACCTCCTCCAGCTACGCCCCATATGCCCAGTTAATTCAAACTAGGATGGACTGATCAGGTTACAGCTTTCAGAGTTCAATCATTTCATATCCTGAATTAATACAGGAATTTGGGGGGATACCTCATATCCAAACCATAACATTCCTCCCCTGGCCCCTAAGTCTCATGTCCATCTCACAATGTGAAATGCATTTAGTCCATCTCCAAGAGTTCCATAGTTTTAACTTTTCTAGCATTGCCCAAGTCCAAGTCCAAAGTTTCACCTGAAACAAAAGGCAAACTCCTGGCTGTGAGTCCCTGTAAAAGTAAAAAAGAAAGTTACATATATTTTTTTTTAAGTTACATATATAGTTGCACAGAGTAAACATTCCCATCCCAAAAGGGAGGAATAGGGAACAGAAAGAAGGGATAAGGCCAAAATGAGACCAAAACCCAGCCAGGCAATCAGGTCCCATAACTCCACATACAGCATTTAGGACACTTGGCTGTGAGATGGTATTTCCAAAGGGCATGGGAAGCTCTTCCCCTTTGGTCTTGCTAGTTGCAGTGCACATGGGCTCTCTTTTGGCCTGCAGTTTTTCTTGGCAGACAGTCCACATTATTGGCATCTCTCAATTCCTGGGGTCTCCATTCCAGTTTCAGCTTCACCTTTGCAGCTTCCCTTCTTGGGAGCAGCCTACAGGACTTCTGACCCTGCTACACTTTGCCTGTCCTCCCAGGCTTTCCTTTGAAATATCCATGGAAGCTTCCATGACCCCTTATCTCCAGCATCATGTGTTCCTGCAGAACGAGCACCATATGGATGATGCCAAGGTCTCCTGCCAGCTCCCTCAATACCTGGACCCCTTGAAATCACAGTAGTAGTGGCCTCTGAGTGTCTGCATAGCTGAGTATGGTGAAACAACTTCTTAGCCCTTTCCACCCACTGCCATGCAGTCAGGGCACCCCCATGTGATCCCATCTCAAAGGAATTTTCCCTTCTATGTATTGGAGCCTGCAGTGGGTGTGGCCATATTAGTTCCTGAGATGCCCTTGAGGCATCTTTCCTATTGTCTTTGTGCAAAGTACTCAGCATCTCTTTAGAATCTATAATCTCTTCAACAATTACATCTTCCTTGGCCCTAGTTTTACATGCACTTTTCTGGTCAAACTGTAAGTTTTAAAATCCTTAAGCCCTAATTTCTGTTCCCAATTCTAACAGTACACCTGGCTAAAAGTTTTCAGCAATATACCTGCCACAGACTGACTACTGTGCTGCCTTGAGATTTTCTCCACAGATTAATTTGTCCATCTCCTTTAGATTTAGCCTCACATAAAATCTTAGGACATAGGCAAAACATAGTCAAGTTCTTTCCAAGAATATAACATGAGTGGCCTCCAGTCCAAATCTCAATAGAGTCCTCATTTCCCTCTGAAACCTCATAAGCCAGTCCATATTTCTATTGGCATTCTGGTCTTCTGAGCTCCCACCTTAGAATTGCTCACTAAGTTCCACTTGTGACATTCTAAAGCTTTTCCAGCTTGCATCACTAAACATTTCAAAGTTCCTTTTGCAACCCAGCTCCAAAAGCTTCTGAACTACATGGTCAGGTTAGACACAGCAATGACCCCATCTCTCAGTACCAATTTTTTTGTTTAAATCAACTTTTGTGTTGCTGTGACCAAAATACCTAACAAGAAAGTTTATTTTAGGCTCACAGTTTCAAAAGTCTCAGTCCACAGATAGCTGACTCAATTGCTCTGAGCCCAAGGTGAGGCAGCATATCATGGGGGAAGGTCCTAGTGGAGGAAAACTTCTCAACTTATGGTGGTGTAAAGAGGTAAGGGTAGGGGGTACAGGAAGAACAACCCTTCCAGGGCATGGCCCCAGTGATCCACCTCTTCCAGCCATGCCCTATCTATCCACAGTTACCACCCATCCATTCAAACTAGGGGGACTGGGGAGATAACTCAGTCGGTAGAGTGCTTGCCTTGCAAGCACAAGGCCCTGGGTTTGATCCCCAGCACCCCCCAAAAAAACAAACAAATAAACAAACTAGGAATGGACTGATTGGATTACAGTTCTCACAGTCCAATCATTTCACATTTCTGCATCAATACAGAAACTTCTGGGGGACTCCTCATATCCAAACTGTAACAGTCAGCTTTCAGGACTCTAACATTTATTTGTTCTGTTACAAGGCATGGTATTGACAGCAAGGACATGCACAGTGCAGTTAATTAGCTAGATTTGCATTCAAAGACCTGGAAAACATGAAATAATAGTAAAAGTGGGAGGATATAAATAAAGCCATAAGCCTAGTCCATAACTGGGCAAATAGCTCTTGCTCATTAAAGGTGACCTGAAGGAAGTGTTAACTTTCTTAAGATAGTTCAGCAATAAAGAAATAGCTTCTTCCATTATGGTTTAAAATTTCAGTAGCCTATAAAATTGCATGTTGTATTTTTCTATTAAGAAAGTATTCAATATACTAAATCAATCTTGTTCTTTCTGATGGTTTAGTTGAAGAATAAGAGGATCAAGTGGAAGAGTTGTCAGAAAGCTTCAGTTTTCCAAAATATGCCACCCACAGTCATGGGTCACTTTGTTGTCAAAATCTTGGATGAGCCCTATAATGCTATAATAGTTCCAGAACTTGATTGGAGTTGGGTTCTTCTGACACCATATCCCAGACATCCAGAATGCCCATGTTGTCCTTGTGTTATCATTTCTTTTTTTTTCCACTCAAAACTATTTCTCTCTTTTATTTAAAAATAACTCTTTCCCATTTTAACATAGTTTTTCATCAAATGTGGATAACCCTATTTACACAACATTCCAGTGACTTCTCCAGTAACTTCTTTCACTGGGACCTTTTCCCAAATCAGGCTACCTAATTCAAAATTCTGTTGAGTAAATGAAGAGATGTCATTCAGTTAGATTCAAATATACAAAACATGCCAGTGGGAAGAGAAGGTCAATCACGTGGAAATCATATTAGCAATAACTTGGAGGTAATTTTTGGTGTGTGCAGTCTACCTACACTACAAGTATAAGAATTAAGAATAGCAATATAATTGGTTGTTTGCCACCATGTAAAGATGAATATATTAGAATCCAGTTAAGATTTTCTGTATTATAACCAGGTCTTCATAATATTACAATATGACCTGCACAGTGTGTTATCATTTCTTGCTTCCTCTGCCTGTGCCTTCCTTTGCTTTGGTTCTGTTTGGCCTGGCATGGGCCCCTTTCATTGTCATTCATTTTGTAGATTCCATTTTCTAAGGTCAGCTTTTATGATAATTTTTCCTAAGTGTTTTTCTGCCAGATTCAAATGCTACATACCTCATCATCAAGAGCAATTTACCCAATGTCTGTTAGATGAATAAACAAAAAAGTCAGTTCATTTATTTTGTAAGGCACATTTTGTATTTTCAATAAAGATGTAAATTTTCTATACATTTGTGTTTTTTTGTGCCAAATGGGGTATGCATAAAAATTGCTAAGGAAAAACCATTCAAATAGAATTGCAAGGAAGCCTCATTTCATGAGATGATGTTCCTGTATCACCATCAACAGTCTCTGCCCATCTCAGGTACATACCTGCGCAAAATGGGAAAGAGAAATAACTAACAAGGGAATAGTGTGCTTCAAGATATGGCCCATCTCCATTTATGCTGAGGAGCTCAAACACAGTTCTACAGATTCTAAAGGAATCTGATAAGAAGCTACTCATAGGGATATATGGGGAGGTGGTGGCTAAATATCCATCTGGTATGTTCTCACTTCTGTTCACTACCCTTCCATTTTGTGGAGGACATAGGGGAATAGGAGCAATTCTGACCCAGAGGTCCTGTTGCTTTAAAGGAAACAGAAGAAACTCCATCAAAACCATAGTAAGTTTTTTCTTCCCTTTTCCCCCAACACCAGCCCAGCCCAGTGAAACATGTTATTACACCTACAGCCTATCTAGGGAACTGGTAATTATACATTCAGATGTATTTTGTCTTATTCAATCTCTTTGAGAGGACCCTGATGATTAAACACTAAAAGGAGCATTTTGGTTTAGTGATGCTGAAAACAAAAAGGAGATAATCCCTCAATTAATATTGCAATGATTAATCAATTGTTATAAAGAAGCTGTCAGACCTTGGCTTTCCTTATACTGTCTTCCTCATGGGAAACTTCCAGGGTAGAAAAAAACAAAAATAGAAAATGAAGTGTGATGAATACTAAGGAATTTTTAGATATGATAATGGCATGGTGGTTATGTTTTCAAAAAAGAAAGTCTATCTTGTAGAGAGATATGCTGAATTGTTTAGAAATGAAATAATACCTAGGATTAGTTTGAAAGTAATTGGGGGGGGTGTAGCAACTGCCAAAAGTTGATAACTAGGTGCTCTGTACATGGGGGATGATTACACCAGTTTCTCCTTTTATATACATTTGATTTTTTCATAATGAAAATTAAAGGGAAAAAAGACTGTCCATCTGCATTTTTCTTTGCTTTTTCCTGGCTTTCTTCTGTTTTTTTTTTTTAAATCTTTACTTGACATGTTATAATTAAGAACTATTACCCCTAAAACCTAATGTTAAATAGATTTTTGCTGTCCCATTCATTGTTATAGAGAATTGAATTCATTCAAATATTTATTGCTACTTGTCAAGAACTGTGCTAGGCAAGGAACATAGAAATTAAAATTGCACTAGATATTAGATGATATGGAGAATTATTAATTTGGTCAGTAAGTTATGGCATTTATTATTTTCAAGTAAGAAAATGTCCTTTTTTAAAAGATGCATACATAAATATTTATCATTGATGTGTGATGACATTTATAATTTACCTTGAATACCCCAGCAACAAAACAAAACAAAACAAAACATATTTGAAGCAAATATGTCACAATTCTAACAACTCAAGTGATAAATTTATGAGGTTTTTTTTTTTTTTTTTTTTTTTTGTACTTTGGATTGAACCTAGGGCACTTTACCCCTGGGCCAAACCCCACTTATTTTTTTCTTTATTTATTTTGAGACAGCGTCTCACTAAATTGATGAGTCTGTCCTTGATCCTCCTGCTTCAGCCTCCAAATAAATTGAGATTACAGGCATACACCACCATGCATGACAGGTTTATGGTATTAATTGCACTATTTTGTTTACTTTTCTGAAAAATTGAAAATTTCATAATAAAAAAGAAAAAATATGTGTATGTGGCAGAGGAGGGCAATAGTTTTCTAGGAACTGAGTGTACTGAAAGAGACAGATAGGTAAAGAAATAAATACAATTCAGAGTAACAAACGGAAGCTTGGGTGCTATGGACATACAGAGAAATCTCAAAGTTAGACTGATTTGGGGAGAGTGGTTGAGAAATGGCTGATTAGGGAAAGGTGATTCTTAAGATAGTTCTTTTAAAAATCAGTTTATTACAAAAATACTACATGGTTGAAATGAATGAGTGAAGCTAGATGCAGAAACAGACCAGCACTGTAGGCAAAGGGCCTCTCTGTACTAAGTTACAGAGTCAAGAGAAAGAACGTGGGATACTGAGGACATAGAGAGTAGTTCTCAAGCTACAGATGATGGTGCAAGAGGGGATGACAGGGCATACGTGACTAGACAGGGATCAATCAGGGTCTGAACTTTACCCTGAAGGTTAGGGAGAAGTACCAAAGGATTTTCAGTAGGGGATTGACATGCTCCGATTTGTGCTTTTAGACAGTTCATGCCGGGCATGGTGGCAGATGCCTCTAATCCCAGGGACACTGGAGGCTGAATCAGGAGGATTATAAATTTGAGACCAGCCTAAAGAATTTAGTTAAGCTCTGTCTTAAAATAAAATAAAATAAAATAAAATAAAATAAAATAAAATAAAAAGGACTGGGATGTAACTCAGTGGTAAAACACCCCTGGGTTCAATTTCCAGTACCAAAAAAAAAAAAAAAAAAAAAAAAGACAATCTGATCTTCCAGCAATGAGGAAAAAGAGTGGCAAGGGGATTAAGAATCCCAGGTACTATTAGAGGAAGAGGCACCTTTGTGTAATGTGTCAACCCCAAAGGAAGCACCTCTGGTCAATCATCAGCCAGGATAGGGCACAAAAAGTGACTTTCTTACCACTAGATTCTGATTCAGAATCAAAATCACTGTCACTATCTTCAAAATATTTGTGTTTTACATGATATCTTCTTTCTCCTTTTCTTGGACCTTCTCAATGACTAGATTTCTTCTTTTCAACTGGAGAAAATACAAGTTAAAAAAACCCTAATTTATAAAGAAGTATTTCTGAACATCAATTTTAGGGTATTTATTTGCAATTTGAGAAAAAGCCAAGTCTAATATTTAAGCATTTATAAATTTGTTTTTAACTCCTCAGTAAAAAAAATGCTCTCTATCTAAAAACTACCTTTGAACTAGATATTGAAATCATACTTTTCTTTTGCTTTTCATCCTCTACTGATGTATGTTCATCAGGGGTGACTTTAAAGAAATGGTTATAATGATTAGAAAAGTGACAAAATGAACCACAAGAGTATTAAAATATGGAATTTAAAATTTCCAGTAACAGCACTGATTGTCCACGAACCATTAAAAGCAAGCACTGGAACACTTTTGTAAAAATATAGTTCAAGGGTCTTCCACCTTCATAATAATAAAATACTTTACATTTGCACAGTCTTTTAGCATTTATGAAGTGCTATTCAAACAAAGCAGCATGGAAGATTTATATTTTCAGAAGAAATCACAATGCAAAAGCAGGGAAACAGGAACCATAATGAAAGCTGAAAGAAACTAGAGATAAAACTGAGGGAAGACTTTATGACTTTATTCCAAATGGACAAGTACATGTTATAGAGCAACAATTGTCCCGTTTCCCCAGAGCAAGAAGAACCTGACAAACTGCAATCTAAAAAAGATTTCATTCTGTTGTAGAGAATTCAAGAAATGAGTATTATTTAAATTCTAGAATAATTTAGAAAGGGATTTTTCCATATAAAATCATTTTTCCTTCGAAGATTCCATCTGTGATAATTTGGGTATTGCCCCAAAAATATTTTGAGAATCCCTTCCAACACTAATTCTATGATTTCAAGTCTTTTGAGCATTTCCCAAAGGTATTTATAAGAACGAATTTCTGATAATGCTTAATCACCTTACCACAAGTTACAGATTACCTGTCAAGCACATTGTCTCAATTCAACCTAATGTGGACCCCAGAACTAGAGTAGAGGAAGAATAAACTTTTAAAATAACTCTGAAAAGAAATAAGTAAAAAATCAAAATATTAATCTTTTGATAGTATTTGATGTAGGGAAATCAACTTAAAAAACATACTGGAATATTCATTTCAAAAAATCCCTTTGTAATACTATTATCAAGTATGAAATCTGCTATTGGGTTAGTTAAGAAAATTTCAAAATAATATAAGTGTATTTTTTGTTTTATCACCAAACCCTTCAATTAACAGGCAGTTAGCACCACACACATTAAAAAATGTAAAGAAAACAGCTGGGCCTGGTGGGGCATGCCTGTAATCCTCACTACTCGGGAGGCTAAAGCAGGAGGAATATCAGCCTCAGCAATTTAGCAAGACCCTAAACAATTTAGTGAGATCCTGTCTCAAAATAAAAGATAAAAAAAAGAACTGTGGATGTAGCCCAGTGGTAAGGTGCCCCTGGGTTCAATCCCCAGTACCAAAAAAAAAAAAAAAAAAAAAAAAAAAATTGACCAGCAACATGTTTTATTTCCCCCTCCCTCTTTCTCTCTCTCCTCCCTCTCTTCATAGTACTGGGTATTTAGCTCAGGGGTGCTCTACCCCTGACCTAATCTTCAATCCTTTTTAATTTTATTCTGAGACAGGTCTTGCTAAGTTGCTGAAGTTGGCCTAGACCTTGCAATGCCTTAGCCTCTGGAGTTGCTGTGATTATGGGCATACACCACTATGCCTGGCCTGTATTCTGTTTTTAAAACTCAAGGGGCAGAAAAAGAAAGAAAGACAGAAAATGAAAATGAAAAAGTGTGAAATGTACTGAAAATTCTTCACTTAATAAGAATTTTGAGGGCTGGGGGTGTAACTCAGTAGTAGAGTGCTCGTTCATCATGTGGAAGGCCCTGTGTTCAATTCCCAACACCAAAAACCAAAACAATAAAAATGTTGATGAGAGATTCCAAATTTAATAAATGTACTAACATACTTTAAAAATATTTTTTAAAAACTTAGTCTGGTTCAGGATTTTATTAGTCAGCTAGGGTTTTGTACCAGACTGGATAGCCTATACAACAGAAATTTATTTTCTCACCATTCTGGAGGCTATTAAGTTCAAGATCAAGGTACCATTGTGATGGGCTGACAGATCTGGCTCCAGGAGAATGTTATAGGCCAGACTATAGGGAAATGACTGGACAGACTCTATTTTGCTCTGAGACTCCATCTTATGTAGGAAATAAGTTTCTCCCATGGGAACGTCCCACCTCTGTACTCATAAACAATTGCTTAGCTTCTCCCATGGGAGCACACCACCTCTGTGTCCATCACCAGTTGCTTAGCATGACATGTTTAGCAATACAAAATGACGATTCTTATGTAATGAAAAATTGCTCTCTTTTGATTCCTATTGCTCCTAAACAATGTACCATGTGAACCGTGATTGTGTGGATGTTAGTAACCATTCTTTAGTTTGTACCTAGGTAAGGGTCGTTTTGACCCACTTCCCCCTCTGTCGATGATCTCGTGATGTTAATGTGTAATTTCGAATCACAGCAACAGACACTTATGATTGATGTGATTTTGGGTATAAGAACCCCTACAACCCTGTGGTCGGGGCTGTTCTCCCAATAGCCATTTTTTGGGGCATTGTGTGAGGCAGTCAGCCGGCTGGCTTAATAAAGACTCTCAAATTTGGACTTCTCAGTGGTGATCGGTCTGTTCTTAAGTTGCGCCTCATAACACCATCAGGGTTGGTTCCTGGCTTGTAGACAGCGGCTTTACACTGTATGGTCACATGGCCTTTCCTCTATGTGCATGAAGACAGAGATCTCTAGTGTCTCTTCCTATTCTTCTAAGGACAACATTCTTATTGGATCAGGGCTCACCTTTCTGAACTAATTTAACTTTAATTACCTCCTTAGTGGCCCTATCTCCAAATACAGTCACATTGGGAGTTAGATATTCAACATATGAATTTGGTGGGGGGGGGCATAATCATTCCTTAACAAAGATTCTTTGGGCAAAGTCCCCTTTCTTTATAAGCTCCCAGTTCTCTAATCCTCTGTCTTTCTCACTTAATCTCCTCAAAGATATAGGCAAGTAATTTGTGACTCAATGTCAGAATTTTGTTTTTTAAAATACATATTTGCAATATAATTTTATAACAATTTTATCATATGTAATTACAAATTTTAACTACATATTATTTTATAAAATAAAATTCAACAGATTCAGTAAGTCTTGGTCTCCCTTTACATTTTAAACTTTAATAAAATTTGGTATAAATAAAACTCAAAACTTAAACTTAATAATCTGATTAAACTATCAAAACCTGAGCAGCCATTTGAGAATTGCAGCCTGGAAAAACAAGAGGAGTGATGTCAGTAAGATAGCAGAATAGGAATTTGCAATGTTCTGTTGAGAACAAGGTGACATCTGTGCAGCCATGTTGTATGAACAAGCCATTTTGGGAACTGGCCCGTAAACACCCCCCCACCAGGAAAGGGCGCACAGGTGCTACCCTCAAGAGCCAATACAGGACAAACAGGACGTCCTGGGCCCCCGGGGTTTATCAAGGCTGTTAAGAGATATCTGTCCGAGAAATGGGCAGCTACCCAGGAACCTTACTTATCTATCAAGGACAGGGGGACCTAGCCCCACTCATCTCCTGCATAGTTCACCCCTTCCCTCCTCCCTCCTTCCTCCAGGACCATTCAGTTCTGGCGGGACCCAATGAGAATCACATAGATTGTCGGGACCCAATCAAAGAGGACAAATGTTTAGCTGTTCGAATGTTAACCAATAATGTACAGGTCTTTGTGTGTGAATGCTTGAAAATCTCTTTAATAGAGTGCTTTCTCACCCCTCGGGGCCGCTCCCCACTCAGCCATTGTAGTGGCCTGAGAGGCTGGTTGCAGTCCAAGCTCGAGCTCCTTGTGTGTCTTGCATTATCGTGTGTGCACTTTGACTCTCTGGGGATCGGTCAATATTGAACCCCAATAGTTCATTCACTTAAAGAAATATCCATTTGAACAACTATCCAAGCACCTTAACAGGAACTAAGGAAACCAGGCGTAAGAGAACAGCCTGTGAATGGAGCATGGAAATAAGAAAAGACACATTAAGCTTCAACGTACCTCTCAAAGCCGGTAATATTTTAATCTTTTCACTTTTAACACATAGAGTGTGTAAGGTACTTACTTTGCTACCTGACACACTCAATAATATTAGATATGAATACTTACACAGCAATAATTATAATTGTTTTACCCTTCTCCTCAAATCATCTCTTTTTTTTTCCCCACTCCAATATTTGCTCTCCTTAAAGGAAAACTGATTTCACCCACCCCTCCTTCTCCAAGGTCAAGATTGAGACTTTGCAACAAACTCAGTGGTGCATGCCTGTAATCCCAGCGGCTCAGGAGGCTGAGGCAGGAGAATCACGAATTCAGTCAGCCTCAGCAATTTAGCGAGGCTCCAAGCGACTCAGCAAGACCCCGTGTCTAAATAAAATAGAAAAAAGGGCTGGGGTTGTGGCTCAGAGGTTAAGCACCCCTGGGTTCAATCTCTGGTACTGAAGCCAGAATTGGGGACAGGCAATTAGTGTAGAAGAGGAAATGGGGGCCATGAAAGCCATCTGCCTCTGGAAGCTGGAGACTGCCCTGGGAGAATGGAAAGTCAAGGACCTGCAGAGCCTATTGATAACCAAATTTACCTGCCCTTGTCGGGGACTGCAAGCAAGGAGCTGCTAATCAATGCCCCCTGGGCCCTTGCCTGGCTGAATCACTTTGGCCCTCCCCCTGCCCCATCAGCTTCTCACTTTTTACATCTCACCTGCAAAACCAGGCCGAGTCACATAGGCAGGAAGGAAAGAGATAAGGGGGAAAGAACGGGAGAATAAAACCTATAAAAAGGGCAAGATTTGCTAAATCCAGTGGATTCCTCCTTTGGGTCCCCTTCTTCCAACCGGGAGAAGTCTGCTTTTACTTTTCTTTAATAAAGCTTACTTTCTACTCTGCGCTTGCCTCTTGCTGGGTGTGCTTCTCTGGCGTTATACTTCAACACCTGAGGAAGCAGGACTCGTCACCGCAAATGGCGGTATCAGTACCACTCCCCGCCCACCCCCCCTCCCCCGCAAAAAAAAAAAAAAAAAAGGATTGAGACCACTTAACAAGACCTTTCTCAAGGTAGCCTCATCTGCAGTTTAGCACATTTCTTTTCCTGCATTTATCCAATGATCTTGTCTCAGAGGAAAGTTTTGTTTTGTTGCAATTTAAACCCTTAATCGCAACCCTTGCCAACTCCCTACCAAGAACTTCCAATTACATAACCTGTTTTCTCAAACCAATCTGTTCATTCATTCAAACACACAATAGTTGAGCACCTACTAAGTGCCAGGCATTGCAAATTCTTTAATGAAATAAAATAGGGCTCTCCTTTCCAAGAATTTCCTCTAGTGAAGAATAAAAGTATGCTCACAATGGTAATACAAAATAGCTTTTTTTTTTTTCCCTCGGTGTTGGGAATGGAACCCAGGGCCTTGTGATTGCAAGGCAAGCACTCTACCGGCTGAGCTATCTCCCCAGCCCAACAATATGAAACAAATAAATGTTATAACTTAGGTCTTCACCCCTTGGTCATGTCCAATATCAGAGATGGAAGAGGATGGAGAAAGACGTGGGAACTCTACAAAGGGGCCCAAGGATGAATGAGAACCTAAGGGAGAAAAAGGGCGAATGAGGAAGGGACTACCATGGATATATTGAAGAAAAGGCTGAAAATGGGCGCAAGGAAGGTAGAAAGAGCGAAATGCGAACGAACAGAGGCCAGAGTTCAAAAGCAAGTGGTCTCTTCCGAGAGGGGTGCAGCCGTCTGTCCCGCCTCTGCCACAGGCAGAACTTGCCTGCAGGCTAAGCCTCAGTTTACCTTCCACCTCAGCAGCGCAAGTAGCTGCCACCAGAGGCGGAGGAGACTGAAGCGAAGAGACTGCAAGCAGAAGCAGCAGGGCTGGTTTCAGCACTACTTTCTGTTAAAGATAAGGTCTTGGCACTGTTGTATCCCTCCTCTCTCACCACTTCTAAAATCCATTCCTTATATTCTAAGGCTTTTCACTTGCTCTTTGAGAAAAGGGGATTGGCAGTCCCTGAATGCAGAAGCTAGTGTAGCTTTTACACTTAGGCATGTTATTCTTCTGTTGCACATAAAGGCACAGAACACCAACCTAAAACAAGGTCAAGCACACCAAGTGAGCAAAACACAACATAATTTTGTCTAAGTGCTGACAAAAATAAGGTCACTGTGCCACCCAAAACCAACAAACCTCTCTTGGTCAAGATAGGTGTCTGCTAGTTCACCAATTACAGCTTTTTAGCTTTTTTATTTTTTTTAATTTTCTTTTAGTTGTAGACGGACACAATACCTTTGTTTTGTTTATTTATTTTTTGACCCAGTGCCTCACACATGCTAGGCAAGTGTTCTTCCACTGAGCCACAACCCCAGCCCCACCAAGACAGCTTTAATCTCACTCTAGTCTGCCTTTGCTATAGATATGATTTATTGAAATGCTCAAGCACACAATTGTCTCTGCATCTGAGTTAAACTCCTTTTTCAAAAAAAATTTTTAATTGTAGATGAACACCATACCTTTATTTTGTTTATTTATTTTTATGTGGTGCTAAGGATCAAACCCAGTGCCTCACACATGCTAGGCAAGTGCTCTACCACTGAGCTGCAACCCCAACCCCAGAGTCAAACTCCTTCTTCCTGAGACCAGTCTTCAAATTGCCCAAATCCTCTAATAGGTTCTTCCTAAATCCTCTTACTGAGACACTCCACAGTTTCCTGTGGCGTGTGTTTGCCCTCCCTACAAAGAGTTATAAACTCAACCTGTCCACTATGGATATGGTCTTTAGTTGAAGGGCATTGACATGTTCCACTTCCTAGAATGCTCTTTCGCTTAGTTCATTTCATTCTTTGCTCACACATCATCTTTTCAGAAAGGCCAATCCCTGAACATAATATCTACACTAGCACTCTTATCATTCTCTATTCTTTTATTTTCCCCTGTTTATTTTTCATCATGGAACTTATTACTGTCTGATATAATTAAATTATATAAACACATATGTTTATTGTATGTCTCTCCTATTAAAATGCAATTTTCATGAAGACTGGAACTTCGACTTAAGAATGACTCTGTACATCCAGTGCCTAGCACAGAGTAGGTACTAAATGATATGTTTATATGTATTGAACAAATGAGTGGATGAATTTTTATTGTGTCAGGTCTTAGACATTGCGTTCTGCCATGTAGTCATAATCCTGTTGTTTGATCTTTGTTGTCCTCTGTTATGGTTTGGATATGAGGAGCCCTCTCAAAAGCTCATATGACAATGCAGTAATGTTCAGAGTGAAATTATTAAATTATGATCACCATAATCTAATCAGTGGATTAATCCATTTGTTGGATTAATAAGTTGAATTGATTAGTGGGTGGTAACTGTAGGCAGGTGGGGCATGGCTGGATGAGGTAGGTAACTGGGGGCATGCCCTTGAGGATTATATATCTTGTCCCTCTCCCTCTCCTCTCTCTTCTTGATTCCTGGTTGCCTTGCCCTTCTGCTATGATATTCTGCCTCACCTCAGACCCAGAACAATGGAGTCAGCCAACCATGAACTGAAACCATGAGCCCATAATAAATTTTACTTCTCTAACTTGTTCTTGTCAGGTATTTTGGTCACAGCAACAAAAAGCTTACTAACACATCCTTCTTTTAAATAGATAGGATCACTGTAAAATCTCCATTCTTAATTATTTGACTCATTTCTTATTTGGTTTGACTGCAAACTGCCAAGTAATTTTTCACAAATGATTCCTGGGTAGTACTTTCCCTCATTTTTTGTATGTTCGTAATAAGATGTCTATAGTTTTGGAAAGTGCATTATTGTTAGCAACTATCTTCTCCCTTTTCCCCAGAAGGAGGGTTATATATCCCTATCCGGTTGACTTTAGAAGGTTTTGAAGAAGAAAAGAGCAATTAGCAGCATTAAGCAGGTGACTTACAGAGAGATTTGTAGGATTAAACAGAACAAGGGGTAGTGATGAGAAAGCAAACATATATTTAGCATTTACTTCAGTGTAGATGCTCACTTGTTCAACATTAAGTACCATATCTACTATTTATTGGGCTAAGTGAGGCTTCACAAATTAATGCCTGAATTTGGTTCTTATGGAAGAACGGGCAGCTGGGTGCAGTGGTGCATGCCTGTAATCCCAGTGACTTGGGAGGCTGAGGCAGGAGGATCACAAATACAAAACTAGCCTCAGCAATTTAGTGAGGCCCTGAGCAACTTAGCAAGACCCTGTCTCAAAAACAAACAAACATAAAAAGGGCTGGGAATGTTGTTCAATCCCCGGTACCAAAAAAAAAAAAAAAAGCCAAAACCCCCAAAACAAACAAACAAGAAACAGGTAATTACTATACAACAGGAGGGGTGAGGTGTAGCTGTGCAGAAACAGGGGAATGACTAATCCAGGTTCAGGGTTCCAGGCACACACTTGGAAGCAGTAAGCAGCATGGCATATTCTGGAAACTGTAAGCAGTTTGACACTATACATGGTTAGTTCATTTAAACCTCAAAACAGGGCTGGGGATGCAGCTCAGTGGCAGAGCACTTGCCTAGCATGGGTGAGATCCTGGATTTGATCCCCAGCACTGTAAACAGAACAAAACGAAACAAAACAGAAAAAAACCAAACCCTCAAAACAATTCTGTGGGGAGGTATTATTTGTATTTTACAGATGGAGAATCAGGTGAAGATCTTTTTGTGTAATGACCTTACCAAATTTGTGACCCTAAATATAACTCAGAGGAAGGACTCTGGGCTGGAATGAACATCACTTTTTAATCTTTTATTGCCATCAATGAATATATATTAAGCACCCACAAGATTCTTGGCATTTCAACACAGGATAGGACAGTTATTGTACTCATGGAATTCACAATCAAGGACAAGACAAGTAAACACCAACAATGTGGTTATAAAATCTAATTGACCATAATCAACCAATTGAAAACCTTTCTAGAGTGTAAAATAATTGATACCTGCATATCCATTTGACACAGTTTCTTCTCTTTAAAATTTACTGGGTTGTTTGAAGTGGCATTAAGCTCTCAGATAAAAGGAGGGTAAAAGATGAAATAATACATTGAGAAACAGAAAACTCATGAAATTTCCCAATGATCCTGCCCCGAAGACAATTATTAAGGCCAGTCAAGTTTCTTGGACTACAAACAAAATTCCTTTCCTGATCTTCTTTCATTATAGAGAGCTTTTAAACTTCAGTTCAATTTTTTGGGGGGTTCAGTGTGAGGGGCATGGGCAGAAGAGGTTTCTTGTGCTTTAGTATTTTTAAAGAGTCTCACAGTATCTCACCTTTATTTTTAAATTGGTTTTAATTAGTTATACATGACAGTAGGATGCATTTTGACATGTCATACATAAATGAACTATAACTTCTCATTCTATAATGTAGGATCACATCGGTCATGCAGTCACATATGCACATAGGGTAATAATGTCTGTTTCACTCTACTATCCTTCCTATTTCCATACCCCCTCCCCTCCCTTCACTCCCCTCTGCCTAATCCAGAGTACCTCTATTTTTTCCTAGCCCCTGCCCCTCATTGTGAATTTGCATCCACATATCAGAGAAAACATTTGGTCTTTGGTTCTTTGGGATTGACTTATTTCATTTAGCATGATATTCTGTAGCTCCATCCATTTACCATAAGATGAACAGCTTTCACCATGCCTCAGTTGGGTCTCAACACTTTGGAAGCCCTTCCAAGAATGGGACAAGTTCATTCTGTTGGTAGCCCTGGTGATGTTAATGCTGGTGCAAAAGAAACTATATTGTGCCTTTCGATTACCGAAAGGAAATCAACAAACATGATATCAAGAGTAGCATCTACTGCCATTGTAATCTGTATTCAAAGATATATCTCATTTTAGTTTCCATTAAGCTATTGAAAGGTAAACAGATTCTAAATTTTCAATATATACTTTGTCCTATTTCCTAAGTTTTTTTTTTTTTTTTTTTTTTGCTACTAAGTTTTTGGGGAGTGTGTAACTCAGAAAAATGGTCATTAATCTGCTAACTAGTTTTCTCAAGTGCTAGGAAAATACCAATCTGTCTTAGTTTATTTTACAACAGCACACTCCTAATTCCTGTGAAATGTGTAAACAGTAAAATTTTAATTTTAAGTCCTAATACAAAAATCAATAATTCAAATAGAATAGACAGTGGAAAGAATCTGACATAACTTTCCTAAGTACAGATATGAATATAGTGAATCCCGCCCTTGTATACATCCACAAGACTGGAGCCCTAATTAGGATAAGATATATTCCATGCATGTATAATTTTATCAAAATGGACTCTACTGTCATGTATAACTAAAAAGAACCAATTAAAAAAAGGCAAATTAAAAAAAAAAAACATCTGGGGTAGCATTATTTTTATTTTTCCTGATTGGTGAGTAAAACTAGGCTGGTATTGCTTGACTGAATCTTCAAACACAATCATACCAGTCAAACTAATTAAAAAATCAATAATGCAATAATTCCACAATACAGTCTTGGAGAAGAGTTTAAGGAATTTCACATTTTTTAAGTGAAAATAAAGCTGTGTTGCACCACTTTGATGTTTTATTATTAGTGGCTTTATCGAGGAGAGTATACAATAGATTAGGAATAAATTTTCCTACTGAAGAAAATTAGATATAGTTACTTCTGTTTTCACACTAGAATATCCCAATGGACATTTTCAGCAAGATTTTTGTAGAAAGAAGCATAGGAATTCCAACTGAGAGGTAACTAGATACCCATTCAAGCTTCTGGAAACTAAACTGATCATTATTGTCCTATGCATTTTTTTTCTTTTGCAGCACTGGGGATTGAACTCAGGGCTTCACACATGTTAGGCAAGAATTTTACCACTGAGGTACATCCCCAGCACTATTCTATACAGGTCTTTAAAAAAAATAAAATGAAGGTAGTGCATGGCCTTGTGGCAGGAAAGTTACTATTTGTTTCCTGAGTTGAATATGATCAATAATCAGCCTGAAGGGAAATATTTTGCTTTCCAAACACTCATCTTGTTGTTTCATTCATAATGGTATTTAGGAGGGCATTACCAGAGGATTTTTAAAAATTACATATTTCATAACTTAATTCATTCGTTAAACAATTACTGACAGCCTAATATGTGTCAGACTGTAAAGTCCTCTGAGGATGAAATGCTATGGAAATAATAAATTGACAATGCAAATATCATTATTATTGCAATCAATATTCAGTTGGTTATTCCTTTCTCTGTGCTTCTATACCTTGTACAAATTTGTCAATGCTTGTGTGCCTGTCTACTGAGTTCTCTGAAAAGGCAGAGACCCGTTGGCTTTCCTTTTTTTTTTTTTTTGTATTCCACAAAGCCTTGCACATGCTACAGATCAAACAGGTGGTCAATAAATGTTAGTCGAAATGAAGGATTTAACATAGTGCTGCACCATTTAGCATTCGATTAAGAAGATAGTACCTGTCCAAACACTAGATTTCTTCCTTAAAAATAGTAACTGTAACTTATTTTCTTATTCTAAAACTTGTATTATCAAGAGTTGATGAATTTTATTTATTCAAATTATATTTCAAGGTGGTTTATCAAGATGGTCTATCAGGCTAATATAGAGCAGAATTCAAACTTGGAAAAGAAAGGAAACCCATATAGTCTCTAAAAGTTTTTTTTTTTTTATGTCCTATGAACTTATACTGAATTTAGATGAACGCGACTAGCACCCCTTCCACTCCCACTGCTTGTGACAGCGTTACCTGATCTTTCCCTTCCCTTTTCCCACCCTTTCGCCCTCCGGAAAGAGCTTCAAGAACTTCGCAGTCTTCCTCCGCCCCTTTGCGGAAAGAGCCGAAGGCTGAGTAGGGCGCCGAAGCGGAGTCGCGTCGAGCTCGGGGCCTTCCGGACACACTCGGACTGCGCTCGGAAGAGGAGGGCGCCTCTGACTTCAGCGCTTCGCCCCCGCGCTGTGCCCTCTGTCGGTGGCGTGGGGCAGCGGTAGCAGCCGTGGCGGCAGGAGGCGGTAGCCGCGTCGACGTCGACCAAGACTGGAGCGACGTTTAAAGAAGCAGCAGAATCGCCCGGGAGTCCGGCTTCTTGTTGTTGGAGGACTCCCACCCGTCCGCGGCCCGAGGAGGAGAAGCGGCGGCGCCAGGAAGCAGGTGAGGACCCGGCCCCAATCTGGGAGGGGGCGAAGGAGCGCGCCTGCCTCCTTGGTCCCTGGGCCGCGCCTGCGTTTGCGTTCGCCTCACTTGAACCAGGAAGCGGCGGAGTCTGAGGCTCCGCTTCTCCGGCTTTCTTTGTGTGGGCCGGGGAGCGAAGGAGGGGAAGAACCCGGAGGGCCGCGGCGCGGTCCGTTTCGCCGTCAGGGGCTGAAGGGCTGCCGGTGCCCTGGGTAGGCCCCGGGGCGTGGGGACCCCACCACAGAAACCCACTTGGCTTTACCTCGCCCCGCTGCCTTCCTTTTGGGGCCTCCTTTTCTCCGCCTACCCCCTACTTTGATTTGGAGCTTTCCTGCCTGGCCCATCCTCCCCTTCCGTCCCCTTCCCGGGGCATAACAATGCCGCCCGCTTCGCCTCGCCCCCCCACCCCAACACCGCACCCTACTGTTCGCCACCTTCTACTTTCCCCGGCACCCCTATTCCTCTCTCCCTCGCTTCGCCGTCTGTACCTCCATCTCTCTGTATTTGCAAGAAGCTGGGTTCCCACGTGAAATGGGGTTAAAAAACCTCGGTTGCAGCTGGAAGGGTGCAAATGGAGAAGAGGGAGGCGGAGGAACGGAGATGGGGGTTCAGCTGCTGCAGGGAGCCGCGTGTCGGTTTGTTTCACTCCCTCGCGGATGGCTTTTCTCTTTTCCACCTTCACCAACCCCGCTGAACCTGCCCTCGGTCAAGGATTTGTCACACAATGATGTGGAATGGCTTTTCTACAGTCAGGTTGCAAATCTTGGGGGAGGAAGGGTGCAGACCAACTTGTGTTGACCTGGGCCCACCCTGATGGGCAGGAGGGGGCCACAAATCAAATGAAACCCAGTCCCAGTGTCACCTAGACACGTACATTTGACGCATTCCCACCCTGGGAAAATCTGTTTGCAAACGACACAAATCGTGGGACTATATTCAGACAACCTGTCTCTCCGCTTAAAAGTGACTTCTGTTGAAATCCCCATATTTTGGAATCTCTGGTTGTTGGCACGTTGTCCAAAGGTCACCCTTTCCGATGAATGCCTTTGGTAACCTAGAATTCCTTGTTACAGTTAACCATGCAACACCTAGCAGATGATGTTTTATATCCTTGATTTTTAAGCTTTTTGTCTATTTTTTTTTGTTCTTAAGCTATAATTTTAAAAAATTTATTTGAGATGTTCTGCCTTTAATGTGTGTTAACTGTGATAGTGATACTCTTGGGTAACTTCAAAGGGAAAGAATATTAACAATAAAAATGTCTTTACTAAAGGTATTTATCAAGTGATGGCTAATATATAATATCCCCATACACGTGTGGGTGTGGGTAGATAGATAGATAGGCATTGGGATTTTTTTTTACAGCTTTGGCATTGTTGTTACTGGAGATATCTCTGTGAAGTACAAGAAAAGGTGCTTTGGAGGTGGTACACAGCAGTGTGATTTAATGGCATGCCCCACACTCTAGAGTCTCCTCTGATCCAGTAAGTTTTTTGCTAACTCATTTGACAAGAAAAAAGTTTTCATACCAGTACACAATTTTTTTGGAGTACTGGGAATTGGACCCGGGAACAATCTACCACTGAGCCACATCACCAACCCTTTATTTATTTATTTATTTATTTATTTATTTATTTATTTATTTATTTATTTATTATTTTGAGAGGTCTTGCTGAGTTGCTGAGGGTCTTGTTAAATTACTAAGGCTGGCCTTCAACTTGCCATCCTCCTGCCTCAGCATCCTGAGTCACTGGGATTATATGTGTGCACCACTGTGCCTGGCCAGTGAACATAAATTCTTTTTTTTTTTCCACAGTACAGGGCCTTGTGCCTGCTAGGCAAACACTCTACCACTGAGCCACACCCCTAGCCTGTTTCCTTTTTTTTTTTTTTTGTGGTGCTGGGGATCAAACCCAGGGTCTTGCGCTTGCAAGGCAAGCACTCTACTGACTGAGCTATCTCCCCAGCCCTGTTTCCTTTTATTTTATTTTGAGACAGGGTCTTGCTAAGTTGCCCAGACTGGCCTTGAACCTGCAATCCTCCTATCTCAGCCTCTTGAGTAGCTGGGATTACAGGTGTTTGCCATTGTGCCTGACCAGTGCACACAATTAACCAACAAAGTGAAATGTTTCAGCTTTTCATACAAATAAGCATTAAAAATTGATATGCTTTCCTTTTACATTTTCTGTTTTTTTCACCATAGCATTTGTTAATGGTCTTAACTTAGCACTGTTTTTAACATTCCACTTCTGGAGACTGTAAAGGTAGAGAGGTGAGGGGGATTGACAAGGAGATGTAAAAAGAGGAAGGGACAAAAAAGTATTTAATAGTTCATCAAGATGAGGCACCCCAATTTAAGAACAAAAAAGTAATTGAAAGTTGTGAGATAATAATTGTCAGCATTCGCATGTGTCCTTAGCTGCAGAGAGGAACTTTTTAATATAATCTCAAAAATAGTTAAAATTTAGGAATAGTATTTATTTCAGACTCAGTATTGAACATTGACATTTAAATCATTCATTTACAGATGAAATAATTATGCATTTATGGTGAAGATTTTCCTTAAAACAATTTTAAGAGAGCCAAATTAACTCTTGCCAGGTATGGTGGCACACACCTGTAATCCCAGCACTTGCAAGGCTGAGGCAGGATCATATGTTCTAGGTGAGCCTCCATGACTTAGTGAAACTGTCTCAAAATTTAATTAAAATGGGAGCTGGGAGCTGGGGATGTATGTTGCCCGGTGGTAGAGAGCCTCTGGCTTCAATCCCCAGTGCTCTTAACAAACAGAAAAGAAAACAAAAACCCCTCTTAGCTCTTCTTGAGGAGGAAACACCAAATTGGGACTAAGTAAATGAATTCTAATCTTTAAAAAACATTTAGTGGAGATGCCTGAATCAGATTCAAAGAAAGGTGACTATGGAGATTACTGTTCCAGTCTGTCTGGCAACTTAAAACTTGCTTGACTCTTTTCAGAAGGAAGTGATGAGATTTGATACATGGTCCAAAAGCCAGTCTGTATGAACAATTTATGAAAAAGCCAAAAAGTTATGCCAAACTTCAGTTAAAACTTGAATAAACTATTAATGATTCTGTGGCTTAAATACTGACTGATAAAAGTACTTTTGTTTTTTCTCCTTAATCTTCCCGTCCCCTCCCTCCCTTTCTCTTATAGGCATGGAGAGTAGAAAACTGATTTCTGCTACAGACATTCAGTACTCTGGCAGTCTGCTGAACTCCTTGAATGAGCAACGAGGCCATGGACTCTTTTGTGATGTTACTGTTATTGTGGAAGACCGAAAATTCCGGGCCCACAGGAATATTCTTTCAGCTTCTAGTACATACTTCCATCAGCTCTTCTCAGTTGCTGGGCAAGTTGTTGAACTGAGCTTTATAAGAGCAGAGATCTTTGCAGAAATCCTCAATTATATCTATAGTTCTAAAATTGTCCGAGTTAGAGCAGATTTACTTGATGAGTTAATTAAATCAGGGCAGTTATTAGGAGTGAAATTTATAGCAGAGCTTGGTGTCCCACTATCACAGGTTAAAAGCATCTCAGGTACACCTCAGGATGGTAATGCTGAAACCTTGCCTCCTGATTCTAGTGACAAAAACCTTGTAATACAAAAATCAAAAGATGAAACCCAAGATAATGGGGCGACTATAATGCCTATTATAACAGAGTCATTTTCGTTATCTGCTGAAGATTATGAAACGAAAAAGATCATTGTTACTGATTCAGATGATGATGATGATGATGATGTCATTTTCTGCTCTGAGATTTTGCCTGCAAAGGAGACTTTGCCAAGTAACAATGCAGTGACACAGGTCCAGCCTAACCCAGGCCCTGTTGCTATTTCAGATGTTGCACCTTGTGCTAGCAATAACTCTCCCCCTTTAACAAATATCACACCTACTCAGAAACTTCCTATTCCTGTGAATCAGGCAACTCTGAGCCAGACACAAGGAAGTGAAAAGTTGCTGGTATCTTCGGCTCCAACACATCTGACTCCCAACATTATTTTGTTAAATCAGGCACCACTTACTACACCACCAAATGTCAGTTCTTCACTTCCAAATCATATGTCTTCTTCAATCAATTTACTTATGCAGAATCAGCAGACACCAAATAGTGCTGTTTTAACAGGAAACAAAGCCAGTGAAGAGGAGGAGGAGGAAATTATAGATGATGATGATGACACTATTAGCTCCAGTCCAGACTCGGCAGTCAGTAATACATCTTTGGTCCCACAGGCTGATACCTCCCAAAATACCACTTTTGATGGATCATTGATACAGAAGATGCAGATTCCTACACTTCTGCAAGAACCACTTTCCAATTCTTTAAAAATTTCAGATATAATTACTAGAAACACTAATGATCCAGGTTTAGGATCAAAACACCTAATGGAGGGTCAGAAGATCATTACTTTAGACACAGCTACTGAAATTGAAGGCTTGTCGACTGGTTGCAAGGTTTATGCAAATATTGGTGAAGATACTTATGACATAGTGATCCCTGTCAAAGATGACCCTGACGAAGGGGAGGCCAGACTTGAGAATGAGATACCAAAAACGTCTGGCAATGAGTCAGCAAGCAAACGTATGAAAGTAAAACATGATGATCACTATGAGTTAATAGTAGATGGAAGGGTCTATTATATCTGCATTGTATGCAAAAGGTCATATGTCTGTCTGACAAGCTTGCGAAGACATTTTAACATTCATTCTTGGGAGAAGAAGTATCCATGCCGTTACTGCGAGAAGGTATTTCCTCTCGCAGAATATCGCACAAAGCATGAAATTCATCACACAGGGGAGCGAAGGTATCAATGTTTGGCATGTGGCAAATCTTTCATCAACTATCAGTTTATGTCTTCACATATAAAGTCAGTTCATAGTCAAGATCCTTCTGGGGACTCGAAGCTTTACCGTTTACATCCATGCAAATCTTTACAGATCAGACAATATGCATACCTTTCTGATAGGTCAAGCACTGTGCCTGTAATGAAGGATGATGGTATTGGGTATAAGGTTGATGCTGGAAAGGAACCTCCAGTAGGGACCACATCTACTCAGAACAAGCCAATGACCTGGGAAGATATCTTTATTCAGCAGGAAAATGATTCAATTTTTAAACAGAATGTAACAGATGGTAGTACCGAGTTTGAATTTATAATACCAGAATCTTACTGAACTCCTTTGAAATATCAGGAAGTTTTGGTTTGGATTAAGGGGCAGGGATTTCAGAAGACCTGTAAAACCAATTAAGGTGAAAACAAGTTAATCTGATCTGCCATATCATCTGAAAGTAGTCTAGTTGGATTATTGTTGATGGTTTTTAGAAGCAATTTTTTCTTAAAGTTTGAGTAGAGGTTGAGAAGTCCCCCCTCCCAGTATGTTTATATAGTTAGCTTTCAGCTCATTTAAAAGAGGCAAAAATAAAAAAGCTCGGAGAGATAGTTTTCTGACTAGAATTTGAAGCAGTCTGAATGTTTTTTGAAAATAACTGGAGTTACTAGCTACCCTAGTACATCATACAACTTTCCCTTTCCATGTTAGCACTTTACTGCTGAATTCTCAGTTTTCTTAACATTGAGACTATAAATGTGTGTTGTCTTGTATATGACATAAAAAAACTTCTGAAATTGTGGTCTAGAATATTTCAGAATAAGTCTCCACTTGATTGTGTATTCTGCTAGTCCAAATGGATAGCAACCTCCTGCCTCCCCTCATGAAAATAGCCATGCAGAGAAGTCTTGTATGAAGATTGAGTTAGTTTTAGTTAATTAGAATTAATCCTTGCCTTTATTGCCATAGTCTGTAAAAGATTTTGGTGGCTAGGCCACTCTCTACCTTTGCAATGTGATCTGTGTAGGCAAAAAACTAGTGGAAAGACAAATCTTCATAATGCAGACAGGAGATGAAAAGTTCTGTCGCACTTATTTTTAATCCTCTGCTCTTACATGATAAGAAAGAGAATGGAATCAAGTGGAGATTTCCTTTTTGTTTGATATGGTTAAAAATATTCCCATGAAATGTTAGAAATTTTGAATCTGAAAGCCACCAAATGAATCTTTATACATAATCTAATTATGTATAAATCTTTGTAAATGATAGATTTCATAGATGAGACTCATATTTTGGGCGGAGGCTATTGGCATATATTTTTAAATATTCATATTTCTTAGATCTCTATAGGAAGTTTTCATTTGGAATAGCTGAAGCTGTGATCTAGTATTTTTCTTTCGGCAAGATCTTTTACTTTTTTACCCCTTCTAAAGTAAGTTCCATTCCATCTGCAAATTACCACAACATGGCAATTGGAAACTACAAATGGAATGGTATATAGGCTAGTCAATTCCCATTTATCTTGACAACAATAAATACCAGCTTTCTTCCTTTTAAAATGACATATTTAAATAGTTAGAAAATAAAGTTAAAACTTAAGCGCTAGTACTAAAAGGAAGTGGGTTGGCACAAATATATAGTCTAGCATTTATAACAGAATTAACTTGTTGAACTGTAAATGGTTTTTTGCAAAGAAAAAAATAATAGATAACTGAAAAAGATTGTTGTGCATAGTTATTAGTCATTCATAACCTTGCTTAAGTATTTCTTAGTTCAACATAGATATTTTCTTTCTCCTTACCACGTATTTTTAAAAATAGTCTATTTCTTGACTTTGAACTTAAAGCTTTAATCACAACTTCTCACATATACATCATTCAGTGTATCTTAAGTTGGTAGCTGAGGGTACTGGGCATCAAGATTTGCAATAATACAAGGAAAAGGAAAAATAATCCTTTGTTTACCAAGGGGTGGAGTGATGTGCATTTGTCTGTTTTCTGAGTCTAGACCTTCAAACCATTTTATCAACTAAACCTTAGAAAATTTGAAATCATAACTTAAGACTCTGATCTCTGAAATCACAATATCTGTTTCCTTTCTGTGTAGATACTGATAACATTACTTTCTGACTATAAAATGTTCTCAGTGGAAATTTGTTTGAATTTCATTAATGTTATTTCAGCAGTTAATAATGACTTCTGCCATTGTAAATGATACTGATGCCAGCAGAGCTTCCAGATCTTTCAGACTCAACTGTAGATAAATTAGTTTGTCATAATAAAACTTGGTAATTTCTGCAAGCCTATTGCGACAAACCAGGAATTAATTCTATAATTGAAAACTTATCAATTCTGCATAATATTGGCATAATTATTTGCTGCTGCTGTGCTAATTCTGAATATGAAAATTTAAAAATCTGTGCCTACTAAAGGTATCTTCTGGAGTTTGTTGGGAGGAGGAAAACTGGAAAATTAAATTGCAATTTTGCCAGAAGACTCTTACTTGCATGTGTCTCAGGGTCTTCAGTTTTTCTAGAAGTTTCCATATTCAAAGTTCAAGAGTTCATGTGGAATACACCTTTTGGACAAAAACTCTTCACTCCCAGTCTTTACTGTATTGGAAATTTGTAGCAAGCTGCTGTTTAAAACTTACCATGGGGTTTTTCTATTTTATACTTAGCTTTATGGCCATTGAACTTCCTTTATTCTTTCAGGTGGGCTTCAAATTTGCTCTAAAGTGAAATTACCTGTAAATATTCTGGACAGTAACTATTTGAAGTAGTAAATTTGTTACTCAAAATGTTCAGACTAAACAGAGGTTTTAAAATGCTATAATAGTCTTGCGGGATTAAACAATATTTTAATTGATTATTATCATTTGGGTGGTAATGATCCCCCATCTACAACCACTATGAGGGAATAATGCCACATTTTTCAACTGTACTAAGAAGATAAAACAAATGGTAAACATTGATCAAGGTATTTTGTATTGTCAAGGCATGCATATTCTAAAGAATTAAGTGCTAATTCAACAGCACTGGCTTCCTCACCTCTGTCAATCATAATGAAACCTTGTTCATTTCCCCTAATACTGTAATGTTCCTACTTGTACAATCTTCCCTATCATGACTTTAAGTTCTACTTTTCATTAACCATTACCTGATATTAGTTCATAGAGCTTCTTATGGCAAAATAAAATGTTTTAATTCTAACTTTTGAGTGCATTTCTTATAAATTATATTTCAGAAATTATATAGGAGTTTATATTTGATTGTTTTCAGTTTTTGTAGCAGGGGAGTGGAGCTGTGTTTCTGATGACAGCATGGCAAAATATCCCATTAGATTTTTTTTTTGTTACCAGGGATTGAACCCAGAGGGGCTTAAACACTGAATCAGCCCTCTTATAATTTTTTTTTAAATTTTGAGACAGTGTCTCACTGAGTTGCTTAGGGCCTCCCTAAGTTGATGAGGCTGGCTTTGAACTCATGATCCTGCCTCAGGCTCCCAAGTTGCTGGGATTACAACTGTGTGCCACCACTCCCAGCCCCATTAGATTTTATGTATTGGTTAATCATGTGTCATTGTTTCTTGACCCATAATAGTCAAAATGAGTCACTTGAGAGCATCTGCTAAACTTTTGTAGATACTGTAAGGACACCTGTAAGTGGATAAGGAGAAGGATAGTTTTATTAATTTGAATCATCACAAAAGCAGTCTGGGTTTCCAACATGGCAGTGATACAGATTTTAAGCAACATCCAGTTTATACAGGTTCTGGATTAATATTTAATGTTTCATGCCCCGTTCAATACTTTAAAGCAGAATTAGGAATAAAGCAGTAAATATTACAAAATGCAGTCAGGGTACATATTGGAAATACAAATTCCTTCATTACAGCAAATGTTTTGCAAAAGAGTAAAGCAGCAAATATTTTTCTAAGGTAACATGCACTTTATATAATTCAATGTAATAAAAAAGAAGCTGCTGAAATTAAGTGTTACAAAATCTATACTGTTTCAAGTTATTTTGTAAAGTAAGAAAAATACATAGAAATGAGTCATAGAATCTTAACACTTTAAGAAATGTAGGATATACTGTGTAATGGTGCCTTTAAAAATATACACATTCACTAAAGCAAAAGGTAAAGTGTAAATGGCAAAAAATTCATTTGAGTATTACAAGTTGATGTTTGTGTAGTAAGTCAATTGGTTACTAGTCCCTTTTTGAAATCCAATAGAACTTTAATATGCTCAGAGCTGTAAAAAGTAATAGTGATTTTGTATAACGCATACAGATTATAGATTTTCAGAATTGAAATCTGGATAAGACATTCATGATGCTGAAAGTTAAATGATATTTTGCAAACATTTACTGTGAACAATGAGTGCACTAGTTGTGCCTTGATGATTCTTGATGGTTGGGTGTCTACAAGGTAGATGGGAGCACCAGCATTTGTCTGCTACCTCTAATCCATCAAGTTGGGAGGTAGCAAAATTGGCTGGAAAATTTTCCAGTATGTGTTTCGTGTTTGCAGAACTGTCTAATTAGGTACCCTCCTGTAGCCCCTGTATTTTTACATTATACAAGTGTAGGATTAGCAATCTTTCTTTAAACCAATCAATTCTCGGGTTAACATAAGATCCTAATGAAAGTGTTCATTCTGAAGTGAAGGCATGGGTGCCAAAGTGTCTTAAACTCATCAGGTTGACGGTTTAAAGCTATGTATAATTAAAATAACTGTACAAATACCACAATGTGCCAGATGGATTTTAAATCTACCGTAACACTTAAGAATTTGTCAAGTTGGCTACATTTGAGGTTTTGCAGACTTAAAGCGGCATTGTAACACTTTCATAATCTTGAATGCTGTCATGACTGGTCTCAATGGAAAAAGGACCAATAAGAGCAGTGGCATTAAAATACAGATGATTCTTTTAGGGTGGGGTGCAGGATACGTGCGGTTTGCTGGGGTTGAAGCACAATATTTGAAGATTAAATAGTCACAAAGATTAGTTAACGATTCATATCGCGACCCAACCTAATCTAGCATTTTTAAACTCTTAATTTCAACTGTAAGATTTGTATCTCCTGTAGCAAATGCATTTTGCAGTGATGCAACATGTAGTAGAACCACAGTCTCCTAAATTATCAGATGTATTACTGAGATCTACTTAAAACAGCTTACATGTTGCTCTGTATTTCAGTGCTTCCAGATCAATCCTGTTTCCCATTACTTGAGACGAGGGAATATTGCACTTTTCCCTTTAGGAGGTACCAATAACAAGCTGAGCTGAATGATCACAACAGCCATTTTTACAATACAGAGAAGAAAGGAGTAAGATATGGGCAGCTTTTTTCAACATCCAGATGAGCAAACAAAATCTGAGCCAGAACTCTCTGTATTGGAACTACCGTGTGGCCCCAACAGCTGGGAAATTTTCCTTAAGGACTGTGACATTAGTAATAGGGAAAGATAGGGCCTATAAGCTGGGCGCTTCAACCAAGGTGCTAGGGTGGCAATCTGCCAAGAGCCTGAGGACAACACTCCTTTACATAAAGTGAAACAGATGGCAACCATGCTTTTGCTGAATACAGAGGTGGAGCATAGGGTAATGCAGGTCCAAACACGACAAGCTTCTTGCTGGGTTGGCTCCCCAGCCTTGCTTAAAAGTGTGAGCTGCTCTTCTTGGGAGTGCTGGGTTCAGCTCAGCCACCCCTGCTCTGCACTGATAACAAATATGCTTCATCCCTATCTCTCCCTAGCTTGGCAGGCCATTGCAAAACTTTATGCGTAAGAGTCACACTTTAAATTTTGTACCCTACACACTTCCACTAAAGCAGAAATACAAAAGCCACAAAAATCTCAATAGCCAGCAGGCATTCATCTTTAGGGACTGTAGGGTGGTGGCTTTTCAAAAGGTGGATAGTAGGGTGGAGAGTAACGGGGTGGTGCACTCGAGGACCACATGTAGCTGGGCGAGGGAGAAGCAGACTGGGGCTCATCAGAGAGTCCAGAGGGAGGGGAGGATGGAAAGACACTGGAATGCTGTGTAATAAAAAGAAAACATCAGCTTAGGCGGTGAGTTTGCAATTCCCCAAATTGTCATTACTACTTAAAAATGAATATGGGGGCTGGGGTTGCGGCTCAGTTGTGGAGTGCTTGCCTGGCACGTGCGAGGCACTGGGTTTGATTCTCGGCACCATGTATAAATAAGTAAAGTAAAGGTCCATCGATAACTAAAAAATATTTTTAAAAAATGAATATGGGCCAGATTTGTTTCAGAGAGCATCTAAACCTTACAAAGTTACCAAGGAATGTGAAACAGGTGGTCCCATGTTCGCTTAGTCATTCAGGCTGTGAGCCTCACATGATCCTCTTCTCCTTACCCTTGAACTGTGCATCTAGTCGGTCACTGGATCCTGTTGCTTCTCATGTGTTTTCTCTGGAATACGCCTCTCCCTTTACTGCCTCTATAACCCAGGCCATCAATAAGTCTCACTTGAACTGTGGCAACTACATCTCAACTAGTCTTAAAAATGGTATTTGGGGCCTTAAGAACATTTAAGTTATTGGTTCCTGAGAAAGTTTTCACTCCAAGAATGTATCACAGAGAAGCAGTACAGTGGTCAGGAGCCCATCTCACGTAAAAACAAACAAAAACAAGGCCAGAGAAATTAAATGACTTTCTTGGCTCTGGAATCTTCTGACACTGGAGTCCATCGTTTTCTATTCCATCTGAACTACCACTGCATCACCCCCAAGTTCAGGGTAGGTTGGAAAGCAAAGAGTAACAAAGGCATGGTGCTGAGAATACCAATGGTAAGGAGAAGCAGGTTGCAGAGACTGAGGATTCAATTTTACTTTGTGCTGTCTATCTTTGGGAAAGGAGCAGATCCAAATTCCAAAACTATCCAGTGCACTGACAGGTTAAGAGTCATTTCCCCCTCTCTTTCCCTGGCCCACGTCCACCCTTAATCCTAATGCTCTTTGTGCTCAAGGGGAGTTGACTTGTTTTGCTCAGTGCCGTATCTCCCAGAGTTCAGAACAGTGCTTGGCAAGTAGTAGGTGCTCAATAAGTCCTGAATGAGTGAATGAATATATCTTCATGTGTATATAAGAGCTTGGTGTGCCTTTTTAAAAATAAAATCTATTTTGAAAGAATACTGCCACAGCCTGTGGGTACTGTTTTCTTGTTCCAGTGGTGGAACAAGACTGGAGTGAGGTCTGAAAACTGGAGGGAAGTTTTAGGCTCTCAGGAAAAGCAAACATAAATTGACAAATAGGATGGAAGAACTGCAAATATTATGTTGTGCCTTAGCTCTAGGAGGAGCTGGTATACATATATATATGTATATAACTATATATGTATATGTACATACATATATATGTGTATATATATTTGGTATTTATATATATATGTGTGTGTGTGTGTGTGTGTGTGTGTGTGTGTATTTTTTTCTAGGTACCGGGGTTGAACCTAGGGGCACTTAAACACTGAGCCACATCCCCAGCCCTTTTCTTTTTATTTTTATTTTGAGTTCTATAATATTTTCAGACAGGGTCTTTCTAGGTTGCTTACAACCTCACTAAGTTGCTGAGGCTGGCTTCAAACCTGTGATCCTCCTGCCTCAACCTCCAGAGCCACTGGGATTATGGGTGTGCACTATTATGCCTGGCTGATACATATTTTTAAAAGCCACTTATACCAAATTTTCTAAAGAGTTTAAATGCTATTGGGAGAAGATGTGAAGAGGTCACTGTGACTTTATGCTGCTAACCAGAATTTGAGTAGATCATGTCATTTTTCCAGGCCTATAGCAATCTAAAGTCCACCTTGACATGAGGTTTCTGGAGCCTGTGACCTGCTGCCTTATTCTTTGTATGCCCAGTCCTGACCTCTGCATTCCTGGGAATGAGGTATTCAGGTTTCTGGGTCTTACTTAAGTCACTGAAATATCTGTCCCTTAACACATAATGTTAGGACTGAGAAGAGACTGCAGCTGCAATCCTCCTTGTCCTCCTCTACTCCATTCATTATTTCACTGAGGGAAGGAATGACAGAGTCAGAACCTGGAGAGCCTTTAAAGGCAAAGCAATTTAAGGCATTGGACTCATGATAAGCCAGAAGCCTTCCTAAAACCTGAGAGGGGGAGGGGCGGGGTATGAAAGACGGTGGACTGAGGCAGACATCATTACCCTATGTACACGTATGATTACATGAATGGTGTGACTCTACATTGTGCACAACCATAGAAACGAAATGACGTACCCCATTTGTATACAATGAATCTAAATGCAGTCTGTAAAAAATAAATGAATAATTTTTAAAAACTCAGTCTTTTTCCTCCCTCCAAAAAAATACCCTTTGTTAAAACATCAGTACAGGGATGTGTCACTCAGCATCAGGGATATGTTCACAGAAATGCATCATTAGGCAATTTCATCACGTGTAAGCATCAGAGTCTATCTGTACAAACTAAGATGGCTACAATGACACTAGGTGATATAATCTTATGGGACCACTGCTATATTGCATTCTGTCATTGCTGAAACATTATGGAGTTACATGACTATATAGCGATTTCCTAATTTTCCACTCTGCATTTCCCCAAAGTCTCTCTTTCTCTTTCTTTCCTCAATTAAGAACTCTCTCCTCTTAACCAGAAAAGAAAGCAACCCCCACCCCAGGGGCAAAGAAACTGTGTCCAGGCATGTGGCACTCTGCCCTTCTAAATCCCTCTACAGGGATGGGGAGAGGCAACAGGCCAGTTTAAGGTGTTCCCAACCACAGAAGGGAGGAGCAAGTTTCCTGCAGTAGAGCTAAAGGCAGTTCTGTCCTGAGAGGCATTAAAAGGCTTCTGTGGGCAGCAGCTGCCATGGGTGGCAGTTGAACACTTTGATAATAAAAGGGGGTGGTACAACAGCCCTTGGGTTTTCACTTCTCAGTTTCATAGTTGGGTAGTATTATGGGGGAAAGGAGGGGAGGTGATTCTCACTTCCCTTTGAAGATAAAATTGGGAGTCTTAAGGATAAAATTGAAGGGTTCCTGGCAAAGCTAGGTAGCTAACTGGCTGTAGTCCACACACCCTTGGGGCTTGGTGGGGGGGTGGAGGACCACAGTGCCAGTGAGTGGTTTCCTAGCAACAGGCAAGCACCTTGGGAAAGAGCTGGCTTTGTTGCAGCTAGGGAGCTGGCCTGGCGTTTTGGTTCCTGCCTGAGAGTCTGACATTAGAGCTTTGAATCTTCACACACCATGAAGCATGAGGAGCATCTAAGCAGCCTACTGCTGGGCTTAAGTCACCTCTAGCTTTTTGAGTCCCTTCTTGGAGGCATGGATGACTTATTGTGATGGTGCTAAGAGGGACACCACCCTTCAGGAACATGCATGGTTCTCCTCTCCCACCTCTCCCACCATAGCCTGCCTCCTCTCTGCCTGATGGATGGCCCACGTTCTTCAAGATCAATATACATTTCTGTGAAGGTATGCATCTCTCTTCAGGAGCACTGTGGAGCAGTGACTCCAAAAAGAGCCCTGGAGCTGGCTGGTGACAATCACTAGCTAGAGAAACTGTGCCCTAAGGATAAAATCCAGGATTTCTTGATTTTTTACATTCCCTCTCTGTTCTGCCCTGGAGAGCAAAGGCTGGGGAGATGGAGAGAAGAGTGGCTGAAAGGAAGATGAAGCAAATGGAGGAGAGGAACAGGGGGAAAGCAAGAAAAGAAAGGAAAAACTTGGCAGGGCGAAGAAAAATGAGAAAGTTGAGTGACAGCATCAACAGCTTTCTGAGGCACTCAGCAACCTGTGCCATAAACTGCGTCCCCCAGAATTAAAGCAATTCTTTTATTAAATGGGCCCAATTTATAATGAGTCATTTTAGTGACTGAGGTGAAACATAATGTACCTGCATGTGCTTAATAAAGAGCATGAGTAGAGGTGTTTGCATTCTGCATAGGCTGGCTTTTAAACTCACACTTGCCAATTCACCAAGTGGAAGGGACCAGTCCATGGTTAATGTCAAGGAACTGGTCCAGTATGCCGAACTTGGAAGTATGACTGGGCACTTTCAGGGGTTTATATAGAGTCACACTGGGTTTAATTTCCCAGAGGAAATAGAAACTGATGCTTAATACACTATACATATATTGGACTACTTGACTAAAGCTGAAGGGTAGTGGGGAAATGAGTGGCAGGGAAATGAGCAGGGAGGTAAAAGTAGCCTCAGCTTCTGTCCTTCTTGCTATGGAGTACGGGAAGTTCATTATAAGCAAGGACACTGTGGAGTGCCATGTTTGGAAAAGTTCTGTTTCTCCATGCTCAATACTCGAAACTTCCTCAGGGCAGGTGATCGGAACCAAGTCTTTGCTCAGGTCTAACCACAAGAAACATTTCCCAAGCTCCCTAACAGGACAGCTATGCAATAAGGGCATGACTCGGAGGCATCTTTTTCCTCATCCTCCTATTGGCCTCAGAGTAAAAAGGAAATAGAAATCACCAAACCCACAGTCACAGAAACAGTTCTATTTGGAAATTACAAAAATGGGGAAGTCATTCAGAATAAAATCAAGAAGGTCAATTTTCTGGCAAGCTCTTGGGTCATTTTTCAATCAGAGAAGAGCATGGGGGAGTTCTGGACTTTTGGGGGCAAGTTTGTGTTTCTGGTGGTTTTGTCGTCAGAGCTGGTGTGCATTTGCTGACTGCTTTTCATTCATCTGAGAATATAAGCAGATGTTCCCTGACCCGTTGGCTTTCTTGGGTAAAGGGTAGTATTTCCTCCCATGAACTTATAATATGACCTTATAATATGGACCTTGGTGAACAAAAGAAAAACTCTATGCAAATACTAAGTTCTAGAGGGAGACAAATCACTTAAAAACATTTCCCTTGGAGGAAATGCAGAATGAATTTTAAAAAGACTATATGCATTTATAAATATACCACAGGGGATTTCGTTTTTATGTATACATAGAAAGAGCCAATCAAAAATAAGTAAGTAAATGAGCAAAAAGAAGATCAGTAGAGTAGAGGAAGGAGAATACCAGGAAGGAGGGGAGGAGAGAAGGGGAGGGACATGAACTGAAACTGAATTCCGTGCATACACGACTTTGTCAAGAAGAACACAACTACTATAACTCTAGTGCTCTAATAAAAATCCCTTGTGGGATGGGAGTAGGAAAGGCAGTAGAATGAATTGGACATCACTTTCCTATGTTCATACATGAATACACGATGAGCGAAACTCCACATCATGTACAACCACAAGAATGGGATCCTAATTAGGATAAATTATACTCCATGTACGTATAATATGTCAAAATACACTCTACTGTCACATACATCTAAAAAGAACAAACAGGGCTGGGGTTGTAGCTCAGTGGTAGAGCACTTGCCTAGCATGTTTTGAGATACTGGGTTAGATTCTCAGCACAGCATATCAATAAATAAAATAAAGGTCCATCAACAACAACAAAAAAATCCCCCTGAAGACCAACATCATACAACTATAAAGTATACAAAAGACAGCTTGAGTTTAAGCCAAGATTGGGAAGTTGTATAAGAAGTTTTCAAGGAGCCCCTGAACTGGGGAATGCATGAAGGGAGGGAACCCCTTTTCAGGGAAGACCAATTTAATGATTTAATAAGAATGAGTAAAGAGACCCTTTCTGAGGTCATGATTTAGGAAATCCACAGTTTAAACCAGTAAAAAGTATAAATATCTTTAAATTAACTGGGGAAAAGGTGGATAGGCACTCGGATTCACAGCTTCTTCAAAGAATCTCTCAAGTGCATCTCCAGAACTGAACAGCCCTAGATATAAATCCTTGCCCTCCACTTATCCACCTCTATCACTTTGGGGAAGTCACTTAACCTCTCCATGATTCAATCATATCTTAAAAAATGGCAATGACAAAGGTACTTTCCTCAAAGAACTAAATGACTGCATGATGACATATGTTAAATTATTAAGTACAAGGTTTGGTACATGGTAAATGCTCAATGAATAGTAACTGTTATTAAGAAGTAGAGGCTTCTAGAGTCCTTTTGGTTTCTGTTATAAACCCAGAGTGTAAATTTGTACTAGGTGGCTAAATCTGGATCCCTTCTCTGGATTAGGTACCCTGTTTCTCTAGCACTCTGAGTAATAGTTTACTTTTTAGCCACCACTGCTATCCCCTGACCCTCCCATTCCTAAGTCCCTAGGCAGATCTCCTAACTCAGGGACTGTTATTCAACCACTATATCCACAGCTCCTAGCACAGTTCCTAGCACATGGGAACACAGAGTAAGCACTGAATGAACCGCAACCCAAAGCCCAAGTCCTCACTGACACTGTCAATCTCATTTTCATTCCTGGGGTAATGTTTGAGTGACAAATGATTGATGGAGACATGGCTCTATACCCCAAAGAGGGTTTTCCTATCTTAGAGTTTCTGAGAACCATCACCAGAGATATTATTGTCCCTACTTAAGGGGTTCATTATAAAGTGTAAATTCCTAAAAATCAATGTAATTTACTTTGATATAAAAATGAAGGTGGAATAGACCCATTTGTGGCCCCCATCCCAAAATGGTTTTATTATAGGGACCCCAAGAGAATGATGATCCTCCTTGTGTAAGTCAACATACCCGAATTCTCTTAAAGGGTAACTTCCTACCTCTGTCAGTACTGCACTTATCTGTCCCTTCTTGAGCATATTTGCATTTTCCAGTCTATAACAAGCTACCCGAGTTTTCTATCTCAGTACACAGTAGACTTTAAAACAAATTCTAACGTTCGTTTTTCTAAGCTTTAATGGATACCTTCTTGTACTAGTACTGTCTTTTATAGGAGTGAACAAATCCATGTTCATACTATATGTATTATCGTTGTATTATAAAACCTTAGACCTCTCCAAACAGGATCTAAACCAAATGCAATCATACTTTACTCAACTAAATAGGGTATTTAAGTTTTAATTGTTTTGTTAAACTGAAGCTGAAACTAGGTTGCCTGAGGGCTTTGTATTGCCAAACTGGCTCTTAACTGGAAGCATCCTGCAAACAATCATGTTTTATGGCCCCTTGGGGCATTCATAGGCTCTTACTCAACAGAGGCAAATTCATTATTTCTATCTCTTAAAAGGTTTTTCTATGGTCCCTGAATTTTGAATTAACCAGGTTGTAGTGTAGCCCCACTCTTCTATGGTAGAAGGCTTAGAATTACTGCTCTGATGTGAAGGGCCCCCCAAAGCCCATGTATTGAAGACTTGGTTCCAAGCCTGTGGTGTTATTGGGATATAGTTAAAGCCTTAGGAGATGGGACCTAGTAAAGGAAGTTAGGTAACTGGGATAGTGAATGGGGATATTTGGACCCTGGCCCCTTCCTATCTCTCTCTTTGCTTCCTGGTCACCATGAGATGAACAGACCTCTTTCATCACACACTTCTGCCTTGATGTGTGGTGCTGCCACAGGCTCAAAGCAACAGGGCCAAATGGCCATGAACTGTAACTTTGAAACTGTGAGTCAAAATAAACCTTTTCTCCTCTTAAGTTGTTTATCTCAGGTGTTTTGTCATAGTGGAGTAAAGCTGATGAACACAACCACTATACATGCCTAAAGGACCACTTTGTTTGTTTCCATAAAGTGCCCAGTTCAGTGGTCTGCACACAATGAGTCCCTTTTAATTGTCTTTGTTGGTTGTTTTTCTGCACTTAGGTCTGAGCTCAAAAGGAAAAGGGAAAGTGCAAATTTGGTAACAGTATTTCTGACCTATGTGATAATACAGCACAAAAGGAGATGGGTATTGTAAAAATATTTTCTCTATGTAGTCTTAGGAAGTCTGAAAAAGGGTATAGTTCAAGATGATTTGGGACACCTGGGTCCTATCCATTTTCTTCCATCTCTGTTTCTTCCCCTCTTGTGCTACTTCCACCCGCCCATCTCTCCATCATGGCCTGCCCATGTAGCCCTTATTCTAGTCACTGGTACCCACAGGTTGCTAAAGGCAATCACGGATAGAGTCTGGCTACCTCACATATATTATGAAGACAATGGGAGGGTTCTACAAATGAATTTGGGGAAAGAACAAGATAGCCTGAGCAAGAACAAGGGAAATAGAGAGTTCTTTTTCTCTGCAAACATACCTGAAAGTCATAAGCAGAATAAGGTGGCAGGTGGGGAGGGCTATGGTAGTAGGTATTGTACGATGCCACCTGGGGACGAGCATAGTAAGAAACAGTCGGATGGGCATTTTCAACAGAACAGTTCAGTGCCGGGAGAGTAGGATTCTGTAGAAAAACACAAAATTAGAAACAACATAAGTGTTCTTCACTAGGAAAATGGTTAAATAAACTGGGGTACATCTATACCATGGAATACCATGTAGCTGTTGATAGGCAATGAGATAGACCTATATTTAGTGACAGAGAAAAATTTCCAAGGCATATTGTTGATTTTTTAAAAAAAAGTCACTGTGATACATTAATACAGAATGATTCCAGTTTATGTTTAAAAAGATTCACAGTTGTAAATGTATGCATATTTATTAATGCAAAGAAATCAATCTGGAAAGCTTCACAACAAACCATTGACTATGGTTATCTCTGAGGAGGGGAGTAATATTGGGAGGAGAATTGGGGTTCTTAACTTTCCACCACAAATGACAAAGTTTTTACAACTAGTATGCATCGGGTCATTTTCCCCCACTTTTTTTTTGGCAGTGCTGGGTATTAAACTCAGGGCTTCACACATGCTAGGCAAGCACTCTACTGCTGAGCTACATCCCCAGCCCTTCCTGCAACTTTTTAATTTGAAAATTTCAAACCTATGAAATATTGAAATTATTTATGTGATGTTTAAAAACAAGGATTTAAAAAGAAAAAGACTCAAAATGTCAAATGTTAAATAGACAAGGCTGAACAGGCTACTGCTCTTGGTGTGACAGAATGCATTCAATCACAAGAGCTTGTATAAGTTGCAAGGATTCTTGTAAATTCCAACCTTACTAAGGAGCTCTCCTGCAGACATGAAGGATATTAATTTCTCTTCAGCCCTGCATGGCTAGCAGTATACAGAAGCCAAGAAAGACCAGGCAGAGTATATTGATCCTTTTTTTTTTTTTTTTGAAAACAAAACAGCACAGAAAGAAAATTTATCATTTTTACAAGCTGATGCTATATGTAGCCCTTCAAGTTTTCAAGGGTTTAAAGCGATCATGTTCAGGATGGAGTCCCTGCTCTCCATAGGGCCACAGAATATCTAAAGGAAGTTACTACTGCTCATTAGTTCCCAAGTAGGATTGTACTTTGGACCACATGGGTCAAGATGTGGGGTAAATGATTTTTCCATCTTCCATGTCATTGACTCCTTCTTCATTCATGCGGATAATCGAGAGCTATCTGAAAAGATCAACGTGTCTTCTTTCTGGAACAAGTCTACAGCACTTTAGCAGAAAGCAGAAGCTTCCACTCAAGTAGTGAAAATATGTGGGTCGGCTTTGGCAGTGGCACAGGCAACTGTGAGGGTGTTGGCAGGGGAAACTTCCTTACAGCAAGTTTCAACACAGCTCTACTGCTCTCTTCCTTGCAGTGAGTTATTGTTTACATCTCTAGGAAGTTTGAAGAGCTGCAGACCTCAGTCATTACAATGCAGCTCACAGACAAACAGAGAAATGATTGTCAGACTCTCTAGTGTGTGAGATCTTGACCAATCCAAGGGTTGGCTTGCTTTATAGACGAACAGCACTTAGAAATGCCCTTATCTCTCCACCAGAATTCTAAGAAGAAAATTCTACCCCTGGGGGAAGTACCAGAAATCATGTTCCCTTGATCTTCAGTCCATCATAAACTCCCTCACAACTCTTACAGAATGAAACTAGCTCTTTTATCCAAATAAACTAAGCCCAACTATGGAAAGAAATCCCACAACATCAACTATATCTATAAAAGTGTGTGTTCAGTGAGGCTAAGGGTCCAAGATCATATTTGAAAAGAAACTTTTATAGAGAAAGAAACACAAGAGGAAAATGGAATGAGATGTAGAGAAAATGGACAGGACAACAAGAGAGAAAGAAGAAGAGGGAGTGAGGCGAAGGGGAACATAAAGAACAGGGCAGGTATGAGGCAAAAGAGATGGCCCCAAAGAATGGTTTGGCTCTATTTTAAATCAGTAATTCTGATTTTACAACAGATTTGGGCTCTGTCTCTATTTGTGTGCACATATAAGAGTCTCTGTGTGTGTGTATTTGTTAAAATTCTTGGGCTCAAGTTGTGAGACCCTCATTATTGATCAGCAGCATTCTGAGTTCCAGTAAAACAAAAGGTTACTAGGTAGCACAGGGAATGGTGAAAGCAATCTTGCCTACACAAAACCGAGTCAATTCTGAGACAATGATTGTGGACTTTGGAAAGACTGCTACTTTTATTCGTCATTAGTTTACTCCAAACCAGAGACATATGTTAGTAGAAAAAATGACAAGATATATTCACTTTTTAATGATTCATCTTAAGTCTGCATATCTTTAGTCAACATATACTTCATCAAACATTTTTTAATGATCCTTTTCACCTCTGGTCAGGGAATGAAGACATCCTTTTTCTTTTCAGGATTCCACAGTTCTGGAAATGGTGGCTCCTAGCAGCTTCTATTGAAGGCTGCCAGCTCACAGCCTTTGGTTTTGTTTTTACTCCCTGGAAATGACTTCCATCATCCAGCACCCCTGGACCTCCCTGTGTGACCACAGGACACTCTACTCAGGGAGAAGACACACAGTCACTAATGACCTTTGGACCTAGGCCAAGGATTTTATTTAGGCTCACCTGATTAGTGTTCTAGGGCTTTGTACCTTATGTTCTTGTTTTAGTAAAGTGATCGAAGTAATAGTCCCTCTTTGGTGGCCCCATCTTATACCCCCACTAGTGTTTACTCATGCTGTAGATCAAGTATTGTCTCCCCTGATCTTTACTTTCATCTTCCATTTTTCTCTACTGGTCCTTGACAGTGTTTTCAGGCTTGTCATTTGATAGTACTTGGTATTTCCCTCCCTCTCAACCCTTACTGTTAAAGAAGCTCCCAACAGTTGGAAACAAGTCACTTTTATTTTTTTAAATTAAAGCAACTAAACAAAAGAGGTAATGTCTGTTACAACACTTGTAGAACCAGAAAGGGCTAACCAAATGTTAGGGGCAGCAGGGATGGAGTAGAAAGAGCAAAGTCTCTGGCATCTGACAGATCTGGGCTCCAGTCCCAGTTCTGCTATTTAGCTCTGGGAAAGTGATTTGACCCTTCTTGGAACGTTTCCTCGACTGTTAAATGGGGACAGTAATACTTACCTCATGAGAGTAATAATGAAGATCAAAAAAAGTAAATGTGCAAATATACTTTTAGAAAGTTTAGGGCCACTACTGCATTTATCAGGACAGACTATCAACAAATTTATTTTTCTTCTCTAGGTCAAAGATAACACTGAAATTAACAGTTTGGAGATAAACCTCTATATCTGCAATTAAGTGATTTTTGACAAGGGGGCTAAAGAACCAAAATTGGGAAAGAACGGTTTCTTGAAAAAATGTACTGGGACAACTGAATATCTACATGCAATAGAGTGAAATTAAGCCCCTACCTCACACCAGATATAAACTGTTGGGGGCTATGCCATGCGGACTACGCCAAGATGGCGCCTGGCAGCCAGCCAGAAGTTGTTTTGATCACATTGGCGGTGAGGAAGTTGGTTAACATAGACACACTCAGGTGCTTTATTATTGGCCGTATTCAAGTGAGTCCACGCACACAACGGGTGCACAGGTGTTCCCGAGTGCTCCTGCTCGGGCCTGCTCGTTTTAACCTTTGCCGTGATAGGGCAGCTGGCTCCTCGCCTGATCTCAACTGGTGTGGCCCCGCCCTCTGCCTCCTGGAGGGAATATAAGCGGGCAGTAGGCAGAAGGCAAGAAGAAGCAGCTAGCAGTAAGAGGAAGCAGCAGCAAGCAGAAAGCAGCAGCAGTAAGCAGCAAGCAGAAGGCAGCAGGCAGAAGGCAGATGGCAGATCGTAGAGTGGAGAACTGAGAACACACCTCTAGGTCATAGATCACAGATTGCAGTATGCAGGACGCACCACTAAGAAGCACCTCAGATAGATAGCACCTAGTTCACAGGATGCGGGACACACCTCTAAGAAGAAGCAGAATTCTAAGAAGAAATAGATCTCTGATAAGCGTAGCAAGCCTGTCTTTCGCTAAAAACTTCCTCTAAAAGCAAAGTCTCTCTTCCTCTAAGCAAAGTCTCTCTTCCTCTCAAAGAAGCCTCTCTTCCTCTAAAAAAGCAAGCAAGCAAGGAAGCAATACAGAAATAGAAGTAGTTTATTTCCATTCCACCTCCAATAAATACCTGCACAATTGTTGCTGCAGGCGGTAACAAATATCCGTGGGATTGTTGCTGCGGACGGCAACAATAAACATTAAATCAAAAATCTACATGTAACTCATACATTGCTGGTGGGACTGCAAATGGGTGCAACCCCTCTGGAAAGCAGTATGGAGATTCCTCAGAAAACCTGGAATGGAACCACCATTTGACTCAGTTATTCCACTCCTTGGTCTATACCCAAAGGACTTCAAATCAGCATACTACAGAGATAACACATCAATGTTTATAGCAGCTCAACTCACAATAGCTAAGCTGTGGAACCAACCTAGGTGCCCTTCAATAGATGAATGCATAAAGAAAATATGGTACATATACACAATGGAATATTACTCAGCCATAGAGGAATGAAATGATGGCATTTGCTGGCAAATGGATGGAACTGGAGACTATCATGCTAAGTGAAATAAGTCAATCCCAAAAAACCAAAAGCCAAATGTTATCTCTGATATATGAATGTTAACACACAATAAGGGGGCAGGAGAGAGGGAAGAATAGAAGTTCACTCAATCAGACAAAGGGGAATAAAGGGATGGGAGGGAGATGGGATTAAGAAAGACAATAGAATGTACTGGACATAACTTTCCTATGTTTCTATATGAATACATGACCCATGAAACTCCACATCATGTACAACCACAAGAATGGGATCCTAATTAGGATAAGTTATACTCCATGTATGTATGACATGTCAGGATACACCACTGTCATATATATCTAAAAAAAACAAACAAAAAAAATTTTAAAAATCTACATTTAAGTGCTGAAACTGTAAAATTTTTAGAAGAAAACGTAGAGAAAATTCTTCATGCCCTTGGGTTTTGCAATGGATTCTTAAATATGACAACAAAAGCACAAGCAACAACAAAAATAGATAAAATTTTAAAACTTTTGTGCATAAAAGGATATTACTGATAAAGTGAAAAGACAGCCCATAGAATGGAAGAACATATTTTCAAATCACATATCCAATAAAGTTCTAATATCCACAATACATTAAAGAATTTTTACAACTCAACAACAAAAAAGACAAATGCTCAATTAAAAAAAATGGGCAAATAACTTAAATAGTTATTTCTCCAAAGAAGATTACAAATCGCCCACAAGCACATAAGATACCCATTGGTCATTGGGGAAAAGCAAATCAAATCTACAATGTGGTACCACTTTGCACTCACCAGAATGGCTACAATTAAGAGGAAATTATCAGTGAGGATGTGGAGAAATTGAAACCCTTATACACTGTTGGTAGGAATGTAAAATGATATAGCTGTTGAGGGAAACAGTTTGGCTGTTCCCCTAAAAGTTAAATATAAAATTACTATACAACCAAGCAATTCCAGCTCTAGGTTTATGCCAAAAAAGAACTGGAAACATGTATTCCAACAAATCCTTTTATATGAATGTTCATAACAGCACATTCCCAATAGCCAAAAGGTGGAAACAATTCAAATGTCCCACAACAGATAAAAAGAAACAAAATGTGGTATACGCATACAATGGAATCATCACTCAGTCATAAAAAGAAATGAAACACTGATATATGCTGCAAGGTAGAGGAATCCTAAAAGTTATAAGTGAACGGAGCCAGACACAGAAATTCACATAGTGTATGATTCAATTTTTATGAAATACACAGAATAGGGCTGGTTGTGGTGGCACGTGCCTGTAACCCCAGCGACTTGGGAGGCTGAAACAAGAGGGCTGCAAGTTACAGCTGTCCTGGGCAACTTAGTGAGACCCTGTCTCAACAAAATAAAAAAAAGGGTGGGAGATGTAGCTCAGTGGTAGAGTGCTTGCCTAGTATGTGTAAGGCCCTCAGTTCAATCCCTAGTACCACACACAAAAAAGAAAAGAAAAGAAAGATCCAGAATAGGTGAGGCCATAGGGACAGAAAGCAGATTAGTAGCTTCTGGAACAGGGAGTAACAGTTTAATGAATACAGGTTTCAGGTAATGAAAAGTTCTGGAACTAAACAGATGTGATGATTGCATGACATGACACTGTGAATATATTGCCACTAAACTGTACACTTCAAAGTGATTGATTTTATGTTTGTGATTTCCTCCTCCATCTTTTAAAGGGCACAATAAGGAATAATGGGTCTGAAGTTAAGGCCAAAAGCTAGGCAAAACTGTATGTCTTATAGCACCACCTTCTCAAGCCTTCCTTCTTTCCAACTTCCAGAAATTTCTTGAAGAAAAGTTGTCTTCCCCAGGCACCCTTTGCCTTCAAATTCCAACCCCTCTGTCACCATGGAAAAAGATCTTATCCAAACCTTCACACAGAGACGTTAGCAGAACAAGCTATTAACATATCTGTAGCATATTAGCCTTTTTCCTTTTTTGAATACATGCATTTTAAAAGTGGACAAAGAAAAAGAGGACAATGCCCGTTTTCCAAAAGTGGTGGAATTTTCTGCACTATTACTTTTAAAGCATAAAACTGCAGAGGGGACATCTTGCAGGAACACCACAGAGCCTACCAAGTAGCCACCACCTACTCCATTTGTGCATCATGATGGCCCTGCCACCCAGGCCTGAAAGCATTAGGAACAAATCAGGGAACTCCTACCTGTCCTGAGGTCCTAATCTCCTCAACTACCAACTACGAAGTTTCTCTTCCAGTCCTTCCACTTGCCCATTGTGGAAAGTCTCAAAGGGAATTATTTTCTCTAAAAGAAGCCTCAACCCAGAAAGATTTCCTGCAGCTCTCTCACCTAAAAGCTCCCTCAGGCCCAAACTTACAGGAAATCCTTCTCCTTCCTAGGGCACCACCTATGTTAGTGCTTCAGCTTTCTGTAGGGAGGGGAGGGGAGTGTGATTGAGAAATGTGTGCACGAGAGAGGGAAAGAAAAAAAGAGAAAGACAGACTGAAGGTGGGCAGGAAAGGATTTCTTTTGACACAGGGTCACCAGCAGGGATGCTCAGTATTTCCAGTCAGTCCAGTCCTGCTGGGGACTTGCTATTCAAACCTAGAGGTTTTTTTTTCCCCCTTATCCTACCCCTCCTTTCATTTTCCATCACCCATCCTTTTGACAGTGTGGGATCAAGTTACAAACTGCCTTTCAGGTTCCACTGCCTGGGGGAACCTGAAAAGGGGCAGAAGCAGGCATGGGCCTAAAGGCTGCCTATCTCCTTTCTGGGGACAAAGCAAACCCCTTTTAGGCACAAAATAATTCTCTAAGCACACGTGGAACATTCCTTTAAAAAAGTGGTGCTCAACCCTGGCCACAGATCAGAATCACCTGTGGAGTTTTTTTAAAAAAAATCACTGATGCCTAGGCTTCAGTTTAGACCAGTTAAATCATTAATAATCTCTGGAGAAGAGGCCCAGGCATCTGGGTTTTTCTGTTTGGGGTTTTTCTTTTTAAGCACATTGGATGATTGTAATATGAAGCCAGGTTGAGAGCTCAAAATGATCATGTCCATAATGAGAGATGAAGGCTTATCAAATTAGCAAATAAATGCTTAGAAATGCTTTAAAAGCAAAGAAGGGAGGAAACCTACCGTCACAGAGTGCATACTGTGTGCTGAATTCTGGTGTGCCTTTGCAGATACACATAAATATATGGAAAAGATTTGGAAGAGAGGAATGGGAATGTGGGTAGACTGAGGTTGAGGTTAAAGGCAAGACTGGGCAAGCATCTTAGCTGGGGGTTGGCTCTTCAAATGCAAAAGGAGCCTAGATGCTTTTTCTGGAGAAACTCCAGGGTGAAATTCCCGGAGAGGGGGAGATTGGTATTAATCTTACCTACAGCTAAAAACCTTCTTCCCTTCCTTCTCTACCAAAAGTTGTTAAGGGGAAAAGTAACCAAGCTTTCTCCTGAAAATGTCAGGGAGTGGTATGACTGAGTGTTTACATAACCTGTATGAATGGAAGAACTGAAAACATGCCACCCTACTCCCATCCCATTCCCAAGATATGCATCAAGAACACAGGTAATTCATGTTAACAAGAAATATTTGCAGACTCATGACACTGCTTCAACTTGAGATGTTTGAAGGCAGCTACACCCTTGAAACAATTGCTTCTGATTGCTCCCTTCAAAATATGGGTCTTGAGCTGGGGTTGTAGCTCAGTGGTGAAGTGCTTGCCTTGCAAGTGTGAGGCACTGGGTTTGATCCTCAGCACCACATAAAAAATAAACACAAAAATAAAGATATTGTGTCCATCTACAACTAAAAAATATACATTTAAAAAAATATGGGTCTCCATTGCCTAGCCTTGTGCTCCCTACACCCAACAGAAACCCCTGGGAAATGGAAAGTCACTTCCTTCCTTACCATGTCCTTAAAGCCTCCAAGGACCGCGGCAGTGATGATGCCCAGGAACAGGCCGACAATATTGAGGATGGTAGCAGACCAGAGCAGGTGGTAGAGGTGGATGATATCCTGGCAGCTGCTGACATCGATGTATTCATAGTACCCACCAGTGATCTCCACCCTGCTGCAAAGGGAGGAACACATTACATAGTCAGTACCCCTGGGGACAGACTATCTATCCCCCCAGGGATTTGGCTACCATGTAGCTCAGCAAAATACAAGTGGGCAGGTGGGGAGCTATTGCAAAGGACATCATAGCCATGCACTTGGGGAGCAAGACACTGTAATAAAGCAAGGTGTAATTGCTGTTTATCTAAACAATCAAACAGAAAAAACCCTCTTATCTGCCAGATAAATACTTGTAACCATCACTAACCCTATCCTGGAGAGCATTTATTGATTCTTGTTATATACAAGGTACAGGGCTAAGCATTTTAGATGTGTGAATTCATTAAATCTGTGCTTTCCAATATTTCAGCCACTAGCCACATGTGTCTATTTAAATGTAAATTAAGTCAAATTTAGAGTTCAGTTGCTCAGTCTCATTAGTCACATTTCAAATGCTCCATAGCCACATGTGGCTAGTGGTTGCTGTATTGGAGAGCACAGATTTCAGAACATTCCTATCATCACAGAAAGGTCTACTGGACAGTGCTGCAAATCCTTATGGTATTCTGTGAGGCAGGTACTGTTACTATTCCCATTTTGTGGACAAAGAACGTGAAGCACACAGAGGTTAAGGAATTTGCCCAAGTCATAAGTGGTAAAGCTGGGATCCAACTGAAACTTCAAAGACTTCAATTCTTCCCCTCTCAAAATGAAACAACAACAACAAAAGTCCCACCAAACAAACAAAACAATGTCCCAAAACCAGTTGCTGCTCTAAACCCTGAGTATCACGTCCTTGGAAAGGTTTCCCCCGCCTACTCTTTCCAAAGACACCCCATCATCCAGCCCACTCTCACTCACATTGCCTGCTATGAACCAAATTCATATGTTGAAACCCTTACATTAAGTGGGAATGTACAGTTAATGCAGGTCCTGCATGTGCAGATTCAACCAACCGCAGATTGAAATATTTTAAAATGGGGAGATGGAAGAAGATGGCTGCTGAATAAGATCCTCCTGTGATCTCTCTTCACAGACAAGTGAAGCAGTTATTCATGAACTAAACTACCAGCATAAGAGCTAAAGAAATCATGTGAGAGACCATAGTGCCTGCTTTTAGTATAACACAATTAGAAGATGCATGCAAGAATGCAGGAAGGGAAGATTTCCTGTATCATCCCTCCCTACCTCCAAGCAGCCCAGCATGGAGAGAGACACCTTCCACTTGGGGAAGGAAGAGAGAATTAAGTCTGGGCTGTGGACTTGAAACCCAGTATTAGGTACACCATGGTGAAACTCAGTGATGGGCAGAGCCCCACGACCCACTTACTGCCAAGGAAATACTCATGAATTGAGACTTTGGAACTGTGTTAGGCCAGGTGACAGAGACTACTTCCACTATCCCTCCCCTAATCACTGGAGGCACATCAGAGAGCAGAATTTCACCTTCTGGGGAATGGGGCACAAAAGCTAGTTAAAGACTTTGTCTTAGAGCCCGATGCCAGACCCACTGGGATAAGGCTAAGCACCCAATAGAAACTGAGGTCCCCTTATGCAGGCCACAGCTCACAGGCCAGAGCCCAGAGAAAGAGCTGTAGATCAGCTCTGGCATCAGGCAGAGACCTGTGTACTAGCTGGACAGACCCAAGTTTCTGTTGCATCAGTTCCAGCCTTAGAGTGGGCTTGAGGAACACCTCCCTCCTCACACGACTGTGCAGCCCTCTGTGACTGAGACTCAGGTGTGACCCAGCTTAACATAAGCCTTGGGGGCCAAAAGTCTGTTTCCAACACTCATCCCCCAACCTCAGACAACACAGCTATTGCCAGGCCAGTGCTCATAGATGGGGCTCTAGAATTGCCCTGGCACCAGGCGGAGACCTGTGCCCCAGTGGGGCATACTTATATCCCTGAGACTAGGAAGATCCTTGCAGCTATAAGACTCAGTACACCCCAACTTAGCATCACCTCAGGTGGTCAAAGTCCTGCTTTCAACTTTGCCCTAGAACTTCCTGCTAAGCTGGTAAAATCTAACACTGGGAAGATCCTAATGGCCCCATTCCCATCTCTGCTTGTGGATGGAGCCTTTGGAACAGCTCCAATGCTGGGGGAAGACACATGGCCCTAGACAACTGAAATTCTATTCCACCCAATATCACCTGTGGCTGGTTGCCACAGACAGCCCATGGAAGTGTGGACCTTGGTCCCACACCAGTGTTGTTGGTCTTGGTGGCCCATGGGTTCAAGGTGTGACACGGCTTGGTGGCTTTGGTGGCCACAGGTGTGACATAAGAGCCTGAGGCTGCTTCATCCATGGTGACTGCCTAGATCTGAGCAGAATCCTGCAGTGTCTGACCATCAGTCGATTACTCTGGATGAGGCATCTGGACCTACTCTGGCTCCAGGGAGAGGTTTGTGAGGACAGATTACTCTCTCTAGGTACTCTTCTGTTTCTTTCTGAACAATAAACCCACAGAGTATATGGGACAAACCTGGGCTTAGACTTCCCTTTAGTACTGAAACAGTGACAATGCACCAATAGTGGACCTGAAAAATCTGGACTTGGGTATAATCTAGTGTTGAAATGGTGGAAGTGACTACAGGCTCAAAAAAAAGCAGTCTGCCCTAGAATTTCTCAAAAGAGAGGCACAAAGAAACTGGATTTTGAAGACTGAAATAAATACCTGATGATGATGTAACATGCCAATGAGCATCAAGAGCTTTCAGGAAATCAGGACCTCACTTAATACTCAAAAATAAGGTGCCAGAAACTTTCCAGGCAGTAATCAGTATGGGGAAAGTCTCAAGAGAATTTTAAACGGCTGTTTTAAGGAATCTCAATGAGCTTGAAGAAAGCACAAAGAAACATTACAATACTCTAACAGAGAAACTGAGCAAAGAATGCACTCAATTAAAAATGTCAAGCAGAGGGCTGGGGATATAGCTCAGTTGGTAGAGTGCTTGCCTTGTAAGCATAAGGTCCTGGGTTCGATCCCCAGCTCCACAAAAAAAAAAAAAATGTCAAGCAGAAATTTTTTTTCTAAAAAATATTTTTAGTTGTAGATGGACAAAATATCTTTATTTTATTTATTTATTTATTTTAAATTTATTTATTTACCTTTATTTTATTTATGTGGTGCTGAGGATTGAACCCAGTGTCTCACATGCACTAGGCAATCACACTGCCACTGAGCCACAACCCCAGCCCTCAAGCAGAAATTCTTGATCTGAAAAATATATTCAGCAAAATTAAAAATGCAATGGAAGTCAACAATAGCAGGATAGATCAAACAGAAGAAAGAATTAGTGAGCTCAAAGGCAAGCTATTTGAAAATACATAGTTGAAGGAGAAAAAAGAATGAAGAGGAATGAAGAAAGCTTATGAAAAGTCTGAAGCAATAAAAAAGAGAAAATATTCAAGTTACTGGGGTTCAAGAAACACTTGAGAAGGCCAAAGGGGTAGAGAGTTTATTCAAAGAAATAATACAGGGGCTGGGATGTAGCTTAGTGGTAGAGTGCTTTCCTAGCATGCATGTGACTCTGGATAGCACTGCAAAGAAAAAAAGAAATAATAATGGCAAACTTTCCTAACCTACAAAAGAAGACAAATATCCAGCTATCCAGGTTCAAGAAGATCAAAGGTCGCCAGTCAAATTTAACTCAATCAAATCTATTCTAAGATGCCTTACAATTAAGCTCCTCTCACAGGTGAAAGAAAGGTAAAGAGAAGATTCTCAAGAATGTAAGAGAAAAAAAAAAAACAAAAACAAAAAACAAACCCAGGGGTGCCACAACTCTCCTGACAGGAGACTTCTTAGTCAAAACCTTACAGACCAGAAGAGAGTGGAGATTTTTTTCACAGTGCTGAAGGAAAAAACTGTCAACCAAGAACAATGTACTCAGTAAAGCTATCCTTCAGAAAGGAAGTAGGGTTTTATAAAAACTTTCCCAGACAAACAAAAGCTGAGAGAATATACCTCCACTAGACCTGTCTTACAAGAAATGCTAAAGGAAGTTCTTCAAACTGAAAGAGACATAAATGATTAAGAAGAAAACATCTGAATGTATAAAACTTACTGGTAAGAGTATACAAATTCAGAATGCTCTAATATTGTGAGCATGGTACGTAAGATATTCATATATTTAGCATGTAAACTAAAAATCAAAACAATTAAAAATGATGATTACATTAATATGTTAAGTAATAGACAATATAGACAGACATAAAATGGGATATCAAAAATTCGAAATGTGGGGAGGAATGAAACAAAACTGGAGAATTTTCTTATGAGCCATCTTGTTTTATTGTTCATTTATTTGATTCTGTTCTTATCCTTATGCTCATGTTAAGTTGCTATCATTTCAAAATAGCTTCTTATAATCAAAGATGTTTTTGTAAGTCTCATGATAACCACAAAGCAAAATTCTATGTAGACAAATTAAAAATAATAAGCAAGAAATCAAAACACACTACTATAGTAATTTACTTATCCACTAAGAAATACTATAAGAGAGAGAGAATAAAAGGAACTAAAACAAAACTATAAGATAAGGTACATAATGGCTATGGTAAGACCTTGCATATCAATAATTACCCTGAATACAAATGGATTAAATCTCCAATTAAAAGACACAGAGTGACTGAAAGGAAAAAAACAAGATATAACTTCATGTTGCTTATAAGAAACTCTCTTCACCTGTAAGGACACACATAGATTGAAAAGTGAAGGGATGGAATAAGATATTCCATGCAAATGGAAGCCAAAAAAAGCCATACTAACATCAGATAAAGTGGGCCTTAAATAAAAAGTTGTAAAGACAGACAAGAAGCATCATTATATAATGACAAAGGGATCCACTTGGCAAGAGGAAATATCACACACACACACACACACACACACACACACACACACACGTGCGTGTGTGCACCTAATACTGGAGCACCCAAATATACAAAACAAGTATCAATAGACCTAAAGGAAGAGAGAGACTGATGGATGGGGACTTTAACACCCTATTTTCAGCAATGGATAGATCATCCAAATAGAAGATCAACAAAGAAACAGCAGAGTTAAATTGCACCTTAAACCAAATGGACCTAATAGACATCTGTGAACATGCTACATAACAGCTGCCAAATACACATTTTTTCATCAGCATGTGGTACATTCTCCAGCATAGATTATATGATAGGTCACAAAACAAGTCTTAAGAAATTTTTAAAAATTTATTATTTTTTCTGACCATAATGCAATAAAGCCAGAAACCAATAATAAGAAGAGTTTTGGAAAATATAAAAATACATGGAAATTAAAAAATTTACTTTTGAACAACCAATGGATCGAGGAAGAAATCAAGAATGAAATTTTAAAATTTCTTGAAATAAATGAACATGGAAACACAACATACTGGAACCTATTGAATACAGCAAAAGCAGTACTAAAAGGGAAGTTCATAGCAATCAATGCCCACATCAAAAAAGTAGAAAATTCTCAGATGAACAATCTTCTACTGTATCTCAAGGAACTTAAAAACAAGAACAAACATACTAAACCCACAATTAGTAAAAGGAAAGAAATAATAAAGGTCAGAGAAGAAATAAATGAAATGTCTAGAAAAGTAGTACAAAAGATCAATGAAACAAAAAGCTGGTTCTCCCACAAGATAGACAAACCCTTGGACTGGGGTAGCTCAGTGGTAGAGCGCTTGCCTAGCATGTGTGAGCCACTGGGTTCGATTGTCAGCACTGCATATAAATAATAAAAGAAAGGTCCATTGCCAACTAAAAAAATATTTTGTAAAAAAAGATAGACCCTTCGCTAAGCTAAGAAAAGGAGAGAATACTCAAAAAAATCATAGATGAAATGGGAGGATTACAACTGACACTACAGAAATACAAAAGATCATTAGAGATTATTATGAACTATTATATACCAACAAATTTGATAATCTAGGAAAATGGACAAATTCCTAGACACATACATCTTACCAAGACAGAATTAGGAAGAAATAGTAAACCCAAAAAGACCAATAACAAACAACAAGTTTGAATCAGTAATAAAAAGCCTTCCATCAAAGAAAAGCCCAAGACCAGATGATTTCACTGCTGAATTCTACCAAAAGTTTAAAGAACTAATACCAATTCTCCTTAAATTATTCCAAAAAAATAGACAAGGAAGGGATTTTTCCAGAAACACTCTATGAGGTCAGTATTATCCTCATACCAAAACCAAACAAGGACACAATGAAATATAAAGAAAACTAAAGACCAATATCTTTGATGAACATAGACATATCTTCAACAAAATACTAGCAAGCCAAATCCAATAGAACATTAAAAAGATTATTCATGGGCTAGGGATGTAACTCTGTGGTAAAGCACTTGCCTAGTATGTGTGAGGCCCTGGGCTCAATCCCTAGCACCATACATGAAAAAAAGATTATTCACCATGATCAAGTGGGATACATCCCAGGGATGCAAGATGTTTCAATATACATGAATCAATAAACATGCTACACCAACTCAATAGAATAAAGGACGAATACCATATGGTCTTCTCAGCTGATGCAGAAATGCATTTGATAAAATCCAACATCCTTCATAATAAAAACACTGAACAAATGTAGGCATATGAAGAACATACCTCAAATTAATAAAGGTCATTTATAATAAGCCAATGGCTAAGATTATCTTAAATGGGGAGAAGCTGAAAGTGATCTCTTTAAATCTGGAACAAGACAAGGATGCCCATTTTTACCACTTTGATTCAACATGGTGCCAGAAATCCTAGAGAGAGCAATTAGGCAACAGAAAGAAATAAAGGACATCCAAACTGGAAAAGAAGTTAAATTCTCACAGTTTGCAGATGACACAATCTTATACATAGAAAACCCTAAAACCTCCACCGAAAAAATTATCAGAGTTGATAATGATTTCAGCAAAGTTACAGGATACAAAATTAGATACAAAAATGAGCAACACTGCTCTATATCAATAACAATTTATCTGAAATAGAAATCAAGAAAACAATCTCATTTATAATAGCTACAAAAAATAAAATACCTAGGAATAAATTTAACCAAAGATGTGAAAGATCTCTATGATGAAAAGTATAAAAACATTGATGAAAGAAATTGAAGAGAACACAAAAAGTGGAAAGACACCCTGTGTTCCTGGATTGAAATAATCAATATCACTAAAATGTCCATACTACCCAAAGCAATTTACAAATTCAATGAAATCCTTACCAAAATACCAATGACATTCTTCACATAACTAGAAGAAATTCTAAAATTTATATGAAACCACAAAAAATATTGTTTTAAAAAAGCCAAAGCCACATTGGCCAAAAAGAACAAAGCAAGAGGTATTATGAAACATGACTTCAAAATATGCTACAAAGCTGTAATAATCAAAATAAGATGTATTGATATAAAAACAGACACATAAACTAATGGAACAGCTGGGTGCACAGCTGGGCATGGTGGTGCACGCCTGTAATTCCAGCAGCTCAGGAAGCTGAGGCAGGAGGATCATGAGTTTAAAGCCAGGCTCAGCAACTTAGTGAGGGACCAAGCAACTCAGCGAGACCCTGACTCTAAATAAAATACAAAATAGGGCTGGGGATGTGGCTCAGTGGTTGAATGCCCCTGAGTTCATTCCCCAGTACTCCCCCTGAATAAAATAAAATAAAATAATAAAATAAAATAAAGGAACAGAATAGAGAGCCTAGAAGCAAACCCACACATCTACAGTCAACTAATTTTCAACTAAGGCGCTTAGAACACATACTGAAAAAAAAAGACAATCTTTTCGATAAATGGTGCTAAGTAAATTGGATATGCAAATGCAGAAGAATGAAGGTAGACCCCTATCTCTCAATAGTGATAAAAATAAACTCCAAAAGTATTAAAGGCTTACATGTAACACCTAAAACTATGAAAGTACTAGAAGAAAACATAGGAGAAATAGGAGAACTACTTCAGGACTTGGAACATGCAAGGATTTTTTTTTTTTGGACAAGACCTCAAAATCACAGGAATTGAAAGCAAAATAGACAAATGTGATAACATCAAACTAAAAGGCTTCTGCACAACTAAGGAAACAATCAATGAGCGAAAATACAATGCATGAGTAGGAGAAAATATTTGCAATGCATAGATCTGGAAAGGGTTGATATCCAGAATATATAAGGAACTCCAAAAACTCAAATCACAAAATACCCCCATTTAAAATGAGTAATAGATCTGAATAGACATTTCTCAAAAGAAGGCATACACATGGCCAACGGAGACATGGAAAAGTGCTCAACATCATTAGTCATCAGGGAAACGTGAATCAAATCCACAATCAGATACCACCTTACCATATTTAGAATGGCGAGTATCAAAAACTCAAGATAGTAAGTGCTAGTGAGAATGTGGAGAAAAAGGAACCCTTGCACACTGCTGATAGGTATGTAAATTATGGAAAACATATGGAGGTTCCTTAAAAAGTTAAAAATAGAACTACCATATGATCTAGCAATTCCACTGCTGGGTATATATTGAAAGGAAATAAAGTCAGTATGTCAAAGACACATCTGCACTCCCATGTCCATTGCTGCACTATTCACAATAGCCAAGAAATGGAAACAACCTAAGTGTCCATCAAGTGATGAATGGATAAAGAAAAGGCAGTTCATGTATGTAATGTAATCATATTCAGCCTCAAAAAGAATAAAATTCTGTCATTTGCAGCAAAATGGATAGAACTAGAGAACATAAAGACAAAGACAAGTACCTCGTGATGTCACTCATATGAGGAATCTAAAACAAGTTGAGTGCTGCAATAAAAATGGAAGTGCACATCTCTTCATTCCATACTGACACCTTAGGTTATTATAAGTAATGTAGAGATGATTTAAAGTATACAGAGGGCTTGTGTAGGTTATATACAAATATTATGCCATTTTATATAAGGTACTTCAGCGTCTACTGATTTTTTGGCAACAGCATAGGCATGGGGGATAGAACAAATCATCCACCCTATACCAAGGGACAATGACATGACTATTTGTAGATAGGGCTTTTAGGAGATAATTAAGGTTAAATGCAGTCTTCAGGATGTGGTCCTCATCTGATAGCCTTGTAAGAAGAGAGAGAGCTAGAAACTCTCACCAGGGCCCCACCTTGCTGATACCCCGATCTTGGACTTCCCAGACTCTAAAATTGTGATCAAATCAATTTCTGTTGTTTAAGCCACCCAGTCTATGGTATTTTGTTATGAAAGCCTGAGCAAACTAACACATTGCCCTCACCAAATTTCTCTATAGCCATTCATTCCTAGGTGAAATTAGCTTACTGATGTGTCTACTTTGTTCTGTCCACCCTCCCACTTGAATATGAGCTCCAAGAGGGTAGGAACTTGGTTCATTTTGTTCACTGCTATGCCTTACACATATTTGGTGTTACATAAATAAATACCCATTGAATTAATTAAATGAAAGTTCCTTCATCTTCCTGGATGCTGCAAAGTAGTTTACAACTTGGTCACTGGAACTGATCATGAATCTGAAACCCTGTAGTTTTAAAAATTAAACTCACAACCAAATGCCCCACCATCAAGATGGCTATTGCATGTGACTGTCCTTTATAGGAATACCAAAAATGAAAACAAATAAAACTCAAAATGTAATGTCCAAAATGAACCAGGGAGAAATTATTCATATAAGAAAATATTTTAAATTTTACAGATGAATTTATATTATACTTATATTTAAAATTGATTTCTCTGAGGAAGTGAAATCAGTGTGGTTACAGGACCGACTATATCAGAATCATCAGTGTTTGTGCCCATGAGTATCTACTTGTATCAGTGTGTTATTTGAATATGCCAATGAGGGTCTGTGTGTGTAAATGTGCATGTGCACATATGTCTTGTAGAAAGACATGATTAACCATGCCGATTCCTAGGACTAGCCCCTATCCTACTGAATCTGGCAGAATCTGAGTAGGGCTCTGTGTTAGCAAGCCCATCAATGTTAGAGACCCACTGTTTTCAATTTATGAGCTTCCACAGAATTTAAGGGTATTGCAATTCATCAAAATTTGAATTGGATTTCAGTATTTTCAGGAACAGGTTTCAAAAGCCCATTCATAAACATACCTCAAGTATCTCCCTTCAGTTAGCACTGTACTCAGACTTGGGAATGGGGCAGGGTGGATATACAGATTACTTATGGCCCCTAAAAGGCACAGATAAACAAGGACTGTGCCCTGAAATGAGCAGGCCTGTGTATAAAGGTGAGTGTTGAATTGTAGGGGCCAGTAGTGGTTAGGGAATCAGCTTTTGACATCCTTCAAATTATCTTTGCCTGTCTCCTAAAACACAAAGTTGGGCTGGTAGTATACATAGGCAGTTTGCCACAGCAAACTCTGGAACCAGGCCATATTTGAATCCCTATTTACTGTTTGACCTTGAGCAACTTTCTTAACCTCTCTGAGCCTGGGAGATTTAATGAAATTGCATGAAATTTCATGCATGAAAGCAGAACTTCAGCACATAATAAAAGACCCCACAAAACACATTTTGTCCCTTCTAAGAGTCACTCTCTGGCAACACAGTTCAAACCTTTGGATCCTGTGCCTAAAGTCATTAATGCTTTAAAGGCACAGATAGGAACATGGAGATAGGTGAATAGTTCATTTTAAAGTATTTAATAATTTGGGGCTGGGGATGTGGCTCAGTAAAACAGCACTTTCCTAACATGCATAAGGCCCTGGATTTGATCTCCAGCATCAAAGAAAAAAATATTCAATAATTTTTTTATAGAAGATATGTTTGGTTTCAATTGAGTGAGTTCAACAGCTATTTAAATGTTTTAACTGTACCATGAATCAAAATAATAAAAATACCTAGATATGGTCCAGGTTTTGGCAAATTAATGTGTTTTGCTTCTGTTTTGAGATTCATGATTCCATCTGGTCCAGTCTCTGGGCAGAGTTTCCTCTGGAATTGTATGTTTTCCATTGCCATTGCCCCTACCCTCATGCCTCCAAGACTAAAAGCCCCTCCTACAGGACCCTGTGTTGCCTGATTGCTCATCCTAAAACACTTTTTAAAATATGTCATTCATTTAATCAAAACCTTTCCATGGCTCCCCATTACCTTCAGGAAAAAGTGTCCAAATTCCTCAGTCTGCCACAATCTGGCCCCAAAATGGTGACCACACTCCAGTTAGGATGAAGTTCTCCAAAGCTCCAAACTGGCTGTGCTGGATACTTATTCCAAACCCTTGTCAGATCTCTCCCCTTCCATGGAAGGTACTGCCTACTGTTCTCTGCCTGTCGTAATCCCTCCCACCACTCAAAACTTCAATAGTACCCTTCTTCAAGGACTCCAGTGCCTGTTTCTTAGCTTTTTCCCTGGACTCTCACATCCTCAGACTGTCTATTCCTTTTAGTTTAGATGAATTATTCAGTTATTCATCTAATCCAAAATGTATTGAGAGCCTACTCAGTACTGAATACTGTGCTACAACAATGGCTGAGGTCACCATGCAGTGTTTGTTGAAATTGTAACATCTTGAGGGCAAGGGTCATTCCTTACACTTCTTTGTGTCTCCCTCAGTACCTAGCACAGTGGTAGAAATGTTAAAGATTATGGTTAAATACTTGGTGAAGGCATAACTGAGTGTGCAGCTGATCACTACATTGATCATGAGATTGATTGTCCAATATGGGCTTGCCCCCACTTGCTCTCAAATTGCTGGGTGGGACTGGAGAAACAGATTACCTCTCTGTTATTTCATTCTTCACTTAACAAAGGAGATCTGTTATTTCATTCTTCACTTAACAAAGGAGAAGGGAGCAGATCTTGGATAAGGCAGGAGGGCATCCTTCTATTCTTCAACAGGGATCTGGAACCACTCAGCAATTGTGGGTGGGTAGGCAGTGGCAATCTGCATTTCTCTGTCACTGCATGTATTATATACATTCTTTTAGTCTCCTTCCCTACAATCCTCCTGGTGAAGTCCATGCCTTAAGGACAAAACCAAGTCTTGATACCTATTTTTTTTTTTGGTACAGAGGATTGAACCCAGGGACATTTAACCACTGAGCCACACCCTCAGCCCTTTCTTACATTTTATTTAGAAACAGGGTCTCACTGAGTTGCTTAGGGTCTTGCTAAGTTGCTGAGGCTGGCTTTGAACGTGATGCTCCTGCCTCAGCCTCCCTAGCTGCTGGGATTACAGGCCTGCACCACTGCACCTGGCAATACCTATTCTTTCAGAACAGTCTCTGGCACATAGTAGGAGCTCCATAAAAGTTTGTCAAAGGAAGTAATGAATAGAAGTAAGCTAGCTTCTTTCATTTTATTACCAGCTGAAGCAATTCATGAACCACTCCATTTCCTTCCATTTCCTTTAGGTTACACACTGAAAACCAGTGATATTGACTTGACCTCTTCAACGATGAGTGAGTAGATGAAAGCCAGAGGTTCTCTGAAAGGCAGCCGCTGAGGAGCTGTGTCCTAGAGAAAGCCACCTCCTGCACAAGGCTAAATGGAATAATCTATGTTTGGTATTAAAACCTCACCACCCCTGACGTCAAAGAAGGTCTGTGGGTTCGAGGGGACAGTAGAATCTCTGTTTCTGTAGCACTGTACAAATGACTGCCTGATGTTTTTGTTCCCACTTTTTTTTTCTTGGCCTCCTTTCCAGGAAATGGACTGGAGGAGCTGGCAATTGATTAAAAATAGGCTTCGTGTGAGGAAAACAAATACGCGTTCGGCAAAATTAAAGTCTCCAAGCCTCAGAATGCTTGTTGCTAGCTATATTTAGGCTTTGAGTTTAGGTCTCATTGGTTCTGACTGGAAAAAGCCCCGGGTCAAGAAAAAAAAATTTTCCCTCAACTTTGGAACCATTCCCTCTTTAGTTTCATGGCCTAGGTTTATGACCTGATGAAAAGTTAAGCAAGTCCTTTTCTACTGGCTTTGCCCCTGAAATCTTGGCATGATGGCCTTGGAAAAGAACACTGAGAGATGCCTGGGACTCACCTCTGGGCACCAGGTAGATGAAAGCCATTTCCAGGCTTGAAGATCTTTGGGAGCAATGTTCCCATGACCCCTGTCAGTTGCCTAATCTAATATTTTATTTTCCTGGTGAAAAGGAAATTCTTTTGTTACTTTTCAGCAAATGTCACTTGCTTTTCATCAGCTCTTTACTTATGCCTCTCCCTGTGCTAAAGTCAGGGGATAATAAGATTAAGTCAAGTCCCCTGCCCTTTGGGAACCCACAGTTTAACATAGCTCCTCATAAAGTTCCTTGATTAACGACAACACTGGTACAACTTGCTTTAAGAAAACAAGTCAGTTATTATTAAGTTCAGATTGACAGGAAGGTAAATTGTGTTTGAGCTTCCAGTTTCAACAAAAGAATAGAAAATATTCACCTGAGGGCTCAGCTAAATGGAATTTAAAGACAGATTTGATGTATTCAATCCTTTTTCAGAAACACCCATTTCAGAAGGAAAGGTGTGTCTGCAAGAAATCACTCCTCGGCCCTCTCTGTGGGCCCCTTCTCTCCTTCTCCAGATCCCAGGCCCAGTTCCAGCCAGCTCCCAGCCCCCACCTCAGGAGGCCATGAAATGGAAAAGGAGAGGGAGGCAGGCCAGAGAAGAGTGAGGAGGAGAAGGGAAGTGGCAAGAGGAGGGACAGAGGAGGGAGGAGATTAAAAATAGGGAAAGATGGAGCACAGGAGGGAGGGGTAAGGAGAGCCAAGAGAAAAGATAACAAAACAACCTCAATTCCCCTAGGACCTCTTTTATATTCTTTTGATCATTTTGGGAAGCATGGGCTTGGGAAGTGTAATTATAGTCAGTTCTCAATCATCGCTGCTAAGGAGGGAAGTCCCTTACAAGTGTTAGCTATTATTACTACATGAATAATTGAACCCCCCCAGACAAACCCTTAGCCTCATTTGAGTCTCTTCCTCTACTGCCAAACCTTTCAGCAAAATGAGACTGATGTTAGCAAAGTAGGTAAAGGGCTGGCATGAGTTCTCCTTTTCCTCCCTATTTCTGTCAGGTTTTAATCCTCAAACCAGAGAAATGAACACCCAAATGCCAAAAGTGAAGAATGTGTGTGAGGAAGAGGCTGCATCCCTCTGAAACCTCTGGATTTACTTCTTTCCAGTTCCCCTCTGCCCATTTATTCCCTCCCTTCGCCCTCCCCTCTCCTGCACTAAGTGTGAAAAAAAAAATATGCGCATGGGCAGGCATTGGCCGGCATGGAGAGGTGTTCCCTCGGCTCTGTATCATCTACTCTGCTTTCCTATCTATTACACCTTCTAGATTGCTCTTAAAATTATATTCTGCTTTCTATTATTCCCCAAGCCAACTTAATCTGGGCTGCATTCTCTGTAGCCTGCACTATTACAGTGGTCTCCTAGCTGCTTCCAGTCTCTAACCTTTCAAGAGTATCTTCCATGCTGTACCCTTCAATAGCTCCCAGTTGCCTATATTGTCAAGTCCAATGTCATTCTTTTTTTTTTTTTAAAGTTAAAAATTCCTTAATTTTTTATTCCTGGTACCACTACCACAATTTACAGGGCAATATACCTGATGTAATGAAAAGAAAAAGAAAAAGACAAAGCTACAACAGATAAAAGACCTCAGGAATGTACATCTAATTGACACTACATTGCATTAATCAATAGCTGCACTTTTTGCAAACTGTGGCTATGACAGTCCTGAACAAGAAGGGTTTCCTGTTTAAGCTGCAGTAACTTTTCTGACTATGGATCATCGTTCCTTCTGTGGCAGATTTTTACAGTTCCTCTAATGCATTTGGGACGACTGTCTCAAAGTAACCTGCAGCTTTCCTGACAACTCCTCGCTCTCTCTCCTGCTAAGAACCGTAGCCTTTTTCTGCTATTTTTAAAACCTTCTGCTACCATATCCACCACTTCCACCACCAGATCCATAACCACCACCATAGGGACTGCCAGAGCTTCTTCCACCAAAACTGCCCCCCTTCATGGGTCCATAATTTGATTGCTGTTGTCCACTGTAATTTCCAAAATCATTATAGTTCCCACCACCACCATGTTACCACCACCAAAATTTCCTCCTTCATTGTAACCATCATATCCTCCTCCTCCACCACCATATCCACCACCTTGGTTTCCATATCCTGGTCCACCACCACCATAGCCTCCTCTACTACTATAACCAGGACCACCGCCATAGTTGCCACCATCACCTCCAAATCCATTATATCCACCATCACCTCCTCCATAACTACCTCTGCTGCCACCACCTCCACCACCATAGCCTCCTCTTCCACCAAAGTTTCCACCACGGCCAAAGTTACCTCCACCACCTCCAAAGTTTCCTCCACGACCCATAAAGTTGCCAGATCCACCACCACCAATGTCATTCTTAAGGCCAATGAACGCTCCATCATCTGACCTCTGGCTACAGTTCTGCCCTCCCCTCCTACCACGCCTTCTATAACTACCTTCACTCCTTGCCTCCTAAAGACTAAGAGGAATACCCTCCCCAATTCTATTCCCCTTTTGCTTTGTGTTCTAACTTCCTACTTACCCTTTAAGTCTCAGGTCCCACATCACCTTCTCTGTGACACTAACTTCCCCCTGAAAACTCTGAATTTCATTCATTTCAGTCACCAGAGTCTCTACTATATCTATGGACCCCAACAGTGCTTATACTACATTGCAATTAATTGTCCTTGTGCCTGTCTTCTCTACTAGTCTGTGAGCTCCCCAATGGCAATATATATTCCTAGCACCTATATATGTTTTGAAAGAAAGAATAAATGATATTTTGGCAATTAGAAAGCAGACAGCCAGAGCAGTTATAACAGAACTATCACCAAACCCGCTTCTACATCAGGGCCTTTGCACCGGCTGTAACCTCCGAAATACTCTTTCTTCAGATGTCTACTTGAAGTGCCCTCTCATTTCATTCAAGTCTCTGCACAAATGTCACTGTTATGGTTGGGATATGAGGTGTCCCCCAAAAGCTCCAACTAATGCAAGAATATGCATATGAAGAATATGAAATAATTTGACTGTGAGAGCTGTAACCTAATCAGTCCATCCTAGTTTAAATGGACTGACAGGGTGGTAACTGTAGGCAGATGGGGTGTGGCTGGAGGAGGTGGGTCACTGCGTCCGGGGTTGTGCCCTCAAAGGATGCAACTTCCCTGTGGCTCCTTACTCCCTCCCTCTCTCTGGTTCCTGATCCCCAAAGACCTGAACAGTTTTCCTCCACTGGGCTTTCCCCCATATGTGCTGCCTTACCTCAGGTCCAGGACCATGAAGTTGGCCATCCATGGGCTGGGACCCCTGAAACCATGAGCCCCCAATAAACTTTCCCTCCTGTAAGTTGTTCTTATCAGGTATTTTGTTCACAGTGACACAAAAGCTGACTAAAACAGTCACTTTTTCAAAGAGGTCTTCCCTGGTTATTCTAACACAGTATGTGTGCATGCATGCACACACACACACACACACACACACCTCCATCTCATCAAGATCTTTCTACCTCTCCTGCTTTATTTTTCTTCAGAGCTGATCACCAAACTTGTACTAAATTATGTATTTGCATGTTTATTGACAGTCTCCCCACTAGAATAGAAGCTCCATGGGGCAAGAAATTTTACTTCGTTTGCTGCTGAATCTTCAGTGTCCAGAATAAGTCCAGACACAGTGAAGGTACTTAACTATTCGTTGAATGATGTTGAACTTAGACACAGAGTTGGATTCAACTCCTACTTCTACAGTTTTCAAATTCAGTGTGAACTTGAGTTAGTGATGGCTTTCCTCTGAGCTTTGCAGGGCATGATCCTCCCTCAACCGTAAAATGGAGACAGTTCCACATACCTCATGGGTAAGAATTAAACGAGGTCAAGTACATGAAAGTACCTAGCACAGTGCCTGGCACAGAGAGGACTGTTAGCTGAAATCTGTTGACAGTCCAATGTCTTCTACTTCTCTGATCCCTACCACACACCCATTGCCACTCTTGGCTTTTCTAGTGTCCATTTTGGTCAAACTGTTATATCTGTGCTGGAGGCTCGACACTTACTTGCCACAGTTGTAGAGGTCACAGCAGAAGCAAGTGTTACCCCGGATGCGAGGTGTGCAGAATCCACGGCTTAGGTGAGGGCAGTTCACCTGAGGGTACATAACAATGAGGACATGAGCTAGCATTAGATAAGAAGAAGGACCCTCTGAGACTAGAAATGCAAGTTAGTGACTGATGGAGATGGTAAGGATGGCTGTGAAATGAACACACCCACGCATGAGAGGGATGGGGCTGGGTGGGGAGGTGGCCAGACTTGTGCATGAGGCAAGTCACTGTAGAGCTCGGCTTGCGTTCAGCCTCATCCATAGCCCTCAGTGCCCCATCCCTGAAAGGTGGACATGGAGAGGAGAAAGGATGGATGGAAGGACAGACAGAGGAACAAATGGACAGTAGGAAATGAGGATACGAGGGAAGGGCAAATCAGGGTACTGGGGGAAAGAGGACCACATGGGAAAGAAGACAGAGGGGCCATCACATGCACTCTGAAGTACAATAGTACCTCTCTAGCTGCCTGGGTAAGGTTCCTCATAACCCTCGCGGAAGGAGAATTTTTGGTTGAGGAACTTATGACCTTACACAGGAAAAATAGGGTTAGGGGGACCAGGGTTACAAGTGAACCTATGGAAGTCATTATTAATATTTTTACAGTCACCAAAGTAACACAAGAGAGCCATCACAATGAAATCAAGAAAATAGCAATGACATTGTACACATTTTGAGTTTGCACGACATTTTTTAAAACTGAAAAATAGATTTTCCTTTACCACCTCTTCTTTGCAAGAAAACTTCCATTCTATTTTTGCGGATGCAATGAAGTACCTGTAAATTTGTTTTGCTTTGTTATAGGAAATATTCACAGCAAATAGGCCCTCTTTTCTATACTGGGTCTCTCATCCAACTGCTCACTGTCTTTCTGAGAAACTATTAGCACATACACATTTCTATTTCTCCCTTCTAACTGAAGAATAGTTAGAAAATAATGATAAATTTGTGGTTGGTAAAAGAAAAAGGAGGCAAGTGGATGGCAGAACTATAATAAAAGTATTTGCCATGATGTCTTGCGGACAGGACTATCACCTCTGCCTAACTTCAAGGACACCATTCACACTGTATTTTATGTAAAATGGCTTTCCCTGAAGTTGTACAATACAGTAGCCATTTTGCCGTCACTTGCCTTCCTCTTTTCTTCCCACCCAATCACTAATTTATCATTTTTCTAAGTATTCTTCAAGAGACTGGCTTTCAATTTGAATATAATAGAGTACCAAACTGTCAACAGTCCTGGAAACATAGGTAGAATTTCATATAAAGCAATCCCTGGGTTAGAGAGGGATTATGGTGTACTGAAATGAAAGCTCTCCAAAAATGACCTGTGGCCACTGCCGTTACCTCTAGTTCTATCTGAGGCATTGTGGAACTCAAGGAGAGATTCATGATGCAGAAGAGAGATACTCTCATGTGCCTACTCAAGCATTATGGGAGTCTCTTGGGGGTGTTATGAGAGGGATCAGGCTGATAGTCTGGACCTCTCCAGAGCCTAGAAATAAACCAGGTTGCTCAGGTTACCATCATTTGGCCTCTAGACCTTTCCTATATGTGAGGCTCAGGCTCTGCCTCCTTAGTCCAGGTCTCATGCTTTGGTGGGACTCCCACCTTTCTTCCATCTGGGTACCAAGTCCAAGTAACTGAATCATCATCCACAGACACAGGGGTGGGGCATGCCCTGTGGCCTCTGTACTCATCTCTTCTCTTGGGATCAAAGCCACATACTGAGAGGCTGTTGACTGGGGTCATAGGGGCAGCCTGTGACAACAGAACAAAGTAAATCTGATTAGGCCTCATAAGGCCCCAAACATGGTCTCATTAGCAAGGTGCTCTGACTTGCTGAACAAATCAGCTAAAGAAACCTAGCACTAAACCCTAGGCCTGTGAAAATGAGTAAAAGAAAGGGGGTTTCAGGCAAAACAGAAGACTTTCCCAGGAGGTAAAGACATGCAGCCTCATTCTGGCTCACCTCCTCAGCTTCCTTCTGGGATGTCTTGGGGACATAGTGGCACCGGTTAGCGTAGAGTGGTTTCAGATCCTGGAAAGGGAAACACCAAACCAAAGGGGTTTTGGCTTTGGAAAATAAAAAAATCAGGAGCTCTGCTTGGTAATAAAATATTTGAACACACACACACACACACACACACACACACACACACACACCACAGGAAGCAGTTGGTGGGGTTAATTACTCAAAGTCCCCCATCTAGGGATCCTGGGAATGTAAAGGTCAGACAAAGATGGTCTAATAACTGCTTGCTATTGGGCTACTCAGTTAATGAGAAATTAGGAAATCAATTGAGAAATGGGTTTCTTGAAATTTCCTCTCTGGTTTTCTGTTACTATTAGTCTTTGTCTTCTTGCAAGCAGTCCCCAAGATTCACCAAAACTCCAGGTTACTGAGACATTACACTCCCAAACTGAGGGAGCACAGCTCCAACAATGAGGTCGTATTATCACCTGCAGATGGGACTAGGGCTGGCTGACTTGTACTACCTGCTGTCATTTCCACAGCTTTTTTAGAAGGAAGAGCTCAGGAAAGCAAGTCCCTGGAGGATGGGCAGCTACTGAGACTGCTGTAGATTTTAACTCAACTGAACTATGAGCCGTTTTTCACTCACCTACAGATTAGATAAAACCAGTTAACTTCAAAAATACTGCTAAAGCCCAGAAAACTAACAATGGGCCCAAGGACAGTTGATTTAACTGCTGGTCTGGTCAGCTTCCTGGTGAGGGAGCTCTCAGTGTAGGGGGTAGGGAAGAACAGACACATCCAGGGCTGTCTGGAAACCTGTAGCCATGGAATGCTGTTCACTAATATCCCTGAGCAGTAGAGGGTTTCTTCCAAAGGCAGTTTAGGATAGGACAATAATTTATGCAAACTGACCTTCGGGGTTTGATCCTAGTGCCCGGGCAGAGGGAATTTTTGCCTTTCTCCCTTCTGCTCCAACTTCTTTTGCCATTCCCAGTTCTGGTGGCTGCTTTTTCCCACACACGTGATTTAGAATTTCCTATACTAGGTACCCAAGAGCACCCTGTCTCCTAGCCAGCATGCACATGAAAGAGCAAGGGCTTTCCATCAGGTAATTCTGCATGAACATCCTGGCTGTTCAATGCTCTGAAAGTACATTGCCCTAGCTCAGTCTGGAGTGAGGCTGGAAAGGAATAAGGGTTCTCATGCTCACAGCTGGCAGAGTTTATTTTCAATGTTTGAGTCATGGCAAAATCATGATTCTGCTGAAAAAGAGGCTTTTAATATACTGGTCATAACTCCCATAACCTTCTGGTTTTGTGCATTTAGCCATCAAGGGCCTTAAATGAAGACAAATATGCATGACGATTGCGCCTTTGCTGATTCTGGCTGCTAGTCTTCATTGAGACCTCAAGAGAAAAGCAAGAACAGGAAATCGGGAGGTGAAAAAGGTCCCTCAGCCAGAGCTTGCACACTCTTTAACTTGAAGGTCTACCAACTTAGGCAGGAAGGCATGGAAAGGGCAATTGCTTTATGTTGAATGTCTACTCTGTGTCAGAATCTTTTCGGGAATGTTCGTACTCATTGCTTAATTTCATCCTTGTGCTCACCTGAGAGGCAGGTTATCATTATACAAATTTGGAAGAGAAAGAAACTGTGGTACAGGAAAGCAAAGTGACTTTCCCAGCTAGTTAATGGCCATAGTAGGGAGATGGAAAAGGAAGGAAATATGAGATCAGAGAGAAGGAACAAATCACAGGGAGATTGTGAGAAGGTAGGTCTTGAGAGGAAGTTCAGAGTCACCCAAACCAAAGGAACAGGGCAAGATGTTGCTAAATGGTCTCAATAACAGGGCACACTGACTCCAGCCCACCTAAGCTGCACTAGGGTCCAATGCCTTTTATTTAAGTTGGCTGACATATTGCCATAGATTAATAAAGCCTTCTACCTCAAAACTCTTGGGTGTCAATAAGAAATGCCAGATGTCTTAGGGCAGGTGCAGTGTAAATAGAAACATTTTCTTAAAGTTTTATCTAGCCTTATCCAAAATCTCTGAATCAAATGCAACAGTACAAGTCACTAACTGCAGGATGTGCAGAGGGCCTAGACTCAGAAGCAAGTATTTGATCATTACAGGAAACTTACAGTAAATAGAATTTGGATTTTTACCCATTGCCTTTCACTGAAGTCAATGATCAAAAGCATTAGGAGTACCAGGGAAATGCAAATCAAAATGATAATGAGATACTGTTTCATACCCACTAGGACAGTTAGAATCTAAAAGTCAGATAATAATGAGAGTAGGTGAGGATTTGGAGAATTTCAGAATCCTCATATACTGCTAATGAGAATGTCAAATATTGCAGCCAGTTTGGAAATCAGTCTGGTATTTCCTCAAACTATTAAGCATAGTTATCATATTACCTAGCAATTCCATTCCTAGTTGAAAAGGAAATCAAAACAAAAATATATGCCCATGCAGAAACTTGTATGCAAATGTTTATATCAACATTAACACAAATGTTTATATCAGCATCATCCATAATAGCAAAAAGATGAAAACAACCCAAATGTCCATCAGCTGGTGACTGGACAGATAGAATGTAGTATATCCACACAATGGAACATTATTAGGTCATAAAAAGGCATGAAGCACTGATACTTGCTATAACTTGGATGGACCCTGAAAACATGATACTAAGGGAAAGAAGTCAATCACAAAAGACCACATATTATAGGATTCTATCAATATGAAATGTCTAGAATGGGAATATATATAGAAAAAGAAAGATTTGTGGTTGTTTAGGGGCAGGGAGGAATGGGGGAATAAGGTGACAGATAAAAGGCATGTGGTTTCTTTTTCAGATAATGAAAATCTTTTTAAATTGATTGTAGTGATGATTGCACATAACCATGATTATACTAAAAACATTGAATTATACTCTTTAAATGGGTGAGTTGCACAGAATATGAACTACAGCTCAACAGAGCTGTTAAAAAACATTAGGAATGAAAGAAGGAGGGAAAAGAAGGAAGCCATTTTAGCTCATGATGCCATCAAAATCTACTGCAGGCTTCTTAGCCTCTAGGCCTATGTTGCCATGGAGACTGCCTCAGAGTGAATACTGCTTGTCAAATGGGGATAATAATGCCTGCCCTACATATCTCACAGGATCACTGTGGGTCTCAAATGAGATAATAGATGTGAAGGCACATTGAAAAGCTAAATGCACTACACAAAAACAAGGAATTAGTGTTATTAAGATGGCTTCCATTGAATACAAAATAGCAAGCATACTATGATTGACTGAAATCATGCTACAAAATAGTTTTATATATTCAGAGGGTAAAATGCAAAAATAATAAGAATTACTATGTTGGGGTGGTAAAATTGTAGATGTTAAGAGTTGCTGATGTGTCATTTGTCTTTTTAAGAGGAAAAATGAAGAAAAATATGACTGTTCCCAGCTAACATCTAAAGGGATGGGTTTGATAGAGGGGCTTATATTATATTCCTGGCCCTGAAAGAAAATCAGGCTAAGGGTACTCTCTCCCATCCCATATTTCCCCCCTGCCCAGAAATTGTGTCCTGAGATGTCATTTCAGAAACTGCTTGGGTGACAGAATTGACCACAGAAGTTCCTTTAATCTTGACAAATGAGGGACTGACTCTTCTGTCTGAGAGAAGGATCCAAGAAGGAGTTGGAATTGAAATAGTGATGTTTCAAATTGTCTTAACCCAGACCCAACATATCCATGACACTCCTTCTGATGACCTCAACAATTAGCCAGTAGCTGAAAATGGAATTTAAAAAATTCTGATAATATAATTTTGCTCTGATTCAATTGTTTTAGGAAAGATAATTTCCAATAGTTCATGTGATATTTTCATTTTCGACGTCAATTCAGTTGGGAAAAAAAGGACTTTGAGTTTGTTGTGGGGGCTCAGTAAATTACTGTGGCTCACTCTTGATTTTGGTCTGTGAGATACTTTGATTCCCCAGGGCTTAGGTTCTTTTGCCTTTGTGAGTCCCTTCCTCCATTAAAATATTTACAAATTTATTTTACTTTTTATAAATGTGTTATATTTTATGATTGCATTGGTACAAAACCAAATATATGTAAAATTTTTCAACCTAAAAGTTCATCATTTTTCTTCTTATATGAAATGAAATGATAATATTTTTGTGAGACCCTGAAAATACTATGGCTCCTAAGCACTGTGTTCACTCTGCTTAATGGAGAAAATTGCTTTGTGCCAGAAGTCTGCACTACTGTAGCAGAAAGTGGTGAAATGGGGCAAGGGCTCCTACAGAAAACTAAATGGGAATACCCTGAGATCCAGGCTTCTCCAGAGAAGGAGCACAGGTTTGGGACTCAGGAGTAAAACAGTCCTTACTCAAGGCAAAGCTTCTCCAGAGCAGCAAGCATTTGGCATCTGAACTGTGGTACTGGGCTCTGGATGGAGACTTTTGGTTCTGATCTTTCTCCAGACTCCCAATTAAATCACCACTTTCTGACCACCATTGTAGGAACATCAGGGTTCCTACAAATGCCTGAGAAAAAATGACTTTGTCTTCATCATCTGCTGTTGCTGTTGAAGGGAAGGCCAGCCATAAAAACCTTCAATGCTCTCAGGAAGTTTTGTGGCTTCCTGCTTTCTCTCCCTACCCACAATACTAGTTCTAAGCCATTCTCCTGACTCAAGTCCCACATTTTTACCTTTCCAAATCATACATGTCCTGAGGTCTAGATCTAGCCCTACTACTACTGGGCAGCCTTCCCTGACAGAGTCCAAGATGAGCCACTGTGGCCCTTGGAGTTTATACCCCTGGCTTAGACCTGGTTCTCTAATGGCTTAGGTGTCCACCAGTGTTCTCATCTTGAGGACAGCTTTTGAGGAAAGGGACCCTGCCTTCCATCAGATGTGTACCCATCAAAGCACTTGGTGTAGCACTGAACATCCAGCATACATTCAATGGAACCTTGCCGTAGTGCACATGTACTTCAACACAGGGCTAATAATACTCACGATGTGTCTGGCAGCAAAGACCCCATCAACTATGGCACAACAAAAAGCCGCAATCACACCAAAGCTGATAAACACGATAGAAGCCACCAGCTGCAAGGGGGAACAAAACAAAAGTGTCTTAGTCTTCTACAGTTACTGCTTCTGGAGACTAGGAGATCCCCAAGAGACTGCCAGCCAAAGCACAACTCTAGCCTGCCACCCCATGGAGATGCTCTTTTTTGTCATGCAGGGTGAATGGGACTGGGGCTAAGTGGGGAGGGAGAGAAGGTGCAACTGAAGCACTTTTTTACATTTTCAGGAAAGCTAAGAAATTCACTCTCTGAGCACCAAATGGAGAGGTTTGCTGGTATCAAGCATGCTGTCCTTGGAGGGATTTGACATGTGCAGTCCTTCCATGCTCAGACTCAGAAAAATGTTGGACCACAGACATCACGTAGTCTAACCCTCTATTTTATTAATGTGGAAATGAAGGCACAGTGAGGCAAGCAGTGTGCCCATGGTCCCCATCTAGTCTATGGATGACCTTGGTGCCTACCAATTCCTACTCTAGTGCTACCTGTAACTCCCCCCGCCCACTGCTACTGGGCAGCATAGTGAATCCTGATGAAGACAAGATTGATTCTGAGGTACTGCACAGCCCTATATGCCCTTCTGCTTCATTGGAAAAAACAACATTCAACTTACTAAGAATTAAGTATCAGGGACATTTTACAAAGGCCGAAGTCTCTGAAACTGAACACTTCTGTGTGTTATATATGGAAACTTTCAAATAAGAAAAACATTTGTGCAAACCAGACTGCCCTATTCTCTAATCATGTTAGGTAACATAAATTTTCCTAATAACTTGTCTCCTATACCAAAGGTAATACTACAACCCAATATGTCGGTGCAGAGGTGTTTGAAGGTGTTTCCAGGGGCAGGGATACAAGCTACCTAAGTCTACCATCTGCCTTTGTTGATCCTCAGAACTATATGGGATCCTCATTTTTCTTTCTTGAGATTTTTGAGGGGAAAGAGGAGGAAACAGCATGGCATCAAGCTACCCTCCAGGGAGAAGGAAGAAATCAAAGTCAAGGCCACCTTAGGGTTCTCCCTACTTCAACAGGCTAGGAGGAAATACTTATCTCCTTTGGGAGTTGTTCAGAAACCTCTCTCCATAAATCTCACTTCACAGCACTACAGAGAATTGGTAAATAATGGATGAACAATGTCATGAGATTGGCATTATTAGCTATGCTATGATCAGCTGTACAATTAAAACTTGCCCATTATTTTGAATAATTTAAAACCAAAGTGCAAACACAAGTGGGTGGGGAAAAGTCCAGGTAAAATGGAAAAAAGAAAACTATTAGAACTCCCCTGAGGGTGATTCTTCATATTGCTAAGGGAAAACATATGGTTAGAGTTCTGAGTCCCTGGAGCCATTACGTTATCTGATTAAACTTATTGTTAAATAGACCTCATTATCAAAATTTCAATGCCACAGAGACTTGTTTAGGGGGAGCCTAATCAGTCCAATGTCTGACCACTCACTAACCAAGCTCTTTGATTTACAAGTCTATAAAACTGCAATATGCTTTCAATTCACTCTGTACCTTCTTCTCTTGCCCTGGAGGAAGTCTTCTCAGAGTGAACCAGGAAAATACAACAGCTTGCCCTTGGGGGATAGTATTAGGACATCAAACTTCCCAAGCTTCACCTTCTGTTATATACTCATCCTTCCTTTCCACCTTATAACATGTTTTGAACTATGGGTAATGAAGATGTTTAGGTTGGCCTCATAATTTTAGTTTGTCTTTTTTGTGCCCAAAGTACATTTGTTTTCTTAATCAAAGTAATCTCCTAGAAGTCAGGAACCCTCTGTGAAAACTTTCTCAAAAGATTATGTGTCAGAAAGGAAGATGCGAGGGTCACTAATAATATAGGACTGCAGTGGCAGAAATCACAGAAGCAAAGGCATTTCAGGCAAGGACAACAGCCTGACTGGACAGGCTCTGGAAAGCAAAGGATAAGATCCAGAATATTCTATCCCCATGGCTTAAGGACACTACTAGCTAGGCCATTGAGGAAGCATTAGGCAAAATGAGAACAAGTCCCATACCACAGGCTCACTGTAAAATAATTCCCTGGAGGCTTAGGAGAAAAGACAAAGTAGTAGTTTCTTTGGTGGCCAAACTTGTGCAAACTTAAGAGATGTGTTACTTATCCACATAAATATTGAGTTTTTTCAGAAGAATTCTATAGGGATGAAAACTTACCATCTGCCGCTTGTTCTCAACAAGGTTTGATCCGATGATTCCAAGGAATGACCCAAAGCCGAGCTGAAAAGCAACATGGTATACATAGTCTGTGGGAAGACAGCTTCACCACACAGTCATTCTGGCTCCTGGATATGATTCAGGATGATGGGAAAAAACTGGAGTACAACTGCTAAAGCCACATGCAGTTACTTACCCAAATAAAACATGTGCAATAAAAGTATTTTCTTTCCCACCATTTGTCAATTTTCCCTTGTCACAATGAATCACACCTAAAAAGAACTTATGTGCCCCAAAACTAAAAGTAAAGGTCAACTATAGCTTTTCAGAGCCTGCCTATTTCAATTTCAATATCCATTACCTAGCATGTGACTGGTGAGTCAGTAAGAGACATATAATGATGAAAAGCACACATTATAGTCTGATCTTTATCTGTTTTTGAAAAGGACCTTCCACTTTGATGCATGGGTTATAGTATAAAGGTTTGCGATAGCAATTTTTGATGCATCTGGCATACTAATCAAACTCAGGAAGTACTTTAAAAATCAGCAAGCACCTTAACCCACACTAAAAAAATAAAAATAAAAAAGAACTTTTTTTTGAAAGCCTATATTTGTGGTTGACCCACTGCAATTTATGTTAGCACTTATTCACCTCTTCTTCCATCTCTGCTTCATTTATGGATAGAAAGCATTCATTAAAGGGTGAATAGAAATGGCAGTGTAAAACCCTGAAAAACAATTTGCCTGTCTAAGTGGCTTGGATTATGGGTCAGTGTAGCAGATCCCACTGCCATCTCAGCTTTGCCATTAGTGGACTGAGTCCGCCGGTCTCAGCTGAAAATGATCACTAACCGATAGCTATTGATGGAGATGAAAATGGAAGAAGTAAAAAGTGGTGAGAATGGACCAATAAATCTTAACACAAGTTCAGCGGTGTAGTTACATTTCTCTTTAGCCTCACTAATGGTCTGGGTTTCCATCTGCAGCTTTACCTTGGCTCACAGGAGCATCTATTTCAGTCTGAGGCTCTGAAGCCTTACACTGATGCTTGGAAATTTAATGAACCCAAGGGCTGGGCTTGGTGGGGTGGTGCAGGGGAACTGAGTGGTTGTCTCAGGACCCCAAGAATGAAAGAAAATTAAAGGCAAGAATGAATGCAAATTTCCAAGGACTCCTGCAGAGCCACTCAGTGAGCAATCAATTTTTTTTTGGTACTGTGGGATTAAACCCAAGAGTACTCAACCACTGAGTCACACCCCCAAGTCTCTTTATTTATTTATTTATTTATTTATTTTATTTTGAGATAGGGCCTTGCTAAATTGCTGAGGCTGGCCTTGAATTTATGATCCTCCAGTCTCTGCCTCCCAAGCAAGCAATCACTCTTAGAAAACAGAAACTGAAGTGTATAAAGGCATTTTCCATGCCACCCAAGACTCTACTGAGAAGATTCTCATTCAGTACTCAAACTATGCCTGTCTCCCACCTAGTCTTATTTCAAATACAATTAAAATGTGTTGCCATAAAATATATTAATTAAAACCTGGATATGACTTAGCCTGGCTTGTAACTCAAGCTCTTCTACTTAAGTCTGTGCAACCCTGAGCAAACTGATTAACCTCTCTAAACCCGTTTCCTTAATAGGAACCATAATAGCTACTTCATAGGGACTTTGTGAGGCTTAACCAAAATGATACATTCAAAGAACTTTGCACAATGCCTGGCACAACACTAAGTACTCAGTAAATATTATTTTTCTCTAGAAGTTATTATTACTATTTTAAAGTCATTTAACTTTTGAGTCACTCTACCCTGATTTGAGCTGGAAAATCCTATCATTATTTGCTCTTTTTCAGGATAGAACAGTTTCACTGTTCTATCTTCCCCTCCAATATGTTCCACAGCTTTTATATTTTAGAAGGAATTCCATGGATAGTCTATGCTTATGGCACTTTGGGGCACTTGTGAAGATGCAAAGAAATCTGGATACCGTTTCTTAGGGGAAAAATAAGTCCTTTTCCCAAACAGTTCATCAGCTTCTACAGATATTCACAGAATGTCTCCTGAATCTCAAAAACAATCTTTTCCCTAAGACAGGAAGCAAAAACACTGACTATTCCTGAAACTCAAATAACTCTTCAATGGCAGTGGCCAGAAGAAGTGGGTCAAGTCCTTGAGGAACTGACTAGAAAGACAGGACACACCAGAATTGGAAATCCTCAGTCAGTCAGTCATTTTATCTAGTTCCCCCACCTCCCTTCCATTCCATTCTATTCTACTCCAAACATTCAATCTTCTAACATTTACTGAATACCTTTGTGTCAAATGTGTAAGAAGACATGGTCCCTGTCCCGTAAGAGCACATAGATGGGTTAAGGACCACAGGGGAGGTAAAAACAAAGAGCTATAGGAATAGAGAAGAATTCATTCTGCGTTTTATCCCTGGCTCTGCTATTTGTAAACTCTGTGACCTTGTGCCAGTCCCTTTACTACCCTATGCTTTGTTTCTTCGTCTATAAAATGGGAATCATAATAGTATCTACCACACAGGGCTTCTGTGAGGATTAACTAAGATAATGTATGTAGCATGATTTGTATAAGATAGGCTGCTGAATAAATGGTAGCTCTAAGATTTCACACAGAAGGAAACATTTTATATGAGCTCAAAGTTCAGTAGGCAGAACTAATACTCTATTGAGTCATGTCTGGAAGAATTCACTTACCTGGAATTCATCAATGTTGAGAAATTCATCAATGTCACTTTAAAAAATTACATTTAAAGCATTTTAAATTAAAAAAGGACTTACCCTCCATTTTGGTCACAGGAATGCTATGGAGTTTGGTAGAGCTGGTATCATTCCCATTTGACAGATGAGAAAATGGAGGACTACAAAAGTGTGAGAACTTGTCTACTCTTAGAGCAAGTTAACATCCTACCTAGGATTAGCCCTCTGACTAACAGCTAATCATCCCTGACTAACAGCTGATGTTCTTTCTGCCACATGTTGCTGGATTTGCAGCCAGTGTTAGTAGAATAGCAACCTCCAAGTAACAATGAACTCCATTGTTGCCCACTAGGGAAGAAGTTCTCTGAAGAAAAGGAGAAGTCCTATTTGAGGAAGAGCTAGGGAGTTGAAAATAAAGAACTGACCAGATGTAGAGGTTCACACCTGTAATCCTGGCTACCCACAAGGCTGAGGCAGGAGGATTGCAAGCTCAAGGCCAGTCTCAGCAACTTAATGAGATGAGACTCTGTCTCAAAATATTTTTTAATAAGGAATGGGGATGTAGCTCAGTGGTAGAGTGCTTGCCTAGCATCCCCAGTGCTGGAAAAAAAGAACAAAAAAGAAAAAAGAAAATAAAGAACGGAATCAACAGAGTTTCCTAAAAATGAGCAGCTGTTCTAATAAACTGCTCTCTTGAGACCTCAGAAAGGTAAGCTGTGTGGTGTACTCCCATCAAGAGCTTCATGGAATCATGTCATGTTTAGACCTTTGGCCCTCCATCTTGATTCCCCACTACCTGAACAAATAATTAGTTTGCTTTGTTTTTGGCTGCCCTCCACAAGTGGAAGAAAAAAGACAGATCATTAGAAATCAAAGTCAGATTCCAGGGCTCTGTTTGGACTGCACCTCATCACCTACTCCCATCCACTGCCCCAGACACTCAGAGCTGAGGCTCAGAAGGATTAGACATTTGGTAAATATTATTGGAAATCTACTCTGTAGCAAGCACTGTGTTTGATCTGTGATTTAGAAGTTAAGAGTTGGGATGGGGCACAATACTGAGACCAACGAAATTCAGGCTCAAGGAGCTCAAACTATAATTAGGTAAGCCAGTACACAATCCCTTTCCATAATCTTGAAATCCAAAAAGCTCTTAAAAGCAAAAGGGTTTTCTGGTAACTAACTTGGTGGCAAAGCCTGACCTTGAACTGATATGAGATTATTTTATGACCTTGATCCCACTTAATGTAAAAATTCACATGTTGTTATAGAAATATGAAGGCACTTGATTATGGTACTTGATACTTCTCAAAGCCCCACTGGCGTGCTAGGTAATATATGGCACTTGCACCATACAAATTTTCTAAAATAAAAAATAGTCTAAATTCTGAATCACATCTGGCCCAAGTGTTCAGATAAGGAATAATAGACCTATATAAACAAACCTAATGAAAATATCGCCCAACAGATGCCACAGAGTAACTGAAGGGTATTTTCCAGGAATCACAAGAAGGGGGAATCCACAATAGGGAGTTCAAAGATGTGGACTCCAATAGCTGAGAAATGTTCCAGCTATGTCTGTAAGTTGGGATGGGACAGAGCATTTAGATAGATAGCAGGGAGGACATTTGGGGAAAATGTGAGCAACTGCACCAAGGCAGAAAGGTCCAAATCATGTTCAGGGGACTATGACAATCTTGGCAAAAGAGAAGTAATCGGAGATCAGACTGAGGGCATCTGTGGAGAGCTTCAAATGGAATGTGAAGGAGGCAAAAGGGAGTCAATGAAGGTTAGAAACTTGTGGCATTATAAAAGTCTTATCCAGAAAAATTAGAATTTAAGTCTCATTTTAAAATATACTTCTAATTAGGGATTTATATTTTAGAATAAACTTAGATTTTAGAAACATTTTCAATAAGAGGCGGAAAAAGTTTCTGCCTAATTCACAATAAACTACAAAAACTAACTATCCAAAGCTTCTTATATTTCTCAGTATTCAAGTTAATAAAAAAAATGGCATCATCAAAAGAGTCTTCACAAGTGAAGCTGAAGTCACATTGGCCTATAGGTTTCCAGACTACTGTTTTGAATGATACCTGCTGTCCCTGTTTCCTAATACTTCACTGTAACTCTGATGTTATTGTTAATCAACTGACCTCCCCCACCCCCACCGCCCTGTCTTTGCTCCAGGAGCAGAAACTCCTGGTTTCTTTCCTGAAAGAAAACTCAGGCTACTATGCACCCTAATAGTACAACTGAGAAGTTATTGAAAGGAAAGCCTTTCCCCACTGCTCAGTGGGCCAACTCCATCTTGTGGGTTACTTGGGAAACACATTTAGAAGCTTCATTCTCCAGGATCTGAGGTAAAAGGTTAGAGGGAAGGAGAGACCTCTTTTACCTGCCTTTTTCTGCTAAGACCCAATCTTAGCTTTTTAGGCCTTCAAAGTGGAAAGCTCACCAGAACTCTTCTGGAATGAAATATGTCTTGAACATTCGAAAACAGTGAGCTAGTTTATCTTTGTCAGTTTTAGTTTTTTAAGACCTTATTGTACATCCTGTAAGGTTGTGTTTTTAAAAATGTATTTATGTGTCTTAGAATGCTGCTACTACCTTCTAGCTCAGGCAGGGAAGCTAACATGCTATTATAATGTACCTCACTGTACAGGGGCATCTGGTTGACAAAATGAAAATGCCCCTGAACAGTCTAACGTGACTTAAGAAAATATGTAAATTAAATTATATTTAAATGCAAGATTTAATATTAATATTTAAATGAACTTTATGGTAAGTTTCTTTTAATCTAATAACTTTTCCCTAATTTTTATGTTTTGAAATTTAAAATTCCCATGTATTGTTAACACATTTAACCAGACTCCAAAATAGCCTGGTTCTGAGTAAACTGAATTTTTTTTTTACAATTCTATACAATGGTAATTTATATTGAAAGTAACCAATTTGACAGTGCAGAATCTTAAAATGCCATATTATACTGCTGGTTTTACTGCTAAGCACATTTTATTGTGTTTTATTTCTCTATGTGGTTGCTGGTCCACCAAAATTAGACTCCCCTGGGGTGCTTATTAAAATGTAGATTTAACATGCATTACTTTTTCAGTCAAAGGTTAGCTCATGAAAAACCTGTGAAATGCATGTTTGTAGGCCCCACCCAGAATCGGAACCTCTGAGGGGAGGGAGGAGAGATCTGTATTTTTCATAGGTTCACTAGGTCACTCTTATTCATCCCTGGGTGGGGAAAACCATTGGTCTAGAGTTTACATAGTAACTCCCTAATGACCAAACTATTCAATTAGTGAAAGCACCCCATTCCCAGACAAATCTGGATTCTCAGGTATTTACTGTTTTAGAGGTAGGAGTCCTGACTGTATTCCTTATAACATCATATGACTTATAAACTCAAATGGATTTTTTGACTTTTCAAAGTGCTATCATCTCCCCTTCATTTTCTGTAATTAAAACCCATTTTTAAAGGAACAATCTATAGGAACTATGAGAGCAAAATTTTAAACCGTGGGGACACACAGTCCAGTTGGGATGGCTCTCCTATTAACACTTCCATGTTAACTTTTAGTGAAACCCACGCCTACAGACACTCGCCCCCACTGCTTCAACTTGCAATGCTAGCTGAACATCAGGTACTTGAATAACAACAATCACACTACCTCCTTCCTTTGTTAATATATTCCAACCTAGCCACCCACAGTCAGATATTCTACAGAGAAGGTTTATAGCCACTGTTCGTGAATAGTAGTTTGTACTCTTAAATGACAGGGAAAATACCTTCCCCTCACCCACAGTGACTGTGAATCTTGGCTTGAGCATTTGCTCATCAGTCAGAAATATTTTACTAATGCAGCTACCTGAAACACACAAAGTCACACAGACCCTATAAATTGCTTTTCCAAGCCACCAAAATGCTCTCTTACCCCCTCTTTTCCTCCCCCTCCCTTTGCTTGTGTTTAAAAATAAAACCCAATTCTGCTGACGACTGCTTTTCTAGCCTCGCCACAGGAAGTGGACTGGGTGAGTTCTCACATCACGTGTTTAACAGAGGGTACAGAACACCAACTGGTGTCTGTGAGACACCTGCCCTCAGCTGGGGCTGGGGGTAGACCTGCCTGCCCCAAAGCTTCGAAGGAACTTCCCCTGGCAGCCTTCAGCTAGAGGGAGGTGCAGCTCACATCAGGCCCCAGCCTCACAAGGACTATTGAGGAGACTGACAGTAGAATGGAATCGGTGACCTAGGCAACAGGCTCCAGGCTTGGTCACTCACAGTGCTGGCTTGTCAAAGGCATCATCTTTAATCCTTTCTCCACCCTCTGCGTCTCTCTCCACGGTGGGTGGAGGGGGTGCAAAGAGATATGTGTGTGTATACCCGCACATGTGTGTGAGGACAACTAACAACAACAAAAATACATCTGACCTTTTTTGTTTTCCTAATAAAAAAAGGAACCGTCCTAAACTTCTTTCCTGTTCTCTAGCAATTACAATTGGGGAGCTCTTTGATATTTAAAATATGATACAACCTCCAGAGTTAGGTTTTGGGTTCAACAGCAGTGTCCACAGACCTGAAAGAAGATCTTTTTGTTTTTGTTTCTGAGACAGGGTCTTACATTGCCCAAGTTGGCAAATGAAATCTTTTTAATGCAACGAATTCAATTGTCTCCAAAGTGGATTGGATGTACTTTGAGGGCAAGTAAAACAATCCACTGGAATATGGAATGTAACCATTAGAACTCCTATTTCCTATTTATTGTTTGTCTAAAATAAGAAGAAAGAAATTAAGTGTCACTAATAGTCAATAAATGGACTGTCACTGGCACCCTCCCTCAGTGTGAATGTCAGGTGGTCAGGTGAACCATCTTTCCTGGAGATGGCAAGTTCCAAGCAGCAAAGGGTTGATGGTGGGGTATTTTGTGTATGCCCAGATTGTACTATCTAGTTTCAACCAAACTAGATTCAGTAAGAGGAACAAGAAGTTTGGAAAGATTGTTGAGAAATCACAAGTTGAAGATGATCCTAATAATATAAGCACAAGTTAGCAACAAGAAAATTGCAGAGTTGATACTTCTAACTCCCAGGGAGAGTTCTTTGTCAGTCACGTTGTGAGGTCAACCAAAAGCAGTGATCTAATAAGATAACCTAATCATATCTGATAAGAAGTCAGTCAAAAGCATCTACAACTATCTAGCAGGGTTATTTGAAATAACAATTTATAGCCACTATCTTTAATGAAAAACTTCACGCTAAGCGAATATTATCCTGTGACATTTTAATGTTTGTATAAAGATATTAAAAATCATTTATTTCATTTTCATCTAATTTTTGAAGTTCCATGTTTGTATAACTTTTATGAACATGTACATACCTTATAAATGAATAAACATGAATACAACTCCTGCATCTTTTTCCTGATAGGAGTTCAGGATCATTTTGAAGAATAGTGTTGTTGGTCAAAGAATGTCAAGTTGCCAAGGTCTTCAGATTTCAGGTAAGGTCAGATACACAGAGAAAGGATTTTAGCCTAAGGTTAACACTGCTAGTTAGGAACATCTCCTAAACCAGAAAACAGAGGTCTTAAAGAACAAGGTGACCTGCTCATGATCACACTCATAATTAGGGATGGCCCTGGGATTCTTCTGAGTTTTAGTCTACAGCGTTTCTTAACAGGGCCAGAGTTGCCTCTCTGTATACAGAGACATATAAAGAAATGTGAACAAACACTAGAAAATTCAACAGAATTGAAAATCATCAGAGAAGAGTAGGAATCTCTATAGCCAGCAAGCTCTGGAGACCTACCTATGTCTTCTATACTTACAATAACTCCTGGGTAATAACCTCCAACAGTCACATTCTGGGTCCTGGTGGTTGCAGCAAGGCCCACCGTGAGAATTAACACGGACACAATAAGCAAAGTCACGGTGACATAGATGGAGTTTCGTTTCCTCCGATTGAAGGCTCCTGAAAGCATAGAGAGAAACTGAAATTGCTCATTTCAGCCAGGAAAAGGAGTGACTTCAAGAAAAAATTTACTAGGAAGACTTTTTTCCTGTTCCTACTGGTAACTGGGGTTATCTGGGGAATGGGATTATAGGGAAGGGATGGACTTTCATTTTTGCCATCATCAGGTGCCACTTTTATAATAAAAAATGTATTTCCAGTTTGAAAATAAACAACAGAAGAAAATTCACCAGTTACATAAAAACAAAACAAATTTTATGCTGTTGGCATTCTATAAAAGATGTGTCATACCCACTTAGTAGAGTGGTTTTTTAGGCCAAATTATAAGGCATATGATGAATGAGAAGTGTTTGTGTGGAGATATTAAATGAAAATATTTTAAAGCCAATATGAAACTAAGGAGGTTTTTTTTCATAAGCTAGAGATATGAAATTTCATTTTCAGTGTAAATATCAGAAGCAAGCCAGGTACTGGGATTTTTTTTCATTTATTTCTGACATTTGCCACCTCATGTATAAACTTTAAAATGGTGTGTTGGCAAGATTTGTCACATAACAAATGTGTGTAATAAAGTAAGTGTTTGGAGGCTATTAGTCCACAAAGATATCTATCGGGGGAGGTAGAGGGGAAGGATTATAACTTATACACATTTAGGCTTATGTGAGGATGACATAAATATAAATGATGAGAAACCCATCCTCCTACTCAGGGCTTATCAGACATGATAACACAAACCAATATATTTTTTTCAAAAACTGGCTTATTAAGTCAGATAGAAAAATGGTATCTGGGCTCAATTTTCAATTTAATTTTTTAAAGGAACCAAACATTGCTTTACACTCTGCAGGCATTTCTCTGCCATGGGGAGGAGGTCCTTAATAGGAATTACCAGGGGGGAGTTACTACATATGAGTTTGGGGGGCTATAATAAGTAATCAAATGGGAATGCTGAATGCTATGGGAGTCTGGTTATCTAATGGAAGTATGGAAGGTAGGGAGACTGAAGCAGTGATGAGCCTTATGATGGGGTTGCCTGCCCCAGGTGGCTTAACTGTCACTTACAGCCCTAAAGAGATCCCTTGAGACAGCTCATAAGACCCAGGTCGTTCTGGAAAGCCTCACTGCAGCCTCAAGAAGCACTGATGGAGAGATGCTGCTCAGACGGCACCATAGGGAGGGAGGAGGGAGAAGAGGGGGAAGGAGGAGAGAAAAATCAGGCCCAGGAGAGCCTGGTGGTGAAAGGGGGAGGGTGCTGTGGCTGGCCTTGCAGTCTTCTGCACAAATCCTCCCACTCCTGCCCCCAGTATGGAAGAAAAACCTCAGTGGTGCCACCCTGGGTTAGCCCCAACATCCATCTTGTCTTCCCTGTGCAAGCCACCGGAGGTGGGAGGGGCTGGCGGTCTCCCCTGACGTCAGCCTCAAGAGTGAGGGACATGACTCATCAGGGTCATTTTTGATATGGTATTGTGCTATGACCATTTTACATTGAAATGTAGAAATGGTTTGAGGCTTTATAAGCACCCATACAGTAATGTGCCAATTTCACCCTGGGAAGAGAGGTGAGAGTTGGGAAATATGGTTCCTCTCCAGTAAAACCTGAATCCAGGAAAAACAAAAAGGCCCAGAGACACCTGTGACATCAGGGGCCTTTGTGTGAGATGGATATTAGGGCTGCAAATGGCAAGCTGATGAGCAGTAAGCCATACAGACAGCCTGGTGCTGGGAGAGGATAGAAGAGGGGCAGGGTGAGTGGGACGGATAAGATTTATTTCTTCTGTTTATCTGAAGATTAGTTATCTTTCCTCTTGATTTTGAGGCACCTTAAATGAGTCTCTAAAGCAAGGCCCCTAAGACTATTTGATGCTACTTAGTGAGTTTTTAAGTCGTTTCCAGGGAAGGGCTGTAATGTAAACTTAGCAAGACCACCTTCCATTCTTGCAAGCCTTCCTTTCTCCTTTGTCACCCTCATAGGATCTCTAGCCCTCTCCTGCCTCAAATTGGCAAAAGAGAGTAAGGGAACATCTGGATACACCAAAGGTATCTTACACAGAAAACATGTAACCTTACAGATTAAACTGCAGGAGTGTGTGTGTATGCATGGTCTTGCTAATTTGTTTGTTTCACCAGCCTGTTCCTTCTCTACCAACTGACCTTTAATTTTCTTCACAGCTCCTGGGTCTTCTTTGCAAATATCACTCTAACTCTTAAAAGCACAGGAGCCAGGTCAGAAAAGTGACTCAGCAAACCACATGGTGTCATTCGAAAATCTATTTTTTTCCCCCCTCTGTTTCAGAACCTGAATTGAAAATTCAGTCGGTTGAGAAACCCAAAGATCCTACAGCCCCACAGGGGCCTTGCCTCCAGATAGGATTTGTTTTGGATAAAATTGCTAAGAAAACTCTCCCCTCATTATGTTGAGTATCTGTCCTTAGACCCCTCACTCCCCCAGTGAACGCTTATTTGACACTATAAGGACCACAGTTGTGTAAAATTAAAATTTTTCTAGTTGCACTGGGGGAGATGACTGCTTGGAGGAGCTCCTGGGTGAATCCTTTCAAACTGAAGAATCACCCCTCAATTAAGCTTCATTGTTAATTTGACTTAATACAATCTACATCTAGAGAAAGACATGCCTATAGGTTCTATGAAAATGTGGCCAGGGATCCTAAAAGGTGACTTATTGTGTTTGCTTTAAACATTTTCCTGGAGATAATTTTATTTTAGAAGAAGAATCCTATTCTAATTAAGGTACAACTTGGGGTTTACCTTTGAATTTTTCTGTGAACATAGCACTGTCTTGTTCCAGCTTTGTTTAGTAAACTGAACATCATAAACTAAGACACCATGAGCTACTTAAAAACAGTAGCAGGTACTGGAAAACAGTGCCTGTCACAGCGTTCAATGTCTAGTAAGCAGTCGGTACTTGTTGAATAAACAAGGGGCAACATTTCAGAATTATCTCCCTTCTAATTAAAAAGGCTTGAGAAGAATTGTGTGAATAAATATTGGTTATGATCATAGAACTGATTGTTTAAAAATAAGGTACACCTGAGGACTCCCCAGAACTGAAAGCCTTCTGGACATCCACGTCATAACACCACTATCTCTCATTGACCCATTCCTTTGGTAACCAGTATATTTATGCTTGAACAACAACTCCCAAAACCAACAGCAGTGAGAGTCTGAAATCTCTTCATTGGCATTGCCTCCCCCGACCCAGCAGCCTCCCTGCAGAACTACTGCAGCCCTCCCTCTCTGCAGTGCCCCACCTCCATTCCAGAATCCCGAGGACCAGGATGCTCAGCTCTAGAGGCACCCAATTATTTGCTATCTCCACTCTTCCAAATACAGCCAGCTTCTCCCTCCTCTGGGTTTTCCTCCTGATCAGAGCCCCCACCTGCATTGCGGTCTTTGAATCCAAGTCCCTCCCTTCATTTAAAACCTGCTCAAAATTCACCTCCTCCTAGAAGTTTCTCTTGATCAAGCTCATTCTGCTCCAATCACTCATTGTTTCCTGTCCCTAAATTCCTAGACACCACACTCAGTTAAGTATTTTAACTGGAACTGCTACAATTACAATTGTAACTGCGGGTCTGGTTCACAACCCACCAGTTCCAGGACTATGTATGTATCTGACGTGAACCAAGGTGTGGGCTGCTTTGAGGACAGGATGTTGTCTCTGCCCACTGTAGTTTACCTTGTACACATTCTCATTTATCCTCTCCCAAGAAAGTAGGTAAGGTGTGTAATGTTTATTGGAGTGCAACAAAGATGGAGGCCCAGTATCCTGTCCTATATGCTGTGCTATTGACGACTGGCTAATTCTCAGGGTTGATCTTTTGAAACGAACCAATTAGGATTTGCTTACCTGAATCTGCTTTGCCACACAGGTCATGGATGGATCCCAGGAAGTCCCCCACTTGGGAGTCCGTGCAAACAGGTGGCTGCCCACGCAAGACCTTCAAAGCCCTGCCAGCCTCCCAAACATTTCTTTAAAGGTGCTGAAATCCACCACCTCCACCCCCTTAATCAATTCTTTGAAAGGAAATAGCCAAGGCCTCCCGGTGAATTATAAATGTGTTATTTGGGAGGGAAGGAATGCCCTGCTGTAATAGAGGTGCCTTAGCGCCTGGGGGCAGTGTTGCCAAAATGGAGAAGGGGGTTTCTGGAAGGGGGTGGAGGGGCGCAGGAGTCAAATTACCGGCTTCGTAATTTTCAAGCGCATGCTCCGCTCATCTTGGACTAACCGCTCATCCCCAGCAAACGTAGAGTGCAGGCACCTTGGTGCAGTGTGTCTGTGTGTTCAAATTTTTATTGTTTTGGCTGCGATTGTGTCTTGACTGAACAGGGAATCCCCTCAGAAATGCCGCCCATAGAGGCTGAAACACTAACCCACCCACTCACTCCCGCTCCCCTCACGCAAGAGAAGGATGGTGTTGCCAGATCTAAGTGGGAGTAGCTCCCAAGTAGCCTAGACGCTGATTCAGGCCTGGACTGTTCGGGACCAGTGCCAGGGAACTCCGGGGAGACTCCCATGTTCAAAACTGTTGGAAACCCAGGGTTACCATTCAACTCAGGAATTTGCTAGTGCCGTCGGTCAGCGGACTTAAAAAATCGGATTGCGTGACACCAGTTCCGCGTCCGTATGTGTTGAGACTGGGCAAAGCCCACTTTGCCACAGTGTTGAGACTGGGCAAAGCCCACTTAAGCTTCTTCTTGTGCAGACCTTCTGAGAAACACAAGATGGACTGAGGGTCCATGGGAGCCCAAGAAATAATTCTCTTCGTCTTGTTCCCCCAACCCACAGTGTAGTGTGTTAAGTAGCAACCCTATATGCCCTGATCTTCCAATCTGCACACGCGGTCAGATGCGCCAGGGCGATGAGGCTTGGTTTGCAGGTGGTTGCCCGCAGCGGGAATGGGCGCTGCGGAATGCTTGCACTCCTCCACTCAACCCTCCCTGGCGCAACAGCTTGGCGTCGGGGAACCAGGACTGTGCTGGCGCCACAGCTGGCCAAGGTAAGGAGTACATTCTGTGTGCGTGCGTGTGCGTGTGTGTGTGTGTGTGGTGTGCGTACATGTTAGAGAAGGAGCAAGAGAACCCTGGGGTTAAGGCGGGGGCGGGGGGAGTCTGATACTGCTGGGCTCTGGATTCGACTCTGCTCTCGTTTGTACCCCGTTGCAAAACAACTATGTCCTAAAAAAAATGAAAGAGCAAATTCTTAGGCTGAATATGCAGAACCATTGAAAATAGGGATCTTTCTACAATCCTGAAGATAACAGTTTCTGGGGACCCTTCTGTGAACGAATTTTGTTGAGATGGTGTCTTTTGCAGGCAGTAGGGAGCTCGCATAGGAAATTCAGTCTTCTCCCCGCCCCCTCCCCTTGAGATGTTCCAGCAAATTCATCGTAGAAAACCTGAGCAGAGTGGATGGCAGGAATCCGGGTCGGAGGGATTTTGCAGGATATAAAGTAAGTTGGGAAGAGCGAATTCGATTTGGTTGAAGTGTATCCGAGGCGAATTTTAAGATTAGGTGGGATCATGCTTTGACAATCCCCTCCTGCTCTCCTGGGCTCCAGATTAATTTCTCCGCCCAGTGAAATCATAGGGCTTGGGAAGGTGCCTAACAGCTGAGGGGGACTGGGTTTGTTTTTTGTTTGTAACTACCAAATAGCAGCTTCGAGGACAGCCAAGTTGGTGCCCAAAGGTAGCTGTTCCCCAGTTTACAGAAGGAAAGGTGTCGAAAGGGGCCCCTCCCCCTCCAACCACCCTGAGAGGAAAAGCGCGACTTCAGAAGATGCGCGGGCTCGCGCTTGATCTTCTTTCTCGCACTCTCACTTGTCCACCCCCACCCCCGTGTTTTTCACACTCACGCACATTCCGTGCATTTGGAACAGAATAGGAATCAAATTCAAGGAATGTTGATCCTGCGCTGCAGACGGCAGGGCTGGGCTGTCTTGAGTGATTCCTTAGGAATTCCCCTCCCGCCAGTCCCCCCTCCTCCCCCCGCCCATCCCCCAAGGTTGCGCAAACCCCCCCATTAGAGAGGTGCAAATCAGCCCCCCATCATCATTGCAGCTCTGAATTTCAAGGCGGCTTCAAGAGAGTTGGGAGGGGGCGAGGATCCTGCTTCTTCTAATTATCGCTAGTCGTGAGCTCTTAGAAGTGACGAGGACTTTGCAAAGAGGGAGCGTCGAATGGAAAGCGAAGGCGCAGGTTGAACCGAAGTGTTTTGATCCCCAGACAGCTGGGATTTACCACTGGCTGCAAGTCTGTAGACACACGCACACAAACACGCACACACCCGCACTCTGGGGCAGGGATACTCCGACGCAAGCTTGGCGCTCCAATCTCCGCGCGTCGCCCCCGCCGCAACCGGGCCGCTTCCCTGGGGTTCTGGTCCGTCACCCTGACTCTGGGGTTTGTGGACCCCCCCCCAAGTCCCGCTTCCCGCTCTCTCGCTCTCAGGGCGACCAGGGCGCTCGCAGTCCAGAGGGCAGCGCACTCACCCCTTACTGCCGCCGCCCGGAGAAAGGGAGGCAAGACTTACCCATGGAATCGGGCAGGGACATGTCGCTGGACCGCTGCTGAGTCAGGGACTGATGCATGGTGAAAGCTGCCCGGTTGCCCCAGTGCCCGAAGCTGCTTCAAGCGCCCCCAGCTCAGGGCGCCCCGCAGAGCATCCTACTCCGCGGATGCCTCTGCTGGTCCCTCGGAGAGCTGAGAGAGACTGCCTCTGGTTGAGAGCTGCAGCCCAAGTGCCGCCTCCCCCCTCCCTTCCCCTCTTCTCCCTCCCTCCTCTTCTGCCTCCCTCTGCTCTGGGAGGCAGCAGCATTGGCGGTCCGTGCAGCGGCGTGCGCTTGCGCAAGACCCCCCCTCCCTCCCCCTCGGCCTCCCCATCCTAGTTATCCACCTCCCAGCCTCCCAAGCCAGACAGGGAGCTGTTTTAGCCCCTTGGGGCCAGGGCTGCGCAGAGAAAGGGAGGAAGGCTTCAGCCTGGTGCCAACCCACCTTCTCTGTAGTTTGGAGAGAGGGTTTTGGGTAATCATCCTGTTCTAGGACTTATAATTGGGGAGGGGGACAGAGTCAGAGGTTTAGTGGTGAGAAAACACACACACACACACACACACACACACACACACATTTGTGCAGGTCTGGTCTTAGTGCTTCCAGAATGACATAATGGAGCTGGAGATGATCCAGAGAAGGGCCACTCTATAATCAAGAGGATGGTGAGGGGAGGCTGCCATATGAAGATAGATTAAACAAATGCAGACTCTTTAGTCTAGAACGATGAAGGCTGGGAAGGGATGTGACCAGAGTGTATAAAATTATGCAGAGAGAGAGAGAGAGAGAGAGAGAGAGAGAGAGAGAGAGAGAGAGAGAGACAACACAGCCTTATTCACCAGATCTGAGAATTCTAGAACCAACAGCCCCCTAAAAGCTACAGGGAGATTAAGCTGAAGCAAATATGACTCTGCATCAGCACCTGAGTTTGAATTTTTATTCAAGGTGTTTTTATATCAAGGATCTCATTTTCTCATCATAGCAGACATGTAAAGGAGAAAGAGGAATTATCAATAATCCCTTCTTATAAATGAGGAAACTGAGTCTCAAGTGAAATTTTCCTGTGGTTACTCAGCTCTTAATGGGAGAAGTGGAATTCCAACCCAGATCTGTTGGACTCCTGGGTCAGTGCTCTTCTTCCTATGACAATTGCCTCCATACCCCCATTTCTCCCCCTAGAAATCCAAACCAAATTAAGTATAAAACTCTCCTGAAAACAAATGGGATGGGAGATGGTACTTGGTTCTTTCCAGATCTGCCTTTGCTAATCTAATGCGAGGTTTTGTTTCCTTATCCAGGAAATGGAACCAAAGGCCCTTACCCATTCCTACCTTTCAAAGGAAGAAAAGATGGTTCCTGAAGGTTAAAAAGGGAGCCCTTTGTGAAGCACTCAGGCCCCCCAGGGGCCAGGTTGAATGCTGTGTCAGGTATTATTAGCAGCCCTACACTATAGATGTGGCTAAGAAATCTGTGATATATGTCCTAGACAGAGACAAGATGCCCACTCTTGTAGGGTGTGTGTCTTAAGAATGCTAGGTGTTTGGATCAGTGTCCCCATAGTCTCCACAAAGGCAGAGAGAAATCCCATATTTATACTCTTGCAGTGATTGTCTTTCAGTCCCGTTTACTTATCTCTTCCCCCTCCCACTCTAAATATCTCATATTTAACATAGAGAACTCCAGCAACCAGCACTCGTTTCTCAGGAGTACTTCATTATTATTTTGCTTCTGTGAAAGTAGCATTGAGGAAAAGAGGGTTTTATACAAGCTAGAAAAGATTATTTAACACCTTATTTAGAGATGCTTGGCTCCCCTATAGCAGCCATACAGCTAGAGGTCCCCAAAGAAACCAAATGGAATCTTGTTACTGTATCATGCAGGTTTCAATGGACAGAATGAGGCTGTTTCACTTTAGAAAATAAATGATGCAGAGGGCATATGTAGCTTGACCTTTAATAGAAGCCACAAACTAGTGAGGTACCCTTAATGGGGGTGAGCCTTGCTTTTGCAACATCTATATTCCTCTATCCTGTGTGAACACTGAACATTATTTTAAAAAGTACTAGAGGAGCTAGCTGTTTAATAGAACTGCATACTGTATATTTCTTTTGTACTGTCTCTTGGGGTGCCTTATGGGACTTGGAACACAGCAGGCACTCAGTCAAGTTAAAAATGACTTTGAGACCAGTAGCAGTGATAATAGCAGCAGCTGCAGCAGCTCAGAGAGTAGTAGCAGCCGTCTCCCCAGAGATGGTGTGCTTGTTTGGATCTGGGAAAAGGGGAGGGACTAGAATGAGAAGTAGGGGGAAAAACCCCATATTTCAACCAAGCTCAGTACCTAAACCTCTTTCCCTTCAAAAGAAAGTTATTTTAATTCAGAGTGAGCTGGACAGTTAAAACACAAAAGACAATCTTTCCTGGGCTCCTTCTGATTTTCTTCATGTCAAAACACATGTGGATTTTATACATAAATAGGCTCATGATAAAAATTACCAATAGGCATGTCACCTAGAAGAAGGAATAAGTCTTTCATGCAAGTGAGGACTACTATAAAACTGCTTGGTTAGCTTCTGATAAAAAAGAAATTATTAAAATGGCTTAAAATAAATCCTTTTCATTGCAAGCTTAATCAAGCATACAGTGTTGTCCTAGGTCGCAAACTATTTCATAGCATAAGGAAACGTTTGCCAGTGGGGCTGCAGCCTACATCTCTCTGTCTTCTTCAAGCCAATGATGAGGGCCCTCGCCAGAAGCCTTCAGACCACTATAAAAATGCCAGATGGTGCTCTGTCTCTAACACATCCACCCTGGGAATAGCCATAACACTCCATTGCCTCCTTATTTTGATGATCAGTCTGACTAGTTCAACTACCATTGTACTTTCCAGATTCCAAATCTGGGAATGTGAGTTAGAGGGGATCATGTTTGCAAGTATACACACATGTACATACCCACATGCATATTTAAGTTATAGCCATACAAGTATTCACAAATGCATATACGTATATATCCCATACCTGCCTTTTAGTTCCCAGACTTAGGTTGACCAAAGACACAGAAGAGCTTCAGAATAATGGAGCCTCTCATAGAGTCCAAACATCCCTAACTGAGGTCAGAGTTGTGCCCTCCAGACTACCTTAGGTCAATGCCTAGTATCCAGTGCCTGAACCACACACAGCTGAATCTTTATTGAGGAGAACCATGGGTTAAGGTGTTATTGCACCATAAAGTTTTTTTTTTTTTTTTAACCATCAAGTTTGACTGGTTCCCATTGTCAGCTCATCATTTACTTTGGGTACCTGGAAAATAACCACAACACCAGAAGACAACACTGGTACTTGTCTTTGCTTTGTGATTGTTTTCTATTTTGTGATCTGCTTTAGTTACCAGCAGATTTAGTTACCAGTTTTCCAATACCAATAAAAAATCTTTGATATTATGATTTTAAGCGAATGGAACATCATTTACTTGCCATTCCACTGATACTGGATATTTTAAAGGTTTCCAATTTTCCAACCTGTAAATAACACAATGAACAAAATCTTTGCATCTTTTTTTTACCATCGGATACAATACTACAGTGGAATTATTGATTTCAAAAGTTCCTAATACATACTACTAATTAAATTTTTATCAACATGTATATAGTGAAGTATACATTCTGATGAATTTTTGTATATATACATATACATAGATAAATCGACAGATAGATATCTTCTTGTAACCACTACCACCCAGATCAAGATATTGAAATTTTCCAACATCCCATATGGCTCCTTTGAGTCCCTTTCCCAGTTTCCCTCCCAGAGGTTACCACTATTTTGATGTTTATCATCAAGCCAAAGTATTTTTAAGGCTTTGAATATGTGTTGCCAAATTGTCCTCCAAAATATTTGTAGCAAAGCACATTTCCATTGCCAGCAGGTGAAAGCATCTGGGTCCCACAGCCTCTTGGTTTTCCTTTGAGAAGGAGATGTTTCAGGACTGAAGACACACCTAGTTACAGTCAGCAATAAGTCACGAAGCCAGATTGGAGTTCAGCTGGACACAAGGCATCCAGTGGGAGCCACAGATCTAAGAGCCAGAGGCTGAGGATAGTCCCAGCAGGCAGAAAACAGTGTCACAGTCCACAAATACCTTAGAATCCTCCAACTGCTCATATGTTTTCATTGTCATATTCATTATTTTTCTCTGTTGTACATATCCAAAGTCTTCCTTATATTTAAATTTCAAATTTCTGTCATGATCTCTTGGTTATGCCTCGTACAGAGTTGGCATTTAAATACTTGTTGAACGTGTGACACATTTTATTTACTGCTTTTTTTTCTGCTTACTGAAATAAAACTACAGAGGTGTGTGATGCAGCATATTACCCTTCCCCAAAACTCTCCTCCCTAGAGATAACAAGTACACAGATTGGATTACATTTTTCCAGAATTTTTCTTCATATACATTTTTACTTTCATTTTGAGAATTAAATACTTCTTTCAAAATAACAAAATAGCAAATATTTTAAGCACTGTAAGTTATATTTAAAGCTTCACAAACAGCACATTAAAGTGCATCTTCAATCAATCAAACCAAATAGTAGTTCACTCTTACATAATGAAACTCCCTCCAACTTATATATTTTTTCCCAACTTATATTTTGATGCCCATTTAGCTATCACAAGCAGGGAATATAAATTCCATCTCCTTTCTGATCACTAATGTGAAAATATGAAAATAAATATTAAGAAATTATTATTATTATTATCATTATTATTATTATTATTATTATTATACGGTACTGGGGATGGAACTCAAGGCCTCATTCATACTAGGCAAGTGCTCTATCACTAAGCCACATCCTTAGCCCTGAAGGAAATTATTTTTATTTCAAAATACATTGCTTGTAAACGTTAACATAACATCAAAATGAAACTGGTGTACATCTTTTACTAAATTCTTGATAGGAAACTCTGAAGTGCAAGCAATCTGTTTCCTATTATAGAAAACAGGTAGTTTCTTTTTAAAGTTGAAGTCTTTTTTTCCAGAGAATTTTATATTTCCCTAATTTGAAGGCATAAAACAGCAACAGAGAATAATAATGCATGAAACAATAAATACACAAGGGGCAGTGTGATATTGAAAAGCCAGATAATACTTTTTTGGATTTTAGAATAAATGTAACAGGTTAATAATCACAAAATGTTAAGGTTAGAGTGAAATACAATAAACAGTTTATTAAGGGAAAACATACAGAGAAAAAAATCACCATACTTATTACTTTTTCATCAAGGAAAAGGGCGGGGGATGTGGGTGTGTGGCTGTATGGCCACAGGAACTAGGATGGGGGATCATTTTGGGGATCTCACAATTTAGACGCCCTGGTTTACCTGCCAGAGATGGCAGTTGGTGGGGTTAGTAGAATAGGATTCAGTTAAGCTGTAACAGCCCTGTTTCCTTCCTCTAATTAATTACAGAGCTCAGTACATCCTTTTCCCTTATCCCCTTCAAAAACATTCATTAAACACCTAATTAGATGTGGCATTGTCGCAGGCAGAGTGTGTGTGTATCCAACTGCTTAGTTCAGGTTTGGACTGGGGAGGATTTCTGTGTTCACTAGTTTCTGGGAATCAATAGATTTGCTACCAGTTCAAACTGCTCCACAGAGCCTTTAAAAATGTTTATACTCTGTGACCCAGTAATTCTACTTCTGGGAATCTGTACTAAGGAAAGAGAAATCTAGACTAAGATTTATGTGCAAGGATGTCCATGGCAATGTTTTTTATAAGTAAAAAAATTGGATAAAAACCCTGAAATGCCCCCAAACTCGGGGAATGATTAATAGATGTTACCACAACCACATTATGCATATGTTAAATAGCTATTAAAATCATGTTTCTGAATATTGAAGAACAGGGACATATGCATAATAATGAGTAAACAAAGTAGGTAAAATTGATCCCAATTTTGTTTAAAATTGCATATGCATACAGAGAAAAATGACGCAAACATATTTACCATGGTTGTCTTTGAATAGTGAAATTACAGGGGATTGCTTTCTTTTTTATACTTTTATACATTTATCAAATATATTAAAGAGAATGTATTATTAAAATTAGCACCATCACCCCCCAAATCAGTTTAATAAACAAATTAAATAAGCAGGTGAATGTTTCATAATTGCATTATATCCCTCCTGCAGTGTGCCTAGGGTTGCTCAGAATGCACCTACTTTGGTTTGGGCTCTCTCTCTCTCTCTCTCTCTCTCTCTCTCTCAGACACATGCATGAGCACGTGCACACACACACACATACACACACACCCCTCCATTATCAGTCGTCCTTGCCTGAGTGCAAGTTTCAGATAATGTGTCACCTCTCTCAAAGGAATTTGTACTTCTCATTTGTGTGATTAAGACTTTTTGGTGTTAGCAGGTGGGCAAGAACTTTGTTTTTGGTCTGGCTCCATCCATGCCCTTGAAATTACACCGGTAGAGGGCTGTCTACTCTGTGGATTGCCTGGAAGGAGCAGCTTTCTGGGAAACTGACTGGCCTGAGAAGATAAAAGGAACTCTGCCAGGGGGGTGGGTAGGAGGACATTTGGGGCAAGACAGAAGAGAGAGAGGTTTAAAATGGACAACTGTGTTTATTAGAGAGGATTCCTTTGTTGAGGTTGTAGTTTAGTATGTTTTTGTTTAAAAGAAATACAACTAGACCCGTAGGAAGTACTGTTGAAGGTGAAATGCACCTACACCCATGCCTGCCTCCTAGCTTTGCTCAGGAATCCAGGTTCCCAAGGAGAGAGTTGTTCAATAAAGGCTGCCATCCTTTAACAGCCAGCAATGACAAAAGTAAAATACACACATAAATTTCAAATAATACAGAACTGCATAAATTCTTTCCCTCCCCAATCTTACTCTTCAGGGGTAACTTCTATTAAAAGTCTGATGTATTCCTCCCAAACTTTTCTACTTTCCCTCTACATTTACAACAAGTATATGCACATAAACACACAGTTATAAACATAGTGAACAAAGATTTAACCAAACTACAAATATTATTCTGTAACTTACTTTAAAAAAACCTAATACTGTTCCATGGACCTATTTTAAAAGTTACCATTAAATATAAATTTACCTCACCTTGTATACATTCCATCATGTGAATGTGCCAGATTTATTTAACCAACCTCCCCATGATTGGACATTTAATTTAGTTCCAGTTTTTCATAGTTATAAACAATGTTGCAATAAACATCCCTGCACATATACCATAGAATCAATTTAAGGAAAAATCATCTTTCCATCAGCTGTGCATTACCTAACCATTTGCAATTAGTTTCCCAGGCTCTGGAGAACAGTTTTTAATGGCTATGCCAAATGTTCTGTAGCATCCCGAATGGTCCAAGGCATCCTTTTCAATTAAGTTGCAGTCTACTACACATTGAATTTTAAATTACATTATGCTTTAAGGACAGGGCTCTGTCTTATATTATTGATACAGTGTTATAATGTTCTATCTCAGTATTAATATCCTGGACTTGAATGAGCACCACCTGAAGAGAGTGACAGCCAGGGGCTGCTGGTTCATGTCACCAAGGGCGGCCCAACCTAGGGTAGCACAAACGTGATCATCCCTTCTCCATTTACATTCAGCATCTCTGTACCACCACTTCTGGAAGGTCCAACTACAGAAAAGGTGTTTTATTTGTCACCAAATGGTTTGGGAGAAAGGATTAACACCTAAATTGGTGAAGGAGACCAGGCTGCTTTCAGTCCTAATATGCCCTTTCTTTGATATCATGATTGGAGATGACCTCCTTAGCCAATGCCTACCCCCTCCCCATCAAAACACATTGCTTTTTAGAACTCTCAGCTGCCAGTATTTTTTTATGTTAGCTTGACAGAAAGTGCTTAAGGCTTGGCATTAGAAGACCATTTTCTAACCTTAGGCCTTTGACCGAATCAATGAATCTCTCTGAGCCTCCATTTTGACATCTATAAAATGGGGATTATTATAATATCTTTGTCACAAGGTTGAGGTAAAGATGAAATGAAATAATAGTGGGGAAAGTACATTGAGTGCAAGGAAAAGTGCTCTGATTGTAAAAGTGCTCTGATTATTTTTTAATTATTTCTTCCCGATAAACCAGTTTTATTCTATTTCATTTAAATCAGATTTCGGAAGACTATGTTGCGATAGAAGTGCTTATTATGGTGCAAATGTCAGACAGTGGAACAGGACAGTGGGAAGCTCTTTTAAGAAGGGAAAACTTTCCAGGCTTTCAAACCCACATATGTAGGGGGTTGATAGTGTAACTAAGATAGAAGGTTGACCAGAGTCCCACAGGCAAAAATGTCAGAAAGGTCTGTTACTCTTTGCTGTCTCCAGGGAAAAGGAAGATCAGGTGGAAGGGGGCAGGATAGCACTGTTTCTGTGGGCTGGCCTGAAGATCTGTCCTCCCTGGGGAGATGTGTTCTAGCAACTGTTTGGTGTATTTTTAAAGGTCAGAGAGGCTTTGGCTCTATAGGATGGAGTGGCTGTGACACCTGATTAATGTCTGTGCAGTACTTTCCAGAATGAAATTTAATCAGCAGAATGATTGCAGCAAGCAGCTGCCTGGAGGAAAATGATCCTGTTCTAATGGTGGCTCGTTTGATGTGTTGGCATTGTAGTAGGGCACGTACATTATTAGTCCAGCCCAAGGGGCCCCAACTAGGACACTGGATCAACTCGTAAGGAAATGCTGCAAACAGCAGCAGCCCCTCCATGGCTCTGCATAGGGTCATCATTGTCAGATTGTCAGTTCCTCCCCACTCCGAGGACCTTTACTGTCAGCCTCCTTCCCAGCCCCAGGGTCCTCCCTGTCAGCTCTTTTAACCCTCTCCTATCATTATCCATTCCCTCATTCCCCACTGATCAATCACTCATAGTGCTAACCCCCCAGCCTGACGTCAAGGCCTTCACTGACAGCTTCCTCCCAACACACTCACACATACACACATGCTTATCTCCCTCCCTTCCCTGCTTAGGTGTTCTCAAGGCTTAAATGAAATGAAAAATGGCCTCTCCTCACAAAATGACGGGAGTCTCCTGGTCTAATTAACCCTCCTTGCCCTATTTTCCATCCAAAGCACAGAGGTTATCATACTGACTTGCAGAAATTCTGTAGACTGTATTATACTCCCTAACACATAGGAAACGCAGTATAGGACTATGTGCCTGATATGGTCTTTCCACTCAAGTGACATCGGTTACTTTTAATGAAAGCTGACTATGCTGACCTCCTTCACCAGGGTCTGTGGTATAAGATGTTCTACCTATAGTAGAGATAGGATGGATGAACTGGTCACAATTTCTTGCTGGCCTTTGTTTCCCTAGTTTAAAAAATTTCCACTGAATCCCTCCAGAGAGTATTCCAAAATCACCCACAGGGATCTGACTCAGGATCAGGTGAATGCTAGAAGGGAGGGCTGGGGGTGTGGCTCAGTGGTAGAGCACCTGCCCAGCATTGCCTGAGGCCATGGGTTCGAACCCCAGCACCACAACAAATGAATTAATTAAAATAAGGTCTGTACTGGGAACTATGAAGTCAAGTTTACCTTGGAAAGGGTAGTCTTTCACGATCAAAATCAATAGAGTTGCAACAACCTTCTCTAAACTCAAAGGACTGAGCGGTCTTTTGCTCTGAAGATACTTCTGAAAAATACTTCAAGATTCCTAAGTTTTGCCTGAGGTACAATCTCAGGACCTATGTATGAAACAAACCTGGAATTCAGTAAAATCGTAAACCTGACAAGTGTTCCTCACCATATTAAATTGTGTTTGTGATGGGTGGAGGGATCTAGACGTGGAATTGGATCTAAGGGGGTAGAGGTGGTATTCAAAGCTAAAAAACACAATGACTAGTATAGAACAGGCCATCATTGAGCACTTGCTTTGTTCCAGGGTCTAGAAATGAAGCCCAGATGCTGCTGTCAAGGAAGTGGGGGAGAAAGATTTATCAAAAGCACACAAAAATAGCACACAAAAAATAAATTCAATGGCCAAGGTGTGTGCTGGCTACTGAGAGAGGACTGAGAAGAGGTTCCTGGGAAGGAGGAATAGGGGAAGTGGTACCTACTTCAAGTATTAACCCATTAAGTACCAAGTTTATAATTCTGTGACTATTTCATTGAAATTGACACAGGTGCATTAAAATAGATTGGAAATCATAATCTAGAGCTTATATATATTATTATATATTATATGACTATGTGTACATAATCATATGTATTATATGTGTAGTATAACATACATTGTCTATATTCATTTATAAGTATTTCTATATTATATGTAGTATTTTTATTATTGTATAATTATATGCTATATTTAAATTTTCACAGGTGGTCCACATCTGGGATGATGGAACAAAATAGGCTAAAATATTTAATTATTCATTTATTCTCTAGGATGTAATTCCCAGGAGGTCTGGTACTTCCTTTATTTGTTGTTGCATGTCTAAAATCTAGAAGAGTACCAGGAATATTATAGGAGCTAAACAAATACTCATTGAATAAATGAATATATGCTTAATATATTCCAAGCACTGTGCTAAGTATTTGGGGTACATGGGGATAGGTGATAGAAATGGAAGAATCAAGGAGGATTTTTAGGTTTCTTTCTTGAGCAACTGAGTGGGCCATGGTACCAATAACTGAGATATACAGATGCCTAAAGATGGGGATGGGTAGAAATTTGAGGGTGGAAATCATCAAAGAGTTCTATTTGGAGCATATTAAGTTTGAGATATTTGTAGGTCATAGTTATATAAAGGTCAAGCAGGCAGTTGAATTTCTGGGTCTGGAGTTTGGAGAAAACATCTGGCCTACATACATAGATTTGGGAGTCAACAACATAAAGAAAATCTTTAAATCTATAGGATTGGATGAGATTACCCAAGGAAAGTGGAGAAACTACAGGAAAGGGGAGCCATGGCCAAATCCTGAGGAACAACATCATTTAGAGGTTGGGTAGAAAAGTTTGCAAAGAAGACTGAGAAGGTAATGATGTATATATAAGGAGAACCAGGAGAGCCTGGTATTGTAGAAGACAAGAGAAGAGAGTGCCTCAAAAAAGAATGAATTGTCAACTAGTTTGAATGGTACTGAGAGGCCAAGTTACATAAGGACTACAACATGGTCACCCAATTTGATAGTGGAGCTAATTTGTGACATTGACATGAGCAGTTTCAGTGGGAAATGAAAAGCCTAATTTTCGTAGGAAAAAGAGTAAATGTAAACGGGGAGATGGAAATACATGTAGAAAACTTTTCAACAAGGCTGACCATGAAGGAAAGCAGTGATATGGAATGGTAGGAATTATTCAGGGAATAAAGAACACAGAGATGCCATCTCAAGCAGAAAAGACACGATCAAAGACACACAGGCCAGAAATTATATGGAGAGTTTAAGAAACTATGAAAGCCTCAGTATTGGACTGGGGATATAGCTCAGCAGTAAACCACTTATCTAGCATGCATAAGGCCCTGAGTTTGATCCCAGCACTGCAAAAAAAAAAATTAAAGAAAGAAAGAAAAATCTCAGTATTGATAGAGCACAGAGTTCAATGTTGAAAAATGAAACTGAAGAATAAGGATTATTCAGGGCCAGGTATGCCATGGTAAGGCACTTGGACCATATCCTGAAAACAATGGCAAGGTATTAGAGTTTTAAGAAAAGGAATGGCATCTTTTAGAAAAATTAGTCTGGGAACCATGTGAAGAATGAATTCAAGCAGGGAGCAAGGGGGCAAGATTATCAGTTTGGAGACTGTTGCAATTATCTACATAAGAAATGAAGGTAATCTGGACTAGTTGAATGGCAGTAGGAATATAAAGAAGAACATATATAGGGGGTAAAATCCTCGGGACTTGGTGTTGGATATAAGGGAAGAAGAATGCCTCTCTCAGAATTCTAGTATGAATAATTCTTTGAATAGCAGTACTGCTTACTGATATAGGGAATATAAGAAGAGGAATGATTTGCAATGGCATAGAACAATAATGAGTTAATTAATTTTAGGGCATTTGATTGTAATCTTTTCATATATAATTTTATTGAGATATAATTTATATACTGTACCATTTAATTCATTTAAAAACTATACAATTCAGTGGATTTTAGTATAGTAATGAAGTTGTGCAAATATCACCACTATCTAATTTTAGAACATTTTCATTACCCACCCCAAAGAAACACCATACCCATTAGCAATCATTCCCCATTCCCACCCCCACCCCACACACAGCTCCTGGCAACTACTAATTTACTTTGTTTCTATGAATTTGCCTACTACGAATATTTCAGCTAAATGGAATTCTACAATACGTGGCCTTTTATGTTTGGCTTGTTTTCTCAGTTCATCCATGTTGCATGTGTCAGTATTTATTTCATTTTTATAGCTGAATAATTGTTTGATGTATGGATATACCACCTTTTGCTTATCAGTTCATCAGTTGGTGAACGTTTAGGTTGCTTCCACTTTTTGATTATTATGAATAATGCTGCCACAAACATTCATTTATGTTTTTGTGTAGATATACATTTTCAATTCTCTTGGCTATATAACTAGGAGTGGAATAGCTATGGAATATGATAACTTCATAAACATAAAACCAAACTGTTTTGCAAAGTGGCTCCACCATTATACATTCCAATCAGATATATATGAGGATTCTAATTTCTCCACATCCTCTCTAGAGTTTATTATTATCTATCTTTCTTATATTCATCTGAGTGTGAAGTAGTAATATACTACAATAATATATTGTGGTGTTAATTTGCATTTCTCTAGTGTGATGTTTAATTTTTATGTGTCAACTTAATTGGGCTAAGAATGCCCAGATAGCAGGTAAAACATCATGTCTGAGTACATATCTGTCAGAGTGTTTCTGGAAGATTAGGATTTGAATCAGTAGCCAGAAGATCCATCCTTACCAGTGTCTGGAACATCATTCATTGAGGGTCCAAATCAAACAAAAATTTGAAGACAGGGCTAACTTGCTGTCTCTCTGTGCAAAGGGATATCAATGTTCTCCTGCCCGTGGGCATTGGCATTCCTGGTTCTTAGACCTTTAGACTCCAGTTTTCAGATGGCAAATTGTGGGACTTCTCAGCCTGCAGTCATGTGAGCCAATTTTTCCTATAATCATTCTTTCAGTAGATAGGCAGATGAAGTCCTTTATCAAATATATTATTTTCAAAAATTGTCTCCCATTCTGTGGATCTTCAGTGTTTTCTTAATTGATGGTATCCTTTAAACTATATATTTTTTAAATGCGAGGAAGTACAAATTATGTTTTTTCTTTTGTCACTTATATTTTTGGTGTCATATCTAAAAAGCCATTGCCTAATTCAAGGGTCCAAAGATTTATGACTATGTTTTCTTCTAAGATTTTTATAGTTTTTCAATTCTTACGCTTAGATCTTTGTTCCATTTTGAGTTAATTTGGGTAGGAATCCAACTTCATTCTTTTGGTGTAGGTAACCACTTGTTGAAAACACAATTCTTCCCCCCACATACACTGAATGGTCTTGGCACACTTGTCAAAATCAGTTGATTATAAATATGAATTTTATTTCTGGATTTCCAATTATATTCCATTGATCTATATATCTGATCTTATATCTGTTCTTATAGTAATCAAGCATATAGGAATGTAGTCTTGATTATTGTTTCTTTCTAGTAAGTTTCAAAATTAGTTAAGTGTGAGGACTCCACCTTTGTTCTTTCTCAAGACTAATTTGGCAATTCTAGGTCCCTTGCATTTCCATATGAATTTTAGGATTAGCATGTCAATTTCTGAGACAATGGTAGCTGTGATTTTGACAGGGTTTGCACTGAATCTATAGATCTGCTTGGGGAGTATTGCCATCTTAGCAATTTGGCTTCCAGTACATGAAAATGGAATTACTTTTATTTTGGTGTTTATTTTCTTTCAATAATGTTATATGGTCATCAGTGTACAAGTATTGCAATCCTTTTGTTAAATTTATTCCTAAATACTTAATATTTCCATAATATTATTAATGTAATTATTTTCTCAATTTTGTTTTCAGAGGGTTCATTGCAAGTGTGTAGGAATACAGTTGACTTTTGCCTGTTTATCTTTTATTCTGTGACTATGCTGAACTCACTTATTAGATATAATAGTTTTCTTGTGGCTTCTATAGTATTGTCTACATCAAAGACCATGCCACTCATGGGAAGGGGAATGAGAGAGAGAGAGGAGAGAAAGAGAGGGAAGAAGGCAAAGTGGACATAATTAAGGCATGATATATCCATGTATCTAAATGGTGATATCCATTAATTGGTCCGATTAATATGTGTTAATACTTGTAATAACAGGAAGAAAGAAATAAGTTTCAAGACAATAAAAAGATGATGCCACCCATAAAAGAGATATTTTTATTTCTTTCATTCCAATATGGATGCCTTTTATTTATTTTTCTTGCCTAATTATCCTGACTAGGACATTCTGAATACAAGTGGTGAGAGTGGACATCCTTGTCTTGTTCCTGATATTAGGAAGAAAATTTCCAGTCTTTCACCATTAAATATGATGTGCAGTGTGGGTTTTTTTTAGATGCCCTTTATCAAGTTAAGGGTTTATTGAGTGTTTTTATTCTGAAAGAATGTTGACTTTTGTCAAATGCTTGTTTTTCATCTATTCAGATGGTCATGTTATTTTTCTTTTATTCTGTTTGTATTTGTATTATACTGACCAGGTTTTGTATCTGAACCAACTTTGGATTTCCTGGCATAAATACCATTTAATGATGGGTTATAACCATTTTTATGTATTATTGGATTTGTTTGCTAGTATTTTGTTGTGTATTTTGATGAACAGATTAAAAATGGATATTGGTCTCTAGTTTTATTTTCATGATTTCTCTGGTTTTAGTATCAGGGTTATACTGGCCTCACAGAACAAATTAGGAAGTGTTCCTTCATCTTATAATTTTGAAAGCATTTGTAAAAGATTGGTATTCAGCCAAATGCAATTTCTTCTCAACAGCTTATGGAATGTTCTCCAAAGTAGAACATATTTTAGGCCACTCTTAGCAAAACCAAAAAAATACAAAAAAAGATACAATTCTTTTCATCTTAGCTGATCATAATGGAATGAAATTAGAGCTCAACACCAAAAATCCCTACATAAACTATATAAGCAGAGATTGAACAATACACATTTTTAAAATTTTTTATTTGTTCTTTTTAGTTACACTGACAGAACATATTTTGACATATCATACATACACAGAGTATAACTTCCCATTTTTGTGGCTATAACATGATGTGGAGTTACACTGGTCGTGTATTCATATATGAACATAGGAAAGTTATGTCTGATTCATTCTACTGTCTTTCCCATTCCCCCTCCCTTCCTTTCATTCCCATTTGTCTAATCCATTGAACTTCTATTCTTCCCTCCCCCATCCCACCCCGTTATGAGTTAGCATCTGCATATCAGGGTGAACATTTGGCCTCTGGTTTTTGGGATTGGCTTGTTTCATTTAGCATGATATTCTCCAGTTTCATCCAGTTACCTGCAAATGCCATAATTTCATTCTTCTTTAAGGCTGAGTAAAATTCCATTGTATATATACACAACATTTTCTTTATCCATCCATCTGTTGAAGGGCACCTAGGTTGGTTCCATAGCTTAGCTATTGTGAATTGAGCTGCTGTGAACATTGATGTGGCTGCATCACTGTAGTATGTTGATTTTCAGTCCTTTGGGTATATGCTGAGGAGTGGCATAGCTGGGTCAAATGGTGGTTCCATTCCAAGTTTTCTGAGGAATCTCCATACTGTTGCAATAATTTACAGTCCCACCAGCAATGTATGAGTGTACCTTTTCTCCCATTTCCTCTTTAACATTTATTGTTACTTGTATTCTTGATAATTGCCATTCTGACTGGAGTGAGGTGAAATCTCAGTGTACTTTTAATTTGAATTTCCCTGATTGTTAGAGATGTTGAACATTTTTTCATATATTTGTTGACCAATTGTATTTCTACTTCTGTGAAGTGCCTGTTCATTTCCTTTGTCCATTTATTGACTGGGTTATTTGGTTTTTTCAGTGTTACGTTTTTGAGTTCTTTATATATCCTGGAGATTAGTGCTCTATCTGATGTGTGTGATAAAGATTTTCTCCCATTCTGTAGGCTCTTTCTTCATGTTCTTGATTGTTTCCTTTGCTGTGAAGAAGCTTTTTAGTTTGACACCAACCCATTTATTGCTTTTTATTTTACTTTTTGTGCTTTAGCAATCTTGTTGCAGAATTTGGTTCCTAAACTGACATGATGGAGATTTGGGCCTACTTTTTCTTCTAGTAATTGCAGGTTCTCTGGTCTAATACCTACATTCTTGATCCACTTTGAGTTAAGATTTGTGCATGGTAAGAGATAGGGGTCTAATTTCATTCTCCTACATATGGATTTCAAGTTTTCCCAGCATCATTTGTTAAAGAGGCAATCTTTTCTCCAGTGTATGTTTTATGGTGCCTTTGAACAATATACTTTTGAATGATGAATAGGTGGTAGAAGAAATCAAGGAGTAATTTAAAAATTCTTACAATTAAACAAGAATAGTGATACAACATACCAGAATCTCTGGGACACTATGAAGGCATTTCTGTGAGGAAGGTTTGTAGCTCTGAGTGCCTACATAAGAAAAGCAAATAAGCAACCTAATGATGCATCTCATGGTCCTTGAAAAACAAGAACAAGCCAATTGCAAAACTAGGAGAAGGAAGGAAATAATTAAGATCAGAGCCCAAGTCAATGAAATTGATAATAAAAAACAATACAAAGGATCAATTAAATAAAGAGTAGTTTCTTTGAAAAGAGAAACAGGATTGATAAGTCCTTAGGCAAACTAATCAAAAAGAGAGATAAGACACAAATTAACAAAATTAGAGATGAAAAAGGAGAAATCAACAGACATCACAGAAATCCATAGGATCATTAGGATCTATTTTGAAAATTTTCACTCACATTGGAAAACCTAGAAGAAATCATTATGACCTGCCAAAATTGAATCAAGAGGGCATAGCAAACCTAAAACAGACCAATAACTATCAATGAGATAGAAGCAATAATAAAAATCTTCCAGTTGACCAAATTACATTGTTATATTGTGTGCATGTATAAATATGCAACAACAAATCACATCACTATACAGAACTATAAGGCACCAATCAAAAATGTGGGGAAAAAAGAAACAAAAAGATTTCTAACAAAGAAAAATCCAGGACCAGATGGATTCTAAACTGGCCTTTAAGGAAGAACTAATGCTAATGCTTCTTAAATTATTCCATGAAATAGAAAGGGATATAACACTTCCAAACTCATTCTATGAAGCTAGTATAACTCTCATACCAAAACCAGATAAGGATATATCAAGGAAAGAAAACTACAAACCCATATCTCTGATGAACTTAGATGCAAAAATCCTTAATAAAATATAAGCAAATCATATTCAACAACTTATTAAGAAGATTGTACATCATGACCATTTAAATTTTATTCCAGGGATGCAAAGATGAGTTAACATATGCAAATCAATAAATATAATTCATCACATAGATGAAACTAGGGTAAGATGAAATAAAAACCTCCCGTGATTAACAAAATTTAAAAGAATTCACAACCAGAAAGCCTGCACTTCAGAATATTCTCAACAAAATATTCCATGAAGATGAAATGAAAAAAAAGTGAAAACCAGCAAAGGAAGGAATTACACTAAAGGAATAGTCAATCAAAGGAGAAACTAAGTCAAATTAAAAACTAGAAATAAACCCAAATGACCAGGAACACATTTCGCATCTCAATAATAACCTTGAACATTAATGGCCTAAACTTATCAATCAAAGACACAGGACTGGCAGATTGGATTAAAAAACAAGACCCAACAATATGCTGTCTCCAAGAGACTCACATAGTAGGCAAAGACATCCACAGACTGAAGGTGAAAGGAGGGAAAAAACATATCATTCACATGGATTGTGTAAACAAATAGGGGTTTCTAGCCTCTAAAATAGACCAGGTTATGTGAGCTATATAATTATAATTATACAATTGTAATATTACCTTAATACATTTTTAGCATCTGTAGGGTTGTTTTGATAGCTCCCTTTCCATTGATATTTTTTCTTGCTTTTTTCTTGATTAGACTTGTTAAGATTTTTATCAACTTTTAGCTGTATTATTTCTTTTCTATTTCACATATTTTGTTCCTACTGTTATTTTTTTCCTTCCTACTACCTAATTTGATTGTTAATCTAGCTTCTTTCTGATACAAATACTTTAAGTTATAAGTGTGCATCTGAGTACTATTTCATCCCAAAGATTCTGATGATTTAAGCTTTTATTATCACCTAGTTCAAAGCACTTTTATTTACTTTTCTTGTGCTTTCTTCTTTGATCTGTAAGATATTTATAAGTATGCTATTTAATTTTGAAGTAGTTGAGATGTGGGGATGGGGTTCTATATATCTTAAGGTGATTGATTTCAAATGTAATAAATCATGCAGGAAACAGTCTGCATGATTTCAAATTTTTAAAATTTCTCAAAGTTCATTTTATGACACTATAGTCTATCCTTATTAATTTTCTACTTGTCATTTTTGTGTATAGTTCTCTATAAATAACAAATAGGTCAATGTGGATGATAATGTTGTTAAGCCTTCTATATCATTACTCCTTCCAGCAAAGTGAGGGCTTAAAAATCTCCAAATATTATTGTGGATTTGTCTTTCTAGTTTTATTAATTTTTACTTCATGTATTTAAAATTTTGTTATTAGGTACATACACATTTAGAATTGTTATACTTTCTTGAAAGAAGTTACCCTATTATGGTTATGAAATGTTCCCCTTTATCTTTGAAAATACTTTTTCTTGAAATTTATTTTATATTAATAGCTCTACTTCAGATTTCTCATGCTTATCTTCCCCTTCTTTTTCTTTTAACCTATTGGTGTATTGATATTTAAAGCATGACATATGTATAGAGCATATAGTTATTGTTTGCTTTTTACACATGTTGAACATGTATACCTTTTAATTACAATATCTAGATCATTTATATTTAAATTAATTTTTGATATTGTTGAAAAAAAGAACACCTAACATGAAGGTCACTGGAAAATTGGGTAAACAATAGATTTGATGATGTAATATTTAGGAAAACGGGTTGGATAGTCCTGCTGTCAGGCTCAGAGAGAAGATTTGTGGAAGGCTTTTGTTGCAATTGTTCATTCTCTCACTTATCATATGGTACACAGCAGCAGATGTATTTTACTGTTTGTTAACACTTTTTATTTTGCAAATAAGAAATATATATGTGTGTGCATATACATATATCTATCTATCTATCTATCTATCTATATATATATATATATATTAACATAGGCAATCTCTTAGGTATCCCATTATGGTTTTAATGTGAAATTCTCTAACAACCAATAATGCTGGGTATTTTTTCATATGCTTATTTGCCACTTGATAATCCTCTTCAATGAAATACCTGTTTATGTGTTTTGTTAACTTTCAATTGTATTATTTGCTGATTGTTGAGTTTTCCATTCTTTGTATATTTTATAAACAAGTATGTGTATTGCAAAAAAATATATAAAAAGTTAATGTTTCTGAAAAAAAAGATAAAGAAATTAAGGGTAAAAATCGCACAGTCAATAGATGTAGAGAAAGTCTTTGACAAAATTCAGCACTAATTCGCAATAAAAATGCTGGAGAAATCAGAGATAGAAGGAACTACTTCAACATCATAAAGGCTACATATGAACCACCAAAAGTCACCCTCATAGTAAACTGGGGAAAACTGAACACATTTCCTTTAAATTCTGGGACAAGACAAGGATGTCCACACTTACCACTCCCATTCAGTATAGTAGTAGACATTCTAGTCAGAGCAATTAAGCAAGAGAATGAAATAAAAGGGATAAAAATAGGAAAGGAAGAAGTTAAATTATCACTGTTTGTAGATGATATGAAAACTCCACCAGTAGATACCTAGAGCTAATAAACAAATCAGCAAAGTAGCAGGTTATAAAATCAACACACAAAAGTCAATAGCTTTCCTATATACAATAATGAATCTTCTAAGAAAGAAATCAAGAAAACAATCCCACTCACTATAGCCTTTAAAAAAATCCTAGGATTAAACCTAGGATTAAACCTTTCACGGAAGTGAAAGATCTCTACAGTGCAAATTATAGTACATTGAAGAAAGTAATTGAAGAAGACACAAGAAAGTGAAAAGACCTCCCATATTCATGGATAGGTAGAATTAATATTGTTAAAATGGCCATACTACAAAATCAATATACAGATTCAATGCAATCTCCATCAAAATACCAATGACATTCTCCACAGAACTAGAAAAAAGCAATTCTAAAATTCATTTGGAAGAATAAAAGAACCAGAATAGCAAAAACAATTCTAAGCCCCCCCCCAAAAAAAAACAATACAGAAGACATCTCAATACCTGACTTCTAATTATACAGCAGAACTATAGTAACAAAAACTGCTTCGTAATGGCATAAAAACAGATACATCGACCAATGGTACAAAATAGAAGACACAGAGACAAACCTATACAGATACAATCATCTGGTCCTTGACGAAGGTGCCAAAAATACATTGGAGGAAAGACAGTCTTTTAAACAAATGGTGCTGGGGAAACTGGTCATCCATATGTAGAAAAGTGAGGCTAGGTCTTCATCTCTCACCCTGCACAAAAGTAAATTCAAAGTGGATCAAAGACCTAGGAATTAGACCAGAAATGATGCAACTCCTAACAGAAAACATAACTCCAACATATAGGCATAGGCAACAACTTTCTTAATAGGACTTGTAAAGCTCAGGAAATAATTCCAAGACTTAATAGATGAGATGGCATCAAATTACAAAGCTTCTGCACAACAATGACAACAATTAAGAATGTGAAGAAAGAACCTACAGAATGGGAGAAAATATTTGCTAGCTACTCTTCTGAAAGAGAGTTAATATCCAGAATATATAAAGAACTCAGAAAACTTAACCGCCAAAAAACCCCCACAAATAATCCAATTAATAAATGGGCAAATGAACCAAACAGACACTTCTCAAAAGAAAAAATATGAATGGCCAAAATTATGAAAAAATGTTCAATAGCATTAACAATTAGGGAAATGCAAATCAAAACTACACTGAGATTTCATTTCACTCCAGTTACAATGGCAACCATCAAGAAGACAAACAATAATAAATGCTAGAGAGGATGTGGAGAAAAAGCAACATTTTACACTGTTGGTGGGATTGTAAATTATTATAACTACCATAGAAATCAATATGGAGGTTCCACTATATGACCCAGCTATACCACTCCTGGGTATTTATCCTAAAGAATTAATGTCTGTATACTACAGTGATATGTACATATCCATATTTATAGCAGCACAATACATAATAGCTGCACTATGGAACCAGTCCAGGTATTTGTCAGTGGATAAATGGATAAAGAAAATGTAGACTATATATACAATGGAGTTCTTTTCAGCTACAAAAAATTGAAATTATGTCATTTGCAGGAAAATGGATGGAATTTGAGAACATTATGTTAAGGAAAATAAGCCAAACTCAGAAAGTCAAGGTCATATGTTTTCTCTCATATGTTGAAGCTGGAGAGGAAAAAGAAAAGGAAAGGCGGGGGTGGATATCATGAAACTTGAAGGGAGATCAGTAGAGTAGAGGAAAGGAACTGGGGGAGGGAGGAGGGGAGGGAAAGGGGAAGTACTGGGGAATGATATCACTGTTTTCTTTGGGTTTAGTTTGCCTTTTTTCCAATTTCTTTTTCTTTATTTTCTTGCAGTACTTGGGATCGAATCAGGGCCATTTACCACTGAGCTAAAACTCCAGACCTTTTTATTTTGAGGTAGGGTCTCAACAAATTTCTGACTAGCCTCAAATCTTCAATCCTTCTGCCTTATCTTCCTGCTGGCATTACATGCTTATGCCACCATACCCAGCTCCAGTTGCTTAAGGTGTAAGTTTGGGTAATTGATTTGAGATTGTTCTTCATTTTAATATAGGCATTTGTAACCGTAAAGTTCCCTATAATCAATGCTTTGGCTGCATCTCATAAGTTTGGTATGTTGTGATTTTTTTTATTCACTTCAAAGTATTGTCCAATTTTCCTTGTGATTTCTTTTTTGATTCATTAATTATTTAGGAATTTGTTGTTTGATTTGCACATATTTGTGAATATGTCAAAGATCCTTCTATTACTGATTTCTAATTTCATTCTAGAATGTACATTGTATGATTTTAGCCTTCTTTAATATATTTAAACTTGATTTATGACCATGCTTCATCTGTATTTGAGAAGGATATGTATTTTGCTATAGTGGAGTTGGAATGTTCTATAGATGTCTGTTATTTCTTTTTTTTTTAAATACTTTTTAGTTGTTGATGGACTTTTTATTTTAATATGGTGCTGAGAATCGAACCCAGTGCTTCACACATGCTAGGCAAGCACTCTACCACTGAGCCACAACCCCAGCCCCAGATGTCTGTTATTTCTAGGTGGTTTATGTTTTGCTCAAGTCTTCTCCTTCCTTGATGATCTACTGTCTAATTGTTTTATCCATTATTTAAAGTGGAGTATTGAGGTCTTCAACTATTATTGCTGAATTGTCTTTCTCCTTGCAGTTCTGACAGTTTTTGCTTTTACATAGTAGGGGGTCTGTTTTCAGGTGTATATATGTTTATACTTATTATATATTCCTGAAGTATTGAAAATTTTATAATTATAAAATGTTCTTTGTATCTAGTAACAATTTTTGTATTAAAATCTATTTTATCTGATAGTATGTCCACTCCAACTCCCTTTTGGCTATTGTTCGCATGCTATATCTTCTTCCATCTTTTTACTTTCAACATAATTGTGTCTTTGAATCTAAATCATGTCTCTTGTAAACAGCATATAATTGGATCATTTTAAAATTTATTCTTTTATCTCTATCTTTTGATAATAGTACTTAATCTATTTATTTAAATTTAATAGGCAAAAGGTAGAATTAATATCTGCTGGGGGTTTTGTTTGTTTTGTGTGGGGTGTTCTTTTCTTTCCTTTTTGTACTGGGATTGAACTCAGGGCCACTTGATCACTGAATTACATTCCCAGCCCTATTTCATTTTTTATTTTGAGGCAGGGTCTCACTAAGTTGGTTAGGCTTTGCTGATTTGCTGAGGTTGGCCACTAACTTGCAGTCCTCCTGCCTTAGCTTCCTGAGTCACTGAGATCTTTCTTGTTCACCAACTTCTTAATTACTGCTTTATATTTTGTTAAATGGATAGATTCTGGTCTACCATTTTAATTCCCTTGTTGTTTATTTTGCTATATTTTGAGTTATTTTCTTAGTGACTTCCCTGGGAATTACAATTAACATATCAAATTACAAAAAAATCTCTTTGAAATTAATACCTGCCAATTTCATTTCAATATTATACAAGAACTTTGTTCCAAGTACAGTGCCATTCCTTCTCCCCTCCTTTGTTCTATTTTGGTCATACAAATGACATCTTTACACATTATATGTATGTCAACACAGATTTGTTGTGATTGCTTTATGAGGTTGTCTTTTTGTTTTTTTAACAACAGATAATCAATTTATTAAAATAGTTGATTTAGGCATCTGTGATGATGTCTTCAATCCCTACTCCTGGCTCAGTGCTGATGGAAGTAATTTGGTTAACATTTTCAGAAGGACTGTGCAAGTTGCTCTCAGAAAGTATATTTGTTGAACTGGGGTGTGGCTCATAGGTAGAGTGCTTGCCTAGCATGTGTGAGGCACTGCGTTCAATTCGCAGCCCTGCATGTAAATAAATAAAATAAAGGTCATTGACAACTAAAACATACTTTTTAAAAGATATTATAAAAAAGTGCATCTGTCTTTTAAATTCAAAGCATCAGCAACAACAACAACAAAGGAATGTGGTATGAGGCCTAAAATTAATATTATATGCTACCTTGACATGGTAAAATTGGCCTAACTGCAAATTCCCCTTTCCTCTCTACTTTCCTAAATAGATAAGGTCTTTTAACCAAACAATTATCAGGCACAGCTCCTGCTTCTCCCTGAGTAGTAACAAAGATTCTCTCACTGAGGAAACTCTACTTAGGGTTTTCAGAACTCACTTTCAACTAGGCTGACTTTTTTATTTCCATATTCATCTTCAATTTTAACAAGAATACTGCTAAGTCCATTTATCCAGAACCTCCCAACCTCATATCCCTCATGTCTGATCACTCTCCATGTCTAACAGGATTCCTCATTCTCCACCTTCCCCCAGGTGATGTTTTATCACCCTATCCTGTCTTCAGCAAGAATTTTGCTAGGGCAGTTTAGCCAGAATTTCCCCTTACCCCTGCCGTTTCCATTTAGTAATTTTCTATCCACTGACCCTCACCCTGCTCCTTGCTCTAAATTCTCATTGTCTATGCTGCATTCATAGTTAATCCCAATCTCTTTTCTACACTGCAAGACTCCATTGCAGTAGTCCATACAACTACCATGATGATCCTGAGTAAATTCTGACTTACCGTCTACCACTTGGCACCTGAATCCCACCAATAATGGCACTAGAGTTCTCTGGTCACTATGTCTAGCCTCATTATTATCAGTGACTGTTTGGGCCAGGATGGCCTGGGAACAGCCCTTTGTGTGACTTGTGGGAAAGGAGATCACCACCCTGGGGATAATTAAGCATGGCACCCTAACAGTTGTCCAGTAGTCATGGGTGAGCTGGCAAGAAGCAACCTTACTTCTCTCCCAGAACGCTGCTTCCCTTGCTGCTTTTGTGTGTGCTCTCCTGACTCCCAAAGGTATTGACTTCCAAAGATATTGAGGTACATATTTATGGTGGCCCATGGCCCACACACCAACCATTTTTAAAAATGGAAATGAGAAATTTATATTCAATTGCTCTCCCACTGCTTAACTCCTAGCCAATGTGCTGGGACTTGCCTAGCACCACTGTTTACCAACACACCAAAGGGTTGATCTTGTGACAACAGGGATTGATGGTTTCCTCAAGGCCATAGACAAAATTATTTTACCAGATATGGACTGTGACCCTGGGAAGACAGGCATGCCCTAGAGGAAGCAGCTACCTGTGAGGCAGTCTGCAGGGTCCCATAACCACTAAAAACAAAGACTTCACACAAACAGAAATCTAAATTAGTATGAGGGAATTTTAGAGAGAAAAGAGGGGGAAAGGGAAGGTCATGTAGGAAAAAGAGTAGGGCCATGGTAGAATTGTGGGCCTAAAGCTTTTCTGCTGTATCACTCTATTAATTATACTTCCATTGCAACAAAAGAGTTCTGTCTTCAGGGTTACAGGGAAAACGTCAAATTGAAACAGAGGTCTACAATTTGACACAATTGGAAATCCAAATTTTACTAAAGTAATTTATACAGAAAAAAGACAAAAGGGCACTGATTAGCTTTTGTGCCTCTGTGCCATAGATTCTGAATTAACATGAACATTTCTGAAATGCACCAATTAGCAAAACTTCCACAGACTTAATCAGTACTGGGGTTCAAGTTACAGTTCTATCTGGGGACCCATTAAATTTAAACAAGTTACCCCATATAATCTTAAGGGAATTACTGGCTATAAAATAGAGGACGAATAGGTATGCTTCCCTTTTACCATCAGAATTTGCCTAAATTTCTCATGGTCATAGCACTCATTACCCTAAAATATCCTATAATGGGCATGAACATTCAGACCCAATGAGTAATAAATTAAAGTTAAATGAAATTTTTGACACTTAAAACTTGGCTCCACTAAATGAGATATCATATATCCCTCAGTTAAAATAGTTAATATGGCCTAAAACTTAAAACAGGTCCTTCAAGGATTAAACCATATTATGTAAGACCTAATTAGTGTAGGGGTGATTACTCTTTCTGCTCTTATTTTTACCATCCCAGTTTGGCCTGATCTTAACAGAATGAATGGTGCCTCATAGTAGCTAACTGCAACCTCAGTGGTGGTCTTATCCATTAAGTTCCTCATCCCAATGCTCAGTGGAATTACTCACTCCATCCAATCAGCAACTGGTCAATGCTTTGCTATTATACATTTGGGTAGCATGTTCTGTTCAATGTATATTTCAACAGTCTCCCAACTGCAGTTTGTCTTCACCTCCTAGAAGATACAATATGCCTTTACTAGACCTCGCCATTGCACAGGTTCTTTGCAGGCAAGATCCTAACTGCATTCATCTTTCTCTAAGGACACAGGTTGACATTACATTGATGATGTCCTTTTCCAGAGAGATTCATTTGACACATTTATTAAGGTTATAAAAATATAAAGGAGCTCACAAGTAAGGGATAGCCTGTTGCTCCACACACAGTGCAAGTCTTCACCACCCGTGTTAAATTCCTGAAAATTATTTGGTAAATCAAGGGCTACTTCATTCCGGGTACTGTTAAACAGCTATTGAAGCCGAGTTATGGAACCAACCTAGGTGCCCTTCAACAGATGAATGGATAAAGAAAATGTACATATACACAATGGAATATTACTCAGCCAAAAAGAAGAATGAAATTATGGCATTTGCCAGTAAATGGATGGAACTGGAGGTTATTATGCTAAGTGAAGTCAGTCAATCCCAGAAAACCAAAGACCGAATGTTCTCTCTGATAAGTGGATACTAGCACACAGTGGGTGGAGGGGAGAATAGAGATTCGTTGGATTAGAGAGTTGAATGAACTGGACATAACTTTCCTGTGTTAGTATATGAACACAACTAGTGAAACTCCACATCATGTACAACCACAAGAATGGGAAGTTATACTTCATGTATGTATAATATGTCTAAATACATCCTATTATCATGTATACCTAAAAAGAATTTTAAAAAAGAAACAGCTATTGATCCTTTAATCATCCACAGCATTAGAGCAATCATGTCCTTTGGTACATTTTAGATCCTGGAAGCAACATATTCCTCATTTATAAATGTTACTTAACTTCACTGATGCTGTTACTTGCAAATCACCCACCTTGAATGGCACCTTCTCTAACAAAAGTTCTAAAGTCTGTCTAAATTGAAATCAATAGGCACTCCTATTTGTGCCCTCAGAGACTTGTTTATCACAGAAGCTTTAGCAACCTCCTCTTAGAGCTTATAGACCATAAGTTGTCCATAGTTTGTATGTGAGTGTGTGTGTGTGTGTGTGTGTGTGTTGCTAGAGATTGAACCCAGGGTCTCACATATTCTAGGCAAGTGTTCTACCACTGAGCTGCAGACCCAGGCTCCCCCCTACTTTTTCTATTTAATTTTGAGACAAGTTCTCACTAAATTGTCCAGATAGGCCTCTAATTTGCAATCCTCCTGCCTCAGCCTCCCAAGTATCTGGGATTACAGGCCTGTGCCACCACAGCTGAGTTCCATAGACTTCTGATGCAAGAAGCTTTCCTTTTCAGCCTGTACCATACACCATTAGGGCAGTAATTACTAGCTAAATATTGACCTCTCCTACAAATCAAGGCTTTTTGCAGCCCCTGCACCTACAATCCTCTGTATCCAGTTGCCCATTATGCACTGGAAGCAGCATACCACAAGCACAGCACAGTTATTGATACCTCCTTGCTACAGAATAGAGCCAAACCTGGGACCTCTAGTAGAACCCCCACCTGTAGGATGGATTGGCCTCTTTACCCTCAGTCCCTTACCAGTTGCCATGATGCTGGAGGGAGTCGATCCTCTCCTAGACCCATGGTTACCTGGGGACCCCTTTAGGATCAATTAAATTATCAGTAATGGGAATTCATATATTTTATGAATGACATCCTCCACCATATGTGATGAAGTTCAGTGGAATGTTGCTACTTTTCATCCCTTAACCAGAAATGTTCTTGAAAAGAATGTAACCAAGAGTCAGCACAATTGGCTGCACTTCAGGCAGTCATCTTAACATTGAATGCCCTGACCAACAAACCAGTCCTCCTTGCACATTTTTATGCTCTCTTGGACCATTGCCTTGAAGTTGCCTCCTTTGGGATAAAGAGCTCTGGTAATCTCTCAACTAATAGATACTCAAAATATAAATCAAGGCCACATGTGTCTCTACAAATTCTAAGGCCACGGTACATGGCTTCAGCAGAACACTTCTTATCCCTTTCGTAGTTCCAGACATTACCGATAGTGGAAAAGGCACTCATTTCACTTCTGAGCACATAATGCCAAACTATTGAAGAAGACATTCAGTGAAACTTCTATCCCTGCCCCAGACCCCCAGGTTTAATTGAAAGCACAATGGGCTTCTCAGAGAATGCTTATTTAGGTTGCAAACTAGCAAATGAACTCCCATTGAGTCCACAGGTATTGATTAGTCTAAGTTTCTACCCCTTGGAGACATGTACTCCTCCAACAATGCCAAACCTGTCCCTCAAATGCCTTTATTGGCAATAAAGAGGGGCATCTCTAATGCTCATGTTTTTTGATGACCATCTCTCCCTGTGGCCCTCTTCCTCTTGGTCAGATGCCTACTTCACTTCCTAGAAAGGCACTTCTTCTGCTCTCCAAGAGTCTCAGTCACCACCAGGATTCAAATTGATGTCAAAATATTAAGTGGTTAATTGTGACGTAAGTCCTAAAATTAATATTAAGTGCTTCCTTGACATGCAGAAAATTCAGGAGGGCCTCAAATAGCCTAACCACAATTCCCTTCCCCACTCTGCTCTTGTAGATAATGTCCCCTAAACAAAAACAAAAAACTTCCTTATCATGGGAACCACAGTTATCCCTAAGTAATGGGTGTCAGTCCCTGTCAGTCCATGGAATTATTCAAACAAGCCCATCACATCCTTCTATGGGAAACCTCTTGAGCTACAACATCTGCCTCCCACAGATACTGTTTTTTCATTCATTTCTCAAGTACAACTCCCTTGTGGTCCTGCATGACACATGGTGTCCTCCTCCCCTGGGCTACAAGTATATGTGACCAATAAACTGCCATCAATCTCATCTGTTCAGTGTCAGGTGTCATGTGTTCAATCATCTCCATAACCGTAAGTTAGGGATTGATCCCTCACCAATGGGGTGAAGAGGCAATGATCAAGGAGTAACAGAAAAAAAATACACTTATATCACTTTTTATATTTACCTAAATAATTAAATTTACTGGTTCATTCATTTATGTTGATTTGAGTTACTGTCTAGTGACCTTTCATTTCAGTCTGAAAATTCTCATTATAATATTTCTTGTAGGAAGGTCTGACCCCAATGAATGTTCTCAGTTTGTTTGCAGGTTTTTTTGGGGGGTGAGGTACCAGGGATAGAACCCAGGGGCACTTAACCACTGACCTACATCCCCAGCCCTTTTTATTTTTTAATTTTGAGACAGGCTCTTGCTGAGTTGCTGAGACTGGCTTTGAACTTGTAATCTTCCTGCCTCAGGCCCCCTGAGCCACTGGGATTACAGGTGTGTGCCACCGTGCCTAGCTCTTTTATTTTCAAACAATAGTTTTGCTGGATCTTGAGTTCTTAGTTGGCAATCTTTATTTTAGCACTTTTGATATATCATCTTACTACCTTCTGTCCTCCATGATTTCTGATAGAAATCAGCTGTTAATTTTGTTGAACAATCCTTATCCAATGAGTCACTTTTCTCTTGCTGCTTTCAAAAGTCTTTCTTTGTCTTTTGATAGTTGTATTATGGTGTGTCTAGGTATGGAACTCTTTGAATTTTTACTACTTAGAATTCATTTCATTTCTTGGATGTGTAAATGTTTTAGTCAGCTATTTTGCTTCTGCAACTAAATGATCTGACCGGCACAATTATAGAGGAGGAAAGATTTCTTTGAGGGCTCACAATTTCAGAGGTCCATAGAAGGCCAGTTCCATTCCTCAGGGCTCGAGGTGAGGCAGAACATCATGGCAGAAGAGCATGGCAGAGGGAAGCAGCTCACATCATCAGGAAGCAGAGGGAGGGGCAGGAAGAGGGGGAGGGGGAAACTTCACTCTCCAGATACAAAATATATACCCCAAAGCCAAGCCCTGATTCCCACCCCCTCCAGCCACACCCTACCACTTCAGTTACCACTCAGTTAATCCCTATCAGGGGATTAATTCACTGATTGGGTTAAGACTCTCACAACCCAATCATTTCTCCTCTGAACCTTCTTGCATTGTCTCACATGTGAGTTTTTAGGGGACACCACATCTAAACCATAACAGTAGATCCATGTTGTTTCAATGAATTCATGATTGTTTGACATTTCTTCAGATATATTCTCCTCTCCATTCTTTCTTTACTTTCCTTCTAGATCTATCATTATGCCTATGTTGGTATGCCTATGCTTGGTCATGTCCAATAAGTTCTGAGTCTCTGTTCATTTTCCTTCATTTTTTTCTGCCCCTTATATTTATTTGATAATCTCAACTAACCTATCTTCAAGGTCACTGATTCTTTCTTCTGACAATTGTGCTGTCAAATTCCTTTGGTGAATTTCTGTTTCATTTATTGTACTTTTCAACTCCACACTTTTATTTTATTATCTTTATAATTTCCATCTTTTTAGTGATAACTTATTTGGTGAGACATCATTATCATATTTTCCTTTAGTTCTGTAGAAATAAGTTCCTTTATTCTAGCATATTTAAGATAAAACATTTAAAGTTGTTGTGTAGTGAATCCAGTGTCAGGGCTTTCTCAAGGACAGTCCATATTAACTATCTCTCCCATGCCCCATATATGATGCATTGTTTGTTGTTTCTCTGTATAACTCAGATTTTTAACTTGTGGAAATTTTTGGAATTAAATTTTCTCTTAAGCCCACAGTAGTGTGTGTGTGTGTGTGTGTGTGTGTGTGTGTGTGTGAGATATGAGTGATTGAACCCAGGGGTGCTCTACACTGAGCTACATGCTTAGCTCCTTTTGAAATTTTATTTTGAGACAGGGTCTCACTCAATTGCCAAGGCTGGCCTCAAACTTGTAGTCCTCCTGTCTCAGTCTCCTCCTGTTACAGGTGTGTGCCACCATGCCTGACATAGGGTTTTTATTGCTATTTTCTTGTTATTGCTGCTATTTGCTTATTTAGTGACCTTACTGAAGCAATTCTGTAAAATTTGTATTCTTTGTCATTTCTGACCATTGATATCTCTGCTTGGCTATCTTGGTCGTCAGAGAAGAATTAGAAAGAAATGTCTTTAAGTGCCTGAAGCTAATAAGTATCTCAAGCTTTATTGAGGAGCTCTGTGTTCATTTGGAGGCACTCAACACTCATCTAGACAATTCGAAACTCTGTCTTAACCTTCATCTCCTGCTTATGTAAAGCCTCAGAGTTAGCTTAAAGAGAGAGCTTTGAGACTTCATTTTTTTTCTAAACCCCCATACAGTCCATTGTATGTGTGTATACTTCTAGGTTCCAAATTTGTCAAGGCCCATAGGGACCTTTCATTTCCCCACTTTCCATTTTAACTCTTTATGTCAGCCTATACTGTTTGCCCTAACTTTTATCCAATTCCCCAGTGAGCTACAATTTTAGACAACTGCCCCTTACTGTTTTCAACAGACACCTTTAGTGAAGAGGCAAATTCTGAGTCAGATCAAATTAAGAAAGATTCGTGAATGGAATCTTCCAGGAAACCAACACACAGGTCAAATAATGACAATTATATGGGTATATGACTTTGAAGGAGCTCTAACCCTAGTCTGCCTCCTCCAGTAGTTGCCAGGCTCCTAGTCTGTGATATGTCAGTTTTCAAGGCTACTGCAGAGCTGCAGACAAGGGGGTGGGCATAGGGCTTGTTGTTCTTATCACAAAATGAGCTATTTTTCTTCAATAAACACTCCCTGATTCCTGTAAGCCTTTGGCTAATTTCTTGATGTAAAAAAGAAAGTTGATTCTGGGCAATTTTATCACTTTTCTCATTGCTCATGTAGAATTCTTTGTTGACACCATTATTTCTGGTATCAACTGTAATGCAATTTTGAATATTTTCAGTTAGAGATATCAGTAGTACATCTATGTACTGATGTCCTTTGAGAAGTTGTGTGTTCTAATCTGAAGCTTGCGGGGGGTAATTAGTATAAAGAGAAAAATGTGTGAGATGTCACAATACTTTAAAACAGTGGAGTGGATTAGATTACACAGGGAGATTTTCTAGGATATGGAGAATAGAGGTCTTGGAACACAACTATTAGGAACAGCAATATTTAAAAGTCATTTAGAGAAAGAGTAGGTAGAGAAGGAAGGCATATCAGAAAGGTAAGAAAAACTTGGATTTTTTTTTTTTTTTTTTTGGTACCAGGCATTGAATCCAGGGGCATTTAACCACTGAGCCACATTCACAGCCCTTTTTATTTTATATTTTGAGACATGGTCTTGCCAAGTTGGGCCTCGCTACATTGCTGAGTCTGGCTTTGAACTCCCAATCCTCCTGCCTCAGCCTCCTGAGCAGCTGGGATTACAGGCATGTGCCTCCATGCCCAGCTAAAAACTTGAATTTTAAAATGAATTTGTTGCTGGACGTGGTGGTGTGCACCTATAATCCCAGCAGCTGGGAAGTCTGAGGGGGCTGAAGCAGGAGAGTCTTGAGTTGAAAGCCAACCTCAGCAACAGTGAGGCACTAAGCAACTCAGCGAGTCCCTGTCTCTAAATAAAATACAAAATAGGGCTGGGAATGTGGCTCAGTGGTTAAGTGCCCATGAGTTCAATTCCTAGTACCTCCCCAAATAAATAAACAAATAATAAATAAAATAAAATAAAATAAAATGGGTTTGTCCTTGACTATGGCCCATTGTTTGAAATACAGTGTAGTTCCCATCTTTCTTCTTGCTGTTATAGGATACCCAATGTGTCAACCTAACCTAGGAGCAGAAGGATGCTTTAGGCCAACTATTCCTCATTCCAGAATGAAGACTTCAGATCATGTATCCAGTTTGCTAGCCTTTAGTTTGCCTGTTTAACTAATTGTTTTCAACTGTTGCTCAAATCCTGTCTTCTGTATGAAGCCTTTTGACATGAATTAAAACAGAAGCAATATGTATCCTTGATGCTAGCTCCCTGAAGCTATTTTTATTTTTCCTTTATTATCAGTATGTCTATATCTAAATTCACGTCTGTATCTTGTTTTGTTTCTGAATGCTATGGTTTGGATAAACCCCTTTCAAAATTCAAGTATTGCCAATGTGATAGTATTAAGTGCTGAGGCCAGGTACCGTGGTGCACACCAATAATCCCAGGGGCTCGAGAGGCTGAGGCAGGAAGATCATAAATTCAAGGCCAACCCTAGCAACTTAGCGAGACCCTAAGCAACTTAGCAAGACCCTGTCTTCTAAACAAAAAATAAAAAGGGCTGGAGATGTGGCTCAGTGGTTAAGCACGCCTGGGTTCAATCCCTGGTACAGAGAGAGAGAGAGAGAGAGAGAGAGAGAGAGAGAGAGAGAGGAGAGAGGGGAGAGAGAGGGAGCACATGGGGCCTTTAAGAGGTAATTAGGGGGGCTGGGGATATAGCTCAGTTGGTAGAGTGCCACAAGGCCCTGGGTTCAATCCCCAGCACTGCAAAAAAAAAAAAAAAAAAAAGAGGTAATTAGTACAGGGAGGCCACTCCCTCATTAATGGGATTAGGCTCTTATAAAAGAGGCTTCACACAGTAATCAACTAGCTTGCTTTTCTGTTCTTCTTTTGTGTGAGGACACAGCATTCATCCCCTCTTGCCCTTCCACCTTCCACCAAGTGAGAATGTAGCAAGAGGGTACCAACCAGATGCTAGGACCTTATGCTTGGATTTTCCAGTCTCAGAACAGTGAGAAATACATTTTTTGTTCTTTTTAAGTTACCTAGTTTCACACGTTCTGTTATAATAGCACAGATTAACTAAAACATTGATCTTATGGGATAAAAACTCATTCTTTCACCATGAATTATGATGTTAGCTATAGTTTCTTTGTCATTTCCTTCAAGTTAAGTTCTCTCGATTTCCTGAGAGATCTTATCAGGAGTGTGTGATAGATTTTATCACATCCTTTCATGCGCTTAATCTGTTAATATGGTGACTTACAGTGATTGGTTTTCAAATGTTAAGCCAAATTTTGCTTCTGGAATAAATACTAATTTTGTGATGATATATTATCATTTTTATATATTGTTCAACTCTGATTTCTAAAATTCTCTTTCAAATTTTTGTTTTTATTTTTGAAGGACATTTAACTATATTTTGTTTTCCTTCTGATGTCTTTATATGATTGTGATATTAGAGTAATGCTAGTTAGACTACAGTATAGATAGACAAAGAAATGATAAATATGAAAGAAGTTAAGAGATTAGAAAATAGTAAAAAAATGTTTTATATATATATGTATACATATATATATGAGGTTTAAAGAGTTGAGAAGAGAGAATATTTGAAGAGATAATGGCTGCAAATTTTCCAAACTGATGAAATACCTGATTTCACAGATGAAGGAAACATTTTATACCAAGAAAAATAACTAAAAAAATAACTCCACACCTAGACACATTGTGAAATTCAGAGTACCAAAATTAAAAGATTTTAAAAGTAACTAAAGACATTTACTCCAGAGAAATTAAAATTAAAATTTATGTTCACACAAAAACCTGTTCATGATTGCTTATAGTTTTGTTTTTTTGCAAAGACTGATATCATCCAGATGTCATTCAATAGGAGAATGGTTAAACAAGTTTTGCGCATATACACTATGGAATACTACTCAGCAATAAACAGCCATAAACTTTGGTACTGACAACAACCTGGATACAATTTCAGAGAATTATACTGAGTAATAAAAACCCAACCTGAAAGGTTATTGTTTTAGTCAGCTTTTTCACTGCTATAATTAAAAGGACTTGGCCAGAACAACTGTAAAGGAGGAAAGGTTTATTTAGGGGCTCATGGTTTCAGAAGTCTTAGTCCATAGACGACTGGCTCCATTCCTCAGGGCTCAAGGTGAGGCAGAACACCATGGCGGAAGGAAACAGGTCACTTGGTGATCAGGAAGCAGAGAGACTCCACTGGCCAGATATGGATATACCCCCCCAAGCCACGGCCCAATTCCCCCCTCCTCCAGTCACTCTACCTCTTCAGTTACCACTCAGTTAATCCCATCAGGAGATTAAATCACTGATTGGTTAAGATTCCCATAACCCAATCATTTCTCCTCTGAACTTTCTTGCACTGTCTCACACGTGAGCTTTGGGGAACAATTCACATCCAGACCATAACAGTTATATATTTTATTACTATATTTACATAGCATTCTGTAAATGAGAGTATCATAGAAATGGAGAACATATTGGTGGTTTTCAAAGACTAGAAACAGAGGAAGAAGGTAGACGGGAGATGGGTGTGATTTAAAAGGCCAACGTGAGAGACCCTGTGGTGTTTGAACTGTTTATTAATGTGGCTGTGGTTTATATATATGAGCCAACACAGGTGATAAAATTGTATAGAACTTAATATTCACACACACAGAGACCATACACAAAAATGAGCTCAAGTAAAGTTGGGGAGATCTGATTAAGATCAATGAATCGTACCAAATTCCTGGTTGTAATATATTATTATTTTTCCAAATTTTTACCATTGGGAAACTAGACATAGTGTACAAGGTCTAGCTTTATAACTGTATGTAAGTCTACAGTTATTATGAATACAATTGTTTTTTGGTACTGCAGATTGAACCTAGAAGGACTCTACCATTGAACTCCATCCCCAGCTCTCTTTTTTGTTTTTTATTTGGAGGCAGGGTGTCACTAAGTTGCTGAGGTTGCCCTGGAACTTGCAATCCTCCTGCTTCAGCTTCCTGAATCACTGGGGTTACAGGCACGCTTCACCACTCCCAGTTATCAATACAATTTTAATTTAAAAGAAAAGGTAGCAAGAGAGAAAAGAGATCTGCTACAAAGGAAATAAACTATAAGCAGACCTCTCAATAGTAGCAATGAAAATCAGAAGACAGTACAATAATATCCTCCAAAGACTAACCAAAATCTATTAATTATGACTTAATACGCAAGAAAATCATCTTGCATTCACAATGGTGAAATAAAGCCAATTTTATATTAACACAAAGTTGAGTAAAGAAACTTATATAGGATGTCCTTCAAGAAAAGAAACTGACTGCTGAAAGAAGATCAAAATCACAAAAAGAAATAGAAAGAACTGGAAATATGTAAACAAAATATGTAAACCCAAACAAAATACATCAATAATGTATAATTGGTGGTATAAAAAAAGAATACAATAAAAATACTAGGCAGTAATTCTGTGAAAATATGTAAAGGGTTAGCAAGGTTGCTTGATTAAAAAGCAGTGTACAAAGGCCAGAGGTTGAGCTCAATGGTAGAGTGCTTGCCCAGCCTGTATGATGCCCTGGGTTCAATCCCAAGCACTGCAAAAACTGTACACAATCATTTGTTTTATTCTACTTTCACTAAATAAATTCCACTATTAAGATGGTAGGGGAGGAACTAAAAATGGAATACAAACAGAAACCAATGAACCTAGCAGTATTTCACGTAAATAACATAACCACTTTGGGGATTAGGAGCAGAAGAAATAACCCAAGAAATTTTAAGCACAATATTTTGACTAAATACCCTTGTGTTAAAAAGAAATGCCGTGTAAGTGAATAATATACTCTAGTTAGTAGATATATTTTTAATTTAGTGGTATGATTTAACAATTCTGGACCTCTGTTATGTATATTCTAGAATTGAGGAAATACATATATTATGGATAATGAAGGTGAGGTTTCTTGGTGTCATAGAAGGGAGTTACACAATGGAAAGGAAGAAGGCTAGAATGTAGCCTGTGGTATTGAATTTGAATCACTATGGTCAGTGTGAACTCACGGTTGTTAATATGTGTGTGTGTGTGTGTGTGTATAACTTGTATATATATAACTTGCATATTTTCTGGCTCTTTCAACTGATAAGGTCTAGTAGTAATAATGTCCTAATAGCAGTGAATGAACCCACTGTCCAGATCTTGGTAGCTAAATACTATTCCTCAGTTAAAAGACCAGACAACTTGGATAAATGTCTCTTTCCAGGACTGGGGCAGGAAAAATAACACATAGAATCAGAAAATAATAAGGTACTCAAAACATGATGGGTACATGTCAAAAGGACACAGAAGCCAGTTTGAAATAATATCTACTGCCCACATATATGATAATCTGATGAATAAAATAGATTATACTAACAAATTATAATTCATAGACTAAAACAAATGTTCATGAGTACATGCTGAGGTAAGTAAAAAAATAATTTTATGGCAAAATACCAATTAATAGCTGGGCACTGTGGCAGCTCGGGAGGCTGAGGCAGGAGGATTATGAGTTCAAAGCCAGCCTCAGCAAAAGCGAGGCCCTAAGCAACTCAGTGAGACCCTGTCTCTAAATAAAATACAAAATAGGGCTGGGGATGTGGCTCAGTGGTCGAGTGCCCCTGAGTTCAATCCCCAGTACCCGCCCCCTGAAAAAAATAAATAATAAATGTAGGAGGAATGATGGAATTAGAAAATCACCATTTGGCAACCACCAAAAGTCATGAACAGATGCTAAATCCTGCAAGTGGAATTAGGAGCAAAAGAATAACTACATAGTCTCAAAGTATCTCTCGTAGATCCATGTTAATTATAATCCAAAACGTGCATTAATTGCAAGTTATTATGTAACTTTCCAGTGGAGAAACCTGTCAGGGGCCTCCCTAACCAAGTAACCAAAGTTAACATTATGTGCGATAGGACAAAGCAGTATCATGTGCCTCCAATATGATGCACTATAAAGAAACATCACCATTTTTGTGGTATTCCTGCCAAAACTGCATAACCTGAATCTAATAATGAGGAGTCACCAAAGAGAAAAACCAAATTGAGAAACAGTCTGCAAAATAACTGTCCTGTACTTGCTTAAAAGAGTCAACATAAAGGCCGAGGAACTCAGAAAGACTAAAAAGATTCTAAAGAGATGTAACAACTATATGCAGTATGTGATCCTGGATTGGATCCCAGACCAGATGTTTTTCTTTTGTTATCGAGGCCACTAGTGCAATAATTGATGAAACTTAATTTTAAATAGGATCTGTACATTCAATAATAGTATTGAATTAATGTTCATTTCTGATTCTGATAATTGCTCTGAAGTTATATAAGAGAATGTCTTTGTTTATAGAAAAATCTATTTAGAAGTAAAGGAATATCATATCTGCAACTTAATTTCAAGTGTTTCAGGAAAGCATATACAGAGAAAGAGAAGGCAAATGTGGTAAAATGTTAACATTTGGGCATTCTGTGTGTTGAAGGGTATAGAGTAAATGCTCATTGTAACTTTTCTTTAAATTCAATAGCACCTCAAAGTTAAAGGTTAAAGGAAACTTCCTAGGAAAAAAATCTAATAAGAGGTGTGCAAAACCACTACATGGAAAACTAATAATGCTTTACTGAGAGGCAGTAAAGATGTATATATAAGAGAGAAACATTATCCAAAATTAAAAGATTCATTATAAAGCTGTTTGAGCAGGGTATGGTGGTGCAGTTACTCTGGATGCTGAGGCAGGAATACCAAAAGTTTGAGGCCAGCCTGGGCAACTTAACAAGACCCTACCAAAACAAAATAAAAAGAACTGGGGATGTAGCTCAGTGGTAGAGACTTGCCTAGCATTCATGAGAACCTGGATTCAAAGCCCGTTACCTCACCCTCCCCAAAAGCCATTCATTTCCCTCAAGTATAGATTCAATGCAATCCCAATTCAAATCTTCCTTGTGTGTGTGTGTGTGTGTGTGTGTGTGTGTGTGTGAAAATTAAAGACTAATTTTAAAATGCATATGAAAAAAGGATAATATAGATGCTTGAAGAAGCAGAACAAAGCGAGAGGACATGCTTTACCAAATACTAGACATATCATAAAGCTATAGTAAACAAGACAATGTAACATTGGTACAGGTAGATAAACAGACAAATGTAACAGAAAAAAAAGAGAAAAAAATTCATATATATGGAGACATAATTTATGACAGACATGGCACTGCAGAAAAATGGAGAGACGATGGTATGTCATTTTAAGACCTCTGGTAAACAGATGCTGAAATGGGGTTAGAAATGCAAAAAGAGTGATGGAAGTGGAGTATCACCTCTAAAAGGTAAAGAAGGAAGCAGGAACCTGGGTACAATGGCACACACCTGTAACTCCAGCAATTTCCGACCAAGGCAGGAGGATCTTAAGTTAGGAGAAGAAGGGGGAGGAGGAAGAGGAGAGGGAGGAAGAGAAGGAGAAGGGGGGGGAAGGAGGGGGGAGGAGGAGAAGGAGGAGGAGGAGAAGGAGAAGAAAGCAGAATTGGGTGGCAGAAGTATATTTGACTCTTATTTCAATTAATGCCCTAAAATCAGTTATAGGCAGATAAGAAATCTAAATTTAAAGAGAAAATTATGCTTTTAAAATATAAACAATTATATTCACAACCTTTGGATAGTGAAAAATCTATTAAACAGTACACAAAACCATTAACCATAAAAGAAAAAACTGTTAACCTTGACCACATTAAAATAAAAGAGCTTGTTGTGGTGGCACATGCCTGTAATCCCAGCAACTTGAGAGGCTGAGGCAGGAGGATCACAGGTTTGAGGTCAGTCTCAGCCACTTAGTAAGACGCTGTCTCAAATTAAAAAAAAATAATAATAAAAAGGGCTGGGGATATAGCTTAGTGGTAAAGAACCCCTGTGTTAAATCCCCAGTGCCCCTCCAGAAAAAATTAAAGTCAATTCACCAAATGACAATCATTAAAAGCATGAAAAATTGAGCCCATAAAGTAGCAGAGGATATGAGAGAGAGAAGGAAGAAAGATTTCAGAGTTCTAGGATCTGGAACATACCTAGAACTGCTGGAAAATTATTTAAATAATTTAAAATGATTTTAAAAATAACAAAAAGTCATGAACAGTTACTTATTTTTCAATTTTTTACTTGTTCTAATTAGTTGTATATGACAATAGAATGCATTTATACATTTTGATAAGTCATACATAAATGGAGTGTAATTTCTCATTTTTCTGATTGTACATATTGTAGGATCACATTGGTCATGCAGTCATATGTACATGGGATAATAATGTCTGTTTCACTCTACTATCCTTCCTACCCCATACCCCTTCCCCTCCTTTCACTCCCCTCTACCTAATGTAAAGTAACTCTGTTCTTCCCTAGCACCCCCACCCCTTATTGTGAATTAGCATCCTCATATCAGAGAAAACATTTTGCCTTTGGTTTCTTTGGGTTTGGCTTATTTCATTTAGCATGATATTCTCCAACTCCATTCATTTACCTGCAAATACCATAATTTCATTCTTCTTTAAAGCTAAGTAATATTCTATTGTGTATATATATATATATATGTATGTATATATACATATATATGTATACCACATTTCTTTATCCATTCATCTGTTGAAGGGCACCTAGGTTGGTTCCATAGTTTAGCTATTGTGAATTGAGCTGATAAAAACATTGATGTGGCTGCGTCACTGTAGTATGCTGATTTTAAGTCCTTTGGGCATAAACTGAGGAGTGGGATAGCTGGGTCAAATCGTGATTACATTCCAAGTTTTCTAAGGAATCTCCACACTGCTTTCCATAATGGTTGCACCATTTTGTATTCCCACCAGCAGTGTATGAGTGTACCTTTTCCCCCACATCCTCGCCAACATTTATTATTCTTTGTATTCTTGATAATTGCCATTCTGATTGGAGTGAGATGAAATCTTACAGTAGTTTTGATTTGCATTTCTCTTATTGCTAGAGATGTTGAACATTTTTTCATATATCTGTTGATTGATTGTACATCTTCTGTGAAGTGTCTGTTCAGTTCCTTAGCCCATTTATTGATTGGGTTATTTGTTTTTTTTGGTGTTAAGTTTTTTGAGTTCTTTATATATCCTACAGATTAATGCTTTATCTGAGGTGCATGTGGTAAATATTTTCCCCAAATATGTAGGCTTTCTCTTCACATTATTGATTGTTTCCTTTGCTGAGAAGAAGCTTTCAAATTTGAATCCATCCCATTTATTGATTCTTGATTTTACTTCTTACACTTTAGGAGTCTTGTTAAGAAAGTCAGATCCTGGGCCAACATGGTGAAGATTTGAACCTACTTCTTCTTCTGGTAGTCGCAGGGTCTCTGTTCTAGCACCTGAGTCTCTGATCCACTTTGAGTTGAGTTTCATGCAGGGTGGGAGACAAAGGTTTAATTTCATTTTGTTACATGTGGCTTTCCATTTTTCCCAGCACCATTTGTTGAAGAGGCTATCTTTTCTCCAATGTATGTTGTTGGCACCTTTGAGATAACTGTATTTATGTTGGTTTGTCTCTGTGTCTTCTATTCTGTACCATTAGTCTACATGTCTGTTTTGGTGCCAATACCATGCTGTTTTTATTACTATAGCTCTGTAGTATAGTTTGAGGTCTGGTATTGTGATGCTTCCTGCTTCACTTTTCTTGTTAAGGATTGCTTTGGCTATTCTGGGTCTTTTATTTTTCCAAATGAATTTCATAATTGCTTTTTCTAGTTCTATGAAGAATGTCATTGGGATTTTAATAGGAATTGCATTAAATTTGCATAACACTTTTGGTATTATGGCCATTTTGACAATATGAATTCTGCCTATCCAGAAGTATGGAAGTCTTTCCATCTTCTAAGGTCTTCAATTTCTTTCTTTAGTGTTCTGTAATTTTCATTGTAGATGTCTTTCACCTCTCGTTAGATTGATTCCCAAGTATTTTAATTTTTTGAAGCTACTGTGAGTGGGGTAGTTTTCTTTATTTCTCTTTCATGGACTCATTACTGATGTATAGGAATGAACTTGATTTATGGGTATTGATTTTATATCTTGCTACTTTGCTGAATTTATTTATTAGTTCTAGAAATTTTTAATGGAATTTTTTTGGCTCTTCTAAATATAGAATCATGTCATTGGCAAATAATGATAGTTTGAGTTCTTCTTTACCTATTTGTATACCTTTCATTTCTTTTTTCTAATTACTCTGGCTAGAGTTTCAAGGACAATGTTGAATAAAAGTGATGAAAGAGGGCATCCTTGTCTTGTTCCAGTTTTTAGAGGGAATAATTTCAATTTTTCTCAGTTTAGAATTATGTTGGCCTTGGGTTTAGCATACATAGCTTTTATGACGTTGAGGTATGTTCCTGCTATCCCTAGTTTTTCTAGTGTTTTGAACATGAAGGGTGCTGTATTTTGTCAAGTGCTTTTTCTGCATCTATTGAGATGATCACATGATTCTTGTTTTTAAGTCTATTGATATGATGAATTATGTTTATTGATTTCCATATGTCGAACCAACCCTGCATCCCTGGGATGAACCCCACTTGATTGTGGTGCACTGTTCTTTTAAAATTTTTTTATGCAATTTGCTAGAATTTTGTTGAGAATTTTTGCGCCTATGTTTATCAGGGATATTGGTCTGAAGTTTTCTTTCCTTGATGTGTCTTTGTCTGATTTTGGTATCAGGGTGATACTAACTTCATAGAATGATTTTGGAAGGGTTCCCTCCTTTTCTATTTCATGGAATATTTGAGGAGTATTGGTGTTAATTCTTAGAAGGTCTTGTAGAACTCGACTGAGAACCCATGTGGTCCTGGGCTTTTCTTAATTGGTAGGCTTTTGATGGCGTTTTCTATTTCATTACTTGAAATTGTTCTGTTTAAATCATGTATGATCACCTGATTCAGTTTAGGTAGGTCATGTCTCTAGAAATTTGTTGATGTCTTCAATATTGTCTATTTTATTGGAGTATAAGTTTTAAAAGTAGAAATCTGAATGCCCAACAAACATATGAAACTGTCCTCAACTTTATCAGAGATATCAAATTAACACCATTATGAGATATCACCACATATCTACCAGAATGACTACCATTTAAAAAAATCCATACAATTCCAACTGTTGGCAGGGATGTGGAGCAAAAGGAACTCTGATACACTGCTAGTGGAGATGTAATTTAACTACTCTGAAAAAATTAGCATTATCAAATAAATTTGAAGCTAATGCATTTTATATGACCTAGCAATTCCACTTCTAGGTATATACCCAACATACATTCATCAAAAGTCATGTACAAAAATGTTCTGTGTTTTGGTACCAGGGATTGAACCCAGGGGCACTTAACCACTGACTCACATCCCCAGCCTTTTTTAATATTTTATGTAGAGACAGGGTCTTGCTGAGTTACTAAGTGCCTTGCAAATCTGCTGAGGCTGGATTTGAACTCGAGACCCTCCTGCCTCAGCTTCCTGAGTTGCTGGGATTACAGGTGTAAACTACTGCACCCAGCTACAAAAATGTTCTTATCAGCCTTTTTAATAGCCCTTAAACTGGAATAACTGAATTGTTGTACATCACTAGAAAGTATAAAAAGTTATGAAATATTCACACAATGGAATATACTACATAGCAACAAAAATGAATGAAATACAGCTACATACAAGGTGAATGAAACTTACAAACATAATATTGATGAACACAAAAAGATACAAAATATGACTCCATGTATATAAAGTTGAAATCAGGCAAAACTAAAGTAATGTGTTGGGACTCATATATAGGTAGTAGAACTATAAAAGAAAAATAAGTACTTCTTTTTTTTGAGGTGCTCCCTAGCACCTCAAAACCCAGGAGTAGTCTACCACTGAGCTGCATCCCCAGCTCTTTTTATTTTTTATTTTTGAGACAGAGTCTCACTAAGTTGCTGAGGTTGACCTCCAACTTCCAATCCTTTTGCCTCTGCTTCCAGAGTCACTGGGACTATAAGCCTGCATCACTATGCCCAGCTATTAGGCAAGTACATTATTAACACAAAATTCAGTATGTTAATTACTTCTTGGGAGAGGAAAGGTGGAGGTGATCAGGAAGGGATACATGGGAGAGATTATTTTATATTGTCCAATTTTTTATAGTAGAAAATTTCAGTTATAGGAAAAATTGGAAGAATAATAAAATTAACTCTCATGTATCCTCCAGTTAGAGTAACAATTGCCAACATTTTGGCATTTTGATTTACATCTCTTCATTTATACATAAATTAATTTTGACAGCTTTAATGAAATATAATTCACATCCCATACTTTTCACTCATTTAAAGTGTACAGTTGAATGGTTTTTAGGATAGTCACAGAGATGAGCAACCATCATCATATTCAATTTTAGAGCATTTACATGACATCAGAAATAAACCCCTTACTTTAAGCTATCAACTCTCTCTCCCTTCATCCTTCCAGACTTAAACAAGCACCAAAATACTTTCTGTCTCTGTAGAGTTGTCTATACTGGACATTTCATATAAATGGAATCATATAACATGTGGTTTTTGTAATAGGCTTCTTCCACTTAGTATAACACTTTCAAGGTTCATACATGTTGTAGCATGTATCAATACTTATTTTAGTCTTCTTGGGTCACTGTAACAGAATACCCACAGACCTGGGTGAATTAAACAACATAAATTTATTTTCTCAGAGTTTTGGATACTGGAAGTTCAAAATTAATGTGTTGGCAGGGTTGCTTTCTGGTAAGACCTCTTTCCTTGAGTTACAGATGGTCACCTTCTCACTGTCTCTTCACATCGTCTTTCTTCTGAATGCCTGCAAAGAGAGAAAGATCTCTAGTGTCTCTTCCTCTTTTTATAAAGACACCAGTCCTATTGGATTAGGGCTCTACCCTTATGACCTCATTAAATCTTAATTATCTTCTTAAATTCCCTATCTGTAAACACAGTCACATCGGGGGTCAGGGCTTCAATGCATGAATTTTAGGGGTTACAAAATCCCATCCATAACAGTGCTTCATTCCTGTGTATGGCCGAATAATCTTCTGTTATGTATGTCACATTTTTTTTCATCTTTTCATCAGTTGATGGTCATTTGGGTTGTTTCCACCTTTCATGAATAATGCTGCTGTAAACCGTGATGTACAAGGTGGGTTTTTTTTAGTTGCTGTCAATAAGACATTTGCTTGTTAAAAAAAAATCCAAATGCTGGCATTGTCCAGAAAAAAATTAACAGTTTTATTTATAATTGTTATAAAGATGAACTGCTGAAACTTGTTCACTGAAACATTTTGACTTGCATTAATGCTTTACATCCTGGCATTTATATTAAAAATTCACACATAAATGAAAATAGAAAAATGGCCAATACCTGATTTTGGTCCCCTATTTTTCCACTCGTAATCATATACTTAGAGACCTTTTGATCCCATGGGAAAAAATATCTTAACGTTCAGAACTTCCAATAACAGAAAGAAGAGAAAAAAATTTTTTGAGAATGAAACGTTTCCCATCATGGTGAATTCTTAAGCATGTTCTCCACATATGTGGCGTGCTAGTTGGATGTCTTTTGGCATAATTGTTACATGTTCGGCATACATGGCACACAGGTTGGTGTCTTCAAAAAGGCCAACCAGATAGGTCTCACTTGCCTCCTGCGAAGCACCAATAACTGCGCTCTGGAAGCGCGGATCTGTTTGAAGTCCTGGGCAATTTCTCGCACCAGACGCTGGAAGGGGAGTTTGCGAATCAGAACTTCAGTGGGCTTCTGATAACGTCTAATTTCACGGAGTGCCACAGTACCAGGCCTGTAACGATGAGGTTTCTTCACCCCTCCAGTAGAGGGTGCACTCTCACCAGCGGCTTTTGTAGCCAGTTGTTTCCTGGGTGCTTTACTATTGGTCAATTTGCAGCCAGTCTGCTTTGTACCACCCATGGTGGAAAGCCTTTCTCATCCAGCTTCTCCTTAGGCTGGAGCTCGGCGAGCTAGAGGTGGCGCTCACTCGCGCTGCGCACAAAATCCACCTACAAGGTTTTATGTGAACGTGTAAAATCATTTCTTATGGGTAGATACCTAGAAATTGAATTTCTGGCTCATTTCTCTTGGTTCAATTCACAGTTGAATTGCTGGGCATGTGGTAACTTTATGTTTAAGCATCAGAGGAATTGCCAGACTACTTTCCAAAGTGACTGCAACCATCTTACATTCCCACCAAAGTGAATGAGGGACTCAATTTTATTATGTACTTGTCAACACTTGTTATTATCTGACTTGTTTTTTCAGTACTGGGGATTGAACCCAGGGGTGCTCTACCACTGAGTTACATCCCCATCCCTTTTTATTCTTCGAGACAGGGTCTCACTAAGTTGCTGAGGCTGGTCTCAAACTTGCAATCCTACTGCCTTAGCCTCCTGAGTAGCTGGGAGTATACCACAGTACCCTATCTGACTTTCTATTATAGGCATCTTAGTGAGTATGTGTGGCATCTCATTGTGATTTTGATTTGCATTTCCTCCAATCACTCATGACTTGCTAATTTTTTCATGAGCTTATGACTATTTGTATTTCTTCTTTGGAGAAATGTCTATTCAAATCCATTTCCCCCCATTTAAATTGGATTATTCCTCTTTGTATAATTGAATTATAAGAGTGTATATATATGTGTGTGTGTGTATATGTATATAATATATATACTATAGAATATATACATTCTAATTTCAAATTGCTTATCAGATATATGATTTGCAAATTGTTTTCTCTTATTCTATGGTCTGTTCTATTTCTTGTGTCCTTTTTTATTTAATTTTTTTTAGTTGTTGATGGACACAATACCTTTATTTATTTTTATGTGATGCTGAGAATGGAACCCAGTGCCTCTCACATGCAAGACAAGCACTCTACCACTGAACTACAGCCCCAGCCCTTCTTGTGTCATTTGTAGCACAAAAGTTTTTAACTCTGTGTGTGTGTGTGTGTGTGTGTGTGTGTGTGTGTGTGTGTGTTGTACTAAGTATTGAACCCAAGGGCAACATACCACTGAGCTACTTCCCCCAGATCTTTTAATTTTATTTATTTATTTATTTTATTTATTTTATTTTTGGCACCAGGGATTGAACCCAGGGGTGCTTAATCACTGAGCCACATCCCCAGCCCTTTTTCTTTTTTATTTTGATACAGGGTCTCTCTAAGTTGCTTAGGGCCTCACTAAGTTGCTGAGGTTGACATGGAACTTGCGATCCTCCCGCTTCAGCCTCCCAAGTTGCTGGGATTACAGGAGTGCCACCATGCCTTGCAATTTTTACTTTTTATGAAGTCGAATTGATCTAGTTTTGCTTTTACTGATTGCATTTTTTGTGTCATTTCTTAAAATCCATTGCCAAATCTGAGGTAACGATGATTTACCCCTTAAATTTTCTTCTGAGAATGGTATTGTTTTAGTTCTTACATTTAGGTCTTTGATCCATTGTGTGTTAATTTTTGTATATGATGTGATATAAGGGACAAGACTTCACTCTTTTCATGTGACTATCCAGTTTTTCTGGCACCATTTGTAGAAAAGGCTATTCTTTCACAATTAAATTGTCTTGGCACCCTTACTGAAAATCAGTTGACCATAGAAACATGGATTTATTTCTGGACTCTCAATTCTATTCCATTGATCCTTATATTAATCCTTATGCCAGCACCAAATGGTCTTGATTACTGTTGATTTGTAGTAATTTTTGAAATCAGGAAGCGTGTCTTTTATTTTGTTCTTGCTTTTCAAAGATTGTTTTGTCTATTCTGAGTCTTCTACATCACCTTGTCAATTTCCATGAGGAATCCAACTGGGATTCTAACAGGGAGTGCCTTGAATCTGTAGGTCAATTTGGGGAGTATTGTTCCCCAACAATTTAAGTCTTCTAACCCATGAACACGGTTCTTTCCATTTATTTAGGTCATTAATTTCTTTCAAAAATGTTTTGTAGTTTTCAGTTTGTAAGTCTTATACTTCCTTGATTAAATTATTCTTAAATATTTTATTTTTTGATGATATTGTAAATGGAATTATTTTCTTAATGTCATTGTTAATATATAAATTAATTATATGAGATTGCTCATTGTTAATATATAAACACAACTGATTTTGTATTAACCTTATATGCTGTAAAGTTTTGCTGAATTTGCTTATTAGCTCTAATAGTTTTCTGTGAATTCTTTGAGACTTTGTGAATTCTTCATACAAAATTTTGTTATATGTGAATAGTCTTCATTTCCAATCTGGATTCAATTCATTTCCCTCCCTCCCTCCCTCCCTCCCTTCCTTCCTTCCTTCCTACCTTCCTTCCTTCCTTTCTCCCTTTCCTTGCCTTTGATTCCCTTCCCTTCCCTACCCTTTCTTTTCCCTTCCTTCCTTTTTTTCACATTTCTCTTGCCAATGACATTGAATAGAACAGGTGAGTATGGAAAAACTTGCTTTTGATCGTGAGGAGAAACCATTCAGTCTTTTACCAGGCACAATGTTACCTGTGTACTTTTTTATGGATGTCTTCATTACATTCAGGAAGCTTCTGCTATTCCTAGTTTGTTGAGTGTTTTTATTATTTAATCTTGAAAAGGATCTGGATTTCGTCAAATACTCTTCTGCATCTATTGAGTTATCATGTGGCTTTTCTGATATTTTTGTTTATTATTTTTATTTTATTATTATTATTAGGTACCGAGGATTGAACCCAGGCATGCTTAACCACTGAGCCACATCCCCAGTCCCTGTTATATTTTATTTAGAGACAGGATCTCACTAAGTTCCTTAGGGCCTCACTAAGTTGCTGAGGCTGATCTCGAACTTGAAATCCTCCTACCTCAGCCTCCTGAGTGACTGGAATTACAGACGTACGCCACTGTGCCTAGCCTAGTCTACAGTTTCCTTTTGATATAGTTGTCTAGTTGTAATATTAGGGTGATACTAGCCTCACAAAAATGATTTGGAAAATATTCTCTTCAATTTTTTTGCAAAGTATTGTGAAAACTGATGTTAATTCTTCTTTAAACGTTTGGTAGAATTAACCAAGGAAACTACCTTTTCTTTGTGAGAATTTTTTTATTGCTAATTTATTGTCTTTACTTGTTATAGGTCTATTTGGGTTGCATATTTCTTTGTGAGTCTGTTTCAGCAGTTTGTGTCTTCCTAGGAATCTATTTGTATTATTTATTAACTTACAACTGTTCATAACATTCCTTAATAATCATATCTTTTGTGTAAGATCAATAGTAATGTCCCCTCTTGTGATTCTAGTAATCTGACTCTTCTTTCTTTTTTTCTCTTGGTCAGTCTAGCTAAAGGCTTGTCCGTGTTGTTGATCTTTTTAAAGAACCAACTTTTGGTTTTACTGATTTTTTTCTATTGCTTTCTTTAACTCTCTGTTGTCTTGATTTCCACTCTAATCTTTAGTATTATGTGCATCCTTTTAAATGTACTAATACTTGATTTTTGGCCTAACGTATGGTTTATCACAGAGAGTGCTCTAATGTGCACTTGAGATTAATATTTTTCTGGTGTGGGGTAGTGTTTACAGATGTCTGTTAGATCTGTTTGGTTTATATTATTGATAAGTCTGCCATTTTCTTGTTGATTTTATGTCTCCTTATCTATCCATTTTTGAAAGTCATATGTTGAAGTCTCCCTTATGATTGTGTTTTTGTCTATTTCTCCCTTTAATTGTCACTTTGCTTCATGTCATGTAATGCACGGTTGTCAGGTATATTATAATTGTTGTCTTCCTGGTGAAGTGACCTTTTTATCATTATAGAATGTCTCCAATTTCTAGTAATATTTTTTTGTCTTAAAGTTGATTTTATCTGATATTATAGCCACTCCAGCTTTCCTATGGTTGCTGTTTGAATCTTTTCCCTCCCTTTTAATTTCAGTCTATTTTTTTCTTCTGTACCTGGGAATTATCCCAGGGGTACTCTACCACTACCTCAGCCTCCTAAGTCACTGGGTTACAGGCATGCATCACGGTGACCAGCACAATTTAATTGTACTTTCAAATTTGAAATGTGTTCCAAAAGTATACATTGCATATTGTATTTTAAAAATATTTTTAAGTTGTAGATGGACACAATATCTTCATTTTATTTATTTATTTATATGTGGTGCTGAGGATGGAACCCAGTGCCTCACACATGCTAGGCAAGTCTCTACCACTGAGCCCCAGCCCCAGCCCTATATTGTATTTTTAAAATCCATCCTTGCAACCTCTGCCTTTTGGATGGATTATTTAGTACATTCACATTCAGTGTCATTATTGATATAGTTGGATTTATGTCTGCCACTTTAATTTTTGTTTACTACACATATCTCATGTCTTTTTATTTCTGTTTTCCTCCTTTTCTTCTTTTTGGCATTAAAATAATTTTAAATATAGCATCTTAATATTTTTATGACCTTTATACCTTTTTAAGTTATTTTCTTAGTGCTTGTTCTAGGGCTTACCACATGTATCCTATCAGACTCACTTTCAGATTTATACTCACTTATTTCCAGTGAAGTACAGATACTCCTCCTATATAGACTAATATTTCTTATGATTATGGATACAAAAATTCTTTGTTATATGAATAATCATTCATCTTTTTTAAATTGTTAAATGAGAAAAAAACAGTCTAAAAAGGTAACATACTTTATAGTTCCAACCATATAACATTCTGGAACAGGTAAAACTATAGAGACATAAAAAGATCAGTGGTTGTCAGGAATTAGGAGGGAAGAAGGGCTGAATAGGTGGAGCATAGAGGATTTGCTGTGCAGTGAAACTATTCTGTATGATTCTATAATGTTGTATACATGTCATTATACACTTTTAAAAAATCCTTAGAATGTACACCAAAGAGAGAAACCTAATGTAAACTGTTGACTTTGGATGATAGTGACGTGTCAATGTAGGTCATCAATTGTAATAAATCTACCACTCTAATGGAGGATATTGATAGAGATGGAGAGGAACAGGGAGTATATGAGAATTATCTGTACTTCCTACTCAATTCTTCTGTGAACCTAAAACTGATGTAAATAAAGTCTATTAAAATTTTTGTCACAGGACTGGGGATATGCTCAGTGGTAGAGTGCTTGCCTAGCATATGTGAAACTCTGTTTGATCACTAACACTGCAAAAAAAAGTTATGAGACAGTTATGGTGGCACATGCCTGTAATTATAGCTTCTCAGGAGGCTGAGGCAGGAGGATGGTAAGTTCAAAACCTGCCTGAGCAACTTAGTGAGACCCTGTCTCAAAACTAAATATAAAAAAAGGCTGGGAATTGGGCTCGGATTGTAGCTCAGTGGTAGAGCACTTGCCTAGCACGTATGAGGCACTAGGTTTGATCCTCAGCACCACATAAAAATAAATAAAATAAAGGTATCATGTCCATCTACAACTAAAAAAATATTTTAAAAAAGGTTTGTAATGTAGCTCAGTGATAGAGTGCCCTAGCATATACAAGAGCCTGGGTTCAATCCCTAGTACCCCATAAAAATTGTTACATAAATTTCACAATTTTTTGAAAGGGAGACATGTCTGGAGATAAGTGATTGTAGTTATAGTGCTCTAAATTTTTTTTAAGTAGATGTGTCAATATGTTAACTTTAGACTTAGTTAAATATATTGGACTGTCAAAGTCCAAATTCTGTTTTTACCAACACACTATCCTTCTTCTCTAGAATCAAGTTAGGAATTATTTACTTTCCAAAGTCTCTTAAGTTCAGTTCTGGCAAGTGAACAGCCAGATTCAGTGCCTGGGGTAATTTTTACAGTTGTTATAGTTTTCTTCCTCTTCCATACTTGTGAGGGTATCCTTATTGCCACATTTGAAAGTTCCTGACAATCTTGCTCTCTCCAAACAATTGATTTCTCCCCTTGATCCCCAAGTTACAATAGTTGAAAGGTAACAACCTCTTCTTCCACTCTTCCCCAGAAGTTAATCACCCTCTGCTCCTTTCCCCAGGGAGGAACAGTGGCAGAAACTTTGCCATTATACTTGGAAAGGTTCCTGACTCATGATCAAGGGGATTAGACTAAGAAAGAAGACAAGCTAATGATTAAAGTGAGAGTTGGAGATAATGTTTCCTTGCTTCTATTCCTAGCAGTACTGTATTAGCATGTGATTGGTTCACATTAACACTTGACTTTCTATCTGTGAAACTAGGGAGACTGAATTGTTTCTGTTCATACCATCAGGGTGACTGACCAAAGGAGTCTGGGAATTTTTATAAATAAAATGACCATGAATCTTCTTGTAAACACCATGCCATTCCACAGCATCATTTCCTTTTTTTAGGTAGTTATTTTTTAAAATATTTTTTAGTCGTGGGTGGGCACCTTTATTTTTATTTATTTATTTTTATGTAGTGCCAAGGATTGAACCGAGTCCCTCACACGCAGTAGGTGAGTGCCCTAGGTAGTTATTTTTTAAAGAACAGATTGTTTGTACCATCGAACAGATGCAGGCTTTGCTGGAAATGGAAGGAATGGAAGTGAGTTATAAGAGAAGTGTAAGGCACAGGTCTTATCTTCAATTGGAGATAGGAAATACCCAAGAGGAAGAAGGATAAAAGCAAACCAGTGAAATACCCACTAGTTTGGAGTGTGTGATCTTTTCTTTATATCCAGAGGTTAGGCTGACCTTTGAGGAAGGGGAGGAAGTTTTGTGTAGCTAATTAGTGTTGAAAAATGAAGATACCATGCAGATTTTTTAAGAGTGAAGACCAACAGATTTGCTTTCAAACACCCTTGTGGGAGGCTATATTTTCTCTTGAAGAATAGCTCTGCTAATGCCAACTGTGATCTGTTCTTTCAAGTCTTCAGCAGATTTTAGAAGCCTTATTTTCCTGACCCTCCTTTCTATCACCAGTGTTGCTGCCTGTCTTGCAAAGTAATAGGACTCCACTCCTTGGACAGTGTTCTACATCCTAGCTGGTCCACAAGTTTAGATTGACCTTTCACCTAGTTTGAGCCCAGGAGTGAAGTTTGACTCCATCAAGGAAAAGTGGTGAGAGATATGATCCTATGCGGACACCGTCTTAACTCTCAGTAGGGCAGTGCAAATCAAATTAATAAAATGGGGATAGTTCTGTTTTCCAGATGTTATTCTTTCCTGGTGACCAATAATTTTATGTGATTTATTTTTTACTTTCCATCTCCCCAACTAAAGGGCAAACTCCATGAGAGTGGTGATCATGTCTTTTTTATTCTCTTCCATATCCTCATCTTCTGCCCTGGTATTTGACATCATAAGTGTTATATAACTATTGGCTAAAGGAACTAATAGGTTAACTAATTAATTGAGACTTAAATCCTGACAGGATATGGATGGCAACTAACAGATGAGTAAGTAAAGGTTGTGTGGAATAAACTTAGGTCCTTGTTGGGAGCCAGGAACTGATGATAGGAACTGAACAAGAGATGTGATCTTCTAGTAATAGTGGTGAAAAAGGGAGAATGGGAATGAAATTCACATTTGTTGAGTATTTGCTAAGTGCCTGTACTTTAACAGGTATAAATTCATTTAATCTTCACAATTCCAGAAGTATGTACTATTATGGTATATGTTTTACAGATGAAGAAATAGAGATGAAAAGAGGTTAGATAATTTGCTAATGATTACTATTGTGTGATAAGCTCCCATGGGTCTCTCATGTTTCTGCACAACTTATGAGCAGAGACAATGACTGACATTTTTTCCTGACTCCTTTCGCAGGATATGTGTATAGTGAATAGCTTTGAAAGATAGAGTGTCTCCTTCTATCTCCCCAAAATCAGGCATACTTACTGCCCATCGCAATGGATTGCAATTTATTAAATTCACTGTTGCTCCTCCGTAACACAACCCAGAGCAGGTGCAGATGCTGCCTGACCCTCTTTTAGTATCGTCTACAGGACTTATGAGCAAGAGATACTGATATAAGATGATGCTTATATTCTGGCTAATATTATTGCTTTGAGAAATAAAGTCTCTTATCTCTGACCTAGGGGTCTTTATCTTATGTCTTCTGCCAGCATTCATGAAAATGTGTCAGGTTAACTTGTTAACTTGCAGGTAAGATAAAATCTCAGTATCTTCTCCCAGCCTAATAGCCACATAGGTGAAAAGCATCAGAATACAGAATTGCACCCATGTCTCTTTCACTCTGGAACTCACACTCTTTCCCCAGGATGGTGTTGCTTCTTGAGCTGTACTCAGATAGTTGCTACATCATATGACATCATTCCTCCCTGCTCTTCTTCCATACCCATCTGACATTAGACCTGAACTCATTTTTCAAGTTTGATAGGTATCTGTCCCATTAGGAAAAAAGAGAAGAGATTTAAAGTATCTGATTTTCTTCTTTCTGTCTCCTAAGTTAATGGTAGTGCTTTATCTATGGACCCATTTTCTTAGTCATGCTATTTTCTCAGGACTATGGTTCTTGCAATAGTCAGGATTTTACCAGGCAGATGCATATTAATGGAAGGAATTCCCAGAGGACACAATTGGAATACCTTAGACACTTCATAAATAACCAGTTAGTTTTAGCTTTTGGGGGGCTGTTTGCCAGACTCTACATTAACAGACACTAGCCTCCTATATATTCCTGCTGAACCACCTGAGTGTAATAGGTAGTCCTGGTGGTGTACGTGATGGGATCCCAAGATCACATTTTCCACATATTTCTAAACCCCAAATTAACTGTATAAGCAGTTTCGGTAGAGGTTTTTAATCTTGGGAGGCCCAAATATCCCTTTTGTTTATTTAGGTCTTTTGCTCTCATTGTCTGCAAACTTCTTTTATCCCCAACAACATTGGGGTAATAGACAATCTTTCTCATTGTTTACTAAATCTAGAAAAACAGCTGCCAGCTTGGGGTTGGAGAGAGGAGGAACAGGAAACCATGGAGGAATGAGGCCATTCTCACTTATCATGTCCCCAGAAGATGACTGTACTAGAAGGCCCGATGATTTGTCTAGCACTTTTACCAAAATGATTGCATGCCATCCTCACAAGAACCCTTCAAGGACACTGAGGTCCAAAGAGACTAAGTAACTCATCCAATATCACACTGTGAATTTGTAGCAGCTTTTGGGTTATAATTCCTTTCCCTACTATGGATATTGAGTAAGTTCAGAGGACAGATTCAAGGAGGTAGAAGCATACAACATTAGGATGAAGATTCATTTATTCTGACAGATTCTGGTCATTCTACCCAGAAGACAGAAACTCAGGAGGCAAAGAACAGGGTAAAGTCAATTCCAAGCCTTGCTTCCTTCCATAAAAGGAGGGTAAGATTATTCAGGTGGCTTACAGATTGGCATACGGCAAAGACATGGGACTGTGGACCTCTCCAAAACCCTGCTATCTCTTCCTCAGACCCCTCCAGCAGCTGTTGCTCTTATCTGAACAAAGAATGGTTGTTTCTTCATTTCTGGGCATAGATTTACTAAACCGAGCTCTACTTAGGTTGGAATCAGAGTGGTGGAAAGAAAACATCTCAGAAAAGGACTGCATGAGTTGAGGTTTCCACTAACTTAAACCAAACAAAGAGGACTGGAGATAGGAAAGTGTGGCACGTGGGACACAGGCATCTTCAAGCTAAGAAGGGTCTTGAGAAAGTGGGTTCACTGCTCCTTTTTTCAAATTGTGGTCTGCTTGAAGATGCAAGAGAGAATAAAATAATTAGCTTAACTTTGGCCTGCCAGCTCCTCAGGGGGATAGCAACATTCCCTATAGATCACTTTTTTGTCACGTAAGCATTAGGAGTTCTTTAAGAACTGGGAACCTTATAGAGGGTACATTAATTTAATCCTTTTATCATAGATAATAAAGATTCACTTCGAATACTACAGGAAAAGTAAAATTATAGGGAGGATACACCTGGTCTGGGAAACCAGTAGGTTCCAAAGAGCTCTAAGCAGTAGCATCTTGTGCTCTTCACATAATGTCCCTGTTTCCCTCTGTAAGTTTTTTGTATTCTTTTCTTGCCACTCACTGGAAAAGTCTCTCCATAGTCTGTAGAAACAATTCCACAGGGTGCTTGTCTGATTCTCTTAACTTGTTACTATCAATCCTATCGGATTGTGCCAAGCTACCTTATCTGTCATCAAATTGTGGAGCTATTCCTGTTATAGTAAAGGTCACCTCAATGCACAACTAGCTGGATTTGCCTTTCCAAGCAGGAGACAGTGAACAGAGTATTGGACATGGCAGACACCATGACTGACAGGTCTAATACAGAGGGCTTTCTTCCAAAGGTCAGCCTTGGTAACAACTCGCTGTTCAGCAATTCAACTGAACAGAAGAGTCAGTTCTTTGAGTATGTACTATGTCTATGCCAGTGCTTCCCAAATCATGGTCCTTGAACTCCTGCATCAGATTCATCTTAGTGCTTATTAAACCTTCAAATTTCTGGTCCCATACTTCAGACCTGCATAATTGGAATTTTGAAATTGGGATAAGGAAATCTGCATAGTTAATAAGCACTGCATATAACTCTGTGCATACTAACCTTGAGAATTTCTACCTTATATTCTTCAAGTTTTAATTATTGATTCTTTCTGGAAAGTTCTTTCCCTTCCTTCTCTGCTTGGTGAAATCTTGTCTCATCCCTAGAGGCCAAGTTTAGATATAACTGCCTTCATGAATCTTTCCCTGATTTCATGTCTCCTTAACTCTTAACACTCACTGGTTCAGAGAGATGGAAGATATTGCAGATATAAGAATGGGGTACAAGTACCTATTGGGGATATGTATGAGAAGGTACATCTGGGATGGTTCTTGGGATAAGGATTTATATTTGGTCCCTGAATTTTTATTTTTAAAAACATTAAAAACTGAAAGTAAGCTATGATGAATAACAGCATAATTGTCACCTAGAAATTGTTAACATTCAACAATATTTGCACACATGCTCTTTCTCACAAATATCTCACCAATACAGCACATGTCTGTATTTGGTTACATTTGAAATTAAATTGCAATCATGCTACTCCACAACTAAATACTTGAACATGTGCCTTCTAAGAACACAACCATTCTTTCATTTTCTTGCCTAATCATACCATTATTACATCTAAGAGATTTAATATGTTAATATGATAGAATAACATTATCTAACATTGGGTTCATATTAAAATTTCTCAAATTGCATACAAAACATCTTAGCTTATCTGCGTTGACATTATTGACACTATTCAGTCAAAACTCATGGGTTTTATTTGATCATCTTTAGTCCTCTTTAATCTAGATTCTGGAGCAATGTTTGACTTTTTTGTTCAATCAATGATACCAATTTATTTGAAGAATCCAGATCAGTTGTCTTAAATGCAACTGGATTTTTCTGGTGGTTTTCTCATGATTACATTCAGATTAAACATTTTTGGCAATACTACACAGAAGTAATGTTGTTGATGACCTATTGTATCACGGTAGGTGGCCCATATGTATCCATTGCCCTGAATTAGTGATACTATATTTGATCCCTTAGCTAAGGTGGATGTCTACTGAATTTCTTTATTGTAAAGGTGCATTTTTTCTTTGAAAATAATAATCTTTGGAGTAATACTTTGAGACTGCATGAATATCGTGCTCTCCCCAAAACTTTCACCAGTGGTTTTAGAACCATTGATTTAATTGCTGTCTTGACAAAGAATAACCCTGAGAAGTCATATGTTCTGGGAGCTACTTTACTAAGAACATCCACATAACACATATAATAATAATGCTGCTGCTGATCATCATCATCATCATCATCATCATCATCATCATCACCTTTGTTGAGTGAACTAGACCAGGTACTTATATAAATTAAATCGTTTGATCCTTATGCCAATCTAATGATTTTACACATAGGAAAACTGAGGCTTACAGAGGTGAGGGTCACAGAGCTATTAAGAGTGGGAACTGGGTTCAAATCCAGTTCTAATTATAGAACTCATGCTTTAAACCATGCTCCTTAATAAACAATAATTCCACCCAACTTGAGAATTCTCTTGCCATTTTCTTCTGAAGAGTTCCAGGCCCACAGCATTCCTGAGAGTGAGGAATCAGACATTAGACTTTCAAGGGGGTGGGGTAGAGGGTGCAACAGAGAAATCAATTGGCATTCCTGTGGTCTTACAGCAAGTGAGTAACAGAACAGGGCTGCTGATGAAGAGACCTTTAGCTCTTGCTTATGAATTTGACTTTGATTTAAGAGGCAGCTGAGAGCCACTGTGATTTCTGACTAGTGCTTGCTGAATTCAGAGTGAGTTCAGGTTGGATTAATATCGCTGTCCTCGGTGTGGGAAAATGCAACTGCTTGATAATAAACAGACTTGCAGAGTTGGGTGGAAAAGACCAGTGTTGCCTAACAGCCCCTTCTGTGCCTAGCACACTTGATTGACTGTCCTTACATTTACAGCTCTCTGTCCAGGCTGTCACAGGGAAAAACTCGACTTCTTAGAATCTAGCTAGCACAAGAAGACCTCTCACCCACACCCTGCACCCTCCATCCCCAACAAACAGGAAAAAAAAGGCCTTCTAAATGTGCTCAAATTTTGGGCAACCCACAGTTATCTCTGTAGTTTGCTGAGTCTCTCATGAGAATGCCCAGTGCAGTGCTGCAAACGCTGCAGTGAAATGAAAAAGCAAACAAACTAAACCACAAAAACCAACAACCCCAAGACTCTCCTCTGCTCAAAAGAGCCATTTGTAATTTGGAGCTTTATTGAACAACGTATCTTCAGTTTGCCCATTTCTTAGTGACTGAGGTATTAGGAGAACATATCTGCACCTGTTGCAAAGTTTCATTGATGTCTGGAGACAGGCAGACAGACAGACAGATACACACACACAGAGTATCATCCCAATTTTAGCATATGTGCTGTCGAGCCAAACACATGTATATATAAAGTATCATCCAAGTTTAGCATATGTCCTGATAAAGTAAACAGCATTATATATAGACACAAAGATTTCAAGGTTGGAAGAGTACTAAGAGGTCATCTGGCAAAGTCCTCCATCCTACTCCTCGCCCCCTGGCAGTGGATGCTTAGAGCATCTCTGCACTGCAATACCAAAGTTTGAGCAGCTCCAGTGACAAGTTGATCACTGACTTTCAGAGGCAGCTGGTCTCTCTGGGCAGTCTTTTAAAACAAAGGTCTTATTAAATGAAGTGAAACTCATCTCCCCTATATGTTCTGGCCTTTCAGGGCTGCTTCCTTCCTTTGGCATCACTCAGAACAAGGAATGTCCTTTTCCAAACAGGCTCAACCTTCTTGTCCTGGAGAGACCAAAACTAGCATCACAGTTCCCAGTCAGGACTTTCTGCTGTGACTCTTCTCTCTCTCCTGCCTGCTCCATCTTGGTGGCGTTTCTAAGGTTAAATTCTCCCAGTTGATACTGCCCCACCTATATTGTACTGCTTTTCTCTGCCCACCAAGCAAGCAAAGGTTTCTGGGTTTCTGGGCCCCCGTGGGTCCACTGCAGTGCCATCAATCTGCTTGCCAAAAGCCATTTGAGGCAGCAGGTAAGTAAGTGGTTAGAGAGGTGCATTGGGTTTCTGAGAGGCACCAGTCTAGCTGAGGCAGAAATAGGCTCTAACTTAATAATCTGCTCATCACACACAGTAAGAGACACCCTGACTTATTCAAAGACACTGTGGGTGGTGCAGAGGATGAATAAGCATGATTCACTGCCACTCTGGCACCCGGGGCACGAAGAATAATAAAACCCAAAGAATTGTAGCCGCCTGAGTAGTAAATTAAGAGATCCGGGGCTCAGCTAGACTCTAGACATCAATGTTACCATGGCAATAAAGGGCCCCAGCGTTCAGCAGCTATTACAGAGCAGGCATCTAATAGGCTAGTCTATGTCACAGCCAAAGCCCAAGGGGCTAGCAAAGAAGACCAATTAGCATATCCATTCATTACAGGCCTCTGCACACTTCTTCTCTTAATTCCAATTAGTTGTTTGTTTGAACCAACGTCTCTTGCCTGCATTATACTCATTAGTGCCTTTTAGCCACTGGAAATAGGCTTGAATTTCCACAAGGACCTCACAATTTCCCAAGCCTTCATTTTTTCCCTAGGGGTCTAAGCTTATACAGTCACAAACCCAGGGCCTTCAATCCCTCGAAATGAAAGCATCTCTCACTGTACAACTGTACTCGACAGATGGAAACTGCTCAGGAATGTGATGCGCTAAGGGTTCTTCCTGGAACCTAGTGAAATAGGGATCTGGGGCCATTATCTACGACCATTCAGGTCAAGGAAACCCTCTGGCCTTAGCCAGTGATCCTGCTGGCTATGCCTGCTGGCCACTATTCAGAGGCTAGCTGTTCGGGAGGGGGAGCTTTGGGCACTGGGGACCAGACTGGCATCATCAAAGTCAGGCAGTAACAGTTCCAGTTTGAAAGACTACCCTTCAAGGGCCAGCCCAAATCCTGCCTATTCCAGGAAGCCTTCCCTGATCATTATAATCCCAAGTTCCTTCTTCCTTCTCAATGCATTTTGAAAAGGACACCCTTTACTGGGCAGTATTAATGGACAGCAATAGGACCTAACCTGACACAGAGTTTCCTTACCCAGTGACTTCAGAATCCACAGGTCACTAATGCCAGAAGAGACTGGGATTCTATAAAGCACTCAACAATGCCTGGGTGAATCCAATGGCAAACAACTCTTAAGCTCCACTGCACATACCCAGAGTCTTCCCAAGGATGTAACCAATCCCCGAGGTAAGGAAAGTTCACAAGTGCTCTTTGATGATTCTGGGACACATTACTCCTATTCACACACACATTGGTGGAATGACCCACAAGAACGGATGCCTTGAACTAGCCAATCTCATGGTGAAGTAAGATTCTCTGAAGGGTATTACCATCTCTTCCTTCCACTGGGAACAGAACAGGAACAGTCCATAAGACTGTTTCTATTCCCATTTGCCAACACTCTCAGCAACCATATAGTTTTACTAGAGCAGACAACCAGGACGAAGTGCTTATAAGAGCAACTGCTAATACTTGTGCCCAAGCAACGGGCATGTAGTTTTAGAGGCTTGGATAATTTGCCTTTAAATCTGCTGTCATATTCAAGGTCTCATTTTTTTTCCTTCCTCTCTTGCTTTTGTAGCCGCTGCTCCATTTGCTGCCCCATTGGCCACTTCTGGCTCCATTCTGCTGCACTGCTAAGCATATTGCCTTTTTTTCAAAATTGGCAGAAATGGGTTCTCCTTTAATTAGAGCCTTTTGAGCATGAACTCATACAGATTTTTGTTTTTGGCACCCTATGGGATTTGGTTATTTTACCCCACCCAACAGCTGACATTCCAGAAGGCAGTCTGGACTATAGTAGAAATACATTGCAAATATATTAAGTATCTATCAAACCACCAATTGCACAGAATGCTAGGGAATGAAAGATCCTGGAGAATGGAATATTTTGTTACCTGAAGTCATGTCACTCCAAGTCCCCATAAGTCCCCCTACTCTTGTTTTTTAAAATGTTCCTAACATGATCATGCTTTCTTTTCTGTCTTAGTAAGACAAGACCAGTTAACCTATTCTTTGTTTGATTTTGAGGCTTCCAAGGACCTCAGAATCCTCATATTTGCCTTCAGGAATCACAAAAATACTGGAGTAGAGAAAGTGTAAGAGATAGAGCTCATGCCAGAGAGAGCTCATATCCCCAGAATATATTTTGCTTTTATTAAAATCCAAAGAGAAGAATGAATTTCTCCTTTTGTACGGGTTTCTTTCTTTTCAAAGAAGGGTTTGAGACTTGGTTAAGGAAGAGTCCTGATTACTAATGTTATAGTAAATGGAGTCCTTTTTTAAAATTAACCACAATTGAAGCCATTTTCATCAGAATAGCCTAGACTTGGAGTTATTAAATATAAGTGATTGTGCTGTTTTTCTTGGTTATGAATATGTCCTGAATCTGAGTTTCTGCAACATCCTCAGCCACCTGAGTATAATGGGGGTGATTTTGAAGGAAGGGTCACAGACTCCATCCAGGCCTTTTAGCCACCCAGGCTCCAGTGGAATGGACCAAACAAACCAAAATGCTATACAATGTTCTTGGCTGTTTCTACTAATTTTCTTTTGTTGGATCCCACATTGGCTTCAGTAGTTACATATGTCTGGGAAACTGACACTGCAAAGTTCTGGCTTGTTCCCTGCCCTGATGCTAAGGGATAAATATAGATCTCAACCACTACAGAAATTTGGCCAGGATTCCAAGGGGTGTGTGTATGAGGGGCAGTGACTGATGCGGCCACTCTGACATGTGGGCTAGAAAAAGACTTCTTTACGTCTAAGACCCTCTTTAGGGTAGGAAGAAGTAAAGCAGGGGCCTTGCTTCTAAAATCAGAAGGCATAATCCACATTTTAAGGAGCTTGTGAATTGACACAAATAAGGAATATTGTAGGTGGTTTAGAGTGTGTATGGGGAGGGGGAGGGAGAGAGCAAAGGGAATCTTTCCTGACACCCTAGATCCTTTTGCATGAGATCAGCCTTATGAAAAAAGCAAGTTATTCTTGGCCATCTCCCCTCACCCCCAACTCCCACCCATGCCCCACCCGCTGCACACACTGATAGCCAACTCTCAATTGAGAAGAATATGACTTAAGATTTCCATTGGGCCCATCATATCTCAGGAGCTGGAGAAGAGCAAGGGGTGGAAAGACACACGAAGGGGGGGTGAGTGGCTCATCCTCGTGACCCAGAATATCTCCCCCTCCCTGTAATGATGAGCTTGCTTTTCCATAAGGGCTTTCCTTTGATTCAGGGAAGGGGCCAACCAATGAGAAAAGGGCATGTTAGATTATTTTGGGGAAGGGCTCATGCCAGGAGGGTTCACTTTTACCAGGCTCCAAGTGTCCCCAGCAACCAGTGTCTCCCGTACCAGCAGAAGAAGCTCCAGAACGCTAACCCACTTGCTGCCTCCACGGCGTCTTTGCCCACTGAATAGCAATGAGAAGACAACTCCGGTCCAGAAGGGCTCCGGCCTTTCCTTACGGTTATCGCTACAGACTTGTGAGTTCCAGGGAGTAGAATATTTTGCTGCCACTTTTTAACGGGGTGGGTTGGGGGCTGTTTAGGCCTTGGCTTAAGGCTTCCTCTCCTTGGAATGTGCAGAAACAGTGAAGTTTAAGGAAGGCCAGGGTTTCCAGGAGGAGCGGTAAGTCCCAGCCCTCCAGGGCACCCTAAATTGCTGAATGGAAGGAGGAAGCCCCTCTTCCTGTGGAACAAAGATAAGGGAAGGGGATGATGCCAGAGAATAAGGGGCTTTCTAAAGTATTTTCTTGGGAGTCTAGAATTTGAACAGACCTTTTGCAGTGTGAGAGTAGAGATTTCATTCTGATAGTGCAAAAACTTTAGCCAAGAGAGAAGGGAAGGAGAAGAGGAAATGAAAAGCTACCTACCCAGCTGTTTCAGTCCCTTTGGGTGGTAGCTTCTTAGAACCCAGCTGCTGTTTTACTAAAGCAGAAATTCCAAACTATAGCTAAAATCATACAGTCCTTGATAGGAGCTGGGAGGAATCCTAGCTACCATTTCTCCAGAACCCCATCATTATGTAAAAGGAAGCTGCTGGGGCTCAGCGTGCCAGAGTGACTTGCAAGTTAGTGGAGGAACCAAAGTGAGAATAAGTCTCTTCACTTCTAATCTTGTACTCTTTCCATCGTATTTGTAGTATGCAATTCCCCATGCCCCTGACCCACCACCTGGCCTGCCACTGCACCTTGCCTAAAACACACACACACACAAACACACACACACATGCATATCTCTTTTGTGTCACCATTTATCTCCAGGTTCTTTATTTGATCCAAAAGTTTCTTTGCATTTACTTTGCTCTAAATCATTAATATATGCCCCACTTTGTGGGAGTATTCCGAAGCCTTCCTCAGAGAGGATTGTGATCTGAGCCACAGGAGGAAACAAAGCAGAATCCATTTTTCTTTGGATATGACCATTTATATAATGAGGGAATTAAGTGAAGACTATCAATAGCCAGAAGAAGAGGACATGAATTCTTCTAACCCCACATCAACTACCCAGGGCTCCCATTTGCTTTCTAACCACAGTTTGTAGAATCTTTCTTTTGATATCCCCAAAGTCCCTTCCAGCTCTTGGAGGAATCATGGTCTGTAGGACATATATAACCATTCCTTTATTGGCTTCTTTTTTATGTAATGCTGCTAAAGTTGTGGATAATTTCAATTACTTGGGTTTTAAGTACATCAGAGGATCTTACTCTTCATAATACTTGATCAAATTGAAAAAATTACTTGATGCAATTGTATGCTTAATTTCTCTTTTTAAATTAACCAACCACTCAAGTGTTTACAGGGTGTTCTTCAATGCAGGGCACAAATTTATCCTTTGGGTCATACTGTTTGTTTATATATTTGTTTATATGTTCATATATTTAGATTGCTCAAAATGGAGCCACCCCCTGTCCTTCAGACTTCCCTTTTAGGGAAACGTGATGGCTTCGGCACACACCCACTATCATATCCCAGCACACTCACATACTCTATCACATGGTGATAGCACCACTTTAGGAAACTGAGAAAAACAGAACCTTGTGGGTAAACATTCTCATAACCAAAAGATTCTCTCCCAAATTTTGTTTGGTTGCATGAAAGTGTATTTTACACAGGATTTAACTAAGGAGGAACTTTTGAGGAAGGCTTCTCTTATACAATGTGATGCTGCCCTATCCCTGGAAGCAGAGAAGAGGAAAAAAGATATTTGAGGTTCCTAAAGTAAGGCTCAGGTGGTGTAAACTCTGTGGGGGAAATAAGCTCTGAGAAGATTAATTCTTCCCAGGAGGGTAAGGCTTTAATGACAAGCCATTTTAAATAGGATTATCATGAGAGCTCATACCTACAAATAAGATCAGGCTGAGGCCATGGCCGGCTGTCTCCTCTGTAGAGTAGAGGTGGAAGCCAGATGTAGGCAACAGGAAAAGGAAGTTGTTCTGAAAATATAAAGGGAATATAAATCCCTCCATGATGAAATGTCACATTTCAAATTCTCAAAGATTCTCAGGTATAGTAGATTCTCTAGGGGCCATGATGACTACCCATTCTAGTGCACATGATTGCTGAGGTTAAGGTGACAAGCTTTGTGAGAGTCTTCCCCTGGAGTCTTATATCAGGACTTTAAAGTCAAGTAGGTATCATTGATATTTAGTCAATACTCACTGGGTACTTAGCTGTGGGCTTCACACTGTGAATGGCCAGCATGAGGTTAGAAAATATGAACCCCTCCTCCGGTTGCTCAAAATGTAGTTCGGGAGGCCACATGTGTAATAGGTCCACATGCAAGTGAAAGAAGATTTAAGAACTTTTCTTAATCCATTCAACATTGAATGACAGATGAAGTTTATTTTCCTAAGCCTTATACTGTGAATTCATATTACAGTCAGAAATCCTTGGTTATAAGTGCCTACAATCTCTTGGGAACACAGAACCTAAGTCATTATCATTCTTCATAAATCTGCTAAGCAACCTCTAGGCACTTATGCTTAATGTGGTAGAGTAGAAACATCATCATCCAGAGTATCAAGACACAGGTTCTGAGACTGTCTACTCTGTTATGAATTTGCTGTACGGCAGATCCTGTCCCTTCTCTGGGCCTCAAATGGACAAGCAAATCTTGGATGTCCCTGTCAGTTCTAATATTGTGTGTTATATAGAGCTATACATTTGAACAAATTAGGGAGCAATTCAAGAGTGCTTATAATCAAGAGCTAGACAGTGCTGGGCAGACTGAATGGTGAGAGTAGAATCTTGTCATTCTTTATCACTTCTGCTGATTTTGAACAATCCAATTTGCTGGACTCCCTCACCAAAGGCAGCATTTTTAGCCAAGTGCCCTCTAAGTGGCCTTTGAGGAATCAGGCAGGGAGGGGGCAGCAAGGAGCCCCTGGCCTCTAGCATTTGACATATCCAGCCCCAACAGGTGCACAGGCCCTGCCACTCTTCAGACTTGGACAGCAGAGAGAAGGGAGGGTGGCCTCATTTTCTGTTGCTGCAGAGAGCCTTGGCAAACGCCCAAAAAGCAAAGATACAGTCTTCCAGCCTGTGGCTGGAAGGCATTTGAAACACCACTTCGTGAAGTCTGGGTTTTTCTTTTTCCTTTCTTTGTATTTTTTCAAGTTTCTTAGAACCATTTAGAGTAGATTACAATTTCATATCTTAAGTAATGGCCGCAATCAGTCAATCAACAAATAGGTGCTGAGTACTTCCCATGTGCCCAGCTTTTTGTCTAGGGTACTGTGGGGAGGGACTAAGAAAGTTATCTGTTGGGGTCCCAGCTCTCCGGTGGTCTGTCTGTCCAGCTTAAGGCAGGAAGGGGTTCCAGCTAGGGCAATAGTTAAAGAAGCAGCAAATAAATCCCCATCTCTTGTTTCCATTGGGAAGGCAGTCCAAGGTTTGAGGAGGGGTATAGCAGTTGGCTTCTCCTCTTGATGCCTGTCCCAGGGTATTTTTAGGCACAACTTGGGATGGTGAGGTTGAGCAGCTGAAAGTGCACAGGGTGTTAGGACAAAGCAGGCTAGGACTGGGAATTTGCCATCATGGACATAAATGTCTAAGACTAGTCCATCCTTCAGTGTGAACTCAACTCTTCCCTGACAGGTCAAAGTTAAGCAGAAGACAAGGTCCCAGGACAGGGTAGTGACGAGAGATATCCTGGGGGAAGAATCCAAATGCCTAAAGCTGAGACTAAAACTTACACCTCTATGGAAAGAATATTTACTCAATATGGGTCATAGAAAGAATATTTCCTCCAAAAGAACAGAGAAAGAAGATCTGTTGTAACAATGGATGTTTATGGGCAAGTGGAAATTTGAAGCATTTTCAAATATTGAGTTGTTCCCACTTATTTTTGGCTGATGGGATGTGCCATTGGAAATTTTTTCAAAAAGGAGATTTTATTTTGTCTCTGTTCCAGGATGATCAGGATGAAGTGAATCAGAACTACTTAGCAGATGAAGAAGAAGAAGCAGAAGAGGAGGCTCGGGTGATGATGGTGCCTAATTTGGAGGAGGAGGAAGAAGAGGAGGAGAAAGAGGAGGAGGAGGAGGAGGAGGAAAAAGAGGAGGAAGAGGGTCAGGGTCAGCCAACAGGCAATGCCTGGTGGCAGAAATTGCAGATCATCAATGAATACCTGTGGGACCCGGAGAGAAGGATGTCTCTGGCCCGAACAGGTCAGAGTTGGAGTAAGTCCCATTTGTCCCAATGCCCCAGTCTGGTGTCCTTTGCTTTTGGTGTGGTGTCCAGGGCTCCTTTACCATACACTGGATGGACTTGTTTACAAACTTCTCTTAACATTTCACATAAAGGCACCAATACCTAGGGAAATGCCTGGACTGTGGACAGATCCACCAAAACAAACTCCAAATAGATGAACAAATTTGATTGTGTAACTGAAATCCACTGGGCTCAATGTGCAATGCAAAGAGACAGTGAAAATGAGTTGAAAAAGCATAGGAGTTTTAAAAGTCCCAACCCTGTCATTTTCTATCCAGGTGACATTGGGCTCATCATTTACCTTCTCTTAGCCTCAGTCTCCCCACCTACAAATGAGGCAAACAATCCCTGCCTTGTCTTTCTCACAGGAGAATAGACTCCAAATAAGACATTAAAATTGTAAAGTTGAAATTAGTATGCAGAAGACTATTTCTAGGATGAGACCAAGTCCCTGTTAACCTGATCAAGGGTTTGTTTGTTTATTGGTACTGGGGATTGAACTCAGGGACACTTAACCATTGAGCCACATCCCCAACCCTTTTTTATATTCTATTTTGAGACAGGGTCTCACAGAGTTGCTTGGTGCCTCACTAAGTTGAGGCTGGCTTTGAACTCATGACCTCCTGCCTCAGCCTCCAGAGCTGCTGAGATTACAGGCGTGTGCCACTGCCCCCAGTCTGATCAAGGGTTATAAAGCCTTATCACTTCACCTACTAATGTTAGAGAAGGAGAACTAAGATGCCTGTCCCTGGCCTCAGCTTGGGGGTGCTTTACTCTCCCGTGGTAGACACAGAGAAATTGGATTGAAGGGGATCATTACCAAAGATTAGGGCTGAGCCTCCATGCTGTTTGCTCGACGACAGAATTTTGTTCCTTAGCTTTTTCTTTTTTGTCACATGTTGCCACCATTTTTACTTCACAACCTCCCCCAGTACTACTTCCCAGGGCCCTTCTGACTTAAACTATTACCTCTGGGCCTTCTCCTCAGGAGATTTTGCCTGTAGTAAAATTCACACTTGCCACACTCCACAAAACCCAGAAACAGAGCAGCTGCTGGTTTGGAACTCAGTGAATCCAAAGGAGAAAACAATAGAGGACACCATGGATGAGATAAGAGTCCCCTAGTGCCAAGCATCTAGGTTGCTAAGGTTGGTGGCCATGCCTTCCAAAGGCCCCTGTGACTGAGAATTCTCTCCTTTGTATTTAATGTGGCTAATTCAGCTCAGTGAGGGTGAAACAGCCAGCCCTGCTTCCTGGAATTAGGAATAGCAGGTGTGGGGCTCTGAACAACGCTCATCTCCCGTCACCCCTCCTCAGTTCCCAGCTCCACCCCTGCCCATCCCTCGAACTCTCAACTGGAACAAATGTACCATTTAAGAGACATTCCAACATTCTGGAAGCTGCAGACAAATGCTGGACACTCACTGGGGCTGCAAAGGGACACAGCTGTTTCTCCCTTGCCTAAAGAGGACTGGAAAACAGACCGTGTGAAATGCAAGTGTGATTCTTGGAGGAGGAACCATGCTTTAACCCCTGAACAGCCAACTGCTGGAACTTCACCAGATTAGTTGATCTAAATTGTTCCTGTGGAGGACAACTCATAGACCAATATATGGGGATGAGGGAGGAAGTTTCAAGTACGTGGAGAGGATATGGCAGTGGAGACACTGCACAGTAGGCCCGAGCAGGACCCCCGGGTAGCAGGTCTAAGGAGAGCCCAGCAAATCAGGTTTCTTCTGTTGACTACCCCCACGCAAAGGCAAATGTTAATATTAATGCCTCGTCCTAAAGCACATGCCTTGCTGCCCTCTTTCCTGAGAGCTAGATGTCCACTTGAGCATTTACTAACCCTGTTCCAGCTTGGACATCAACATGTCCAACATATTCACCCAGCCTATTAATATACTCTGGGCTTTTTGTTTGGCAGCTGGGCAACCCCTATTCTTAGGACCTATATGTTATTTTATTGGATACTGACAAGAATCATATGAGGTAGTAATATTATTATCCCCATTTTACAGATGCAGAAACTGAGGCTTAGAGAGGGTAAGTAACTTATCTAAAGTCACATAGTAACCAAATGTCAGTGCTGGGATTCAAACACCAGAGTTCATTCTCTTGCTAGAATATCATACTATCTTCATGAATTGCAACAATGAACAAGTCCCTGAAGGGTAAGGCCTCAGGACCAGATGGGCTGTTTTGGTGGGAGGAATGAACCATTGGGAACATGAGTACTAGTGTTCTATCCAGGCCTGGGTGGGGGCATCCAGGAGAGAAGCCTAGATTGCCTAGAGGAGGGGCCTAAATAAAACTTGAACATCTGGAGCAGAAAGAGTTGGAGAGATCAACGGGTTCAGATGAGAATCATGCTTGTTATTTCTTGTGGAGAGGTGAAATAATAAGGCTATCACAGATTCCTCCAGGGCATCCCATCCTGGGTGAGGCTGAGGGGCCTCATTGCTAGTGCCATTCTCCAATCTACAGCATCCTGACTACATATCCTGGAAAAGAAAGAAGATGTTGATATGTGAATATACCTGTGTCTTATTGCTTCCCCTTCATGCATGAAACTGAGCCTTTGGTCTGCTGACTCCTGCTGTTGATTCATTCCCAGGATGGGGATGCGGGTGGAGGAATGGAGGAGGAAGCACAGGGTACGACCCATTAGGATAGCCTGTGGGCAACAGCCAAGTATCACAGGCATACTGACACTGTTGTTTCTACTCCAGGGACTCGAACTGACTCAATGTGCTCATGTTCCAGTTCTGCTTTAGTTCATTTTATAAAACATAAAGGGTCATTTCCATTTCTAGTTTGATTACTCAGGGTTTTCTCTCTCTCCCTCTCTCTCCCCCTCTCCCTCCTTCAGTTAATTTTATTTAGTCTATGGTTCCATTTAAAAATTAGCATTTGAATTCATTTTGGACTACAGAACAGTTGTGTGGTTTATTCTAGTTTCTGGTTCATGATTCAGTTGGTCCTATAAAATTGATAATCTTTTTTTTTTTTTTGGTGGTGCTGGGGATTGAACCCAGGGCCTTGTGCTTGCAAGGCAAGCACTCTACCAACTGAGCTATATCCCCAGCCCCAAAATTGATAATCTTAATGATGACTGCTGTTTATAGAACACTTAGTATCTGCCAGGCTCTGTACTATGCTGTTTATATGCATTATTTAATGCTAAGAAGTAAGTGCTATTATTATCCTTATTTTCCAGCTAAGGAAATTGAGGCCCAGAGAAGTGAGAACAGGACATCCAAGATTAAACAGCTAGGAAGTGGTAGTCAGGTTACCATGTAAGAAAGGCTGAATTTCAAATATTGTTAGAGATATAGATAAGGAGATAAAGTAGATGCTAAACTTATCCTCATTTTACCTGTGGAGAATAATGGGTACAGACAGGTTCTAGAATTTGCCTAAGTTCACAGATAGCAAATGTCAGTGATTAAGTACTGTTTCCTCCTCCTCCCTTCCCTACCCTATGTTAGTTTCTTTTTTGAAAAGCAGAGCCACTTAAACTTTGCTAAAGATGCTTAAGATTTGAAATAATTAGTGTAAAACCTCACTTTGCCTTGATTAGAGGCAAGTCCAGTGGAAATTAATCAAAAATTTGAAATGCTGTGAAAGGAAATGCTGTTTTCATCACTTGCAAATACATATAATCACTGGAACCAAGCTGCTTGGACACTTCAGGGCATCCACTTTAATGAATAGTGAAGAATGATTTGTACTTAGGACATCAACTGCTGCCCAGAGGACTCTCAAGCAATTTGCCCTCTGCAGTACTTTAAACTCCACTCCCTGTAATCTTGTTTATGGTCATCATGTGCTCAGCAAGCCCTTCCATCCAGAGACACTATAAAGGTAAACTGCAGTCTGACTCCCGACAAAATCCTCACCGGTTCCGGATTGGTGAAATCTGAATAAGCAAGGACATACTGAATCTGGGGAACTTAAAAAAAAAAAAGTCATCTCATGTTTGGGTTTGTTCTGGATCATGAGTTCAAGTGGGAAGGCAAGGCTTGTTGGCAGGCACTGACCATTGTCATTTTTAATTGCTCTGCAGGCCTGATTTTGGTCATTTACTTCTTCTTCTATGCCTCCCTGGCTGCTGTGATCACCCTCTGCATGTATACACTATTTCTGACCATCAGTCCTTACATGCCAACCTTCACTGAGCGGATGAAGCCTCCCGGTGAGTGTGCCCAAATGCCCTATGTTGTCAGGACTCGCTGGACAGAAATCCGCTTGCACAGCATGTTCAGCCTCAATTAACTTTGGTTCTTCCCGGTAATGACTTAGAGATTCAATTATTAAGAGTAAAAGTAAAATGGTACTTGGCAAATTATGATCCTTTTCATTTTGATTGCCTGGGGGGAAATGGTTTCATGGGAATCAATACAAAAAAATTATCCAAGAATGGGTTAATATATCCAAGACCTGTTTTCATTGCCAGGAGTTATGATCAGACCCTTCGCTCATAGTCTTAACTTCAACTTCAATGTTTCTGAACCCGACACTTGGCAGCATTATGTGATCAGCCTAAACGGCTTTCTTCAGGGTAAGTAAACTCCTCTGAATAACAGAGAACTTTCTTGAAAGGTGATGAGTGGGGATTCATAATTCAAAATTCATCTAACCCAGAAATTCCAGTCTTACTAACCAACCCCAGTCCATCATGGTCTTTCCTTACTTTACATCCTCCTTAGCACCCTTCATACTATTGAAATTGCTCTAGTATATGATATATGTTGCCTTGAGAGCATACAGGCCAACTCTGCTGCTAGACGATAAGCTCCTTGAGGCAGAAAACATGCTCTATGTTCATGAACAATCTACAGCACTTAGTTAAGTCCTAAGCATATCCAGGTGGTCAGCAGTGATCCCTTATAAAAGATGACTCAGAGTTGGGCATGGTGGCATACACCTATAATTCCAGAGACTCAGGAGGCCGAGGCAGGATAATCACAAGTTTGAGGTCAGCCTCAGCAACGTAGTGAGACCCTGTCTCAAAATTTAAAAAAAATTAAAATGACTGGGGTGTAGGTCAGTGATACAGTGCTTGCCTAGCATGTGCGAGGCCCTGGGTTTCATCCCCAACACTGAAAAAAAAATCTGGAGGGAAATAGTGATGAGTAAAGGAGAATGTTCTCTAGAGCTGGAGAATCCCTGCCTCCTATACTTTCTCAAGGTAAGAAAATTCGTTTCTTGGAGATGGGCCATCTTAAAGGAATAAAGCAAGTGTCTTTAGCAGCATTCCAAAAAGGGGTCAGAGGAATAATCTCTGGGTGGCATCACTCCAATATTTTGATCTCAAATATTTTGAAGATACTTATCTCAATAGTGTTATCAGATACATTTTCAGGGACAAATGATTGACTTTGTGGGAGTCCCAACACATGGTAAAAGTTGAGGTTGTAGCAGCCTGGTTAAAATTAAATCCGGAGAACACAGGTTCTGTATTTACCCAACTGTCAGCGGAGCCTCACCGGGGTTTGTGTTGCTGCACCTAATCGTCATAGAAAAAAGGTGAGTCAAACTGGTTTGGTTGACCTGGTATGGCTAAAGTGGGGGGTAAGGGTAGCTAGAAGAATGTACACTGAATTAGGTGGATAACGATTTCTTATATGTGGGCTGGAGTTGTGGCTCAGTGGTAGAGCACTTGCCTGGCATATGGGAGGCCCTGGGTTTGATACTCAGCACCAAATAAAAATGAATGAAATAAAAAGATCCGGGACTGGGGAGATAGCTCAGTTGGTAGAGTGCTTGCCTTGTAAGCACAAGGCCCTGGGTTCAATCCCCAGTACTGCAAAAAAAAAAAAAAATCCATTGACAATTTCTTATATGTGCCATGAAGTGTTATTTTATTTATTTATTTATTTATTTATTTTTGCAGTGCTGGGGATTGAACCCAGGGCCTTATGCTTGTGAAGAAGTAGCTCTACCAACTGAGCTACATCCCCAGGCCTACAAAGTGTTATTTTAAATGAATAAATTTTGTCATTGAACTTTAACCCTGCATAATAGTCCTTATTTTATAAATGAGTGTACTGAGACTCAGAAAGGGGAAATAACTTGATCAAAATCTCCTAGAAGCATAGCCAGTGATTGATGCCCTTGCTACTCAAACGTGTTTTCCAGGGATCTGAAGCATGGACATTGCTAGGGGCTCTTTTAAAAAGGCCAAATCTCTGGTCCCACCACAGAGATACTGAATCAGAATATGCATTTTAACAGAATCTGCAGGCGATCTGTATGAACTCTAAGGTTCAAGGAGTACTGTTTTTCACAACTCTCTGCTGTTACCATGTGACCAGGAGTTAGAAACTTAGCTTTATATCAATAATGCTAAGTGTTATTCTCGGTAAAACTGACCTTCATGTTCTTTACCTATAGTATGAAGGGGCCTGGTTTCTTTCTGAGTCCATATAGTTCCATTCTTGGCCACAAAAATTTGGGGGGCCACATAGCTAGCACAATATCTTCTTTTCTTTCAAAATGTTTGCAAGCTATTGCAAATATGTATATGTATTGCAACTATGTATATCGCCAGAATCTCTGCTGAAGAAACTCATTTACTAACTGCTGCAAAGCTAGCAAATGGAAAAATGCCAATTCTGACCTGATGATGGAGGCAGGGAATATTAGGATAAGTGTTGGGGGTTTTGTTCCTAAGAGTAGATAATATGTCCTGCTAAAAAGGAACACATCTCTGAAATAGACATCCCAGAGTATCAGTTTCATTCCCATGAGGACTGGGATTTTGCAATAAGGGTCATGCCCATGTCACATTATTTTTAATGGAACTACCTCAAGAGAAACGATGAGCACATGATTGCAGTTTCTATTTAGAAAGTTATTATTTGAGCATAGCTCCTGTTCCTAAAAAAAAGAGTAAAACAAAGACTTGAATTTAATGTAGCATTGTCAAAGAAAAATAAAGGCATAGCCATAATTGGAATAGATTTAAAATTCCCAGTTGCCTCTTAATAATATCAAACCCAAGTCACAACCTGTCTAGATATGGATCCAGCATTTCATTTTCAGTTTTGCCTCTGGTGGGTCATAACTGCACAATCTCCTCTGAAAAACTGCTACTTTGAACATGAATACATGGGGGCTGTGTCTAACAGGATTAACTGGGTTCCATCATTTAGAATCAAATTGGAAATAATGCAGTAATTTGCAAAGCCCATTTTTGGAGCATCTGGTAGCTCAAAGAGTGAACACATAGCCCCTTGCAGCTCTCTTCCCTCATGTGTGTACCTTGGACACCTATTACATTCCATCTGATGCAAAGGGACACATCTCAGGAGACAAGATCTCACTCCTTCATCCTCTCAGTGGACACCCTGTGGTTGTCACTGATTTCTGTGTTTTAACCTAAGTTCCTATTTTGCAGTGCTAACTTCCCACTGTAAAAAATGAGAAGCTGATTTATTCTATCCTTCTCCTCCTCTCCTTTCTCCTCTTCCTTCTCTTTCCTTCTTTCATTTTCCTTCTGTCCCACAATACATAATTCTCGCTCTCTTACATCAGGTACCTCTCATTGATCTCAAAAGGAGACATTTCCTAAACTGAACTTCAAGAGATTTAACCTAGGAACTTAGCTTCTTTGTATATGCCATGCCTTGTCACGACTCAGTCATCCCTCTTCCAAAATCTACCAACTGTATACCCATTCCTCTCCCAGAAGTAGAGGAGCTAACCCTTCAAATGTACAGTTTACCATATCTGGAAAGAAATAGACAAAAGTTATAAGATGGCCAACCTGTGACCCTGAGATGGATATCCAGAAGTTCCGAGCAAATGAGAAACAAGGGAGCAGACAATCACGTGGGCTGGGGTTACTAGCCATGAAGCCTCCCACTCCCAAGGAATATTGTTTATGAAGGCCCTTGGTCACCTCATAGCAGGTCAGAAGAATTACATTGAACTTGGGTTTTCAGAGGGGGATAAGCAAGGTAGAGAAAGGAAATTAGGGTGGGGAGGACTACTGAAAGCATGGCCTTTCCCCATAGTCCTTGTCTAATATGACCCTTTGCCACCCATGTGCTTTAGGTTATAATGACAGTCTTCAAGAGGAAATGAATGTAGATTGCCCCCCGGGGCAGTACTTCATCCAAGATGGCGATGAGGATGAAGACAAGAAGGCTTGCCAATTTAAGCGCTCCTTCCTAAAAAACTGCTCTGGTCTGGAGGACCCTACTTTTGGATACTCTACTGGACAGCCTTGCATCCTCCTAAAGATGAACCGGGTATATTAACCCCTGATACCTGATGGTGATATGTGGATGGGCTGGGTAGAAGGACTCTGACCTTTACACACTGCAACTCTGGCCATTCTTATCAATAGCATCAGAAATGCAAACAACCAGTCAAAGCTATCAGTTCCTTTTTCTCCCTGAACATTTCCTATTGCCATTTCTCATACCCACTCTCAAAGCTACCCCATTGATGGCCTCTGTCAAGAATAGGGTCCTGAGCTGTTTGGAACAGAGGATTGAAATGGGGGTGTGGTAGGGACAGTTCTTGTATCATTGGGGGAAAATAAGCATTTGCCTTTTTTCTTGTCATATCCTAGTTGGGGCAGAACCTTACCCAGCACACTCCTTTTGAAACCAGAAAGTTCTTTACATCTTTATGGTTATCTGCAGTTTTCTCTGTGCATGAATATTAGGCACAAATACAACATGGAGTAAACTGGGCTAATCCACTCTAAAGATGTTTAGTCTTTTCCACTATTCATGACATTCCTGAAGGGGCAAAGTAGATGACATTTATGCCAGAGGAAGGATGACTCAAGGGACATTTAGAAAAGCCTCATTTTTACTGTCAAATATGTTCTATAAAAACCACTGCTTTCTGTTGTTGTTTGTTTTTGTTTGTTTGTTTTTGCTAGATTGTAGGCTTTCGTCCTGAGCTTGGAGATCCTGTGAAAGTTTCCTGCAAAGTTCAGGTAAAGTGTCCTTTTGAGTAAGCATTGTTAGCACACCCATTTCATCCAATAAAGTAGTTGAGCCCTTCCAAGCACTTACACAGGGATGGTATGTTAGGGAAAGTGTTCATATTTTTCATAACTCTACCTCTCTTAGTGCCTTTGGGTCTTCCTTTTTTCACAAAGCATTCAAATCATGTGTGTGCAGTGCATATGTGTGTGTGTGAGAGAGAGTCACTGTGTCATGATTTATACCTGTGAAAGCCAAAGACTGAACTTCAGCTAGGAGCCACAGCAGGGAACAATGATGTGCCAAGTCATTAATTGGAATTCTGTTTACACTTTTGCTTTTAGCTCTAATTACTTGTTTCTTTGAACTAAACAAACAGCTTTCATTAAAGTCATTAGTCCCTGATTTTAAAACTGAATTTCACATTTTCAGCAATGACCAGTGGCACTGGGTGTTGCAATAACAAATGACTACAAGGGAAGTATAAATGGAACTTCATTAATATGCTAATTAACTGGACCATTAACTCCTATCTCATCTGCACCAATTAGCTCCTTTGTAGGAAAAAACCCTAGATCTTGGATTTGCTTCTTAAACTGGCAATAGCTCCCTCCTGTAAAGTGACATCAACTGCTCCCATAGCCCTGGACAGTTGTCTGGCAATGCAAGAGGTCAGGTAATCCCATTCTCAGTCCTGGAAGCCAAACTCAAAACTCCACTCTTTGTGGTGGCAGGTAAGAAGAGCAAAAAGCAGCAATTATCCAGCCAGTATCCCACATTCAGCAAGTATGTATTGATCGCTTATTATATAGTAGGTACTTTGCCAGGTGTCGGGGTGCCGAAACCCAGGCAATGAAGTATCACTGATACAATGAAAAGTACAGTGGGGGACATGTCAGAGAGAAAGGTCAGTTCCAGGTGGGAGGTGGTGATGCTAACGATGAGCTTCAAAAGATCAGGCAGTATTTGCCAGGTGAACAAAGTAGGAAGGACATTCATTTTGTTTAAATGTATGTATGTGTGTGTAAATAGTCACACATGTGAGGTGTGACTGCCAACTAGTGGAATTGATTCCACAGGCCATTCATGAAAAGCAAATTTACTGCTTTTTAGAAGAATATATAAATAAGTCATAAAGACCAATGCAGACTTAAATTAGCATTCCTTTTTTCTGTACTGGAGATGGAGCCCAGTGCCTTGAGCACACTAGGCAAGTGCTTACCACTGAGCTAAACCCCAGCCCTTAAACCAGCTTATTAATTGGACCATGTTCCCAAGTGGAAGTTGTTAATTTGCTTTTAGCTTACATCAAACCTTGCTAAGAACTATACTTTAAAAAAATATTAAGAGTCTCTATACGTTCTATAACAATCAATACTGGCCAAATCCACATCCACTTGTGGAAATCAAGCAGGATGAGGTAATGACTAGAATATATCATGGAGATCTCAGTTTATACCAAGGATAATTATAGTATGTTGGCAGAAGTAATCACATGACCCTAGTGAGTAATTCACTAGTAGTGATGCACTATTTATTCATATTATCCTGCAGACCTCTGCAGTTTAGGGTAAGCCTAATGTATAGGCAGAATGGGCAGCCTGATGATATGATAAGGGTAGCCCTGTTTAATCATTTCCATTACCTACATCTCTCTTGCTTCCGTTCTTCTGACTCCACCTCCTGTACTTAAGCACTACACAGAATGTGATCAGAGACATAAGGTTAGGCAAGCCAATGCAGGCTGTGTGCCTATGCATTGGGTTGCTGTGTATCTGATCTGACTCCAAAACCAAGAATCATAGAACCAAGCTTGCAATGTGCAAGTTGTGGAGTGAGATTTAATAAATGTGTTCCAATTTATACCTTCCTCAGTTCCAAAGTCAAGACTGGTTGCCAGGCCCAGTGTGATTCTTTAGAGAAGGGCTAGAGTGGTAGACTTACTTTCCAGAGCAGCATCAGGTACTGTGAGCCTTTGGAGCCTTTCTGTCCGGGTTCTCTAAAAGCCAGAATAGAGCCACACTGGTGCCTTCAGCCTTCTCAGCCCACGCCTTCTGTTCAATATTCTTTGAACTTGAAAAGCCAAGGGAAGCCATTCTCTGGAAATGCTCCTCTGTGAATAGGTCAGAGGAGACCTCTGCCCCATTCTTTCTGGGACAGTTGATTATGGGTCACACAGTAATTTCACCTGGAGCATAAATCCCTTTAGCCCAGACTCTAACACACTTTATGATTTAGTATCACCCATATACCTGCTTTTGCTTACAGAGAGGTGATGAAAATGACATCAGATCTATCAATTACTACCCAGAGTCGGCTTCTTTTGACCTTCGCTACTACCCTTACTATGGCAAGCTGACTCACGTAAGTAAGCTGTATCCCTTTCCTTCTTTGCTGTCAAAAAGGGCTCAAATACAAAGGAAGAGCTGCCTGGGATTTATTAGAATTAGGGAGCAGCAGGTAATAACAGAATGGTGAGTAGCTGTAGTCCTTAACCAGGAGTTCCCTCTACAAATTTCTATCACGAATACATGACTTTCCATATCTGAAAAAATATCCTATTTTGTCTAGTTTAACCGCTTCAGATTTCAGATGGAAAATTGGGGTTCAGAGAGAGGAAGTGACTTGCCCAAGGTCATACAGCTAATTAGTGACAGAGCCAGGAGCAGACAAATTAAGACACCATCATGCTTAATCATGCTTAAATAATCACACTTCTCTGTTTCTCCCATTTGAATCCTTGGGGCAGTGATGGTGTCATCTCCAGCACAGGGACTTGATGGATATTAGTTAGGGTTTGATTCATGGTCTGATACCCAGAAAATCAAATCATTCAAGTCAAGAATTGGTTTTCCCCAGAGGAAAACCAGACACCTGACAGTGACTTATGAGAGAAATGTGTAATTTCCCCACACTTTCCTAAGTCAAGGAGAGCATGTCAGTTGCTGTGGCCCTTTGTGACTTGGCATCATGAGGTTTACTCAGTTCCCTTTGTTGAGGTTATCCCATCCTATACTGAATATCTGATCATTTCCCTCTTACTAACTCCACACCCCACTTAAAATTAATTGTTCTTTCACTTACAGGTTAACTACACCTCCCCACTGGTAGCAATGCACTTTACAGATGTGGTAAAGAACCAAGAGGTGCCTGTGCAGTGCCAACTGAAGGGCAAAGGCATCATAAATGATGTCATCAATGATCGTTTTGTCGGTAGGGTAATCTTTACCCTGAACATAGAAACCTAAGAACTCCAGGAGGCCACTCCCACCAGTTCTATTCCTGTTTTATTTCATGTTACTTCTGGTAGCACCTGAATTCTTATTCTTCAATTAGGACACAGCCAGATTGGTGCCTAAGATAGCAGGTCATCTTTCCTTGCCTTTGATATATGTATGAAGTGATATTGTGGGAGCTGTTTGATTTTTTAAAGGTAGTCTCTCCTGATGACAAATAGAGTATATTAATTTCCTTTGCTTCCACTTAAAACAAAACTCATTCTTGCTGTTAGGAACCTCACTGTAGTGTAAACATAGTATCTGATAAATTCATAATAGCCACATTCAGGAGAATTCTACAATGCTTATAAATTCATCATGTTTCCCAAAATTTTGTTGGTTTTAGAGGTGAGATTACCCCCAACCAGGCTGATAATCTAATCCCCTTCCTTTTTTTTATATGCCTGGCAAGGTTTTACCTTGGGAATCACCTAGGCCAACCCAGACTACACCTAGGGCCACTATACCTATAGAACTTCATCTCCAGGTGTGCTCGAGAAACTGACTCTCATAGGCAACTAAATACTGATTCAAAACTAGGTTATCTTCAACTGGGATAGAAAGCAGTAATAACTGGATATTGTTCTGGGATCGAGATGAAGATCTTCTGTATGACTTTTTTGGGAGGTGGGACCCACTGTGATTGGGGAGAACACTTAGCACATGGATGCAATTGGTGGTTGATTCCATGCTCTATGGTATAATTGTCCAAAAGCAAACATTCCTGCAAATAGGTTTGACTGAGCTTCAGGCAGAGGAGAAAACATGGGATATGCCCATTAACCAATTCTTGGACTATTTGCTTGATAGTAGTAAGATATTCTTTGAGACCATCAAGGATGGGTGTATTGACCCCCAACTACAGTCCTGGGAATTGAAATCAGCTCTGGGAATTGACATATATGTCAAGACAGAAAGATCCTGTCAGGCCACCCTGAAGCCAAGGCTCATTAGTCAGTTTTAGGTTTACTTTCAAAATGACATGAGGCAGATGTTTATCCATGTTGTGGATCAGCCAATTCCCTTTGTCTTATCTTTGGCCATGTGACCATTCCATTGCTGCTTAACACCTCCACCAGGGGGAGAGCTGGGACAAAGAGAGAAGGCAGGGGGAAATATCATTAGTGTCTCAGGGTCCAAAGCAAGCTTAAATGCCACTTAGAAGCATCCAGCATGTGAATCTCCTCTACAATGTTTACTTTCTCCCAAAACAGGGAACTGGCAGTCTGGTAGTGAAGACAAGCAAGTGAGAACGAATTATGATATAGTGTAACAAGAGTTAAAAAATGAGTATGTGGAAATGCTATGGGGAACACGAGGAAAAAGAACCATCTCCAGGTGAGAAGTAGAAGGAAGTTTCACATGCAACGCCACAATCATGAAAAGACCATCATGTGTTTTGGTCACTGTAAATTGGAATATAAAGAGATCAGAAGGAAATGGCAGGGAGTGGCAGGAGATTGGGCTAGAGAGGTATTCAGAGACTTCAAATTTTATTCAGTAGGTGTAAAGGAGTCTTAAAGTATTTTCATCAGAGAAACTCCTTGATCACCTTTTCAATTTAGAAAGAGCACTTTGGACTGGGCGCTGTGGCACATGCCTGTAATCCCAGTAGCTCAGGAGGCTGAGGCAGGAGGATAACGCGTTCAAACCAGCCTCAGCAACTTAGTGAGGCCTAAGCAACTTAGTGAGACCCTGTCTCTAAGTAAAATACCAAATGGGCTGGGGATGTGGCTCAGTGGTCAAGTGCCCCTGCGTTTAATCCGCAGTACCAAAAGAAAAAAAAAATAGAGCACTTTGGCAGTCACAACTTGAAGGGTAGAGTGGAGCGGGACCCATTTGGGGAATGGGAAGAGGAGCAAAAGATGATCCTAAGTTTCTGAGCTTGGCTAAAACCAATGAGATGGTGATGTTGATCAAGACTGGGTATAAGAGAGAAGCAGGTTTGAAGAGGAAGTTGTTGAGATCAGTTCTGGACATTTTAGGCTTGTGGTTTCTCTTGGTCAGACATTGATGTGCAGATAAAAATACATGTAAAGTTGGAGAGAAGTAAAGTGAGAACAAAAACAGCATTTGGCTAAGTGAACTCACTTTAGAAATCCTAAGCTATTTAATCTTGGGAATTTGAGCCAGTTATGTAAACATACTACACCAATTTTGTCCCGAATATAGTGATTTCTCTTGGCTTTGTGGCAGAAAGGACTGCTATTGATCTTCAGAATCTCCTTCCCAGACACTTTCCAAGTCTTATTGACAGAGTAGAGGGGGACTGACCACTGTTAACAAGTAATAGAAGACATACACAACAACAGATATATAGAAAATACAAAACAAAAATGGAACTGTCCTCTCAACCCATTTTTGTAACAAGTTCAATTTTCAAAATTAACTTTTAAAAAGAAGAACAAAATGAAAAACACAACACCATTTAAAAATGATCTCAAACAATGAAACTCAAGATTCAGTAATAAGAGAAAATAGAACATTAAATCTGGAAAGAATCTTAGAGAGTATTTAGAGTAAACAACTTGCATTGCATCTGACTCCAGGTCCAGTGCTCTTTCTACTCTGAGCTGCTGCTTACCAGGAAGTACCATCTTTTTAAAAATCGATGAATGATATCCTAAACCTCTTGAAACATGTCAAATTTGAGTTAAAATTGTTGACATTTCATGGGAATTCAACTTCTGGTGCTATATTTTATACATAATATGTTATCCTGTTAAATATGTTGACTGTTAGACAAGGAATTGTGAATCTTTGGCCACACAGTGTTTCTCATTCAATGAATTCGATCATGTCCACAATTTCAAAGCAACTGAGTACTAAGATAGTTTGAGTTGTCAGCTACAACATGAAAAATTGCTTTTTTTATACAGAACTGAATTAATGAATATATTCATTAATGTTAGATTTTAACTGTTCAATAAACTTCTAGTCAATTATTTTAAACAGTCTCCCATACTGCACTGTATCAGGATTTAATTTGTATACCATCTATTGCAATGCACTTGGTTGTATACTTGATCGTCAATGAGAAATACTATTTTCAAATGCCTTCATGTTTTTGTCCATGCTGAACTTTGGTTATGATTTTTTCATTCTCCACCCCTTGGAAATCATTATCCTAAAGTAATCTTTCTTAGGCATCTATTTGCTGGAGTCTTCATGTAGAAAACATTTATATTGTCTTGGGGAGTTATTGACAACAATAAATTGACTTAAAAAGAAATGTATGATTTCCTCTTTCTGGAGCATATCACTGATTTTCCCACAAGAATACGGGGCAGCTGTGTGGGTGGAAAACTTGACAATTGACAACCTATTCATCCCAACTCTTTACTGACTCTTGGGGTTTCACCCACAGGAGAGTAAAACTGAAAGTTGTTCCATTTCTGGGCATTTTTCCTTTTGCAGTCTCTATGCTCCAGCTTCTCGGAAGACTGCTTCATCAGAGCAGCCTTCCTTTCCTCATCAAGGTTGAATTCTGGCACCAATTATCCTGTTTGTGTAGTAGAGGAACACTGAGAAATACTGAGGTGGAGGAATGGAACCAAGATCCAAAGAGAAACTGCAAGTGCTTGATTAAAGCCTGGCTAAGAGACTTCAGGGCACATCTGGCCACAGACTGTCTCCCAGAGCCGATCTCTAGTAGCAATTACAATTAAAAGCAAATATTTCCAGTCCAGGTGTTGTGGCACACGCCTGTAATCCCAGAAACTCAGGATGCTGAAGCAGAAAGATTGCAAGTTCAAGGACAGCTTTGGCAACTTAACTTAGTGAGACCTTGTCTCCAAATAAAAAAATAAAGTAAAAAGAGCTGGGGATGTAGCTCAGTGCCTAATTTCCCCTTGTTCAATCCACAGTACTAAATAATAATAATAAAACAAATATTTGGAGACTGGGTTTGTGGCTCAGTGGTAGAGCACTTGCCAAGCATGTGTGAGGCACTGGACTCGATCCTCAGCACCACATAAAAGTAAATAAATAAAATAAAAGCATTGTGTCCATCTACAACTAAAATAATTTTAAAAAACAAAAATATCTCCCTTATTCAACTCCAAGGTTGCAGCAAGAATTCCTTCTTTCCTTGGAAGCTGCCCTGACCATAACATCTACTAGGATGTTATGGTTTGATTTGAGAAGTTCCTATGATCCCAATATATTTTCCCCATCTAGGTTATTCATTCAAGTCATTTTCTTTACTGACTTACCCTTAAAATATTCATATATAATAAAGCACTTTAACCAAATCATACAAAAGTGTGATTTACACTGTGCTTTATTCAGGTAGAAGATAGGGACTTGGGTTTTTGTGTGTGAGTGAACATGTGTGTGTGTTGGGTGAGTGAGAATAGATAGGATAGATAGAAGCAAAAGGGAAGAAAAAAGGAGTTGAAAGACTACTTGTCACAAAGTTCTTTTAGTTGCAGGCTAGAAAGTTGATAGGGGAATTCGAAATGTTTAAGAAGGATATATAATGGGCTCTCAGTCTGGTAGGTTACTCTCCAGAACGTTCTTCCTTGCAGGCTTCTGGGTGGCCATAACATCAGTCAGGGTACCAACAAGAAACAGCACACTTGACCATAATTGGAAGAGGGTTCATTTACAAAGGGATTATCTACAAAAGCATAGATGTGGGGAACCACAAATAGCACAGTAACCCAGCCTGGTAGGAGCTCTTACCTGGACCCTAAGTTACAGGAGCTGGAAGTACTTACCAGAACCCAGAAGGAGTGATTCATGTGCACTTGGCTGCCTTGGGAAGAGTGGTGACCTCATTGAAGTGCTAAGCTAACCCAAAGTGATCTTGTAGGAAGAGAAACAGAAGAATAAACACTGCAACTCAATTTTCCCCTTTTCTTCTGATCTCCTGCTGGTAATTCTCCTTGACCAAATCTAGCCAAAAGCCAGAGGGCAAAGAAGCCTATTGATTTAGTTCATATAGGTTAGCCTCCCAAGTAAGAAAGCAGGATGGAAAAGGGTGGAGAGTGCATCTAGAGAGTTAATCAGGAGGTAACTACCACCGTCATCAAGTGGAGGTTCTGTGAGCAGACTCATGGGAGCCTGGTACCATATTAAAACCATCTACTGAACCAGCTCCAGTCAGTGGGTCAATTTGATCTTCACACATACACTGCTCTGTGGCTCTGAGGTCAAACGCATTAGGCTTTCTCATTACAGAAACTTTTTTTCTCCATTCTTTAGTGTTCATTCTCTTTTCAAATTGTCACCTTTGTATCAAAATAAAACATATAAAGGACTGATAATGTAACTTAGGGACAAAGGCCCCTAGCATTTTATTCCCACAAGGGAATAAAAGACTATTAGAACTAATAAACAAGTTTATCAAGGTTGCAAGATAAAATTTCAGTATATAAAAATCAGTTGTGTCTCTATACATGAGCAATGAACACTTTAAAAATGAACTTACAGAACAATTCTATTTAAGATAGCTTAAAAATAATAAAATAGGGAAAGGTGAACAGGAGAAAAAAGGCTTTTACACTGAAAACTACATACTACTGTTGAAATAAAGAACTAAATAAATGGAAACACATTTGTGTACATAGATTTGATTAATATTGTTAAAATGGCAATACTCAATGAACTGACCCAGAAATTCAATATAGTACTTTCAACTGCTTTTTTTTCAGAAATTGACAAAGTGATCCTAAAATTCATATAGGAATGGAAGAGACCTGAATAGTGAAAACAATCTTGAAAAAATCAAAACAAAACTGGAATATTTATAATATCCAATTTTAAAACTATGAAGCTAGAGTCATTAAAACACTGTGGTTCTGTCATAGGAAAGACAAATCAATGGAATAGAACTGAGACTCCAAAAATAAACCCACACATCTATGGCACATTGATTTTTGAAGAAGATGCTAAGACCATTCAATAGTCAAAGAATGGTTTTTTTTCAACAAATCGTGTTGGGACAACCACCATGCAAAAGAATGAATTTGGATCCCTGCTTCATACCATGTATGAAAAATTCGTCCAAAATGGATCAAAGATCTAAAATTTTATAAAACTATAAAGCTCTTAGAAAAAATATAGATATAATCTTTGTGATCATGGATCAAAAATGGTTTCTTAAATATGAAAAGCATAAGTGACAAAAGAATAAGTGACAAAAGAATAATAAATTGGAATTCATCAAAATTTAAAACTTTTGTGTTTTAGAGGACACATCAAGAAAGTAAAAATACAACCTAAAAAATGGGAGAAAATATTTGCAATTCGTATATGCAATAAAGAACTAATAGCCAATATATATACAGAACTCTTACAATTCATTAATAAAAAGACAACCCTATTAAAGATGTGCAAACAACAAAAATAGATATTTCTCTAAAGAAGATACATGAATGGCCAATAAGCACATGAAAAGATGTTCAATATCATTTGTCATTGGGGAGCTTCCAATCAAAACCACAACATGATCTTGTGTTTGTCTTTAATCCATTTCAAACTAATTTTTGTGTACAGTGTAAGAGTCCAAATTCTTTTTTTTTTTTTTGCATGTAGGATAGCCACATTTCTCAACATCATTTATTGAAAAGTTTATTCTTTCCCCATTATATATTCTTGGGAACTTTGTCAAAGTTAGTTGTCATACATGTGTGGGTTTATTTCTGAACTCTCTAGTCTGCTCTATTGGTCTATGTGCGTTTGTTTATGCCAGCACGATACACTTTTGATTACTATAACTATTTAACATAGTTTTAAATCAGGGAATGTGATACCTCTTTGGAGAATAAATATAGGACCAACAGAATGGACTCATACTTTACCAAGACTGATGTGGATATTGCCATCTGTGAATCTCCAACCTGACAGCACATGAAGCTGACTTCAAGCCTCTTGAATGGCACTACCACTTCAGGTATCCAACAGACCATCTGATGATGAGGGGTCCATAACGGGCCACCTATATCCCAGATATACCAGTGGTTTGTTTTAACAACAATAAACATCTATTTTTGGTAAAGATTTGCCTTTCTTAACCACAGGGTCCTAGTTGACACTGCTATCCGAAATCTTACAGAGTACTTGATCCATTGGCATGTGATACCACATAACATTGCATCAGACCAGAGGATTCATTTTATAGCAAAGAATATGGGAATAGGCCTATGATGATGGTGTCAACTAATTCTATACCATATACCACCACCCAGAAAATGACATTTTGACAGACTAGTGGAATTGCCTGCTGAAGCACAACTGAAGTACCAACTCAAAGTCAATGTTCTATGAAGATAGTGTCCTATTATTCAGAATACAGCAAATACTTTGAATCAAAGAATTTTATGTGGTGTATATCTTCAATAAGAAGAATACATGCATTCAGAAACAAAGGTGTAGAAGCAGGTATAGCTACACTTACCATCATTACAAGTAACACAGGGGATTTTGTGTTTGGTTTCTTTTATGGTTTATATCTTGACTATCCCCCAAAGACTCATGCGTTGAAAGCTTGGTTCTCAATGCAGCAATGTTAGAGGTGGGGCTTTTAGTAAATGATTGTGCCATGGGGGAATCTAATGCAAGTCAATTAATCCATTGATGGATTAATAAATTTTCCCATTTTTGCAGTACTAGGGATTGAACCCAGGGCCTCACATATGCCAGGCAAGTGGTCTACCACTGAGCTACATTCCCATCCCTGATGGATTAATAATTTTAGTGAACCACTGGGAGATGGTGGAAACTGTAGACAGGTGGGACATGGTTGAAGGAAGTAAGTAAATGGGATACACCCTCAAGAACTGTATTTTGTGCATGACCGCCTCCCTCTCTTTTCTCTGCCTTCTGGTTTCCATGAGCTGAGCAGCTTTCCCCTGCCATACCCTTCCACCATGATGTTCTTCCTTACCTCAGGCCCAGAGCAATTGAGCTAGTCAACCATGGACTGACACCTCTGAAACTATGAGCTAAAAGAAACCTTTCATCCTCCAAGTTGTTTGTGTCAGTATTTTGGTCACAGCAATGGAAAGGCTGACTAACATACCATTTAGACTTAAGAGATCCTGGCCCTGAAGAGAACTCACTATAGCCTAAAGTTTCTCAATAAGCCCCTACTGATACATTGGGCTGGATAAATCTTTGTTGTGGCAGTCATCCGGGTATGATAGGACATTTGACAGCATCCCAGATGCCTACCCACTGAATGCCAGTAGTACACCCCTCACAACAGTGACAAATAAAATGTCTCCAGATATTACCAAATGTTCCTTATGGGACTAAATTGTCCCAAGTTAAGAACTACTACTCTAACCAATGGAGCAAGATTCATATGAACTATAATCTGTGGCTGCCACTTGGACATTTTGATCTCTTTCTGTCCAAGGACCAGGAGGCAAGAAAAGTCACCATTTTAACTTGGTCAATTGACCTCACTGATTGTCAGAAGGAGGTAGAGTTACTGTTATACAATGGGAACATGGAGAAATTCTCAGGGGGTCAGTCTCTAGCAGAAGCAGGTGCTAGGTTGGCTGGCTACTCTGTCAGAGATTTGGCCAGTAAGGTGACAACATGCCCAAATGGATATACAGTTTATTACTTACATAGACAGCATAAGTAATATCAGCATAGTGTTAGCTCCCCACACCTTTAATCCCCCAGGAGGACACTGAACCATGGGGGTCAGATGACAGATGACATGACTGGTAGGTCACTCTGTTTCTGAGAGCCAATTCTAGACTGCAACTGAGTGGTGTTGTAGCCTGCAGCTATAAACTAAGAAGGCCAAAATTGATAGTTCCATGCCCCACTGGAGCAAGGGAGGTAGATGAGAACCTCATTCTGGCATCCTCCTACAACAAAGAGACCTCCCTCAAGATTAGTTTCTTGGCATATTCTTGAAAATGGTCACTGCTTTCCTTCTGTTCTCCAATTCTCCCACAATAATCTCTCACCCTAACTGGAAACAGAAAGGAAATGGTAATGTAGCTGAACCTAAAGAAGTTTACCCATTACAAACCTACCACATGAAGTATTTCATAATTTAAATCATCATGGTAAATGAAATATTTTCCCCATATCTGTTTCTCCCCAGTTAGTACTATTATAAAGGAAATTTCTTTTATCTTATATCCTACAGTCTGGACAATTCTATTAATTGCATTGATATTTATTACTGTCACTTGCACTTTCTGAGTATACACTCACACGATAAAAAAAAACTCGAGTATTTATTATGCTATACTATATTCTTTTTATTGCATTTATCAGAATTTCAAAGAATATAACATAATTCCTGATTATCTTGAAAACATTTTTTAGTGTTTTTACTCTTCAAACTATTTGCTCTTTTTGTTTGACTTTTAAAAAATTAAATTTACTTTTTTAAACTGACATAAAATTCTCACATATATGAGTTAAAGTGTGATGTTTTGGGGGCTGGGGATGTAGCTCAGTTGGTAGAGTGCTTGCCTTGAAAGCATAAGGCCCTGGGTTCAATCCCCAGCACCACAAAAAAAAAAAAGTGTGACGTTTTGATTCATGTATATTCATCACCTTTGATAGGTAATTTCTACTCCTCTTTTACCTTGTGTTTTTATTAGGAGTATGTGTTAGTCAACTTTTCATCACTATGACCAAAATACCTCACAAGAATAACTTAGGGGAGGAAGAGTTTATTTTGGCTCATGATTTCAGAGGTCTCAGTCCATGGTCACAGGCTATGGCTTTGGGCCTGAGGCGAGGCAAAACATCATAGCATAAGGGTGTGGCAGAGGAAAGCTGTCAGCTCATGGCAGCCAGAAAGCAGAGAGACAGCAAGGCACCAGGGACAAAATATAAACCCCACAGGCATGTCCCCAGTAACCTACTTCCTCCAGCCACACCCTACCTGCCTACAGTTACCACCCAGTACAGTAGTCCTTTCAGATTATTAATCCATCAAATGCACTAATCTACTGATTAGATTACAGTTCTCATAATCTAATCACTTCACCTCTGAACATTACTATATTGTCTCACACATGAGCTTTGGGGGGGATATTCATTTCCAAACTATAACAGGTATGTGTTAAATTTTATGAAAGCTCTTACATATATTATTAATATGACCCTATGATATTCCCCTTTAACTCATTTTTGTTATGAATTACATTAATAGATTTATTTCTATTGAACCACTCTTGTATTACCTGAATATATCCAACATGGTAATAATTGGTTATAGCTTTGACATTGCATCAATTTAGAGTTCTTTTGGCTGCAAGTAACAGAGAGAGCCCAGATAAAAATATCTTCAAACATAAAGACATTGAATTATTTAGCACCAGTAGAACTCTGAAGCAGGTGGTTCCAAGGTCATTTAGAGGTTGAATAACATCAACAAGGCCCCAAGTACTCTTACTTTCTGATACTTTTATTGCAATATGATAAAGAATCTAATTATGTTTTTCAGTGTTTGACTTCTGATGGCTGTTTGTAAATTTTTTATTTGTTCTAATTAGTCATACATGACAATAGAATGCATTTATACATTTTGATAGATCATACATAAATGGAGTATAATTTTTCATTTTTATGATTGTACATATTGTAGGATCAAAACCTCATTTCTCCCTCTTCCCCTTGTGCCTCACATCTTAACAAGCTGATCAGAAAGCCTTGTTTCTCCTTCCTTTTGTACCAGCCATGAGTTCAATCCATGCAGACACCATCCCAAACACAAAAAGCCTAACCTCAGCCCACCCCAACCACCATAAACATCCCAATCCTTGCAAAATTCCCCTTCCTTGCTCTCTCAAGTCGTTTTCAGATCATCTTGGGATGCTTTCACTAGTTGCCCCAGAAAGCCTCATTACATAAAAAATAAAACTTTCATAACCTCTTTAAATTTTTTTATTAGAGTATTATATTTATACATAGTATCTGGATTTATTTTGACATTTTCCCTCCACTTCCTTCTCTGCTCCCCCCTTTACTCTCTCCTCTACTCTAACTGATCTTCTTTCCACCCCTTTATTCATTAATATTTTGTTAATTTTTTTATTTGTTCTAATTAGTTGTACATGACAGTAGAATGCATTTATACATTTTGATAGATCATACATAAATGATAGATCATACATAATTTCTCATTTTTCTGATAGTGCATATTGTAGGATCACATTGGCCATGCAATCATATATGTGCATGACGTAATAATTTATTTTTGATTGGTACTTTCTACATATACATAAAGGAGATATTCCCTCTGGTACATTTATATATGTGTACAACATAATTTTGTTAGATTCATTCAATATTTCTTTCCCTATCTCTTCTCTCATCCCTCCCTCTGTGGAAATCAGGTATGGTGGCACAGGTCTGTAATCCCAGCTATTTGGGAGGTTGAGTCAAAAGGATCACAAGTTTGGTGCAAGCCTGGACAACTTTGTGAGACCCTGCCTCAAAAGAAAATGAACAGGGTTGGGAGCTCTAGCTCAGTGATAGAGTGACTGCCTAGCATGCGTGAGGCCCTGGGTTCAATTCCCAGTACCACAAAAACTAAAAAAAAGAGAGCCTTCAGGCTGAGGTTGAAGCACAGTGGCAGACCACTTGCCTCACATGTGTGAAGCACTGGGTTTGATTCTCAGCACAACATAAATAAATAAAATAAAGGTATTGTGTCCATTTACAACTAAAAAAGTATTTTAAAAAAGGAAAACTGATAAATTATACTCCATTTATGTATGATTTATCAAAATGCATAAATGAATTCTACCATCATGCATAACTAATTAGAACAAATTTTAAAACTTAAAAAAATAGTGAAAAAAAAGAAACTTCCCAGAGTATATTTAGTAATCACAAAAAAGGAAAGAAAAGAGAATGACAGAAAGGCAGGCAGAAAGGAAGGCAAGGAAGGAAGGAAGCAAGGAGGGAGAAAAGGAGAAATCTGGATACAGAGGAGGAAAAAATGCTGAAACAGAGACCTACAATTTGATTCAATTGGAAACACAGAAAAATTTATAAAATAGAAAGATAAATATGCTGAATTGCTTTTGCATCTCTATAATGTAATTTCTAAATTAACATTAATATCTGCTAAAATGCAACAATTGAGAAACCTTCACGACCTTAACCAATACTTGGGTTCAAATTAGAATAATACCTGAGGAATCCTTCTAAATTTGAACAACACAATCCCTAAAATTTTAGTAGAGTTACTGAACATAAAATAGAACACAAGCAGTCAGGCACAGTGAGTCATGTCTGTAATCCCTGTGACTTGGGAAACTGAGGCAGTAGGTTTGCAAGCTTGAGGCCAGGCTCAGCAATTTATAAGCAAACTCATATTTTGTATCTGGTGAGTGGATGAGTGGAGTCTCTCTCTCTCTCTCTCTCTCTCTCTCTCTCTCTCTCCTTTCTGATCATCACGTGAGCTTCTTCCCTCCACCACACTCTTCTGCCATGATGCCACTTCCTGAATGCTATGCTGCCTAGAAATTTCTTCTACCAGATTAAACAGTGCGTCGCTTTTAAAATCAGTCTCACAGAAAGTCTCAGGACATGGGTGAAATGCAGATAACTTCTCAGTCAGAACATAACAGGAATGGCCTCTAGTCCAGTTACCAATAGTGTCCCCCTTTTCCTCCACACCCTCTTGAGCTCTGTCTTCACTGTTCACAGTCCTATTGACATTCTGGGCTTCTGACCTCCCACCAGAACTGGCCATTAAACTCTGCTTACAACAACCTAAAGCATTTCCAGCTTGCACTGCTACATATCTCCAAAGTCCTCCCACCAATTCCAAAAAGCTTATGAACCACATGGTCATGTTAGTCACAGCCAACAACCCCACTTCTTGGTACCAATTTCTGTTTTAGTCAGTTTTTTCACTGCTGTGACTAAAAGACCCAATAAGAACAATTGTAGAGGAAAAGTTAATTTTGGAGCTCACGGTTTCAGAGGTCTCAATCCATAGAAGGCCTGCTTCATTCCTCTGGGCTCCAGGTGAGGCAGAACATCAAGGCAAAAGAGTGTGATGGAGAGAAGTGGCTCACATGATGATCAGGAAGCAGAGAGAGAGAGAGACTCTACACACCAAATACAAAATATATACCCCAAGGGTATCCCCCCAGGGACCCACCTCCTCCAGTCACACCCTATCCATCTTCAGTTGCCACTTGGTTAATCCCTATCAGGGGGTTAATTCGCTGATTGGGTTAAGGCTTTCATAACCCAATCATTTCACCTCTGAATGTTCCTGCATTGTTTTTCACATGATCTTTTGGGGACACCTCACATCCAAACCATAACAGAAAGCATATTCATGGCATCCTCTTTTGAGGGTATTCATTTGATATTCTCATTTCAGAACACAGAAGTACAAAGGAACTCAAAAAGTAGATAGACTGTTGCCTCAAACATAGAACAAGACCTCAACTCTCTAAATTCTTGAAAATTATTTGGCAGACCAAGGTTTGCTCTATATTTGACATTGTCAAAAAATGGCTTTTGGGCTGGGGATATAGCTCAGTTGGTAGAGTATTTGCCTCGCAAGCACAAGGCCCTGGGTTCAATCCCCAGTACTGCAAAAAATAAATAAATAAATAAATAAATAAATAAATAAATAAATAAATAAATAGCTTTCAATATTCTCAGACCCTATAATGTTAGGATAAGTCCAATATCTTTTAAGCCTTTTAGTTTCAGGAAGCAACATATTTCTCCTATATAAATTTCATTTAAGCCCACTTGTACAGGTATTTGCAAATAAATCCACCCCAATAGGCCTTCCGCCAACAAAATGCTCTAGATTCTATTCAAATTGCAATACAGGGGCTGGGGTTGTGACTCGATGGTGGAGTGCTCACCTAGCATGCGCGAGGCCCTGGGTTCAATCCTCAGCACCACATAAAAATAAAATAGGAGTATTGTGTCCGCCTACAACTAAAACAAAATATTTTTTAAAAATTGCAATACAACAGCCCTTCCCTTTAGTTCTCCTCTATCAGACTCTTTTCATGATAGAGGCTTTAGTAACTGCCTCTCATGCCTCACAATGGCCATAAGTTGACTATGGGCTTTTGATGCAAAAACCACCCTCCCTAGCACTATACTGTATGTCTTTAGAGAAGCAACTGCTGATTACATACTGAACTTTCCTTTAAATAAAGGTATATTAGGCCCTTGAGCCCATTGCCCTTCATACTGAGATGCTCACTGCACACTGGTCATAAAAACAGTACCCCACAAGCATGCCATGGTCACCACATCTTCTTACTACAGGATGAAACCAAACCTAGGCCCTATGTCATACCCCACCTGTAGAAGGGGTGGTCTCCCTTGTCCTCAGTCCCTTGCCAGATGTCATGGTGCTGGAGGAGGTCATCCTCTGCTATGATTTGGATGCGGTTATCCCCCAAATTTCATGTACTGGAGGCTTGGTCTCCAGTCAATATAATGGTATAAAGAGGTGGTGGAACCTTTAAGAGGTAGAGTTCAGTGGGAGATAACTAGACCATGGGGGCAGCATCCTCAGAAGGAATTAATGTCCATCTTGTGGGAGTGGGTTAGGTCTCATGAGACTAGATTAGATATCAAAAGAGCAGGCTGTGATAAAGTGAGGACACCTCATATGTTTGACTACTTCTGCATGTGCCTGCTCACTGCTCTCACAGGTGCTCCCACCGTGTGATGGCACCTACTGTGCTACGACACAGCCCGAGACTTCATCAGATGTGGCCACCCCAAGTTGGACTTTTCAGTTTCCAAAACCATGAGCCAAAATCAACCTCTTTCCTTATAAAGTATCCAATCTTGGGTATTTTGTTATAGCAACACAAAATGAACTGAGACACCCCTCTACAAGGTCCCTTGATACCTGGGTAGCTCTCTGAAGTAAACTGAGTGAACAGTAATGTATACTTTATAGCTATTCACTAATACATGTGGAACTCACTGGAGAGTGACTTTTCATTCCTTAAAAAGGACATCCCTGATAAAGAATAGGACCTAAGGGTCAACATAATCAGCCAAACTTCATGCAGGCCTCTTAACACAGTTCTTCCTAACTGAATATCAGTCCCATCTGCACCATTTTACAGACTATTGGGCCCTTGCCAATGGTCTAGCTCTTTGATTTAAATGATGGCAGCAATAATAATTTCTTTTCCAGCATCTCCCTCTCTGAGTTAAAGAACTCTAGCAATCTACTGCTTCATAGACTTAAATTTTGGGTAAAATATAAATACACACATATATACAATATGAAACCTCACCCAGATACTCCTTATCCCCTTTGGAGTTCCAGACATTACCGATAGTGACCAAGGTACTTAATTTCATTTCTCAGAATGTGTAATACTGGGCTCTTGAACAAGGCATTCAATGGAACTTTTACCTTCCTTACAGGCCACAGGCTTCAGGCTTCATAGAGTGCCATAATGGTTTATTTAAATAAGTTTAAATTCAATTAAATGAAGCATGGTACATTTTTGTCATCACTTAGACATCAGAGGTAAATTATAATGAAAAATCTGACTCACCAGGGGAGGGTGTGTGCTGGGGACCGAACCCAGGGCTTTTCACATACTGAGCACATGCTCTACCACTAAACTACATTCCCAGCCCCATAAGTCCATTTTTTATTTTTGACTACTAACAGTTTTAAGCCTCACCCTTCACTCTCCCCTTGAGCCCCACGTCTGCCCAACCTTGATCATTTCTTTCTCAGTCAATTGCAATATCTTCAAAACTGTCTCACCTATTTATATTCTGGACACCATACAATCTCTTTTCTATGCAAAATTCAGAGTAAAATTTTTCAGATCTAATGATACTACCAATGACACTACAGTGTCAGCCCCTCACATCTAGATTAAAACTCAATCACCTTAATATTGCTTTTGAGACCATGTGAGATGACACCTTTGTTTCCAACAGCATCTCATTCCATTCTCTCTCTCTCTCTCTCTCTCTCTCTCTCTCTCTCTCTCTCTCTCTCTCTCTCTCTCTCTCTCTCTCTCTGTGTGTGTGTGTGTGTGTGTGTGTTACTGGGATTGAACCCAGAGGTGCTATCCCACTGAGCTATGTCCAGAGCCCTTTTTTATTTTTTGAGACAGGGTTTCCTTAAATTAGTGAAACTAGCCTCAAATTTGTGATCCTTCTTCCTCAGCCTCCCAAGCTGCTGGGATTAGAGTGTATACCACCACACCTGGTTTTCTCCCTAACTTATCATGCTTTGGTCACACTGGCATCTGTTCTGTTCCTTGGATGTGTGAAGCTTTTTCTACACCAAGACTTTTGCCACTGGAGTTCTGGATCTCGTATCATATGTCATCTTTTCAGAGATATTCTTTAAGCTTTTTAATTTTTTTTAAGTTGTAGATGGACACGATACCTTTGTTTTATTTATTTATTTTTATGTGGTGCTGAGGATCAAACCCAGCACCTCACACATGCTAGGCAAGCACTCTACCACTGAGCTATGACTGCAGCCCCTCTAAACTTCTTATGTACACACAACAGTCTCAAACCCCTGTGGAGTTCCAATCTTTCACAGTAGCTTGTATATTAACTTCTTATCACACATCACAACTTATAAGTATCTTGCTTACTTTTGTTTAGCTTTTTTCATTTATTGTTGTACCAATGGGATATAAATAGCATGAGGGCCAGGAATTTTTCAATATTTTTCACCACTTTTTGTCAAGCAAAATTACTCTGTGTTCAATAACTATCTGTCAAAGGAATAAAAGATTATGGATCTGATAACCAAGAAGTAGTCTAAATTGGAAATACAGAGTTGTGATAGAGGTAGTATTTTAAATTACAGGAGTGAATCAGCACATCTAAGGAAAACACAGAGAATGTAAATAGGAGGGGTCTGAAGATGATCCTGGGGAAAAACCAAATTTGGGGTCTTGGGTATAAGAACAAGTAGTTCGAAGAAACTGAGAAAGATAAGCCAGAGGCAATGGAAGAACATCAGTAGAATTTGATGTTGCAGAAACTAAGACAGGACGGAGTGTAATTCAACACAACTGCACTCTGCTAAAAGACAATGCGAGAACAAACTTTCAAAGCATCCACCAGTGTTGGTACTGAGGTTGAAACTACTGGAGACTTTTAGAATTTTCACTGGAGCTTTGGGGGTGAAAAGTGAAGTGCAGCAGGTTGAATGGTGAAGGGAACACAGTGAAGTGGACATAGCATAGGCAATCCTTCTAATGAGATAAAAGGGTGGTGAGAAGAAACCCAAGACATGGGCTAGAGGGAGGAAAGTATTTTAAGACTGGAAAGAACTTTAACAGATTTACTGTATGGGATATCTAGTAGCCAGGACATGGGGGAAATGCAGGAAAGTCAAGAGGGATTTAGATGCATCAAAATCCCTGGAGAAGTAGAACAGGAAGCATTGGAGATAGGGCTTAGCAAGGAAAGCTGGAGGACTTCATAACTTCTTCCCTTGATTTTCTTGATAAGCAGGACCCCAAGGTCATTTGCTTAAGATGAGAAGGGAACAATGACACAACTCTGGACTGTATAGAAGGTTTGATAGAGCAACTTAGAGTTATAAGAGAGGAAGTTGAGCCGAAAAGAGTTCACCCATGTACTCTCCTACCTCACCAGGTTAGAAATTCATATAATCTGGCTGGGAGTTGTCCTTCAGAAATTGTTGGAAACAGGAGTCCACTCTAGACCCACTGCAGTGCCCCATGTGGCCTGCCCTGCAGAGCAGCAGCCCGACTGACCAGACTGATGGGGAGAGCTCTGTCAAGGAAATGTTGTTCCCAGCAGGCCTTGCAACCAGACTCAGTGCCCACATCTGTGACGTGCTCAGCCATTGCCGCTTTAGCGGCCTTAGGGGTCAATGTGAGAGGGAAAGGGCCTTTGTGGGGAGAAAGAGGGAGGCAGCAGGCCAACGAAGAGGCTAGGACTGTGCAAGGACTGAAACAAGACAGAGGGAGGAAGTGAGGGGTGGGCCAGTTGGTAGCCCAAGGCTTACTACAGTAGCCGGGGCAGCTCAGCTGACAAGGCCGCTGCGGTCATGGTCATTGACTTCGGGGACCCCAGGAGCGGTTTCCGCCACAGCGAGGTGGTGTTGTTCATCAACAAAGAGGTGCTCAGTAATGGTGGTAGCCCAGACTTCTACCTGACCTTCCAATCACGGCCCTGGAACGAGGTGGAAGACAGCCTGCACTCCGTCGTGGCTGACCCGCAGGGGCCACGCGCCATTAAGAGGGCGTGCGCCTGGAGCGCCCTGGCCCTGGGTGTGCGAGTGGCCGCTAGGCAGCGGGAGCAGCAGGGGCATCGGGTCCGTCGGTTGCAGGATCAGGTGGAGGAGCGCGAGGGAGCCGCCTGGGCTCTGGTCTCTGAGCTGCAGCGGCTGCGTGAGGAGCGGGACGACGTGGTTTCTCAATTGCATAGCGCAAGAGATGACCTGAAGCAAGCGCTGGGTGAGCGCGACGCCCTGCGTGAGAGGCTGATCCAGTTTGAGCTGTCCCAGGAAGTCACTCCTGAGTCGCCAGATGAGCAGCACAGGATTGAGGCATGGCCTGTGGATGCAGGGGAACGGAGAGAGGCGCTTGCCACAGGGTCGCAGAGTAGGCAGGATGTGCAGTCTGAGGCCCAGATGGCATCCCCAACAGGTTTGGCACCCCATCATACCTGGGCCCAGGTCGTTCAACCCTTCTGCCAGTGCCATTCTTTACACCATTCCCACTGGCATGCCCATGACCAACACCTGCCCACCCAGAGTAATCTCAATAGAAGTGGCTGGAGCTGCCGTCCAGATGCCTATTGGGTACATCTATTCACCTGGCCTACAGTTGGCTGCATTGGAGTCCCAGGGGAAAATAATTTACTGGTGCGACCAGAAGAGCCAAGGTCAGGGAATAGGTCAGGTGAAGCCTCAGGGATCCAAAGCCAGGAGGAAAGTCCTGTGAGGCCCCACTTCAGTAAACCTCTCTGAGCATAGCTGTAGCCAAGGAAACAACAGCCTTAGGGACAGATGACCAGACTGCCAAAAGATGATAAAACCTTTGAATCCCAACAAGAGGAGAAACTTGCCTCAGACCTCAGGAGGAGGGATTGGGATTGCCTGCAATGTAAAGTATGATTCATTTTCCTTGATATTTGGCCTGCTATAAATGTAAGAAAAATCTAGATAACTGGTGAGGTGGGAAGACTTCACCCAAAACAAGTTCCTATTGAACTCAAGGAGGTAGAAAAACAATGGAGATATATTCTGAAGAGAAATCAATTTTTGGAGGCCCCTTTCTAATAAAAAGATCTCCTTTATTTACATCATAAAAAAGTGAAAACCCAAACAAAAATTCCATTATCCCACCATCAAGTAATACTGGTATCGATTGATTAATTGATTGATTGCAGTGCTGGGAATTGAACCCAGGGTTTCCCAAATGCTAGGTGAGCACTCTACCACTGGCCTACATCACCAACCTGCAATAACCATTTTTAACACAAACTGGAGAAAGTGTTTCATATCATACATGTGTATGTGTGTATATATTTTGTATTGTTTTTGAAAAATATGAGGTTCTGTCAAATATGTTAATCTGTTTTTTTTTTGGTAGCAGAGATTGAACTTGGGGGTACTCAACCACTGAGCCACATCCCCAGTCCTGTTTTGTATTTTACTTAGAGATGGGGGTTTCACTGAGTTGCTTAGCATCTCACTTTTGCTGAGGCTGGCTTTGAACTCATGATCCTCCTGCCTCAGCCTCCTGAATCGCTGGGATCACAAGTGTGCGACACCGTGCCTGGCTCTTAATCTTTGAAAGGAAAATTTCTCCAGTTCCATTTAAGTTCACAGGTGGACTCTGGATGGCTGCTGTTGATTGGTTGACATTCTGAAGAAGCTGATATTATGGAACATTCTCTTTTTCTCCTTTCTGTACTCTCTTTAACCTCCTCCCATAATACCAGGTCTTCTGCTGGGAATAACAATGCTTTTAGAACATAAGATACATTATGTTCTAGGAACACTGCTTTTTTTCCTGTCAATGTTATTGTTGTACTGTAAATTGTAGCAGTGTTCACATTTTTTTCTCAATTTGTTTTTATAACATTCATAGTGTCTGTTCTTTGTGTCTCTAAGCTCCAGGAACTCTGGGCGAAGCTGAAGAAGCTCCGGCTCCCACTGTGTGACTCTTCATGATACACACTTCTGGCTCTCAGCAGCCTTCATCTAAGACCTCAACTGGCTGGAGCTAAAAAGAGAACGAAGGCATCAGGGATAAGGAAACATTCTGGCACAGAATTTTGGAACAAGGTAGAACAGACCAATTTCGTTAGAACTCAATCCTTCTGTTGGAGAAAAGGGACTGTCATTGCAGAGTCTGAAGGGTTGAGACAGGAGTGTTAAATCTTCACAATTATAGCACATTTGTTTAATTTCATGTATTAGTTTATTGAACAAAAATTTACTGATGGCCTAGTATGTGTTAGAAACTATAACTATGTTACTATCCAGTTGGGGGAGGTTGGTTAGATGACAAGAGAGAGCCTAATTTGAGATATGTGGATCAGGGTGTCTCCTTTGTCTTTCATGAAATGTGACCTTTGGAAAAACCCAATTGAAATAACATCAAGCCAGGCATGGTGGCACATGCCTGTAATCACCAGCAGCTTGGGAAGCTGAGGCAGGAGGATAGGGAGTTGAAAGCCAGCCTCAGCAACAGCGAGGCACCAGTCAACTCAGTGAGACTGTCTCTAAATAAAATACAAAATAGAACTGGGGATATGGCTCAGTGCTTGGGTGCCCCTGAGTTCAATCCCCAGTACCCAAATAACAATAACAATAACAACAACATCGAGATCCACTTTCAGAAAGAAAAAGATCCACTTTTGTGGTTCTGGGGGCAATGTCAAAGACACTTTCATGAAAGATCTTGAGTGACCAAGTGTTTATCACATTAATCCCAAAGAAGATGAATGAGCAGTGGCAAAAAATCAGAAAAGTATCCTGGCAAAAGGACAGGCAGGGCTTTCCTGATCCTCTACTGATTTCCTATCTTGAGACTCACATCTATTTTTCCTGGCTGCCCTACAGCCTGCTTGAAAGATCACTGGGCTGTCTTTTTAAAAAGACATTTCTGGGGGGAGTATGCGCTACACACTCTAGTCCTCAACCCCAGGCTGTCCCCCATCTCAAGATCCTTTCTGATGAACAGTGGATGAAAAACAAAATGAACTCCAAAGACAGATATCAGGGCCACTGTACTATGTATGTATGATGCTTCTCTGGGAAGGACTAATTGGGCTAAAAATAGAACTGGATGAGGCCAGCACTCTCCAGAATGCCCCTGGGCCCCTTGCCTTCCACTGAGTGTGTTATCTGCAGGTTCTCTGCTCCACCAAGGCAGCTGCAAGGCAAGGAGGAGCCAGGGTAGAGCCCAGGGAGTGGGAGGAGCCATTCTGAACAGGTTTCCCAGAGTTCCCCTGGAGATCTTGCCCAGCTCACCAAGATCAACCATTGTTGGGGTTTTTCATATCCTAGCTAGTAATAAAGAGTTTGTACTTGCCTCATGTGTCTTCTGTGTAGTGTGTATGGAGGACTTGTGGGAGGCAGATGTGCTCAGAGGTGGCAGATTAAATCCTTCCCTCTGTCTCAGTGAGGTGAAGGGAATTTCAATCTCGTTCCCTATTGGAGGGCCCCTTCTCTTCTTGCCAGTCACCCAAGAATTGGAGTCACCTCTTTGGGGCCTTCACTATCCAAGCCCACATGGTCACTTGAAGGTGGTCATGTCTGCTGCTCCAGGACTGGTGAAGTTTATGGGGGAAAAGGGGACTTAGGTGGGAGGTTGCTTCTGTCTAAGCTTGATGCCTAAAACCTGGGGTACAGCTTCCCTCTGTATGCAGAGGTCATTTCCCTGAGGCCTTGTCTCCCCAAGGTCCCCTGATGTCTCATGTGCAGAAGTTTCCCTTTTGCCTTTATGCCCTCCAAGACACCATCCCCTCACTCCTATGCATAATCCTATCAAGGGGCTCATGATTCTGGGAAGCAGCCATGCTCTCCACTGTCTGCTCACAAGATAAACATTTCATGAGGCAAAAAGGGTCAGATGCTGGCACCTACTTGGAATAGGGACAGGAATGGGGGCAGAGAGTAAGAAGTGACCCTGCCTCACCAGCATTCTCATTTCCTTCAGAGTTGTGATTATTGAGAGGGCCTTGGTTACTTGGAGGGGAGTGCTGTCTACAAAGGGGTACATCATGGACATCAGATCTTAAAGCTAGGTTTTCTGGATTGGGGGATGGTTTTGTGATATTCTTGTGAGTAATGATATTTCCTTGGAATTTGGGGAAGATGAGGCACAGATGATATTTGAGAGTATTATGGTACATTTTAATGTGGTTCTTAATGGCCCGGCAGCATCAGGATCACCTGGGAACTTGTCATGAATGCAAATTCTCAGGCTCCACCTCATCTGTTCTGTCTTCTTGAAGTTGGGCCTAGTAGATGTTTCTGACGCATGCTGAAATTTGAGGACCTTTGTTTTAATCCCTAGTGTAATGTGAACAAACCACCCTAGATCTCATTATGGTTGGTTTATTAAGGGTTTCACAGTACACTCTGATGTCCATTGGAATATCTGTAGGTCTGTGTGTAGTTTTTATATAGTTTGATGAGATTACCTAATATTGCAGGAAGACATTTTGCATGGCAACCTGCCTGAATCTTTGGTTAGTCACTTAAGTTGGCTCTCAATTCTCCCTTCATCCTAGGCTGAGTACAAGCAGGTAAAGGCAGTGAGGTGCCTGTTGGAAGAGACTGTGGGTTTTGAAGCCAGAGAACTGCATGCAGATACCTGCTCTGCTATTCACTAGCTGTGTGACCTCAAACAAGTTACTGAATTTTTCCAAGCCCCACAAATGTTGGCTCCTTTCCCTGCCCTCTGGGTTCTGCTCTGTAATGACGAAGTAATAGATATAATGGATATTCACTGAGGGCCTACTCATATCACTGAGTGTCTACTATGTGAGACTTTATGGCTATTATTCTATTGGTGACTGCTAAGGCTTGGGTGTTGTTTATCCCCCCAAAGGTTAATGTGTTAAAAGTTTGGTACCCAGGGTTGCAGTTTTGGGAGGTGGTGGAACCCTTAAAGAGATGGCCTAGTGGGAGGTCCTTTGACCATTGGGGGAACCACCCTCAGAAAGGAATATTGGTCTCCTGGAGTTCTTGCCAGAGCAATGAGTTACAGAAGCCTGAGCCTGACCCTGAGTCACTCTGGCTTCCTGTTTCAAGATGAGATTTCTTCCTCACACAGGTGCTCCAGCCATGTAATGCAGCCAACTGAGCCCTAACCTGAGCTGAGCAGATGTCAGTGCCATGCCCTTGAAACTCCAAAACTGAGAGCTAAATAAGCTTATTTTCTTTATAAAGGTTGCTTGCCTCAAGCATATTATTGTAACACTGCAAAATGAACTAATACAGTGATCATGACAGCTACATGTTATAGGTCTAATAGATGCCTCCATTTAAGTTCTTCGGGAAAGATATTTGACTTTGTTTTACAGATATGAACTCAATCACTTATCCAAAGTTGAAAATCAGTGAAGCCTGCATTCCAATCCCAACTTGCCTTGTACTGAACTCCATGCTCTTTCTACTATAGCACAATGCCTTAACTTTTTACCCTTACTAGTTAACACCAGTTAACAGGGTCTGCCAGTAAATACCTTGACCCAAAGATGTGAAAATAATGGAGGAACTTTGAGTTGCAGAGATCTTCTGGTGAAAACGGAAGTGGGTGGAGGTAGTGAAAGAATCAGGCTTTGTTGCTAGAGTTAGTAGCAGAAAAGGACATACGTGGTGCAAGGAGAATTGCACACATGGCTCCTAGGGGGGATGGCCTTGCAAAACCTGCACATAGAGATTCAGAGGCAGAGAAGCCCCAGAGGCCCTTGCCATCAACAATTCCACTCCTGTTTGTCTCACTCAACTTCAAGTACTGGCCCAACCTAGACCCTTCCTGTAAAGGCATCCGCAGACAACATGTGGAAAGGTGTAAGGATGAGAAGCACCTCTTACCTGTCACAGAAGGCAACAATAGGCCAGAAATGTGTGCCTCTGCATCTCTTTGGGATGATGACTGTGCAGAATCAGAACCAAGTGACTGGACCAATGACCCATGTAAAACAAAGGATTTTTAACTTGATCAAAACATGTTTCAAGTGAAGAGAGTACCTTGATATCAGATAGAAGTGGAGACTTTGTTCTTTCATGGGGCCAACTCTTACTCATGTGCAGAATGCAAGAATGAACCAAGGAGATTCAAAACCCACTCTTAGGAAATCATTCTCCTAAGAACTTTCTGATTATCAAAGCAAACTGGAATCAGTAAAACATTAGTATGAAAAACAGTTAAAACTACCCATAATCTGAAAACCTGGAGGTGACTGCAGTTTGTACTTTGATGTATTTACTTTATACACATAAAATCTACCCCCCCCTCACATACATACACAAAAGAGAAGATAAAGAATAAATTCTTTTATAGATGCCTCAAATGTAGTGGCTCCAATCTGGAACCTCCAGTGGTGGACTCTACCCAGCAGGTAGGAAGGTATAGGCACAGGGAGAAATACTTTCCTAGTGGTAGGGCAGTTATATAGAGGAGGAAAAGTTTATTTGGGGCTCAGTTTCAGAGGTCTCAGTCCATAGATGGCTGACTCCATTGCTCTGGTGCCAAGGGTGAGGTAAAGCATCATGGCTGAAGGATGCACTGGAGGTAAGCAGTTCACCTCATGGCAACCATGAAGCAGAGACAGAGGGGAGAGGATAAGGGGCCACAGGGAAGATGCACCCTTCCAGGGTATGACCCCAGTCACACACCTCCTCAGCCATGCCCCATCTGCCTACAGTTACCACCCAGTCATTCAAACTAAAATGGACTGATTAGGTTACAGCGCTTATAATCCAATCACTTCAATTCTGAAAATTCCTGCATTAGCAGGAGCTTTTAGGGAACACCTCATATCCAAACTATAATACAGGAGGGTGGGGGTAGACTTTTACTTAGCCAAAACAGAATGGGACATATTTCTTTATGATGTTCATTTTTTTACTTAACAATAAGACATGATTCTCATATTCTTATTTGAGAATGTGATTGTAAACGGCTGCGTAACATTCTGTCATGTCAATGTTTCATAATATAGTTAACTAGTTCTATCCAATTGGTATTTTGACTGTATCCAAATTTTCATTTTCACTCTCAACATTATATTAGCATGCAATTTTCTGTACCATGGCCAAGACTGAATATTATATCATTAAAAACACGTTAGCTGGCTTGAAAGGTATCTTATTTTAATTTGTGTTTATTAGGAAGACAGACATTTTTCACATTGCTTATCCATCTGTATTTCTGTAATGGTTTAGCTATTAATATCTTTATTCTAGGTCACTCATGGAATATTCATTTTGTTTTGTCAGTATTTGATAGTTAGGATATTATCCCAACCCTTTGTCATACTTAAGATAGCAAGTAATTTCTCCTGTTTTTACATTTGTCTTTAAATTTGTGTTTGATGGCATTTTAATGGCTAGAAATATTGAATTTTTATATATTAAAATCTTTTCCACTGTTACTTTTTTCTTTTATCCATAGATCTTCTTAGGGATAATATATGCAGCTATCTATATTTGAGTCTATTATCTTTTATAGCTTAAAATTTTAATTCTTTAATCATACTTGAATTTATCTTGGTGTTGAGGTGTCTAAATGTATTTTTCACTAAATAATTAATCTAATATCTTAGTATCTCAGCATAATTTTTCAATATTCCATTCTTTCTCCACTGATCTGAAAATAACATCTTTAACAAATACCAGGGCTGGGGAGATAGCTCAGTCAGTAGAGTGCTTGCCTTGTAAGCACAAGGCCCTGGGTTCGATCCCCAGCACCCAAAAAAAAAAAAAAAAATTGAACAAATACCAGACACACACACACACACACACACACACACGAGTATACATGTGTATATACTGTTTTGTCCTTTGAGCTGTTGGAATACCCTTATACAAAGTTTCCAGCTTTTTAACACATTTTAGTAAATGTAGTGCAAGTTAGTACTCATTATTCTTTTTTTTATTAATCTGAAGAATATTTTATTTTTTTTAAATTTAATTGACATACAATTGTACATATGTGTAGGATACAATGTTACATTTTAATACATTTCACTATACAGTATGTAGTGATCAGATCAGGGTAATTAGCATATCCATCACCTCACGTATCATTTTTGTGTTGAGATCATCCAAAATTCTATTAGCTATTTTGAAATATTAATTGTTGTCAATTATAGTTATCCTACTGTGCTATAGAACATTAGAGGTTATTCCTCCTATCCAACTGCACCCCTATACCCATTCTCTATCTTCCCATTCCCCACACCCTTCCTGGGCTCTGGTAGCCACTATTCTATCTTGTACTTCTATTAGATCAACTTTTAGCTTCCATATACCAGTGAGAACACATGGTACATATCTTTGTGTCTATTTTATTATACTTAATAGAACATCCTTTAGTTCCATCCATATTGCTGCAAATGACAGAATTTCATATTTTAAGCTGAATAATATTCTACTGTGTACATGGACCATATTTTCTTTATCCATTCATCAGCTGATGGACATTTAGCTTATTTCCATTTCTTGGCTATCATGAAGAGTGTCCCAATGAACACTGGAGGTCAGATGTCTCCTTGACATACTGATTTCATTTCTTATGAATACATACCCAGGAGTGGAATTGCTGGATCATCTGGTAGATCTATTGCTAGTTTTTTGAGCAACCTCTGTACTGTTTTCCATAACAGTTGTACTAATTTATATCCCCATCAACAGTATATGAGAATTCCTTTCTTTACATCCTTTGCTAGCATTGTTATTGTCTTTTTTGAAATTGCCATTCTAGCTGTGGTTTTGTCACTATCCATCTTTTTCCCAACTTTCTTGGTAGTGATCACTGGTGTGCTCTTTCAGTTAAAGCTTAAAAAATTGAATTCTCTATTCCTTCGAGTCCAAGATATGCTTTGTTCAACGATTTTGTGAAACTTACCCTGTAACTTCACAGTTCATTCTTTCAATCTAGTTTGAGTAGCTTTCTGTTCCTTGAGGTTTTATTTTTTATTTTTTTAATGTTTTGGTACTGGGGAGTGATCCAGGGGTACTTAACCACTGAGCCACATTCCCCAGCCCTTTTTTGTATTTTATTTAGAGACAGGGTCTCACTAAGTTGCTTAGGGCCTTGCTAAGTTGCTGAGGCTGGCCTCAGACTTGTGATCCTCCTGCCTCAGTCTCCCAAGTCACTGGGATTACAGGTGTGCATTATCATGTCCAGCTCCTTAAGGTTTTATCTGAGCCCTATTCTTTCTCCACTTCCTTCTTCTGTGATCTTATCTAAACATCTGATATTTATCATCTTTAGGAATAAGATTCAGGCTGATATCATTAAAAGCTAACATTTATTGCTTACTGTGTACTTGGTAGCATTACTTTAATTCTCTTTAAAATCCTACAGGACAGAAAAAGGTGTTATCTCATTTAGAGATGGGGAAACCTAGGCTTAGATTAAATAACTTGTCTAATGTCACAAAGCTACTGCAATATTTAAGAGAGCTAGGATTCAAATTTTGTTTTGACATGCCCACCATGCTATAATATATAGCACTTAAAATAAGGAAAAGTGAATATCGAATATTTCATTTGCCTCAAAATTCAAAAATATGGCAAACAGATACAGACTTATTTTTGGAATTGAAAATGACACAGAATCAGTATATTATACTAAAAGAAGAAGGCTTTAATGACAGAGTGCTTAAAGGCATTGGCTGGACTGTTTGGATGATATATGATCAGTTATTAGTTAATTGATCATTAATTGATTAATGGTAGATACCCATGTACAACACTCTCTACAGTGCCTGGTACATATCAATTCCAAAAGGCATATTTTTTTCACATTTTTAACCTCCTTAAAATCAGTAAGCCTCTATGACCACAGTTTAATTGGCAGTATTAATCTTAACAATGGTTGTCATTTTAGATTTGATGAAATAAGGCATAAGTGCTTAGTAAATGTTTAGCTATTACACAAGATGACCACTTATTCATTCAGAAAACATTTATCCTATGTGAACTGTGTGCCAGGCACTGTTCTAGGTATTGGGACAGAGTAGTAAGTAAAGCAATAACTCCTACTAATTAAGTTTACCTTCTAGTGAGAAACATGAAAAACACAGATTAACAAGTAAATGATACAACATGTCAGATGGTGAAAAGGGATAAGAGGAATGGAAAGTGGCTGAGAGTGCTATCCTAAACAGGGTGGTCAGGGGATAATCACCTGACAGACTTGATTAGAGTGAAAGGGGTTAAAGGGTGAGCCATGAAGAGAGCTGGAGGGAGATCTTTCCAGGTGGAAGGCACAGCAAGTGCAGGGGCCTTGACATGAGAGCACCCTTAGAGTCTTCGAAGAGTGTCAAGGGGGCTAGTATGGCTGAAGTGGAGAGTACAGGAAAAGGTGAAGTGGGGGAAGGGTAAAGGCTGTGGGGGGAGGGTAAAGGCTATGGGCAGGCAATTTGAAATATGCAGGTAAGGACTTTTTTAACTTTATTTTATGTGGTGCTGAGGATTGAACCCAGTGCCTCACACATGCTAGGCAAGCGCTCTACCACTGTGCCACAGCCCCAGTCCAGGTAAGAGCCTTTTGAAACCCTTTCACAAAGGCTCTAGATTTGAGTAGGGATTGTGTATTAGGACTCAGAACTACCTAGCAGGGACTGCGGGAGTGTCATGTCTACACTGTGCTTGAAGCCTAGGGATGACTGGGAGCAGGGGTAAAGATGGCATTAATTTAAGGAATGTGAGGAGAGAGACAGTTCCATTTAGTCTCTTAAACACACTAATGCACAGTCAAAATGATTCATGGCACAGAAGAGTTTGAGGGCAGAATGATAATGATACGTGATCAGAATAACAAGCTGAGGCTATTCTGAAAAAAGTGACACTCAGGGTTCAACACTATTGATGACACACAGTTCAAACTGGCCTTGGTTTTGATTTTTCAAGTTATGCTGTCACAATATCTGTCTGCCCTTCAAATGGGTTGGACAAAATTCAAATTATTTTAAGAACACTGAAGAACATTGGTAAAGTGACTACATACAAGAAAGTAAAGTACAGAAGCCAGATTTCTGCAACTAATATAAGGCATATGCTTTTGTAAATCTTCCTGTTTCCTAGAAGGGCATGGTTAAGAGCATGGTCTTTGGAGGTAGACCAAGCTGGTTCAAATGTCACTTTTGCTATTTAACTTCTATGCCACTTTGGTTAAGTAACAAACTCAAGCCTCAGTTACCTTATCTGTAAATTGGGAATACCACCCGACCTTAGAGAGTTGCTGTGAGTATTAAATAAAATAATGCATGTGAAGTACATAGCACTGGAACCACTCAATAAAACTATAGCTGCTTTCTCCTAAAAATACATTGTATACCATAATTTGTTATTTGTTATACATACCTCTTGAAAAAAAGCAACCCAAATTCATACTGCCATCAAAATGCAGAGTAAAAGCAAAGGGAAAGAAAAACACTTCCTCAGAATTTTAAAGGCAATACTAACTAACATTCAGAAAGTAGACACATTGAACTTAAACATGATCCTTCAAATTGACTTTTTAGATGCATGGTAACCCTCACAAGAAACATACACAGAATCGCTCTTCTTGCTAGCAGTAACCTTAAAGGGAGGCACAGAGTTGTGAAGTTATTCAATGAAGGAACTGAGAAGAAAAACAGGTTCAGTAGAACCTCAGTAGAGAGCCCCTTCACCAGTCCCACCAATGCAAGAGTACAGTTCATCAGTGCAGATAGACAAATGCTAAAAGTACATTTATCATGAAACACTTATATCATTAAATTTCCACATTGTTTTTAATGTTTTCTTGGAATTTTAATGACCATGTAGGCCCTCATATTTGAAATGTCTGTACAAAAAGTTCTACTGCCTTCCTAATAATGGGACTTATTTGAGTTGCAGATCTATGAGATCATGATTCCGATTGACGATTCAAGGGAATAGATTTTTAAGGAACTTGAGTTATACAAATCAATTTACGCTCTTAAAGCTGAGCTTATGGAATAAAAATGGAGTTAGCCATAATGACATGGAATGCATGATCTTTATTATTTTTAATGCATCAATCTAAAATCACACATCAGATCAAACAGGAGTATCACAGTATGCTTTTATTTTTCAGGTATTAATGAGTTAATTAATTATTTAGAGATAAATTGCTATGTCCAAAACTTTAAGTAGCAGTAAACATCAGTTCTCCCAAAGAAGCTTAGGTGAAAAACAATTCATTCTATCCATGAGTTTAAAGCCCTGCTGTTTGATCCACTGTTGTACTAACAAAAAAATGAATTTAGCGAGTAAAGCTAATTGAACACTCAGTTCATATATTTTGAGCCTCCTATATTTTATTGGAGTTAAAGCAGCTTTTGTTTTAACCCTTGGTTAATATTTTATATTTTAATTATCAAGGAATTAAACACATTTGCTAATTATCTCAGAAAAGTCATGATACCTAATGAAGAATCAGTGATACTAGTTTCCTGCCTAAAAGGTAGAAAACTTTTGAAATGAATTCATAATTTTGAACATCTCTGAACATCCAATTCATATACTAAGCAAGGTAACAAATCTGGTTTTTAGACAATCATCTCAAAAATATGTACTGAAATGAAGCCACTGTTCTTAATGGTACCATATTGACCAAATTCCTTTTACCAAATAACAAATAACCAGATGTTTTCAAAGAATGTTTTAAAAGAAAACATTCTTTATATGCTATAGCAAAAGAGAACTTGGATCTGCAAAGCAGAGCTACAGAGTTCGAAAGGAGTTGTAATTGAGCAATCTGACTTCCTACTCCAGTCTGGAGTATATGTGTAGATAGATAAGATTGTCAGGAAGAATGCTGATGAACTTTCTTTCTTTAAGAAAATTTTGTAATTCCAGTTATTGGCAGAGTTCTGGCATCAGTTAATGGCAGTAATACAGCGGTGAGCATATGCATTGTGCTGAGAGGTAGACTGCGACTTAATCCTTGGATTTAATAACAAACTAGCTTTAAGGTTTAAACTCAATTTTTTTAGGCTTAACCTTAATTTTGAAAATTTCTAAAGTAAAGGCAGATCTTTAGGAATTTTTGCTTTTAGTTCACTGTAGAGATAAAATAGGTTGGTAAAATAAATATCTGCCTTATGCCGAGGTCAGGTGTGTAAAGCTGCCATTTGGGTCCTACACAACCATAGCACTGTGCTTCCAAATAAAAGGGCAACTCAGCAGCTGAACTAATCAAGCAGACACAGGGATGAGTGGTCTCTAGTATTTTACTCAAGAAGCCAGAGCCATTAGAGGTCTCTACAGGGATATAAGTCTCTATCAGGATCAACAAATTTACAGAACAATCCCGGTCCAGCTTTGGCTAGGCAGCCAAATGACTGATTACACATCAGGGCCCACTAGCCTCTAGAGTTAGCACTTGCTGCTGTGAGAAAAAAGAAATCAATGCATAGAAATATCAATTTGAAAAAAAAAAGAAATATCAATTTGAACTTATTCATACAGGGAATAGGAGAGTACAGGAGGCCACGAGCAAAGTATACAGAGGCTTTTTTTAAGTGCAGGATGAATTAACTTTCTGAACAAGTTAAGGCTCTGAGGGGGAAAAATTCTAAATCATAACCTTAATAGTTCATTCTAAATTAACACCTGAAAAAAGCTGAAGTTCTTACTTCATCTTTCAGCATAAATGTCAAATATGAAGTCATCAATTTATTTCAAACTCCAGAAGGAAAGGAAAAAAAAGGACATCCTTGTTAAAATATAGTAGCCACTAATGGCAATGGCAAAAATTGCCAGACTTTTGTTATTTAATACATTACTGTAAAATATTATTTTCTTGCAGTGCTGGGGATTGAACCCAGGGTCTCATTCATGCTAGACAAGTACTCTACCTCTGAGCTACACTCCCAGTCCTCTTTTAAAACTAAAAGAAAAACACAGATTTTAATAATCCTCATTAGGAAATGGGGAAAGGAAGTCTTATTGTGAACCAAATTTTATGTTTGTCACCAATGAAAATGAATTCATTATGTTCTTGAATTTATTTCTGAAAGCACGTTAAATTCTCTAACAGCTTTGATTTTGCAAATAATATCAAAGTAGCAAAATACAAGTAACTACAACATATAAAATTATACTTCAGTAGAAATGCTTTCATAATTGGATCCAGAGGCTTAAAATAATTATTTACTTTTAAAAGACATATTCTGAGCCATAATTTTTCTTTCAATTACATTTTAACAAAGGAGGAGAAAGAAAAATAGGAAAAAAAATGATCCTAATACATTTTTTTCTTAAATAAGTGCTACTCATGCCCAAATTAGCTAGCAACTCACTGAGGTTAGTCCGCAATAGATCTTAATCAATCTACTGCAATTTCCTGGCTTTTAGCCAACGGAAACATAACTTTTGATTGCAAAAAGAAAAAAGAAAGCATGAGATCTCATTGACTATACAGATTGATAACCAGTGCGACTTTTCCTTCTTCCAATCATATAAGAGATAAATACAACAATTATAAGGAAGCCCAGGGCCACACCCACTGCAACAGGAATAAGAAAGTTGAGGTCAGAGTCAGCAGAACATTCTTCAGCTGTTAGAAAAGAACAGACAGACAGCAAGGAGAGGAAATTAGTAAAGAATGCAATTAAGCAAAGCAAGCAAACAAGAAAAACACTTTGAGAGTGTACACAGGTTAATCTTTCATAGATTGTCCTTATTTCTTAAGACCCATCCAAACATCTCATAGCAACTGATCACCCTACATCTATTATCATCATCTAAAATCACACCAAATTCTTCAGTACAAAAAGCAGAAGTTAAAGGAAAATGAATGGGAAAAGGTCCAAAATACAAAATTGTGCTTTCCCAATATGGGAAGATTTTAGGTTTAATTGTCTAATGGCACTAAGGAAAGGAGCAATCATCTACACTTAAAAAAAAAACATGGACCACCAGGAAGGCAATGGGTGCAATTTGAATTTCAAGCTCGGAATTTAGGCAGAACTGAATTTGAATCCTGACTCCTTCAAGTACTATCTGATGGACTTTGTCAAGTTATTTAAACTAGGCCTCACTTTCCTCACCTATATAAGGTAGATAGTAATATCTGTATTATAAGGTATTTAAGGATCCCTTCGAATTGTATTTTAAAGTATCTGATACACTTCAGGCAGTCAACAAGTATTCATTCCCTTCTCTTTTCCTCCTCCCATGTTTGTGATCCCATCCAAAGATGTTTAGGGTTTGAGTAATAACAAGCAGAGGTCATAATAGGAGTGTCTCAGTACAGTATTATTGAAAAGGCCAATATTCAATGCTTAAAAACACTTAAGCAAAATATGGTACAGCAGCTCAAAGTGCCCAACTGTGATCTCATTATTTTAAGTTTAAACCAGCAGTTGTTTCACTATTGAATAATTAGATTTCATTGGGGCAATTTTTTTCAAAATGCAATGGTTTTGTTGCTTGCAGGATGTGTAACCTCAGTGAATTCACTCCCCTTTTCAAAAATTATGGCATTAGAGTAAATTATCTTAAAGGTCCTTTCCAGCATAATTCTAGGGCAATTAACAAAATGTGATATTTGGTGTGATTTATTATTGAGCAATAACTTGCACTTTTCCTCTAATCTTAACTTTACCTCCTCTTACACTTTTCCCATTCATAAAAAAGTTGCTAAAGTTTGGAAAACATAAGGTGAATTTTAATAACCACATTAGCCTTTGTTGGAAAGATTTACTGTATTTTACTGTAAGCCCTCAATCAGAGATTGAAAGCTAGGTACCAAGATACACTGAATTGTTAATCAGTAAGTTATAGACTCTGAACAAGTGATATATACATTCAAACTTTCACTTCAATGTGAAAATCTTCTCATCTATTAGGCTTCCTTCTTAGTTATCTATACATTCAATATCTGTACCTCATTTTTACCATAAAATGTTTCAATAAGGGCTGATTATCTAGCTCATTTTAATGCCAACAGCCTCTATACCCCCATCGATGCTCTGCCCCATGGGGGCTGTCTTGAAGAAGCAAGAGCCTAGTTGCTATGCTTCACTGCCTCCCTTCTGAGATTGCTGTTAGCTTACATTTCATAAGTACCAGTCTGATGACAACACTAAATAGATTTTAATGCTCCAGAGAGCAACAAGATGAGGTAGAGAAACACAACACAATCTGTCCCAATTAGTTCATAGAATATTTCTATCTTTCAATGCTAATCAGGCATCCAAGAAGGAGCAAAACACAAGGAATAAAAGGCAAGTAAATATGCTTAAATGTTTTCAGTCTATATTGCTGAAAAATAAATATAAAGAACTCTAATTCTGGAGCCAGTTTAAGTTCTGTGGTAGCCCCTTAGGTCTGTTTTGTACCTCAGGAAAAAAATCACAAACCTAAGATAATGATTTCATTTTTTTTTTTAATTTTGAGACAGGGTCTCACTAATTCACTGAGGCTGGCCTCGAACTTGCAATCCTCTTGCCTCAGTATCCCAAGCTGCTGGGATTACAGCACTGATTTCATTCTTTACTGGAATTCAAAAAATCAGCAAAAGTCACATAGCCTTAAAAATGTGGATGGCCCTAAGGACAGTGTTTATTTCATTCCACTGAAAACCAAGTTCAAGTACACATGATGGGCATTTATGCCACATCAATATTTATTTAATGAACCATATGCAAAGGCACAGTGATGAGTTTAAATCAGGATAGTCCTTATAATTGAAACAGAAAACCGATAGTGAAACAATATTTATTAATTCCACTAAAACACACTACATATTTTGTTTTTATAATGGTCATGTTAATAAGTTTCAGGCATCTTAGGTTAGGATCAAAATTTAGGCAAAGCTTCTTAAGACAGACCTTGAAACACAGCATATCGATGTTCTTTTTCACAAATTTGTCTTCAGGAACAGTAAATAAAACATTTTTTATTTTAAGCTAATTGGAGAGAGCAGTTTTATTAATAAAGACTGATCTCAAAATGCTGGGACTAATTTAAGAATTAAAGTTTCAACATATCATTTAAGGAGCAAAGTGTTTCTTATACCAAGAGGCAATAAAACCTTATTATTTGCATGTATTTTTATATAATCGATCAGATTGGAGGTTCTAAAATTGCTCATATCCAGCATGATGACGCTTGAGACCAATAAAATAAGCCAGCAACACTAGAATAAGTACTCCTGCCAAGGCTGCTCCCACCGCTATGGGCACAAGGAAGTTGTCGTCATCTGCACTGCAGTCTTGAGCTAGACGTGGAGAAAGGACAATTGAGAACAGAAACAATGACAAAATTTCAAATCTTTCTATTTTAAGTTAAAATGACAATACTTCCCAGCACACACATTTTGTTTTTTACACCAAGATAACAAGTCACTGGCATTCAGTATTAGCAAATGAGATGTTCCACAGAAGTGACTTTCCAAATAACCAAATCAAATACTTTTACATATCAAAAAAATAGTCAATTTGGGTGAAAGATGTACAAAATGATCACATTTTTCTCAGATTTCTTAAACAGAAGATAATGAATATAATGAATATAATTAACCTTTCCTTGATGAGCAAGCTGTGAGCTTCAGAGGCAAAGTGTTATGATGTTGAAGAAGCACAGTGCTTGGAATATTGTATATTAACTAATTAACTAATGAACAACTACACAAAAGAGACACAAGAACTCAATTCATAGAAATCTGGGGTCATTAAGTAAGGATAAAAGATAAAAACTGACCCTAGTGGCATACCTGTTGGCTTCAAGATGCTCAGTCTAGTGTGAGTCAGACGAGGAAATAAGTGGTTATAATTTCAAAATATGTTGTGTTTGGGGCAAGCAATATGCAAAGTATCAATGGAAGTGTTTCAGAGGCACATTGAGTAATGCAGCCTTGTTATACAAGACACACTTGTGAAAAGGTGACATTTGAGCTGAGTTTTTAAGGTTGAGTACGAATTACCCATGCAGGTAATGGAATAAGTATATTCCAGGTGTAAGAAACAGCATGGACAAAAATATGAATAAGAAAACACAGCACTTCAGGGGCAACACAAGCAAGCCGACATAGCTAGAACAATGGTTCAGCTAGACAGGAGGCAGAAAAAGTGTATTTAGAACCAACTTATATGTATTGTTATATATGTATTATTGTATACCTAGAAATACAACAGTGACCTGTTTGGCCTTGTCCTGATAGAAAAAAAATCAGCATCAAGATTTTAAGCAGGATATTTTTGTTTCAGAAGGTATGGCAGAAGGAAGCCTAGAGGTAGTTAAGTTAGGAGGCACCTCTATTACTAGACTCCAAGTGACCAATAATATGGTCCTGAACTGGGTTAATGAAGTGCAGATGCAGAAAGGACAGACTGGAGATTCAATTAGAAGGCAGAATTGACCAAATGGACATAGAGGGTGGAGGCGGAGGAGATAATAGGACAGTGTCCAATTCCACACTTGAGTGATTATGTACATGCTGTTGCCATTCATCATGGTAATAATCCAAGAATATATGCACTTCAGTATTGTGTCTGTAGTTATTTGGCGGGGGAGGGTTGGGAGAGAAAAAGTCAAAGAGAGAGATGCTCCATTTTGGATTGAGTTTAAGATGCCTGTGTTCCAATCAAGTGGTTATATAAACCAAGTGGTAGTTAAAACCATGTACAAAGAAATTTCTCAGTGAGGGCAAGTCAAATAAAAAGAGGACCAGAGACAAAACCCTTGGGAACACCAATGTTGTGAGACAGACAAGAGTAGGAAAAAGTAGAAAAAGCAGGTAGAAAACAGTGCCACTGAAGTGAAGGAAGGGAAAAGTTTCAATTAGCATAGGAGAATAGGAAAGTATTAAAGAAGTCTGAAAAATGTCCATTGAATCTAGGAATACTGACAGTTGGAGAGTATGAGTCAAATTGCCACAGAATTAGAAGTGAATGAGAAGTGATCAAGAACGTGGGATAGAGAATATATACTCATTTCAAGAAGTTTAGAATTGCCTTGCAAGCACAAGGCCCTGGGTTCAATCCCAGCACCGCAAAAAAAAAAAAAAAAAAAGTTTAGAATGATTAGGAAAAGAGAAGCCAATATGGAAGTAGTTAGAAGGAGAACACAAAGACAAAACACGGCAGGTGTGTGGAAGAGACTTAAATATATTTATGGGATGAGACAAATGTTTACAGGATAAGGGAAAGAGCTATTAGCAAATGAGAGGTTGAAGATGTTGAATGGTACAAGGTCTCCTAGGAGGCAGGAGGAATGGTATTTCAGAAGCACTGACCAAAAAAAGAAAACCTACAGAAAGAGGAGAAATAGTACAAATGCACACACACACCTGTAAAGGGAAAAAGAGGGCCCACATGTTAAACTGCCACTTCTATTTCCCATTTCCTTGCCTCTTATTGCCCTAGTTCTCTTCCTAGCTTGCAATCTACCAGGGATTGATAAATCAGGCAATTAAGTCTATTTGAATTGGGTCAAAAGTAAGAATGAATAGGCTGAAGGCAATTCTGAGTTTGCCTGCATTCAAGAAATGTGCCAGGCTTTTTTTTTTTCTTTTTCTGTAAGCCTCTGGGACAGTAACTGGGAACAAGATGCAACCCTGGAGTTCATAGACTTTTTGACATTGACTTTGGCTGCCAGCTCAATGATGTTTTTTAACTTGGTTCTGTTAAGAATCCAGATAGCTGAGATTGCCAGAAGTGAGTTGTGAATAGATGATGTTAAGAGTCCTCAGTGAGAGCCACCCCTTCAATTTCCCAAATTACCATTCAGCCTATAAACTATTAGGTGACACGAATCATAAAGTATTATGCTTTGAATTTAATATCTCTTGGATTTTAAAAAATTCATTAGTAGATTAATTTCTTATTCTGGCAACAGACTCAGTCCTCTCTTTCCCAAATTGGGTATTTGACCTAGTGCTGAAACGACTTTCACAAATACTGCCAATAAGGCTTTCATGTAAGACAAATATTCCCAGAGTAGATCAAAAAGGCAATTCTGCTAATACAAAGATCTTTCCAGATGCTGTCACTTACTTAAAATGCTCTCAATTAGCGTGTGAAATATTAATTTATAATAACTATTGATTTTATGAATTCAACCTTTAAAATTTCTTTAGGTAATGGAAAGAAATTTTGGGAAAACAGTAATTTAATAGGATTGTATCCTGAAAAAAGAAACTCTCATTCCATAAATCATTTTGACTTGACCTATTTGCCTAATGTACACTTAATACCACACTGAAAATATTTCTGGGGAAAGGAAAAGTGCATCTGTGGAGGAGTTTAATAGCTAGATGCAATGACTATTTTTCAGGACTAAAAAGTTTCATGACCAGTGGAATTTCGATGAAAAATTTCATGTAGATTATAAACAGCTAATCTTCAATTTTCTGTTCAGAAAATTTTCAAATACAGTTTTCAGCATAAGAATTGGAAAGCTGAGATATACATTTATGACAAAATATAAAAACTCCCTTAAAAAGCAATTTAGTCAAGATTTCTCCTTGGAAGATCAGCTCTAAAAATCACATTCTTATGTGACATTCTATTTGTTATATTCCTTTTAGATCTATACTCAAACTGAAGTAAATCACATGAAGCTGAAAAGCTTCTACCACTTATGCAGGACTATGCTTTTCAAAGACAACGTATGACAGTTATTGATGCAGGAAATTAGTTGCCAAGGTAAAGAAAAAGGAGATGGGTGAGAGAAACAAATGCAAGAAAATTTGACATTATCTAATCTTAAAAATCAGAGGAAATGCTATTAATCTTAAGAAGATCTGAGTCTTGGGAAGTTAAGGTACGAGGATCACAAGTTTGAGGCCAGCCTCAGCAACTTGGTGAGTCCCTAAGCAACTTAGACCTTGTCTGAAAATAAAAAATAAAAAGGGCTAGGGATGTATGTCAGTGGTAAAGTGCCCCTGGGTTCAATTCCCAGTACCAAATGAAAGAAAAAATCTGAATCTTATAAGAATTCCTCCTGGAAAAAAATGCAGGAAACAAGATGGTACACTGTAGACTGAGGGGTTAATGCTTCATTAAATGTAAAGTATAATCTTGATACATAACAAGCAGCTTCTTATCAGGTTCCTTCTAAAAATACTCAAATGTATATTTATCTTCTCTGAAATAGAAATTATCACTCAAAGAAATGAGTAGTAGAATTTTAAAACCCCCAGTCTCTAGATGAAGAAAACTGAGATCCCAGGAGTGAAGCAACCTAGCCAAAATCACATGGTAGCTAATAGCAGTACGGGAATGACTAATAGCATTCCTATGGCTTAACTGGGTAACCCAGAGAAAAATTACCAGCTAAGTTTTCTTGTGTGATTACTACAGTGACCAGGAAACTATCTGGAAATTGGAAGATTGAAGTATTTTAAGATGAGTTAAGAGATGGATTGCACACAATCCTACTTTGCTTCAGATCAATAGCTCAACTTGAATAGCTGCTATGAAAAGCTGCTATGTACAGATATTAAATATTGGCCTCACTTTAGGAATTGAGAAGTATAGGAAGAGATACTCTGAAGCTTTTACTATGAAATAAATATTCTAGATTACTGGGTTCCTCTCTGGCTACGCATCAGATTCAGCAGCGAAACGTGCACGCGCATGCGTGTGCACACACACACACACACAAACACACACACACTCCTCAACCCAGACTAAGTGATATACTCTAGGGAAGGAGCCTGGGGAAACCTGGGAAGTATGTTTGTAATAAAGTGTGTAGTTTTATTAAACACACACTTCCCAGATGATTCTTCTTCTGTAGCCAGTTTGGCATCTGTCAAGGCCTGTGTATGCGCCTTCTTCCAGAGGAAGAACATTTCTACTTCTAAGCATTTATAAAGTTTTTCCCTTTGAAAGAAATTATGATTCTGTAGTATACAAATCTTGACTTTAACAACAGGAAAAAATGTGAGCAAATTTCCTTAAGAAATAAAAGAATCTTTATTGTTTTAGAGGCAATGTTGAGCAAACAGGCAAATATCTAAAGAGAGATACCATACAACAACTAGTGGTTTAAACATTGAGAAAAAACATGGAAAGTATTTACATGGACCAGTTTCTTTATACAAATGCTATAATATGAAAAACACCCAAAACCAAATAGTTTTACCATCAAGGTGCAAACCCAGTAAAATAAAACAACAACAAAATACTACAAAAGATATAGAGAACATGTGGCTATAGGAAATAATAGTGTAAATAGCAGTATATAAACTGGCCCATGTAGAATACAAAAATATTCACTGAAGTCAGATTTTCTATAAAACAGTGCTTATTAGAGGTATTTTAATATGAATCAGATATATAATCTAAAGATAGAAACGTTTAGAAACATTAACAGCTTTAAGCCAGAGTCACCCACTTGTGCTTCCAATTTTTTGTTTTGTTTTTGTTTTTAAAGCTGCTGTTTTGACTCATGAAAAATCTCTAAGGCTCACATTCTTGAAAGCATTACCCCACTCTTATAAGATTAACAATTTTATACTAAAACATATTTTAAATAAAAAATAATTTTTTAAAAATCAGATTGATATTTAGTCTTTAGGAAGTGATTTAAGCTGGCAATGCAGCTCAAAGTAGCTCAAAGAGAGGAGTTACATTAATCAGGAATCTGATTCTGAGCCAGTAGGGTTTTTCAGGCTAAACATGCAGCAAATTTAAGTATGAGCAAATATTTATCATTCCAATATGACAGTTATAGACATAAACATGCTAACGTGCAATTACCTCTATATGCATGTGTGTATGTACCGATGCATTCAACATCAATCTTTTGGAACTCAGATAGTTCCTCGTTTTTTGTTTGTTTTTGCTTTTGCAGTACTGTGTATAGAAACCCAGGCCCTGTGCATGCAGGCAGGCACTCCAGCGTTGAATAGTATCCCCAGTCCTAGTTCTTCATTTCCTAGTGACTGGGAGATTTATAATCTGCCCTCCCCAAATAACCACAGGAACCTTGCACATATGGCTACATACTGATATTTTAAAAAATAATTTGCTCAGCCATACCAGTGTGTGTGTGTGTGTGTGTGTGTGTGTGTGTGTGTACATGTGTGTGTGTGTGTGTGTGTGTGTGTGTGTGTAGAAGCTGCAAGGAATACCTGATGTGTTAACTATACATGCTGAAATAGTTTGCTTTCTTGCATAAGCATTAGGTGGTGCACAGTAAACAGACAATTGGTACATCTCTCCTAGCACAAAACTGAATACAAAGTACATGAATTAATAATGATTCTACCATAATGAACAATAACAATGTAAGTTTTGATTAGCACAGAACCATTTAAATGTGAAAGCCAAATTAGTAAATGTAGCAATCAATGCAAACTGGAAATGAATAACTTTTTAATGAACCAAGGAAGACCAAGACTTTTGGGTTGAGTACAAGTTATTTTCTAAGTGTAAGTGCACTTTATCTAGGTTCTAGGACATACTGGCATTTCTTCTTTAAGAAAAAGAAAAGAATAAAATATATTACCACCAACAAGAAAGACTGGAAGGTTAAAGAGAAATCTGCATTAATTTTAGTGCTATGTGTAGAGGCCAATTTACGGGTACAAAAAGACTAATGCCCTCAATTGGCACTGCCTAGCAATTATCTCTAAAGCACCTAAAAAATAGATTGAAATGCCCAGTTGGAATAGTCTTGTGTCTTGCAATTTAAAAGATTGAAACGTCCAGTTTTTAAAAAAGGATTAAACGATAAGATTAACACCTATTCTGAAATTGAAAAAGCTTTGTGTCTTTTGTCATTACAGCCACATTAAATACAAATGTAACCAAAAAGCATGAGAAAAGCATTCATTTGTAAGAACATAATACACTAGGCCCTGTTAAAATCTACTAGCATCTCTTTCATAGGTCAAATATGCAGCAATGCCAAAGTAGCTAAGTTAACCTGCAAACAAAATCACAAAAAAATCAAAAGGAGCAAGTACAAATCCACTATAGAATGTGTTGTCCCAACTCAACCTCATGCAGGGAAAAAATATCTTTTCAAAAATTGTTTTTCCTAAACTGTATATTTCTACTCAGATAAGTGAAAACACTGAAATACTAATTCAAAACAGTAAAGTAGAATCTATAATTCAGGTGATTTTGCATGTCCTTTACTATAGAAATAACTTTTCCTTGGCTGGGGAAACCAAAATCACATGGCTAACTTATAGTTAATAGGATTTTTTGTTTAAGTTCAAAAATCTCTCAAAACCACCCATTCTAAAAGCAGGACTACAACTAAATATACTTTAAATTGAACAGTATTGCAGGTTGGAACTTGTACTTGCTTTATTGTTTGATAACAGAGATCACAAGTGGATTAGTGTTACAGAGTCTGATATCCAGCATAACTTTTTCTTCTGCCAATTAGGTAAGCAATCACTATAACGATAATCAAGCCTGAAAGACCAGCACCAACTATAATTGGTATTAGAATGGTGTCATCATCCAGCGAACATTCCTGGGCTGTAGGTGAGAAAAAGTGTGTAACAAATAATGAGTATAATCAAAAAAAGGATGTCCAAAAGTAAAAGATGTTGATTCAAAAGTCAGAAATGCTCTTATAAAATCAGTTTTAATAATGACAGGTATATTTTTATGATAAAGCTATAGAAAATTATGGGCTGTTCTAAAACTAAAACCCTAAAACTTGTTTTTTTATTTATGCATATATATATATATATATATATATATATATTCATACACATGAAAATGTATAAATTCATTTATATCTATAAACACACACTGGATTGCATGGTATACATACCTATGTGTGTATGTTCGTGTGTTGGTTTACATTCCAAATCCTTTTCAAATAGGAGTATCACTTTATCAGAAATTAAGAGAGCTAATTTAGCCTATTTCTACATAGTCAGATTAACCTCCCAGTGGTACTGTGAGTGTCTTTGCGGAAAACAGGACAGCAGGATATCATGAGATTAGAATAACCAGGCTGGCTTTACAGTTCCTCTACACCAGGAGTCAATTACAGTCATGGCCAAATCTGGCCCAAGAGCTAAAAATTGTATTTACAATTTTAAATGGTTGTGGGGGAAGACATGTATTTTGTGACACATTAAAGTTGCATGAAATTCAAATTTCAGTATCCATAAAAAGCATTATTGGAGCACAGCCACACTCATCTGTTTATGTACTACTTATGGATGTTTTTGTGTTATAATGACAGAGTTGAATAGTTGCAACAGAGACAGTGTGGCCCCAAAGCCTAAAAAACACTGTGTGGATCTTTTAAGAAAAAGTTTTCAGACCTCTGATTTAGAATACATGATTTTAGTAGCTGCATGAGTCAAGAAACTAGGACCTCTTACTAACCTGAGTGTGGTTACTACATTTCTTATCAATCTGGTCCAGGCTAGCAGCCTACAGGGACTATTCTTCTATTTCTGGAGAAGAGCCTGATCCAATAAAATCCAATCAACACTCTTCTACCTTATTGCAATTCTATTTCCTCCCCACATACACTCAAGTATTACCTATGTGCTGTATTTATAGGTACTCACCGCCAAGAACCTAGTTCTACAAATAGATTATGCCTTTAACATCAGTATTAAATATTGTATATCTCTTGGGGTGACATTTTAAATTCTATGCACATAAAAACCAAAATTTTAAGTTAAAGAAAGAGAACAGCTCATCTATATTATAACTGACTAGATAAATAGGCCTGAACAGACAGTAACACTGCAAATGATTCTAAATTCTAAACACAAATCTGGACCTAAAATTATGGTAATATTTTAAGGGAGCTAAATTAAAGCTCCAAAAATAAAGCTATTAAAGGATCAAAAATGAAGTACCTAAGTAAAACCAACAAAAGGAAAAATGAATTCTTAAAAATAACTTGTAAAGTTGTGATTAACATCCCTAGTCACAAGAATGGTAGGGTGAAGAGTCCAATTTATTTTGGCCTAACCAAGTTAGACTAGTTATTCATCACCTTTGCAGAAGTAGTTGAATGGCTCACTGCATATTCACTTTTAAACACTGCTTCTACATTTCCTTCTAAACCACAGAATTAATTGTTTAAAAGGATATGGATGATTGGAATAGCTCTGCTCAGCAAATCTGTGAGACACAAACCCCCAATTTTAAGTAATTGGTTTAAAAGGACAAGTTACTTAAGGAATTTTGTGTACTTTTTTTCTTGATGCAAATTTTCATCTTGTAATGCTAAATACATCTTTCACATTCACATGAACACATTATAATGAGTCCTTCATAGAACTTTCATCAAAAATCTTATAAATACTATCATTAGTTCTGAGTTGATCTTCAAAAAGCCTCATTTGCAGTGGTACATGCTTTGAGGACTCATCAGATCATTCTGGCTGGCAAAAACAACTTACAACATTTGAGTTTTGCTGTCCCTCTTCATCTTTGTGTCTTAAGATCAGACCAAACTGCTTTCATTCAGGTAGGAAAATGTTTCCAATGAGAAGATGGCCCCAAGAAGGCATATAAGATACTCAAAGCTACTGCTCCAAGGTACCATCCCCTCCAAACTCAAACCAAGATGGGACTATATTTTAAGTAAGCTCACTTAAAGCTCCAAATGGTTTTCAGATCACAAAAACATCTAAGCAAAATGATGAGCTAAATATAGTTATACAACTCATTCAGTGCCATGAGAACTCTACAGTCAAGGGGAGAGATCATATTTCTCTATTCCAATATATAAATTATCAAGCCTCAAAGAAAACGCCACCTATCAGTCAATATATAATATATATCAGTCAATAAGAACATAATTATTAATAAAACTTGCTTGATTCTTACCTGTAGAATACTTTCCTTCCATCACATTGAAAGGCTGAACTCTTAAATCAAAGGTATTTATCTGAAATGTTCCAGACACTGAAACAGTCTGCTCTTTGTTGCACATATAAGAACTTCCCAGAGGAGCATCCCAGTAGCTAAGGTTGTTATTTGCAATGCTGAAAACTTTCCAGAAAAAAAATACAGATTAGTAACTTCTTATCCTATCAACATCAAAAATGGAGAGTTATCAGTATTTTTTCTAAAGTATGGGAGCTTAGGAAACATGGTCTGCCTAAAAAAAGCAATTCTTACCACTACTTTTTTTTCTTTTGGCAGTACTAAGGATTGAACCCAGGGCCTCACACATGCTCTGCCACTGAGCTACATCCCCAGCCCTTTCTATCTGATTTTGACAGGTCTCATTAAGTTGCCCAGAGTGGCCTAAAACTTACAATATTACTGACTCAGCCACATAAGTAGCTGGGATTACAAGTGTACACTACCTCCCTTATTTTTTCTATAGATGTTTCTACAGTTCAAAAATCCTTTGCATCCTTAACTCTTAACTACCATACTTTGAAAAGATGGAATACAGCAACATATAGAATATCATAACTCAAATATTCAAAGTTACATATTTTAAGTGGTGGTTAAGGTATATTTTTACGAGATTCCATTGAATTAGGCACTCTGATAGTAAGATATGTATAGTTTCTAGTCCTTCAGTATAACTCACACTCTTCTCCCCCAGGCCAATGCTTTGCTTACCAGAGCCATTAACCAAATTCATGCTGACATTCACTTCCTTCAGATAGAATCGGTTTTCGTTTTTCTGTTTGAAAAAGAGCATCCAATTAATCAACATATCACAACTGTCTACAGGTGAAGTTAATATCTATAGAAGAAAAATAATCTAGTACTAATACAGAGAAGAGGAAACCATGGATTAGACCTAGGCCAAATAAACTGCAGTTAAGCAAAAGAGAACTCAATGTGGCAGAACTCTTTTCCTCTGCATTTAATTTCCAACTTGTGGACCACCAGAGTAGTCATGTGGTTCTTAGACCCACAATGTGATTTGTTCCCTCAATTTCAGAGTCCACAACCCCTCTAGTCTGGATCATGACAGTCTCTCACTGGATTCCCTGCCTTTCAGTCTCTCCAGCTCTATTCTTTCTACTGCTACTCTCTTTTGTTCATTTGATAATTTTATTTATTTTTCTTCTTGTTAGTATGTTTTTTTTTTTCCATTTGGTGTTGGTGCTGGGATTGAACCCAGGAACGAATGCATGGTAGGCAAATTCTGTCAGCTAACTATATCCCCAGACCTTTTTTAAAATTTTACTTTCAAGGGTCTTGATAAGTTACCAGGCAGGCCCTGAACTTGTGATCCTCTTACCTCATTTTCCCAGGTAGCTGAAATTGTCACTACATTTTAAAAATTTTTAAATTTAATTTTATTATTATTTTTTGCGGTGCTGGAAATGGAACCAGGACCTTGGGCATACTAAACATATGCTCTACCACTGAACTATACTCCCAGACTTTTGTTTGGTACTAGGGATTGGACCCAGGGTGCTCTAGCACTGTGCTACATACCCAGTCATTTTTATTTTTTCATTTTGAAAAAGGGTCCTGCTGGATTGCACAGGTTGGTCTCAAACTTGTGATCCTCCTGCCTCAGCCTCCAGAACAGCTGGGATTATAGGCATACTATAACTTGCTTGGCTGGATTATATTTTAAAATCATCTTCAGGGCAAAATAAGTATTGTAATTATTAATATTAAACATTTCCCTGTAAGAGTCAGAAGATGCCATGTTCTTTTAAAGAGCCTACCATAGCTAGAAAGGTCAGATGTACCACTCAAAAGGGAATGACCCCAAATATAACTTTCCTTATTTTTATTAACCATAACTCCTATGAGATAACTTTAAAAGAGAGTATTATCTAGGGGGACCTGCTCTTACCATACTGAAAAGGATTAGTTTTGTTTTTTGGGGTTTTTTTTTTGGTGTGTGTGTGTGTGTGTGTGTGTATGTGTGTGTATTGCTAAGGATGGAACCCAAGGTCTCACATATGTTAAGTAAGCACTCTACCACCCCCATCTGAAGAAAACAAGTTTAAACATTTTTAACTTTCTTCTTCTTTTTAGTTTTACAGTGCTAGAAATGGAACCCAGGGCCTCATGCCTGCTAGGCAGTACTCTACCACTGAGCCACACCCTAGCCTACTTGGACATTTTAAACAGTGACTCACTAGCCATACATGTACAATAACAGAGGAATTATTTGAATGTGAAAAAAGGAAAAATTTCATAACCTTTCTAAAATATAATTGTCATAATGCTCAATTACTCAACACATATTCTATAGAGAAAAAGGCTTTAGACTCAAGATACCAAGTTCAGATATGAAATTACAACATACCTCTTATTTACATATGAGATGTTGTATGTCAATAATCTGATTTAACAGAACTTGCTTTTATCCAATTATATAATAACTCTTATTTTGATAACTATTGGTGGTTCATTTTTCCCTTACCTATAGCTATCTCCCCTATTGCTCATTACCATTTGCTACAACATGTATACAGATACATCCCCTCACAGAAATATTATGAGGATAACAATTGCTTTTTAGATGGCAGAAATTAAGGTCCCCAAATCAGACAGATGTACTTAACCCAAAACCTTCTGTTCAGGGTTCAGCTTTTGATACAAACATGAACAACAACACAAACTTGAATGCTGGCATTTTAAACTATCGTGATTCAATGAGTTAATACATTCCCTTACACAGTGCCTTGTATATAGAAAGTACAGTCATCCCTTAGTATTATAAAATGGTGTGGTACTTGTACCTAACCTACACACATTCTCCTATATACTTGAAAACATCTCTAGATTACTAATAATACCTAATGTTAAGTAAGTAATTGTTATACTATATTGCTTAGGGATTAGTGATAAGAACTAAAGTCTGTACATATTCAGTACAGAGATAACTCTTTTTTTTCTATTCTTGGTGGTGCTAGGTGGAATCCAGGGCCTCACACATGCTAGGAAAGCACTCTGCCACTGAGCTATACCCTCAGCCCTTATTTTTTAATATTTGTGACCCAAGGTTAGTTGAATCAATGGAAGCAGTCAGTACCCACAGATACAGAGACCTGCTCATACTCAAGAAATGTTAACTACTGTTATTACTGACACTATTACAAATGGTATTACTTCCAAAGGGCTGAAAATATTATAATAGACAAACATGAGAGTTGGATGACCAATAATAGAGAAAAAATATTTTGCTGGAAATTAGTTAAATGTGGAGAGATTAGACAGATAGTTTTGATGTGAGTTAATTCTTGCTCCTACCCTAGAGACCATATAATAGAAAGGCCACTGTTGGTGAATATTAATACAAGAGTCCAGCCCATAGACCACCAAGCAGACTCTGAGAGATGAACAGTGATCAATAGACTATACGTATAATTAAATAGTGTTGAAATGGAAAATAAAGCAAGACATGAACACCCCCATACACAAATATTTAAACTTTCAGATGTGTTTCTCAGAGAATGAATCCAACTTTAGAAAAATCTGTTACTCACGACAGCAAAGACAAAGTCAAGATACTTAATGATGCTGCTGTTCAGTCTAAGTTGAGCAGTCTGAGGATGGCAGCTGCCAGTGACGCCTGTTGTATTGGGGTTAATGTTAATAATTGAAGAAACCTTCAGGGAAAGAAGAGGGTGGGAAGGTACAGATTAACAGATTAAACTATAAAAGTTGACAGCAAAGCCTTACACTCTAATAAGACCAACTTCAATGTAGAACAAAACCTCCTTTGTTTGGATACTTAAATTCATGGTGTCGTACTTTCAAACAAACTTGGCAGGAACCCTCAAGCTATGACTCAGATGACTTAAAAAACAACAACAACAACAAGAGGGAAGCTTCCTCAGTAATGAGCCAAATGAAAACACACATTTTTACGGAGTACAAGAGCCATCTGTCTAGTTTCTTTCAATCACAGGATCCTGAAAACAGGATTTGTTCACTGGCACTCCCTCTGGAGCCCCAGTGGAACACTGCAACTAGAAAAGCTATCATGTACTTGAACGTGTCTTTACGACCTGAGTCATCAAATAGCTGGAAAAATCTGAAAGCTGCACTATTCCTAAACAACCTACAGTACATTTCAGATAAAAATGTGAAGGATTTATAGTTTCTTTTCTCGTGGTGCTGGGGATGGAACCCAGAGCCGCAAGCATTCTAGGTAAGTGCTCTACCACTGAGTTATATCCCCAGCTCAGGATTTTAAAGCTACTGAAATAAAGCTAAGCTATGTGTACTTTGATCCACTAAGGGAAAACAGAATCTAACTCCAAAGAGTCCTATAAACTGCTAGGTTTTCTGCTGTCCAAGACAATACCTTGCAAGAAATATTAACTCATAGTAATTCCGAACTAATCAAAATTCAAAAAGTAAACATCAAATCTGCATTTAAAAACTCAATCATTCTAGTAACACTACTCTTGAGCTGATGGTAGGATACGCAGTATTTGGAAGGCTGTAGCAATAAAAATAGGCAGTCATACCTTATCCTGAGTGACGTTCAGCTGCAGCCCCATGGTAGCCAGCAGACAAGTGTTGCTGCCATTACTAACCGAATAGGTTCCCACTTTGGGTTTTTCTGTTGGAGTGGGTGTTGTAGTAGGAGATGGCACAGTGGTGTGAATGATGGGTGCCACTGTGGTGGAATGTTTGTCTTCATCACACAGATATTCTAAAACCAACAAGCAAACAAAAGACAAAATAAACAAAAGTGTTTTTAGTCAAAGTTAGAATATAGAAATCTAATTTTTAAGCTTTTACTAAAAAGCAAATGATCAAGCTATTCGAGGATGTGATCAAATAAAAATTAGGTTTTATCAGTTGAAAACAATATAGGTAGAGCCTTTTGAAAGACAATTCCAGGGCTGGTGATGTAGCTCGATGGTAGAGCACATGCCTAGTATGAGATTCTGGGTTCAACCCCCAACACTAACACCAACACCAAAAAAAAAAAAAAAAAAGACTTACTGAAAGACCATTCCACATGTATATCATAAACTTTGAATTTTAAGTTCTATTTTGAAAAGAATTGCTATTCTTTTCAAAATACTTTATAGTCTAGTGTGAGCTACAAGTCTTAAAACATTATGCTTCAGATACTGACCTTAATGAATACTACCTGATATACTACTTTTTTACTTTATTGGTTCTTTTTAATCATACATGACAGTAGAATCCATTTTGATGTGATTATACAAGCATGGAATATATCTAATACCACTCTTAAATTAGGATTCAAATATAGAAAAACATACTTTAAGTACTTACCTTTTGTGCTCACCGTGCCACTCTGGACAAATGCTTGTACAAGAACATTCCAAAAGTGCTGAGTGACATTATTCTTTTCTATAGTTAACAAACTTTTGCATCTAAAGATGTCATTCAATGGAATTTTTAATGCCACACGTTTGTCAATGGTAATATTTCCTATAAAACAAGATTAACAATGGCTGTTTCCAAAAAGGCAAGAGAAGAGTGATAATATAAATATATGTGTAATATTCTTCTCACTTCATGCACAAAGTGACAAAGGGATGCTGAAGGGAATAGCAAGCATGTTTAAGGAAATGACAAGTTCACTGTAGCTGAAACACAGGGAATAGGGATGATGGAATGGGGGGTAAGAGGAAAAGACAAGCTGCATGTGGTCTCATTTTGAGGAATCTTCTACCAACTAAGGACAGTACAGGCTTTCTCTATTGGCAATGGAGGGCTAATTTCACTGTTAAAAGCAGGAAATAGGACATAAACAGTTTATTTTAAGGATGGGAGCAAATTTGTAGGGGATAGGCAGAGGAGAAAACTTTTAAAGAAAGCTACTTAAGAGGGAAACCAATTAGAAGGCCAATGGCATGGGAGGTAAAATGTGAGGGGGGGCGGTAGGAAGAAAACAAAGGGGTCTAATTGAAAACACCTATCTAAGGTAGAATTAAAAGGACTTAGTGGCTATAGATAAGGAAGAACGAGAGATGGATTAATCACAGATTTTATAGCAGATCCTTAATTTGTGCTACTATCCCTAAGTAATATCAACTCTAATGGGCTTACAGAGCTTCTTCCTAGATGAAATCTAAAGACTATTCCATTTCGGAAATCTTTAGAAGGTGAAAGTGACATTACTGCCATTCTATTCAGGTTTTATTAGAAGACCTAGAGTAAAACTTCAAAAGACAACAATCGTTGGGCATGGTGAGGCATGCCTGTAATCCCAGTGAATCAGGAGGCCGAGACAAGAGGATCACCAGTTCAAGGCCAGTCTCAATAACTTAGAGAGGCCCTGAGCAACTTAGTGAGAACCTGTCTCAAAAAACAAAACAAAAAACGACTAGTGATGTAACTCAGTAGTAAAGCTCCCCTGGGTTCAATCCCCAGTCCCCCCACCAAAAAAAGAAAAAAGACTACAATCACATACATCTATATGGTTTCATTTATTTTGGAGAAGCAACAAGAAAAGAAAGTATTTCAAGGCCCATAATACAGGATGTTTATGTTCTGTACCTCTCCATCATATAGTTACCTCTCCATCATATAGCTACCTTGGCACCTGGCTAATGGTCAAAGGGATTATTTGTTAAACCAATGATCTAGAACATTTTTCCCAAAACTGTTTCTCACTGTTAACAAAAATGAACAGATATGTGAACTGGCTGCCCTCATATGTGAACTAAGCAGACCTCATAAACAAATGAGTAAAAAAACAAAAGTTGTAGATATTGGGGTTATACTATGAAACTATAAGTTTTTAAAACTATGTCTTGTTTATGAATATGTACATATGCAATAAAACATAAGCACAAAGACAAGAAGTTTACACCCCAAAGTTGTGAGAGTGGTTGCCTCCTAGCAGGCAGGGAGAAAAATGGAGCTGGGGAGTGAGTACAAAAAAACCTCAAACTATCTGTAAGGTTTTTATCTCTTTAAATAAATAAAATGAAGTAAACACTAAAAAATGGCATTTAGTAATTATGGGTAATGAGTACCTGTGGGTCTGTTAAATTATCTCTGTATTTTTTTGAATTTTAATCATCAAGAAAATGATTTTTTAAAAAATAAAATAACAGCTTTGAAGTTACAATTTCAAAATACTCAATTATTTCCAAAACAATTACCAACAGTGCATTTAAGGAAGCCATTTAAAATTCCCAATAAATTTCAGATATCTTATTACATAGAAAATAGTGATCAAAAAATTCTTCCCTTGTTTAAATAAAAGGGGGAGAGAAAGATGTAAGCATGTCAGTTTTTCTGTTCAAATATATCAGAATAAACCTCTCCTTCTTTAACCACTGCCCACGTGGCACAGGATTTATTACATCATCCCTTGATAATTTTAACAGTCTCTGAAGCTGGCACCTCTGCCTGCAGTCTCCTCATTTCTGAATTAATCCTCCAGAATATTCTTTACAAACTACTCTCTGCTTTTGTTATATCATTCTCTGGCTTAAAACACCTACAATGGTTCCCCAGTGCCTACCCCATCAAGCTAAATGTCTTTCCCTGGCTTCCAAAGCCCCCTATAAATTTAGACCCAGTGCACTTGGCCAACTTTGTTTTCCTTCTGCCACACACGCAGCCACTATTCTAATCAGGCAGCTCTCCAATTACTGTTGCACATACTATGCCTCCCCCTGCTGGAAACATCCTACTCAAAATCCTCTGCTCATTCAAATGGAACCTTTAGCCCAATTTCAGCTCAGGTCCTACTTGGCCACTCAGCCTCTCACTCCTCCACCTAGCACTGACCTCTTCTTTCTCTCTGCTCCTAATCAGGACCACTGATAAGAACATTTTTGAAGCTGGCACTCTTGGCCACACAGATGAGTGCAGGGACTACATGCCATATGCAGACTTTACTGTGCATTTTTTCTTTTCTGAGAGAGGATCTAGAGCTTTCCTCACATTGTCAGAAAAAATTTATGAACACTCTCCCACATCAAACAAAAACACAAACAGGCTAGGCACAGTGGCATAATCCCAGTGGTTCAGGAGGCTGAGGCAGGAGGATCGCAAGTTCAAAGCCAGTCTCAGCAAAAGCAAAGTGCTAAGCAACTCAGTGAGACCCTGTCTCTAAAATACAAAATAGGGCTGGGGATGTAGCTCAGTGGTCAAGTGCCCCTGAATTCAATCCCTGGTACAAAAAAAAAAATCAGACTGAGCTCAATGTTTTCCAAATTTTCCATATAATTGGGAACACAATTTAGCTCCACTGGTTTCTAAGCTCCTTGAAATGAGGGACAAATTTTATCCTACTTCTCAAAAACAATGCAGGACACTAAGGTGTAAATAAATAACATAGCCAATAATTTGCCTTAGTTATCCTCAAACTAAGAGATCAGTAAAAAGAAAACTAGGATTTGATTTTCAAGTCTCAGTCTGTGCTATCTTCCAAGTTTTATGTGAATTCACATGCTTCTGGATCTTTAAAATACAGTTTTTTTTTGATATTCTAAATCCAAATGAGCTATTAATCCCCAGATCTGGGCAAATAATGCCCATCTATCTGCCTCTGTTTCTGAAGTCAGAATGAAACACTATCTGTGAGAAGAGCTGTGCAACCACAAATACCATGCTAATCTCGACAGAGGAGAAGAAAGGAGAGAATTATGTTTTCAATAAAATTAAAATCTCCACTATGCATGTCTTCAAAATGTTTTAATACAAATTTCTGTTCTGGGCATTACAAGAATAGCCTGATTGCCAATGCCTTCCCAAGTTCAATTTGACCTGAAATTGTCCCAAAATGGCAGCAAATGTTGACTTGTCATTTTAACTTTAATCATCATTTAATTTTTAGTCAGAAGCTTATCTAAATGATAAAAAGATCTGAAGATGAGGCATTTCCTCTTGCTTCAGGTTACTGAACTTGCACATATTTAAAACAGTTATCAGCAAAGGATTTTCTCATTTATTCAACATTTGTTCAGAGCCTACTACTGAATAAAATAAATAATAAGGGTACAAATTCTGCAGCTAAAGAGACTTTGGTTTGAACACCAGCTGCTGGTCCATCTACTAGATTTGTGACCTTTGGAAAGTCAATGTCATCAAGCCTCATTCCCTTTACCTGTAAAAACTTTGATAATATCTAATTCCCAAGGAGGTTGTTAAGTGAAATGCCACAGGTAACACCAGGTAATAAACTGTACAGAGTAAAACACTCAAGCCACGCAGGCAACATCATTGCTATGTCCAACACTGCTACGCATGGGCTCACAAGAGGAGATACAAAGTCATGAGATTTACATTCTATTTAGGAGGAAAGACATGCATAATGATGGTTTTTAAGTTGCTCATGTTATTAATAAAAAGCAAGACAACATAACACAAACCCAGTTCTTAAAGTTACCTTTATGTTCAGCATCAGGAAAAATCGTGTGATCATTAGTGTTGTAGGAAAATGAGATGGTGTCAATCAAATAATCAGGAGCATTCTTGGTAAAGTTTACAATCCAGGAAAATCCAGATCCAAAGTGTATCACTATTCTTGGACCATTCTGGTCATCTCCACAAGTGCTTCCCTCATGTCTCACAGTGCTAAGATCTGAAATGTTTACAGTTCTCTAAAAGAAAGAGAAGGTTAGGGGTGAGGAACAAACAGTTTACAGTGAGCACCAAACAAACGTGGGGAGACTAGTTGTGTGTACCACTTCAGTCTATGTCACACATTCTCTGCAGCCAGGTTGCCCATTGCCTGGTGTGTCATGTAAACCAGCTACACTCCAGTCCTCTGGATAAATTCATGTATGTCTAAAGAGAAAAGGAAAACTGTCCTGATCTACTGTTCTCTGGCTGATTTTTGTTTGTTTGCTTGGCAGTGCTGGGGTAGAACCCACAGCCTCACACATGCTCACCACTGAGCTATACCTGCAGCTCCAAAGCTGATTTTTTTTAAAAATTAGGCTTTAAATTAGGTAGGACCTAACAAAAAGAAAATAATATGACAGGATTAAGAGAAGATCCCCCAAAAGGGAGATTTTAATATCAAGCTATTTTTTAAAAGGGCAAGATTTAATGCTAGCATATTTTAAATACATTACAGAAGTGATTAGACCTGAATACCATGCAGCTTCAGATCATCTGCCCACCTCTAAGAAAAACTCTAAAGAACTAATTGATTAGAAGAAATATGCATTCCCACACCAAACAGAATACCTACAAGTGTATAATGTTAAAAAAACCCACAAAGTTTAAGTGTTAGATCAGTTAACATGAAACCTTATTTGTAAAAATGTATCTAAGGAATAAAAAGAGTCAGAATTAAATTTCTACTATAAAACTCAAATATTTACTTACATAAGTTTTGTTTGTAGTTTCATAGGTTATTGTGAAATTCATCTGCCACTTTGCATAAAGGCAAGTAGCATTTGCTGAATCTGTCAAATTAAGTTCCAATGCATAAGACCAGTCAGCTCCTGTATTTGTTTAAAAAAATAAATAATTGTACTACAAACATATACACATACATATAAAATAAAACAATTTCTAGCTACTACTTAAGTTCAACCAGCTCTAAAATGAAGCAAAGTATTTTTAAATATATATAGTAACATGGTGATTATTTTCTCTTTATATATTTTTAATACAATCCTATTAATAAAAGTAGTATTTCCTGGGGCAGGGGCCAGTGCTCAGTGGCAGAGCACTTGCCTAGCACATGTGAGGCACTGGGTTCGATCCTTACCACTGCATAAAAATAAACATATAAAATAAAGGCATACTGTCCATCTATGACTAGGAAAATAATTTTTAAAAAGTCGTATTTCCCTTCCCAGAGAATGGTTGCTAGACTTGGGATGTTTAAGTAATGGCAGACTGGTGACATTCACCTTCTGGCTCCTAATCATCATTTCCATATTCTTCTGTGCACCTTGCTAGTTCTGTCTTAGGCAATTATAGTTTGCCTTTTGGGGAATAAATAAATGAAGTAAGGGGGAGCCTCTGAAGGGAACGTTGAATTCCTGCTTCTCTCAAATCACTTTGTAAAATTTTCTCTGCAATAATAATAGATTTGATGTTCTATGGTCTGTTGTAAGGTACATGCCCTAGGGCACACAGATTTCTTCCCAAATGATTTGACACTGATGTGATTTAGATATGGGATAGCTCTTCAAAGCATGTATATTACATGATCAAAGAGTATTGCAAAGTTCTGTTAGATTAATAAGAAAAAGGTTAATCTTTATAAATGCAAAGTTTATCGCTTTCATTTTAAAATAGAATTGACTAGAAAGGCCTGATAAATCTTTTGACATGTACTCAAAATTGCTTCCTAAATTCTCAACCTGCTTTTTTTTTTTCTTTTTTCTTTACTTTTTTTTTTTGCAGTGCTGGGGATGGGACCCAGGGCCTCATGCATGACAGCATTACACGCAAGTCATCTACCAGTGAGCTGCACCCCCAACCTATGCTACCTCTTTAGGCAGACAAATTTTACAGAGCTACTGAGACAGAAAGGCTTTGGGAATTTTCAGCTAACAGCTAACTTGACTCTAATCTTCATAGGAACATTCCCTACTAAACCAAAGAGCCCAAGGCCTCAAATTACTAACGCAGAGAGGGGAAATATTCCAGCAAACACACCTGCAGCATAAATAATTGGCAACCATATGAAGATTTTCTTCACTGTCTCACACATTACCCAAGGGGTAATCTGTTTCCTATTAAGATGGCTGCACACCCTTTAGTGATAACTGAGCAATCCAGTGTCATCTACAGGTAGGGACATGCTCTAGACCAGAGAGAATAAAATCCTCAGAGGAATAACAAGAAGGCATGCCTCAGCAACAGCTTTAAAGCTATACACAAAAGCCTACTGTCATGCTTAGGAAACCTGGCTGCCCTAGCAAGCCCAAATAGTACGCTAAAGCTTGTGGTTACTGACTGTGACTAAATGTAATGGCTTAGGCTCAAAAAGACTTTGTGAGACCCAAAAAGGTTTTCCATTCATTCTACTCCTTTTTTGTTTCCCTTTGGTTTTTGTTTGTTTGTTTGTTTTCCCTCCATTCTTTTCTAAGTACAACATGGAAATGGAGCTGGCATATACATCTTAGGGCTACCCTACAGCCAAGCAGATAACTCCCCGACCTTTTCTAATCATCTGCAGGTTTGCTTTTCATACACTATCTCTCTCAGTCTACATTAAAGTCCCTGGCCTTTGAGCCATACCTGCATCCCTAGGATAAATCCCATTTGATCATGATGAATGACCTTTTTGATATGTTGTTGGATTTGCTTTGCTGGTATTTTATTGGGAATTTTTGTACCTATGTTCATTAGCAATAATGATTTCCTTTTTTGTTGTGTTCTTAGGAGTCCAAGTTAGGCCTTTGTTGTGCTCTTAGGAGTACAAGTTAGGCCTTTTCTGTTGTATTCTTAGGAGTACAAGTTAGGCGTAGAATGGTGGTTACCAAAGGGTAAAGAGAATTCGGGAAGGGAGGGATGGAGAGATGTTAAACAATGGGTACTAAGTTACAGTTAGATAAGAGTAAGAAACTCTGTTGTGCTGTTGCATAGTAGGGTAACTATAGACAATAATAACTACTGCATTTTACAAAAAGCTAGAAGAAATGACTTTGAGCTTTCATCATAAAGAAATGATAAATGTGTGAGGAGATAGATATGTGTAATCTGAGGCCAGGCATGGTGGTGCATGCCTGTAATCTCAGCAGCTTGGGAGGCTGAGGCAGGAGGATCACGAGTTCAAAGTCAGCCTCGGCAACTTAGCCAGGCCCTAAGCAACTTGGCAAGACTAGGTCTCTAAACAAAATACCCTGGGATGTGGCTCAGGGTTAAGTGCCCCTGGGTCCAATCCCAGGTACCAAAAAAAAAAAAAAAAAAAAAAAAGATATCACAATGTATACATGTATCAAAATGTCACATGGTACCCCATTATGTTTTAAGTTTGCAAAATAAAATTTAAAAATAAATAATAGCATATTCTCATATTCAAAGCAATTAAAAAATAACCAAGAAAAACATCTTACATATTAATTATTTTCTGTAAAAAGATATTAGAGTAACAGAAAATCATGTAAAATAGTAATAGGATCAAGCTGTCCTGAGGTGGGAAAACTGGAGCTTTATGAAGCAGAAGGCACAGGCTGTGGTTCACATTTATCACTTAAAATAAAATTCAAGATAATCTATCTAACCTTGTGGCCCATGACAGAGAACAGAGAAATGCCCCAAGGGACCCAACACACAGTTCCAATCCTTTCATACCCTTTCTGCCTGAAAGAGTGATTTTTTCCACTCTTGGTCTCCATCTCCAACTGCACAGCAATCACTTTTGCTCAAATATCCATCATCTCGAACTCAATAATTCCAAAACTAAAACTCATTCTTCTATTTCCTCCTCCTAACAGGTTCCCTCCCTTAGTCCCTCTATCTCTAAGTGAAAGGTAGAGCCAGGCACTGGGGTGCAGGGTTCAGGTGTTTTGCACATAGCTTCTAACTCATTCTCTTCATGAAGTTCTATTGTTTTTGCCCTTCAAATCTCGCTTAAATCTAACCTTTGCCTTTTATTTCTACTCCCACTCCTAAATTACTATAGATGTCTCCTAGCTACCCTTGAAAGTGCTGCCAGATTAGTAGTCCTTAAATACTACTTCCTCTCAGGACATTCTCATGTTCAAAACTTTTTACTGCTTCCAAAATTCCCATATTAAATTTAAATTCCTCTGACTGACTTTCAAAGTAATCCTTAATCCTGTCACACCCTATTTCTTCAATGCCTCTCACACCATTTTCCCAGAACACACCCTTTAATCCAGTTAAACCTGTTTTCCCTGGACCCAGATACCTCACTCTATTCAACTTCTACCCCTAGGCTTCTATCGTTCCTAACAGTTGAAATCTACTTTATTCTACTGACTTAAATGTTCACCTCAAAGACATTCCTCTTCTGGGCTGCCCAAAATCTGAACCAGCTTCCCATAAAACCTGGTTATAATTTTTGGCCAATACAGACTCTGAAAACATTGGATACTTACTTTCCCAGCTCCCTTACAGCAAGGAGAGGAACTCAGGTTAGGCTCTACCTAACCAAAGGTGTACACACACACACACCTGACTTTGAATAGGAAGACTAAGAATGGGGCCAGGAATGGAAGAAGCACCCCAGGGGCCAGGGAGTAGCTGCAGCTGGATCAAGTGCCCCAGCAACAAGGCAGCAGTGGTCAGAGGTGCAAGGTGAATTTTCAGCCTGGTGGTGGCGGTAGTGCAATTCAGTGACTTGAGGGCATCAATCAGGCTTTGGGATGTAGAGCCAGGAACTCCAGGCTTCTGAGTTACCTAACATCTTACTGATAAATAGCATACATACAGAAAAGTATACAACATAACATATGTAAGGAAAATGCATACAGCTCAAAGAATTTTCACAAATTGAACCCTCTGGTATCAAGGAATGGAACTTTACACATACAGTCACCTCTCAGTATCTGTGGGAATTGATTGGTTCCAGGACCCTGAAGGATACCAAAATTCATGGATGCTCAAGGCTCATATAAAATGGTGTAGTATGTGCATATAATCTGTGGACATCCTCTATATCCTCTAAATCATCCCTAGATTATTTATAATATCTAATAAAATGTAAATATTATATAAATGGCTGTGATACTATATTGTTTAGAGAATAAAACAAGAACAAAGTCTATACATGTTCAGTAAGGATATAATATTCCCCTAATATTTCTGATCTACAGTTGGTTGTATCTGTGGATAAGGATCCCACACATAAGAAGGGCCAACTGTACTCTCAAAGTTACTAATACCCTCCTGAGGATAACCACCACACTGACTTCCAACAGTATACACCTGCTTTTCAATTTAATATAAATGGAATCATTCACTATGCTCTTTTTTGTGTCTGGCTTCTTTTATTCAATATTGTTTTGTGAGATTCAACCATATTGTACATAATTGCAGTTTATTCATTCTCACTGCTGCAGAGCTTTTTATCTTTTTTTTTTTTTATACCAGGGATTGGATCCAGGTGTGCTTAACCACTGAGCCACATCCCCAACACTTTTTTATTTTTTATTTTGACACAAGATCTCACTAAGTTGCTTAGGGCCTCACTAAACTGCTGAGGCAGATCTCAAACTTGTGATCCTCCAGCCTCAGGGATTACAGACATGTGCCACCACGCCTGGCCCTGCACTGCTTTTGATGTGCTACTTATCTGTGCTATTGTTGATGGACATTTGGATAGTTTCCAGTTTGGTTCTATTACAAATGCTGCTGTAAACATTAGTGAATATACCAGTAAACGTGTGTGTGTGTGTGTGTGTGTGTGTGTGTGTGTGTGTGTGTTGGGTGTATATGTATATAAATGAAACTATAGAGTCAAAGGGCATGCAATATATCCCAGTAGCTTTTAAATAAATTTCGTTTCTTCTTAGAATCAATCATTTTATTTCTCTTGTTTGAAATCAAGAACCTGGACTGACAGGCTATCCATTTTTCAGCAACCACTGTCCACAAAGCTTTCATGACTATAAAAGCTCTGGAGGAGAAGTCATAATGCATATCCCCATTTTTTGGTATATTTTACACTATCCTAAATTACACAAAGTTATTTTATGATGAAAAATCCTGACTGTCAAAAGCTCCAAAACAGCAGTTTTCAACTGTCACTTTACAACAAGCTAGTGTGCCATGGAAAATTATAGCAAGTATTTGTTACTAATAAAAAAGTACCAAAGTCTGTGAATGAATGATATATAGGGACAGATTCAAGACTCCCTTTTGATAATGTTTCTCTTGCTCATTTGGATTCTAATATGCTCCCTTAATCAGATAATCTTATCTATGCCACTGCCCTCAGGAGTGTGCCTTTTAAATGAATGTCATCTATCATGCGTGTCATGATGGAGGAGATGAAGTGTATTACTTTTCTTCTATTTCCTACCATTCCTACTAGTACTGAATACATATTAGATTTTCAATAAATACTGATTTATTACATCAAGGTGAAAATACCCAGCAATAAAGACCTGAACTATAACTTAATCTGATTATAGGAAGGCTAGTCCTTTAGCACTTTCAAATCATGAACCTATTAGTCTTCTGGAAACCCCCTCAAACCTCATGTCAGTTTTCTCCTCAATAAATTCTGGCAGGGATTTCAAGCTAGGAAAAATGCTTTTCACACAAGGTAAATTTACAGGTGGAATATTTACACTTCAACAACAAGTTGCCACATTGCCATTTCTATCCTTATTGCTGTTCCTGAGGTAGGAATAGCCAAACCATTTTTGCTTAAAAGACTTTATGACATTAAAAAGCCATAGCTGAGCCAGACACGGTGGTGCACACTTATAATCCCCACCAGCTCAGGAGGCTGAGGCAGGAGCATTACAAGTTCAAAGCCAACCTCAGCAACTCAGTGAGATCCTTTTTTGTTTGTTTGTTTGTTTGTTTATTTGTTTGGAAGAGGGATTGAACCCAGGGGTGCTTAACCAATGAGCCACAACCCCAGACCTTTTGTTTTTTATTTTATTTTGACAAAGGGTCTTGCCAAGTTGCTCAGGACCTCACTAAATTGCTGAGGCTGGCTTTGAACTCATGATTATCCTGCCTCAGCCTCCTGAGCCACTGAGATTACAGGTATGCACCACCACACTGGACTGGGAAACCTTTTCTTAAAATAAAAAATAAAAAAGGGCTAGGGATGTAACTCAGTGATATATCCATCCCAAAATAAATACAATAAAAAGCCAAAGCTGAGGGCTGGGGATATTGCTCAGTTGGCAGAGTGCTTGCCTTGCATGCACAAGGCCCTGGGTTCAATCCCCAGCACCATAAAAAAAAAGAGTCAAAGCCGTAGTCAGTTGTGGTGGTGCATGCCTATAATCCCAGCTATTCAGAAGGTTTAGGCAGGAGGGTCTAAATTCAAGGCCAGGATCAACAACTTAGCAAGACTGTCCCAAAATTTTTTTAAAAATTTGATGGGACTGCGGTTGTGTCTCAGTGGTAGAGCACTTGCCTAGCATGTGAGGCACTGGGTTTGATCCTTAGCTCCACATAAAAAATAAATAAATAAACTGGGTATGGTGCATGCCTGTAATCCCAATGGTTCGGGAGGCTGAGGCAGGAGGATCACGAGTTCAAAGCCAGCCTCAGCAAAAGCAAAACACTAAACAGCTCAGTGAGACCCGGTCTCTAAATAAAATACAAAATAGGGCTGGGATGTGGCTCAGTGGTCAAGTGCCCCTGAATGTAATCCCCAGTAGCATAAATAAATAAATAGATGTATTGTGTCCATCTACAACTAAAAAATTTTAGCACCATTGGGTTCAATCCCCAGTACCAAGAAAAAAAAAAAGCCATAGCTGAATATATCCTAGAGTGTATGATTATGGAGCTGGGAGTTTATTTTCCAAAGAAAAAACAAGTCTTGCCTCAAAATCAATACTCCCAAATTCAAATATCCTCTCAATCCTGTTTCCAAAGAGGTTATTTATAGGTTCTTTTAGAACTGAGATCTTATTTGTCTACACATGAGATAAGATAAAGTGGCTAGGTTTTAATTAGAGTGATCCAATGTGTAGCTGAAAAATACACTTCTGGAAACAAAACGAAGTGGAGGAAGATGGTAACATCAGTGATAAAATGAAATCAACAAAAAAACAATGACCTAAGAAAGACATAATGAAGTGATTAAGAGTAACCCAGCAGGACACAGTGGCCCATGCCTATAATCCCAGCAGCACTGCCTGTAATCCCAGTAGCTCAGGAAGCTGAAACAGTAGAATTGTGAGTTTAAAGTCGTCAGTCTTAGGAATTTACTGAGGCCCTAAGCAACTCAGCATGACCTGTCTCTAAATAAAATATAAAAAGGGCTGCGGATGTGGCTCAGTGGTTAAGCACTTCTGAGTTCCAACCCTCCCCCATCCCACCCCGTATTTAAAAAAAAAAGAAAAAGAAAAAGAAAAGAGAAACCATCCCTGGAGTTGAAGAGCTAGCATTCTAATGGTAGCCCAACTTAGTAGCTGTGAGACTTCAGGCAAGTTACTCTTGTTGAGAATTGTAGTTTATATTCATCTAACAGGTTTTCTGAAAACATATAAATGTTTCATAGCTAAAATAACTTTGCCAAACAAGAAGTTAGAGAGTCCAGTTTATAAGCCTCCCTTCTAGTAAACACAACACCTAAAAGGGATCCTTCCCAGTTTTCAGGCATGTTTATTTTCATCATTTTAAGTTAAAGACTTTTGTACTCAACTTTATCCAGTCAGAATGATAATTGGCAAAAAGGTCTTTAAAAAAACAGGACATAGAAACATACCATACCTACTTACTCTTTTTTTTTTTCTATTCAGTGATGGTTTTCCCATAGGTTTAAGTCAGATTAACTGTTCCTCATTTACAATTCCTAATATAGGTTTACTTGCTACATTCAGTTGCTTATTATACTCTTGCTTTCTGGTAAATCTCTTAAAATGGAAAAGTAGTATGATTTTAAGCTACAAACGTTGGACATGTGAAAAGGAACATTAAAATTTAATAAAAATATGGTTTTAACCTACAAAATGACTTAATTTTTTTAAGGTCAGACAGTAGGTAAGGAAAAGAGATTCAACTGTATTCAACTAATGGAAACTGTTTATTGCTGTGTTTGGCAGACCTCCAGCATTCTTTTGCAATGCACAGTAGGATACCGACAAGTACTTATAAAATAATTTTCAGATCTGAGGGGATCTCTGATCACTTTAATATGAAATTATGATCAGAGCACTTTTGTCACTATACAAGGAAGGGCAGACTTCCCACACCCAGGGACACTTAAGTCAACTCCAGTACTATGAAAAAATCCTTGATTATAGACAAAGTCCACCAAGAATATAGGGGAAGTACACATGGGAAATAGCTAACTATTTATAATCCTAGCAGATGTGGCAACCACTGATAATGAACTAATAACAAGTATGTCCTTTCAAGTATCTACATTACAGCTAGAATAATTCTGACAGAATCATGAAGTCAAAGTTATAGGTTAAACAAAATGTGGTAAGTTTGCAGAAAAATCTCAGCACTTACATTCTCTTTTACAGATGCTTCCAGTAGGAGAGATATTAGCTCTTTGTGAAAACCTAATTCTCACCAGGAACTGTGGCACATGCCTGTAATCCCAGCAGATCGGGAGGCTGAGGCAGGAGGATCCTGAGTTCAAAGCCAGCCTCAGCAAGGGCTTTGAGACCCTAAGCAATTCAGCTAACTCTGTCTCTAAATAAAATGTAAAAAAGGTCTGGGGATGTGGCTCAGTGGTTAAGCATCTCTGCATTCAATCCCCCAGTACCAAAAAAAAAAAAAAAAAAAAAAAGATTCACAGAAGGAGACCAAGTCAGTCTAGTTCACCATTATATTTCCCAGTGCCAACCAATGAATACCCTCAACATGAATTTACTGAGGGTTAACCATGTACTAGGCCTGGTGCTAGCTAGTCCATGGGAAATAACAGTCTGTAATACTCTTTCTGCTCTTCAAAACTAATACCCATAAAAGAGACTTGACTATAACGGGGGGGGGGGGGGGGGGGGGGAACGGGACAGAAAATAGGCCAGTGTTTATAACCTAAGCATTTGGGAAAGACAAGATTTATTCTTAATCCCCCAAATGGTCACCTGGTTGGCCTCCTTCTAATACCCAGGTCTCTGTCCAAATGTCACTCAACAATGGATGGCCCTGACAACACAATATTAAAACAGGTCATTCCCATCACCCACCCCTCTTATCTGCTCATTCTCCTTCCTCTCATTATCTGCTTTATTTTCTTCACGGTGTTTATCACTATCTGAAATCATATTATTTACACGTTGGACTCTCTTCCCCTTCTAAAATGTAAGTCTCACAAGAGCAGGACCTCATTTGTCTTGTCCACTGCTCCCTCCCTTACACCTAGCTGATGCACAATAGGCATTCAAAAAACATTTGTGGAATGGAGGCACTCCCACCAGTAAACACTAAGGATATTTATAGATTTTTCCCACCCAGAAGAGCATCAATGCTCAAAGAAAGCCTCACTCAATCCTGAAAAAACCAAAAGTCAAGCTAGTTATAAGAATCAATAACCACTGAAAAATTCTGAAATCTCTGATTTGGAAACAAAGGAAACAATTAAGCAATGATGCTAGGAAAGTACTTTCATCCACTGCCCTTTTTATAATGACTCTGTTATATAGCTTTTTTCCAGAATGTTCTCTGATCAGTTTAAAATTCATTCAAATAAATATCAGCATAACTGAATTTCTGTGAAAAAGAACAATATATAGACTCTAAGAATTCTTTTCTATTCTTATTCTAAAACAACTCTTTTTCCACAGTGCTAGGGATGGAACCATGAAAGTGCTCTACCACTGAGATACATCTCAAGCCCTAAAGTAGCTATTTTTAAAAGGCTACTGATGGAGCTGGGATAGAGTTATAAGTTACAAAGTGAAACTGGCACACCTAGTACACTAATGCTAATGAGACTACAAATTCAGGACAGACTTTTCTTCACTGGTACCCTCTATAGTACCCTGGCACAGTAATATATATAATATATATATATATATACATATATATATATATACACATACATATACATATATATTATATATATAATATATATTAATATATAATATACATATATATAAAATACTTGACTAATATTTACTTATAGAGTTTTCAAGAACTTATTGTTGGAATCTATTTTAATATAGAAAAATAATGTGCAAAACCCACCAAACAACTAAAGACTTGCTAAATTCTTAGGAGAAAAAGGGACATGGAAGGACTTTGAGCTCCACACTGAACCAAAAGCTGTCAGAAAAAGCAGTTGTACAGAAAGATATTTTCCATTGCATCCTGGAGTCTAAAAATGGGATCTAGCTACATTATTAACTTTTACTGCTCCAAACCATGTTCTGAGCTTGGAGGTGGAGGGAATCAATCTTGGAAATGTTCCAAGAGGATGAATCCAGTTTAGTCCCAATCAATAAATGGCAAACTAGCAGATGAGCTGATGGGTTCTTTTATGTGCTTCTTTTTGCCTGTTTATTTTATGCAGTGAGCAAGCACTGCTTTTGTAAACCAAAACAAAAAAAGCTTTCATTAAAAAAAACTTAATGACATGAAAGCCAACAAGTAGGACAACTATTACTTTTTTTCTCCCTATCTCTAAACAATAACTGTGTTGTCTTTGTGCACAGATTCAAACTGGCAGGGAACCACTGATTACCAGATGCCTTGGTCAGATGTGTTCTAGTCACTGATAAGGTGCTTTCCATTGTAAACAAGCCACTCTTAGGGTCAGTCAGCCCTCGGTAGGGGCTTTGCAGTACAGCTAAGGCTTTCAAATTAAGTGTTCAAGCAAAGCCTCATGGCCCCATTTCAAAGTGCTAATGTTTTCTGCACCCTATGGTCAGCTGGACTAGATCAAGGACTTGCAAATATTTTGAAGTCAGGAGCATTTTACTTTCCTATCCACAGAGGACCTCACAAAGATTTAGGTTATGTGAATTAAAACATTTGGTATTCACTGTAGTAGAAATTAAAATTGAGAAATAAATAAAACACAAGAACATTAGAGCCATCAGGAAAGTGATAGAATCACACATTATGTAGCCTCTGGAAAACTCCACTGTACATGGGTGAAAGGCAAGAGTAAAAAGGGCAAACACCTTCTTAGTATTGTTCTGAAAAGTTTTGATCTCATAGACCCCCCAGGAAAGGTCCTTGAGAATGAATGGATTAGATAATCAAGATCCCTTCTGATGCTATGGTTCTGAAGCAGATTTTCTCAACCTAGACACTATTGACACTTTGAAGCAGATAATTCTTTGTTGAGAAGGGTTGTCCTGCGCCTATAGGGAATTTAGCAGCATATCTGGCCTCTATCCACCAGATGCCAAAAAGCAATCCCCCAGTTGTGACAACCAAAAAATATCTCCAGATATTGCCAAATATCCACTGGTGCAGAACCCACTCTTCCAGGGTGTTGATTTTATTCTACTAAAATTTGAATTACATTGCCTTCTTGGACCCCCAAATAGGTCTATTTCCTTCCCACTACCATCTGTGTCTGTTCCTTCTTTTCTTTTAAGTCACAAACAGCAGGAGCCTGTGGGGTTACAACAAGCTCAGGACAATCAGGTCAGGAAGAAACATTGTGGTCGAAGTTCACGTTTAGGCATTAAAGCTGTTAAAGACCCACTGTCTACTGGGGCACAGCACGATTAGTCAACATTCATCTAGCCATTCTTAGGACCCGGTAATAACCGGATCCTCAAGAAATTACCTACCCCTTCCTCCAAAAAAGGGGTAGCAGACCAATTGAGTGACGGAGAGGAAGAAAACAAGAGACTCTGACAGCAAAGAGGTAGTATACAAAAGTCAGATACACAACCACCAAAACCTCACATCTGGGAAGCTTTCCCAACTGAAGCGTCTAGGGATTTTTTGGTCAGGGTCTGGCTGGGAGGAAGTAGCAAAACTGATAGAAAATCGACATCCTCAACACCTCCAAGTCGGATATTCACTCCCCACCAAAGTCCTCACTCGTTCTTTGAGTCTTCTAGAGGTTGGATCTAAGCTTTCTCTACTGAAAATTGCCCCTAACCAACCTAGGTCCCTTCACCCATAAAACTCTGAGAAGTCAACGCCAAATCCAGCATCATTCCTCATCTTTTCATTCATCCTGACTCCACAGCCTCAAATTCCTACCTACAAAACCCCTAGCTCCCTGCCCCTCAGCTCTACCGTCCCCTGCTCCCCACCAAACTCCCCCTGCTGCACCGCCGGCAAGCTATTTCACGCAGGTGGTGTCTTCCCTCCCAATTCTCTTTCCCACCCCTGTAGTTCTTCCACCATCTTCAAAACTCTTCCCTGATCCCAGGAAACCAAGACTCCCCTAATTGTCTCTGCCGCCCCAGATCTGCATGGACCGCCCTCCAGCGCTCACTTCTTAGTGTCTTCCCCTAAGTTACTCTTTCTACCCCCGACCTGCTCCGCGCTTCACTTTCTTCCCTGCCTACTCCCTTGGCGTCCATCCCCCCACTTGCCCTCGTACTCTCATGGGCCCTTCTTCCCTGCCATTCCGCGTTCAGGCCTTCTCTCGGTCACTGCTCGCCTCCCTGGGGCAACTGCCGCCTCCCAGTTGTCAGTTGCTGAGCCTCTCCACTCCCTCCCCCCAAGACCAGTCTTTCAGGTTGTGGCCTTTTGAACCGGCGCCCCGGGCCCAAGCTGAGAAAACTAATCAGAGGCCCCAACAACTCACCCAGGAACGAGGCAGAGCAGAAGGAGCCCGGAGCCTGAAACCGGGGACAGGCGGAAGTACACCATGATCCCACAGAGCTGGAGGCAGCGGTGACAACAAGGGCAGCAACACCAGCAAAAACGGCTCCTGGACCTGGGGACAGCGCACTGATGACACCGACCACAGCGCTGTGAGAGCCAAGAAACGCCGCTCCAGCCCGAGTCATAAGACCAGGGGCGGGGCTACTTTCTTGCGTTCAACCAATCCCCACGCTTGAAAGCGGCGAGAGGGGTGGTGATGTAGGGGTTGGGGGCGGGGCGACCACGCCCTGACTTTTGGTTCCCAACCATTCTTGTGTTCCTAGGAGGTAGGTGCGGGACGGTATTTTCTACAGCTAAGGAGAGAGGATGAACTTTTGAGGACTGTAGATAGTAGTTTATTTCGGTTCTGACGCCTTAAGGAAGAAAAAGAGTTTTGCTGGCATAAAAGTCGTGTTAGGCATACAAAATAATACATGATTACTCTTTAAACGCTGTTGTTAACTATGTAGTTTATGCTATTAGATGGGCCAGGAAGCTAGGGGGTCGTATGGAGTCATTGACACCGGAGGAGGACGTGATCTTGAAGTTTACCAAGTTACAACACACTGTTCTCGAATGGGGAAATTGAACCCAGAAGAGGAACTGTCTTTTTTTAAATAGAGGAAGAAAAAAAAAACCAGAGAAATAAAAGGATTAAGGGGGAAAAATTAAAGCTCATTCTATTATTACCAAGATAGACCTGTTAACATTATATACCTGATTCTGTAATGAGTTCATACTAAACGTTTGACATACTTCTAAGTGAAAAGACAAAACCTGAGGCAACAGATCAAAGCATTCAAACACCATAAAATCTCAAGTTGGAATATAAATGCTAATTCTCAAAGTTAGTTTTCAAAAGAATCATCTCAGGATTTTTAAAAACATAACTGATTCCCAGTACTTCATTCCCCGGAGATTCTGAAGTTAGAAAAACCTATGGTAGCTCTATATACATCCATTATTTACTTTTTCTTTTTCTTCTTTTATTTATTTATTTTTTGTACTAGGGATTGAGCCCAGTAGCATTTTACCACTGAACTACATCTCCAGTCCTTTTTATTTTAAGCTGAATACCAATTTGGATTTTTTAAAATTCTTTTTCTTATTATTTTTATGAGGTAATGAGGATTGAACCCAGTGCCTCACAACATGTTAGGCAAGTGCTCTACCACTGGACTACAACTCCAGCCCCTCCAGTCCTTTTTATTTTTTATTTTGAGACAAGATCTAAGTTGCTAAAACTGTGGAATGAGCTTGCTAAATTGCTGAGGCTGGCCTCTAACTTGCAATCCTCTTGCCTCAGCCTCCAGACTAGCTGAGAAAGCTTTCTTCACCACACAGGGCAAAACCCTGTTATTCTCTTTTAAACAAACACTCTGATTCTGATGCTTTTGTTCTTGGACCACATTTGGAAAACACTAAAAAGAACTTCAAAAATCATCTCATTCAGGAGATCTTCACCTGAGGTCTATAAATGTGCTTGGGCAGAAGTTTGAAGGATGGAAAGGCTCCTCAGTGAATCTTCAGAACTTACATGTAATGTTTATGTTTGTGTATTTTTCGGGGAAGTTTATAGCTTTAACTAATTCTCAAATGGAAACCTGTGACTCCCCACTCTAGTTCTCACTCCAACCAAATGTTAGAAACCTCTGATCTACCCACACTATCATTTGCTTTAACTTGGTTAATTCCTGAAACTGAGAATACTTGTCCATGAATGTCTTCTTAGGTTAATTTCTGAAAGTGAGAATACTGTGGGTGAAACTAACTCATGAGCAAGTGGCTTGCCCAACACAAGGCTAATACCCACTACAGTATTAGTCACGGCTTTTAGCAAGATGTATTTGACTGCCACACATCAGTAAGATTTGGCTAGACCTTGTCTTCTGAGTATAGCAGTCTTCAAAGAACACATGACTGAGTCGAGCCCTCAGAAGTTGCCCCACCAATCCTTACTAATGGACTCTGGTCCTTCTCTCTCAAAGCAAGTTGCATAACTTTAATACTCAGCAAAACTCTATGTTCTAGAGGAAAAGACAAAAAGAGCATAGTGGAAAGAATATGGAATTGGCAGTCAGAGGAACTGGGTGTGAGACACCACTTACTAGCAGTGTGACCTGGGGAAAGTTGCTTCATCTCTTTTGAGCTTCTGTATCCTTACCTGTAAAATGAAATAGTAAGACCAGAGTTGTGTTTCTCAATCCTGGCTACCCATTGGAATCACTTGTGAAGCTTTAAAAATAGAGATGCCCTTGGTCCCATCCCTTGAGATCCTGATTTGGTTGCTCTGGAGTCAGGCCTAGGTGTGGTAATCTTCTCAAAAACCCTCAAAGGCAGCTGGGAGCAGTGGTGTACAACCTATATCCCAGTGACTCAGGAGGCTGACACAGGAGAATCACAAATTTGAGACCAGCCTCAGTCACTTAGAGAGACCCTGTCTCAAATGAAATATGAAAAGGACTGGGGATGTAGCTCACTGGTAAAGATTGACCATTCCAGGAAACAAGGTGTCCCAAGCAGTCAAATACCTGGTTTAGTACATTGCTGCCCTTTATCTCCTGCAAATGTCATCATATTTACAAAACAGGGGGCTGGGGATGCAGTTCAGTGGTGGAGCAGTTGCCTAGCATGTGCAAGGCCCTGGATTTCATCCCCAGCACAATTTTTGAAACAGAACTCAATGAAATATGAGCAGTCTTATTAGGTAAACATTCCCCTCAACAAAAATTGCTGTTTCTTTGACTGAGATAGGGCTGGGCACTGTGGCACATGGCTGTAATCCCAGTGAATTGGGAGGTTGGGGGTGAAGGATCCCAAGTTCAAAGCCAGCCTCAGCAACTTAGTGAGGCCCTAAGCAACTTAGCAGACCCAGTCTGTAAATAAAAAATAAAAAGGCCTGGGAATGTAGGCAGTGGTTAAGCACTCCTGGGTTCCATCCCCATTCCCACACAAAAAAAAATTGACTGGGATATACGCCCTCATGAGACAGACTGATGTCTTGGAACATGGTAGACATTTTGTCAGAATAAATAGGCTAAAAAATTCTCAAATCTTTGGTGGGTCTGAGCTTTCATATTCACAATTGTTTAATGCTTTACCCCTGAAACACTGGGATCTTTCCTTTCTGCATGTCATTACCCTGCCCAAGTTGAAGTAACTTTTTGGGGGCTTCTGTAGGAGAGGCAGATCAACATGGGACCGGGGTCCATGTTTGAGTAATTTGGAGAGACTCCCCGCTTATCCAAGCTTCACATCTGCTCACAGGTGCTTGCCGATACCTCTGTATTCCAGAGGCACTTCCATGTGCTTCCTGATCATAATCCCATACCTTCCCAGTGCACAAAACTCCTCAACAGGCCTGCCCCTACCACTATATGTAGATAATGACTCTTTTGAGTAACTTTGAGGGTTCATGACTTGTGGACAAAAGAGTAGGGGATCACTAACAAACCCTTCCCTAAATGTCAAGCCACTGAATGGTGTTAGAAATGTTGACCCATTGAATTTGGTAAATGACAGACAATAAAATGTAGGGATGGGAGGAAGAAATGAACTTAAAGGTTCAGAGATTAAGAATGGAAAAATGATGAACACTTATTCAATAAATAAGTGGCTGTGAGGGAATAGTGTCATCTACTTGCTACCATGTGATCTTT